>NC_084798.1:107228969-107853969 GCF_963169125.1 Humulus lupulus | reverse complement strand
TACTTGGCCACTTTCTGCTGGTAGGATGTTACTCGATGGTGAGAAGCTTCACGGAGCTCCTCTATGAGGTCCAGGGACTCTCGGAGTAAAACGTGGTTTTTGGTCAGGTCATACGTGTCCCGTCGGTTCATGGAGATTGCTGCCTTGGCTGGGAGCATGGCCTCATACCATAGGCCATTGAGAATGGTGAGTGGCCAGTGGAGGTCTTGGCAGTGGTACGATAACTCCCAAATTCCTTAGGCAGCTCCTCGAGCCAGACGTCGTTCTCTTGTTTAAGCTTTATCTTTAAGGTGGCATTGAGCGTCTTGTTGGCTGCTTCCACCTTTCTGCTTGCCTGTGGGTGGACGACGGAGGAAAATCTTTTCATAACCCTTGCCACTGACAGAAGTCTGTGAACACCTTACTATAGAATTGCAGACTGTTGTCCTAGGGAGCCCGAAGCGAAAAATGATGTTCTTGATGATGAAATCTAGAGCCTTCTTGGATGCGATAGTAGTGAGTGGCTCGGCCTCGAGCCACTTCGTGAAGTAGTCGACTACCACTATCGCATACTTCACTCCTCCTTTTCCCGTGGGTAGTGACCCGGTATGATCAATGCCCCAAAGCGCAAAGGCCAAGGACTTGTCATTATAGTGAGCTCGTTCAGAGGAGCTCAAGGTATGTTGGAAAAATGTTGGCACTTGTCACACTTCTGGACATAGTCCATCGCATCTCCGTTCATAGTGGGCCAAAATTATCCTTGTCTCAAGATCATCTTGGTAAGTTTCTGCCCCCAGCGTTGTCCCCGCAAAAACCCTCATGCATTTCTTAGAGTATCATACTGGCTTCTTGCTTGGACATGCACCGCAACAGGGGCAATGAATACCCCTGCCTGTACAAATTTTCGTCCATCATAATATACCGAAGCGCCTAGTCCTGCGAAAACACCCCTGAGGCGAGATATTTCACTATGGGCTACATCCAACTGTCCTGGGGATGGATTGCTTCCACCTCTTTTGAAGCTGAGATGCTTGGAGACGATAAGTAGTCGATGGGGACTAGATTGATCAGTTCAGCAACCTTGGTAGTTGCAAGCTTGGCCAGAGCATCAATATTTGAGTTCTATTCCTGTGGCACTTATCAAATTGTGAATTGTCTGAAGCCATGCAGTATCTCTTGGGTCTTCGCTAGGTAAGCAGCCATTTTCGTTCCTCGAGCCTGGTACTCCCCGAGTACCTGATTAACTACCGGCTGTGAGTCACTGAAAATCTTAAGGCCCTTGGTCTTAAGCTTAAGCACAACTCGAAGTACAACAATCAACACCTCATATTGTAGAGTCCGAGAATTTTACTTAGCTAGTTAGATAGTAGTAGTAGTAGTAGTAGTAGTAGTAGTAGTAGTAGTAGTAGTAGTAGTAGTAGTAGTAGTAGTAGCAGTAGTAGTAGTAGTAGTAGTAATAGCTAGCAGTAGTTATAGTATGTTTATTACTGTGGATTTTGGTTCAAGCCGGGACTTAGTTGAACACTCGTAGCAATACTTACAAATTTTATAAGTTTAACCTATAGTTTAAGAATATTAATTATAACATAAGGTTTGATTAATACAGCTGATTATAAAGATGATATTTATTATACTATAAGGTTTAGATAGAACTAATAAGATCATGACACTTTTCATGTGCATGTTTATTGAAAAATTAAGTATTTTTGAGGAATAGTATTATAAGAGAAATATTTGAAAACCCCAGAATCTGCCAACAGCTTTAAAATCGTTTTATGACTCAGTCAAAGTTGTTTACTCAATTCAAATTAGGCTGAAAAAGTGCAATTCATGTATAATATTTCAGCGTATGCCGATATATCGCAGCACTAGGGGCGATATATCGCCACTAAGGGAATACGAAAAACACGTAACTTCGCACGAATGCATTGACGAGCCTTGGGAATATAAGCCGAGGCGATATAGCACCTACCATGGGCGATATATCGACTCTAGGGCAAGATTTTTGAATGGTTTTGAAACTGAGCTCAATTCAACACATAACCTCTTAGCAAGCCTCTAAATCTTTTGACCGAGTCTTAAGCCTCTGCTGAACGAATATTCAAATGTTTTTCAATTAAATATTCATTATTTTTATTCAAGCTAAAAGAAAGATCTTTTCATTCTTGAACTCGATAAATAGGACCTAGTACTCAGCCATTTCTTTCATTCTTCAAGCTGAGTTCAGAGCCTTTAAGCTGCTAGGTTTACTTTAGAGTGTTAAACACTTGGGTTGGGGTTATAAGCTTTATCATCTTAAGCTTATTAAACACTTGGGACGTAAGGTTAATATTGTGTTTTTTTTTCGATATCGAGGTGCAGTTTGGTTATAGTGCATTCAAATGTATTCCTATTCCTAGTTCATTTCTGTATGTTTCATTAGTTTCTTATAGTTTTCTTTACTCAAATCCTAACTAAATATTTTCCATTCTTGGTTAGGTATTTAAGTTCTTTGAACTTAAAATTTCTTGGGGGTAAGTTTCTTCTCGGTTGTTTAGTCCATTTCTTTTCATCTCTTTTCTTTATAATACTCACCTTCTCGTTGTTGGTTTTAGGAGTGTTCCAAAATCCCGTCCTTGTTCTCACATCCCGGTATTGGTAAGGAAAATAGGATAGTTTCCATATGTTATAAGTTATGTGTATGTATAATATGTTATGATGTTATGTTATGTTATGTTTTCATCTAGGGCTCTTTGTTGCTTAGATAGCAAGCCCTAGTGTTTATCATTTTCATGTTTAGAGTTATGATATACCCTACCTCAGATATTAGACAGAGGACCTAGATGGGTTAGCATATACTATCATGTGATCTAACCTACCTCAAATATTAGACAGGAGACGTAGATGGTTTATCACATGTCATAATGGCCATTAATAGTGTAGTCATATATGGTATACGACTTTATAGTCATATGTTAATAGTTTATGTTTATGTTTATGTTTTATGCTTTTAGTAGATTTTCCATGCTGGGCATTAGGCTCATTCCTTTATTTTTATATGTGTAGGAAAATAGTTATGGCGGCGGAAAGATTCATGGCAGCTTGGGGTTGTGTATTGAGGAAGAATGGATTCGGTGGATTGCGTGAACGATTCGAGACAACGTTGTTTTCAATCTTTTTATTATGCTTCTATGTATTTTCCGCACTTGGTTTTGTAAACAATTTTAATTAATTTATGTTTTATTTTTCAAACAATGGGATCTCATACCATACCCCACATTTATATATATTTCAACATTTACTTTATCGTTTTTAATAAAGTTATGAATGTTTCATATGTATGTTTTCTTAAGAATAATGTCTATGTATAAGCAGTTTTAATGGTCCAAAGTCTAGAATTAGTTAGGTCATTACACTTACTTTGCTTCATTGTTGGAAGCGTCAAACCAAAATTTTAGGGCGTTGTGGACCCTGTGTCCTTCGGGGGATACCAAAATGAGGCCTTCCCTGGCACCATTTTCATTCAACGATCCACCTACATACATCTTCCACACGGGCCCATCCATCGGGGCACTCCTAGGACCTTCATGATTTCTCTTGCACTTGGCAATGAAATATGTTAGTGCCTTCCCCTTTATGGCAGTCCTCAGGAGGTAAGTGATTTCAAACTAACTAAGTTGGACAACCCACTTCAGGAGTGCCTCGGACGACTTCGACTTTTACAGGACTTGCCGTAAGGGATGGTTCGTGAGGACCTTGATCGGATGCGCATGGAAATAGTGCCTTAGCTTCCAAGAAGCTACAATCAAGCAAAAGGTTAGTTTCTCCGTGAGCGGGTATCTAGATTCTGCTACGAGGAGTCTTTTGCTTACATTATACATGGGGTACTGGATACGGCCTCCTCGTGGACTAAGGCAACATTGATGGCATTCTCAGAGACAACCATGTAGAGTAGGAGGGGTTCCTTATCCATGGGTTTTGAAAGGATTGGAGAGTTTTCCGTATGAGCCTTCAACTGCTCTCACATTCCTCCGTCCATTCAAATCTTTGCCCACATCGCAGGATCTTGAAGAATGGGATGCACCTGTCAGTTGCCTTCGAAACAAAGCGACTCAGGGCAGCAATTCTTTCGGTGAGGCTCTGAACTTCCTTATGCCTTCAGGGAGATGACATATCGAGCAAGGCTTTAATCTTCTCAGAGTTTGCCTCTATTCCCTGAGCATTGACTATGAAGCCCAAGAACTTACCGGAGGAAACGTCAAAAGTGCAGTTTTTGGGATTCAACTTCATTCCAAACATGCGAATCACCGAGAATACCTCCGCGAGGTCCCTCACGTAGTCGAAGGCCATTCTAGACTTTACCACCATGTCTTCTACATACACCTCCATATTTATGTCCCAACTATTCTTTGAACATACGGTTCATGAGCCTTTGGTAGGTGGCCCCAGCATTTTTCAGTCTAAAAAGCATCACCTTATAGCAGTAAACTCCTTTATCTGTTCGAAAGCTAGTGTGCTCTTGATCCGCGACATGCATGGAAATCAGGTTATACCCCAAGTACGCATCCATGAAAGACAAGAGCTTATACCTAGAGGTGGCATCAACCAACTGATCGATCTTTAGCAGGGGAAACAGTCCTTAGGGAAAGCCTTGTTAAGGTCAGAGAAGTCTATGGAGGTCCTCAAGGTGCCATTTGGTTTCAGAAAAAGGACCGAATTAGATATCCACTTCCCATACTGGGGACTCCGGATGAATCCATTGGCAAGTAACTTGTCCACCTCCGCCTTTAGGGCCTCTTCTCTAGTCTGATCAAACGTCCTCCACTTCTACTGAATCGGAGTGATGTTGGGAACGACATTAAAGGCATGGAAAATGATATTCGGGTCAATGTCGGTCATGTCGAAGTGAGACCAGGGAAAGACGTCCCGGTTTTCCCAAAGAAAGGCCAGGAGCGAGTCTCAGACTTTCTCTAATTTTTTTCCAATATTTGTCCTTCTGTCAAGGATGGAAGCATCGAGAGCCGCCTCTTTGACTTCCTCCATGGGTTTGATCGCCCTTTCTTCTTGAACCTGTGGGTCTAACAAATTCGATTCCTTAACCAGCACCGCCTGCACTTTCGCGTTCTTGGGAAAAGATTGTTTGCAGGCCATCGCCTCGACTACCATTATTGGTTGCCTAAGAGACACGTTGTAGAATTGCCTCGCCCCCTTTTGGTCTTGTCGGACTGTACCAATTCCCGACTTCGTGGGAAATTTCATGCACATATGCCGAATGGAGGTGACGGCACCAAACTCCACTAAGGCTGGACGCTCCAAAATGGCATTATACGCGGAGGGACAATCAACCACCATGAAAGTGCAATACTTGAAGGCCTGGCGAGGCTCTTCCCCCAGTGTCACAGATAGCTTGATTTGGCCCATTAGTATGAGACCTTCTCCTAAGAACCCATATAGAATAGAGGTACACGGGGACAGGTCACTTGTGGTCAGCTCGATCTTCTCATAAGCGGACATGAACAAAAGGTTCACTAACCTCCCGTTGTCCACCAAGATCCAAGCCACCATCTTATTGGATACGTGGCTCTCGATAACTAAGGGATCATGGTGCAGAAAGTGAACTCTCTGCGCATCGTCCTCAGAGAATGCAATGACTTGGTCAGTCATCCGCAACATCTGGTCTGGAAATCAATCTAATTCCAACACCTTATCATCATGGTTTAAGGCCCGTACATACCTATTCTGTGAGCCTGTAAAGGTGTCCCCCAAGTGGGGACCTCCTGAGATAGTCCTTACTCGCTCGTTCACTGGAGGAGGCTTGTTTGTAATCGGTTGTGGTAGAGCTATGAGCACCATGCACTGAGATTGGGGAGCAGTGGGCTGTGTAGTTATTCTTGTGGCTTGGGTCGGAACTTGGCGCACCCCACTTAAAGCATATTGGTGGAGGTGTCCCAACTTGATGAGGTTCTCAATCTCATCTTTGAGTTGGCGACATTCATTGGTGTGATGCCCCATATCGTTATGAAAGAGACAAAACTTGCTAGGATCTCGCTTCGCCCTATCCCTCCAAATGGGTTGCGGCTTTCAGTAATGGACATGCTGCTCCATGGCCTCAAAGATGTTCTCCTCAGAGTCCACTAAGCTAGTGTGCTCGTAGTACTACAAGACATACTTCTCGCTAGGGGCCATTCCATGTTCAGCCTGCACTGTCCCATTTCCTTTGAGCTTTCTGTCCTTGCCTTTGCTCCCGCGTCTACTACTGCTGGGGGTCCGACTGGTGTGACAGACTGGAATGCAGTAGCAACTCCAGCACTGTATGCAAGTAGTTAAGCACTGTATCCAGTGGGCGTTGCTCCATATCCTATCGGAGCCGCACTGAATCCAGCAGTCGGCACGACATTAAAGCAAGTAGGCGAGATGCTCGGACTAGACTGGGCTCCTGCCATACTCAGTTGAACTGGAGCGTAGGGTGGATACTAGGTCCCCAAAGCCACGCGGCCAGGCATTGTCGAAGAGGGAAAGATGACGGGCCCCCTAAATGCTCCAATATGGGCATCTTCCCAGCTAATATATTCTTTTGCTCGACGGATGAAGTCATCGAGCCATCGGCACCCTCTCCACAGGAGGTCATCCCATAACGAGGACCCCGCATGGATGTTGCCTGTAAGGCCATTAGCTATTGTTCGTTGTTAACCTACTTGGTCCTCTTAGCTTCCTCCTTGAAGTCACAAGCCCCCGCACGGATGTCGGCCTGTAAGGCCATTTGATGTACGCTTTGAGGGTCTCGAAGGGTCCTTGCTTTATGTTGGCCAAAGCATTGACCTCAAAGCTCACCTTCCGAGCTGCTATGAATTGTCTCCGGAATGAAGACGAAAGTTGGTGCCACGAATGAATGGATCCTGGCCTGTGTTTCTTGAACCATTCTTCTGCTGGTCCTGTCAAAGTTATCGAGAACACATGACACTTGGTGTCTTCGAAGACGCGATGCATCGACATCAACCTATTGAACTTTGAGAGATTGTAGGTGGGATCCATTCTACCATCATAAGACGTGATGGCAGGCATCTTGAAGTCGTGTGGCAAAAGGGCTTCCACTATGTGATGAGCACATGACTTCCCATCCTTATCCTAAGAGTCGGAGTCATGGATCTATTGTCAATCCATTTTGAGCATGATCATCTTCGAGTTCTCTAACTCCACGCGGAGTGGGTCGCGGTCTTGGTTGGTACTTTGTGTCAGGTTATTTCTCCTCCGGGCATTGAGATTGTCCCTGAGGTCCGATTGACCTTTCTTCGCGGGTTCATGCCCATGGACCTTATTTCACCGACGAGCATTAAGGCAGTCTTGTAGGTCAGCCTGACCTTGGAACGCACCACTGTCCTCAGGGTATGCCACTTCTGTTTCCCCACCAGACTCAATATTCCCATTGTTAACAGCGATGTTGATGTCGCGCTCTCAGCCAACAAATAAGTTTTCCTTCTTGGCATTGGCCATTGTTCTTGTGATGATGGTGCGCCTGGGCAAAACGCCTCGGGCTTCATGGGTACTGATGGTCTGGCGGTGTCCTCGAGCTCCCAGGCCTTCGCCCACACTAGCCAGCCTTGGGGCCTAATTGTCTTCGGGGATCCGACGAGCCTTCTCTTTCTTGGGAGCAGATTTATCATCAACCTTACCTTTGCCACAGTCCTGTGGGATAGGTGGGGTTCCAACTCTAGTTGGGTGCAGGGGGGCACGTTAGCTGGTGGATCTTTTGCCAAATCAGCCGAGTGTTTGGGAGGCACATCGAGAAGTTCAATATGTGGCATTCCAGCTAAGTGCATAGGTGGCACACTAGCTGGCTGCCTAGATGGTTCTTCACCATGGGGGTCCACTCGCAGCCCTTGGGCCACTAGAGTAGCCCTCGTTGCGTTAACCATCTCCTGCAGGGCAGCGATGTTACCCTCTAGTGTGTCGATCTTCTGCTGCTGAGTGGTCACCTGGTCGTGGAGCACCACCACTTATGGTGTCTCCTCTGTGTCCATGGGATGCGAATATTCCTCCTCATAATACTTGTCTTCCATACTGTCTTATTAAGCATTTTCGTCGTAGTCTTCCACCATCTTAGGGAGGTCTTACAGTGGCAGACGACTAGTTTCTCCTCCTACAGCTAGGGCTTGAGGTGCGACATCGTCTGGTGCTTATCTTTGAGTGGTCACCATGACTATGTTCTTCAAGCTTCCTTCAAGCTCTCAATGAAAGCAACAAAATGTTGACTGCCTTTTTTGCTATCAACTTAATCTGAAAAGATCAAAGGAAATACTAGGAAAGAAGAAAATGATTTTACGTGGTTCAGACTATAAAAGAGCCCTACTCTACTAGTCTCTATTATTTAGTGAGCTTGAAGCTTGTTATAGCAAGCTTCAATGGTGGTTCTCAAGCAGCGTGTATATTGCACTGAGCTACAGAGTTTCTCTCTCTAAAAAATTGAACCCCTTACAAGGAGATACCCCATCCTCATTTTAGTGGTTGGGGTCATTAATGTTAATCATCTATAATTTATACAAACTTCTCCCATTCTGGGGTGTTAATGCTGAATTAATACAAAAAGGACTGCACTAAAAAGAGACTACAGCCCAGGCGGATTGCACGGGGCCCATTGCGGAAATTCGCATACTAACTTTATGCGGAACATATCTCTGACTGTAAGGGTGCGACACACGTTTTCCCGTGTCAAGCGGCACTGTCGGGAATGCTGTTAGTCGAGTTTACGAACTTGACACCACTAATCAAGGCCCACCAAAAGTTATCAGGCGATCATCTGGTAGCCCACACCTGCAGTGATTGACACATGGCAGCTACCCTATGACCGAGGACCAGAATCCTAGACCTGGGAGACGAGTGAGGGAAGAGAACTTCTCAGGATGTGGCCTCATCTGGAAACATCCTCTCCTCAAGGATAGGCCTTAGGGCATGACCTCACTTGGAGACATTCATGACTTTTCAACTAGCTCGGGACATAACCTCACTTGGAGACATCCTCACCTCGAGGACAGACCTCGGGGCGTGGCCTCACTCAAAGACACCCACAACTTGTCAACTAGCTTAGGACGTAGCCTCACCTGGAGACGTCCTCGCCTCGAGGGCAGACCTCGGGGCGTTGCTTCATGCGGAGACAGCCACTGTAACGCCCTACTTCCTTAGAGCCGTTACTAAGTGAGTTTTTAAGACAAAACAGTGTGCAATGAACTCGCTAACCGAGGTTTTTGAGACAAAAGTGTGACTAATTAAAAGTTAAGGCTGTAATCTTTGAAAATGCATCGTTTCATCAATAATTCTATTATTAAACAGTTGGGATCCCAAAATAAGGTTTGAAAACTAATTACATCTTGAAATAAGGTTACAGTTTGAGAAATTATAAAATTATAGATTATTACAGCCATTTTCGAATAAACCCCCAACCAAAGCAGTCGGGCAGGCCAAACATGTACACGTCGCTTCACGCTCTCCGTACTCATGGTTGGTTGACTCAGTCATTGCCCTTACCTGCAACACAGAGCACCCGTGAGCCGAAGCCCAGCAAGAAAACTCATGCAGGACATAACATATGCAATGTATACAGTTTATCATAACAGATAATCCACAATAAACAAGTCAATCATTAGACTAAGCAAACACGGCCAAGCCGCCCCAGAGCCTTACCGAAGCCTGGGGTATCGGTTCTCACCGCGAGGATAACTCATGTATCCCTTGGGTCCCACCCTGAATATAGCATCCCATGTGCTAGGTGTTACTTTCGGCCCACGGCCGCCCCGGCTTACGACGTACTCGGCCCACGGCCGCCCCGGCCTACGCCGTACTCGGCCCACGGCCGCTCATTTCATCATAATCACACATATAGTACATTCGAAATAATCATTCACACACATCATGATTCATTTAAGTTTAAACATTTGCACATAATACAATCTGGGGCCATTCCCTAACCTCGGGTGTTATAGTTTTCTTACCTGCATTCCAAGCCTCCTGATGCACCAAAGCCGCGAGCACGGTCCTCTCAAAGAACCTAGTCACAACACACAAGAAACATCCCTCATTACTAATCAACCCAAAACCATTTCCCGGGACCAATCCCACACTCCCGGGGCCTCTAAAACCTTAAAACAACACCCCGGAGACATCCCCCGAACCCCCGGAGCAAAGGCCTAAAATTGCCTAAAAATGATGCCCTGAAATTTGCCTTGTGCCGCGGCACCACATCCTTGTGCCGCGGCACCCATCAGTCAGAGGCTCCCTTGCCGCGGCACGAAAAACCTGTGTCGCGGCACGCCTTCGCAGACCCAGAATTCTGGGTTTTCTCCTGCGTTTTCTCCGAGCTAAAACCTTACCAAATCAACCCAAACTCACACCCGAGCTCCAAAACCAACTCAAGACTCCAAATAAACCATCCAACAACCCATAACATTACCAAAGACATCTAAACACCCAATCAAATCCCCAAAATCCACATCCTTGATTTCAATTTCAGAAAAAAAATAAAAACTCAAACATCATACTTAACCCTTGCTCAAATTCTTAACCCATAACATAATCAAGCCTTAAATGAGTATAAAATTCCTTACCTCATATGGGGAATCCATCCCTAAGCTTCCTTCATCTCCTAGGTCTCCAACTCCTCCTTCTCTTCTTCTTCTTCTTCTTCCTCATGCCCTAGCTTTTCCCTCTCTTTTCTCTTCTCTTCAAACTCTATCAAGACCAAAATGGTTAAGCCCCAAACCGTGTACCCCATAAAACCAGCTGCCATTTATCTAATTCCCAACCAAATGACCATTTTGCCCCTCCTTGCCTATCCTTTCCCACCTAAACCTCAAGGGTACTTAAGTCTTTTCATTTCTATTTTATTTCTACCATTTTCTTTCTAAAACTTGTTACTCTCAGCAGTAACTAATGGTTACCCAGGTTACTAAATCTCCAATAACCATTACCCGCTAAATCTCAACTTAACCATAAAATTCCCGAGGTACCCCTAGGCTCCTCCCGAGCCGGGTATAGAAATCCCGTTGTGACTCTTAAGTTAACTAGCTCTCTAGGACCGTCTCGGCACGTGCATCACAATAATACAACCACACCCACGTGGTACAATTCACAGAATACAATTATCACATATCAATACCGTTATGCCAATCATGGCCAAAATTACAATTATGCCCTTCTAACACGATCCGGGCCTACATGCATACTAGTAAACATAGCCATGCATCTCAGTTAAACAAATAGCCAAATAACATGCTTTAAATCATAATCACGCATTTAATTCATAAAATCACACATAAATCCCAACCTGCCCTCCTGGCACACTAATCAAGGCCCTTAAGCCTTATTAGCGAATTTGGGTCGTTACAACTTTCCCCTCCTCATAAAATTTCGTCCTCGAAATTTATCCAACATATCAGTCAATAAACCCGCAGCTCTTGACCATAACTTCCAAGGTCCACCGCCTTTACTTTACTTTTCAACAACAGTCTTGCAGGAGTAACAATCTTGCCTCTCAAGATCTTGTCTAACGGCCATACTCTCGATAGCCTTTTGCTTACACAGCAACCCTGCTGAAGCCTCAGGGCCTGCCTAGCTTACAATGACCAATTCATTGTCTTATTCCTGATTCCAGAGATACTCAAAAGTTATCACCTTTACCAGGTGGAATCAACTTGTAGGCCCCGCTGGCCTAACCCTTAGTACACTTCGGAATTTTATGTTGAATCAAGAGTCAGAACTCTCCCTTCTTTCTCTGAACACCTCACAGATCCTCGTCTGTTATTACGCAGAGATACAACTCTTTCCTTCCGGAGCTTTATTTCCTCATAATTTAACCATTCACAAGTTCTTTACCCTTTCAAATAGGCAGACGCACTTGCCTTAAGAAGTTCCAACGACCTCTTTGGCTTCCTCTCTGAACTAAAGCCAACCGTAGCATTCACTATCCTTCATCTCTTATCATGTCCTATGTCGTGTTACTTTAGCAAGACGCCAACATTTGCCACCACGGCTAACTCACCAGGGATAACGCTTCCCTTAAAACCTCAAGTATTCGCCTACCGGGCGCTCAATTCTTCAAGATATCTGATAAACTTTCAGACTGCCATTTCACTTGCAATCAACTGATAATCCCAGATTCCCACTCTGTTCTTTTTCGTTCTTTAGATCCATTCCAAAATTTAAAATACTGTAGGGTCTTAATTCGATATCATCGACGTTTTACCCTGCTACCAGTTCACCTGAACCAACTACATTAACTCAAACCACCGGGTTAAAACTTTTCGTGTCCAATCACTTTACTCAAGGTCCAAAGTGGCCTATTCCCGTGATACACTACCACATCACCTAACCCCTCAGGGTCCAAAGGAAAACACTAGATTTCGCCACCTGCTCGACCCTCCCGGTACAACGTACCCTAGGAGGTGGAATGATATCCATTCAGAATTCTCATTCATAAACCAAATCTAATTGGATTCTTCATCCATTCCTGGTATCCCAACTTGTACTACCTTAGCAGGGTCCTTCCCTGCTTCAACTCAAGCCAACACTTTAAATTCCATAGATCATTGACACTCACCCGCTAATCATACCTACTAGCGTTACGCCAAACTCAGTCGTCGCCTTGTCCACTCTATCACAGTCTATGGCGCTATCCCCTGACTGACACACGCCTCACATCTAGGAGTTCCGTCTCCAATTATAACTCCCCTCGCTCAATCGAGGATTTCAAACACTGATCATCAGTCTGTTACTTTTCACCACATCTGTGTCTCAACGTTAACCTTTCTCACTAATACCCAAGACTTAAGCATCTTATGATATCCATAACTGTCAACTTAATGCTCCAAGTGTATCAACCAGGTTCATACTTTCGTCTCCCGCAAGGTTCGATCCAACCTCGCGCCAGGTGCGCCTGGGCGTGCCTAATCCGTGATGCACCCCTACAAGTCCACGTCCTCATCATAGATCAAGTCCTTTATGCCATCACTCTTCACTTAACCAAAACATACACAAATTCCAGATACTAAACAATCTTACCTTGTCTTCTGAATTTCTTTCTGATTTGACACCATTTAATCCGTCTAACCTCAAGTTTTACTGTTCTCCTCATCTCTGATGTAGTCGTCTCTGGAGGTGCTTGTGCAATAAATGACGCGCTTACTAGTCTTGTTATGCCTTCAATTCTTCAGACGCTCTTCATTAGCTTCTTTGCGACTTCAGATCAATTCTTCTCTTACCTGTCCTTTCTTCTTGCAGCTGTAACCTGAGAACTCCTGACAACACCCAACTAACACTCCGTAGAACCTTACCTGAGACTCTTCCTTCTGGGTACTAACGTCTTCAGCATAATAATCAGTTGCCCACCATTTCCGTCTGGGAGTAATCCACATGCACTGCTCGTGAGCTTGAAGGGGACTTGCCCACACCGTTCTTGTATTCTCTACTTAAAGAACTTACCTGTGCTGCCGTAGCTTGAACCAAATCTAGAATCTTTATTACCAACTCCTCATACTTTACTCAGTTCAAAACGAAATTCCTGAAATGTCTCTTTCCTTGGTTTCCAACTGGTAATAAACAGGTCATAGATCAATTCTTAGGGACATCGTCCCACCTTGTATCCAACCTTTTTACTTTCCGTCCTAACCCTGCGATGCTAACAGTCCCCGCAGTACAACACTCTGGCTACTCCAGGGCCAAATTCCCTCGATTGCTTCAATAGACTTTTCTGTCGGCCAAAACCGTCTTTTACAACATTCCTTATACCAACCCTATCTGTAGTCTGACCTTGAAGTATTACCTAAATCTTTCTGTGCATAACCATATAGCTTTCCCACTGGTCAGCTCTGTCTCCTTCACGTACTCCAGATGATATCCTCAACAATCCGTCTGCCAGAGTTTCTAATTCCTTCTCAATAAGTAATACTGTTCTCAGCCTCTCAAATGGCACCATTGAGGCAACCTCTCTATGTCCATCACCCTCTCGGAGCATTCATAACACCGAGCCCTTCCAGTTTGTTACATAACCCAAGCATAAACCATTCTGTTAAATACTCACCCTCGAGGAATCGGCCTCGAACTACGGATGTAGCGAGGCATTCAAGTTCTCCGTTCCCTCACCACGGGAATTCCATTCTATCATCCTGAGTCATTCCATGCAGACGTCATGCCCTCGCCTGACCTCCTCTCAGGTGGCATCCTCTCCCTCACGTATACCAATAACCTCCCTGGTCCCTATCGCCATCTTGATAACTAGCTTCTCACTCAGGTTTCTTTCCAAACTCAAATTAGGTGCCCAAGCACTGTCTGGGGTCCTTCTACCTCAAAATTGAGAATCCGACCTCGCTGTGTTCTGTCAACACAAGTACCATCTTATCAATCAGACTTTTCCCCCTTTTCTGGAAACCCAGAAGCCATAGAACTATCCGGGGTTCCTTTAACTCGATTATCACAATTCTCTCTTTACTAACTCCATCAAAGGAAGCACTGCCCTTACGGCTCTAGCACTCATGCTCTATACATCAACCATCAGTTCCCCAAACAATATGGCCCTCTCCGCCATCCACATGCAGACAAAAACTCTTTCCTCAAAGCAGCCCAAATGCCTTAGACTATTCCAGATCTCATGTCCTTAAATGGGTCGCCCCCAATTCCAGATACATCCATCTGTATAAATTTCTGAAATGAACTATCCAATTCACCAACCCATTGATCTACGCTGTCGTTACCCCTAACAGTCCAAACCAGACTCAAACATTTGCCCGTCTCCACGGTTCTAATCATGTCTTTAAAATCTCTTCTAACCATTCATCATCTAGGTTCTTTCCAACCCAATAAGCCAGTACCTCAGCCCGAGTATCACTTCCAAGCAACTCTCTGCCTCAACATTTAACACAACCCTCTAATCAGGATCTCTCATCCTCTTAACCAAGGGTGGAATTAACTCTGCTCACCTATTGATAAATTCCTTGTCAACTCGAACTCTCCTCAAAACCCGAGGTTAACACCCTTTAAGCCTTTCATGTAATACCCTTATCTGTCCATACCTCATAGTAGACCAACACTGGCCACCTTATTGTTAAAACATCGAAATCAGCTATTTCCCCAGAGAAATCCGCTGCTCTTCTATCCCGTCTCAACTAACAACTCCACAGCTACCCACACACTAGTGACCCTCTGCTGCTACACTCAGGGGTAACTGGAGATTTCAACTCCAACTTATATCTAAAAACCCCCCTTTCAACACAATATCAGGTCCCCAAACCTTTCTAGGAACCAACAACACAATTCCACCTGTCAAAACTGACCCAACACCTGAACTCTGGGGTTCCTACTCTGAACCAAACCACCACTAGGTCCAAATATCCACAGGTATAATGCACACCCAAGCATATACTAGGTCAAGTCCACCATGATATACATATAGCTTACCAAATCTCTATCACCACTAAGTGTATCCACACTCATCATGCTTCATACAAGCCAGTAAACAGATATAACATATGATTTTAATTCAGAAAACTAACCACATACGCTCAATATGCGAACCATTATGCCAATTTTCATCCACATGCATAATAATGTTATTCAGCACACATTGATCTCAACATGCAACAGTCAAGGGCCAGGCCCTATCAGTATCTCATGCATATGTCATCTCATTCCTCATGCTCCATATAAATAAGCAGGCAAACAGGGCATTCAAACATATATTCAAACATGTCAATCATTCATACCAACCAACCCTGAGTCGAGCTTGTCACTGACAGCGAGCGTACATGTTCGGTCGATCTCCAGAACCAATAAACCTTGGCTCGCTCTGATACCAAGTTGTAACGCACTACTTCCTTAGAGCCGTTACTAAGTGAGTTTTTAAGACAAAACAGTGTGCAATGAACTCGCTAACCGAGGTTTTTGAGACAAAAGTGTGACTAATTAAAAGTTAAGGCTGTAATCTTTGAAAATGCATCGTTTCATCAAAACTTCTATTATTAAACAGTTGGGATCCCAAAATAAGGTTTGAAAACTAATTACATCTTGAAATAAGGTTACAGTTTGAGAAATTATAAAATTATAGATTATTACAGCCATTTTCGAATAAACCCCCAACCAAAGCAGTCGGGCAGGCCAAACATGTACACGTCGCTTCACGCTCTCCGTACTCATGGTTGGTTGACTCAGTCATTGCCCTTACCTGCAACACAGAGCACCCGTGAGCCGAAGCCCAGCAAGAAAACTCATGCAGGACATAACATATGCAATGTATACAGTTTATCATAACAGATAATCCACAATAAACAAGTCAATCATTAGACTAAGCAAACACGGCCAAGCCGCCCCAGAGCCTTACCGAAGCCTGGGGTATCGGTTCTCACCGCGAGGATAACTCATGTATCCCTTGGGTCCCACCCTGAATATAGCATCCCATGTGCTAGGTGTTACTTTCGGCCCACGGCCGCCCCGGCCTACGCCGTACTCGGCCCACGGCCGCTCATTTCATCATAATCACACATATAGTACATTCAAAATAATCATTCACACACATCATTATTCATTTAAGTTTAAACATTTGCACATAATACAATCTGGGGCCATGCCCTAACCTCGGGTGTTATAGTTTTCTTACCTGCATTCCGAGCCTCCTGATGCACCAAAGCCGCGAGCACGGTCCTCTCAAAGAACCTAGTCACAACACACAAGAAACATCCCTCATTACTAATCAACCCAAAACCATTTCCCGGGACCAATCCCACACTCCCGGGGCCTCTAAAACCTTAAAACAACACCCCGGAGACATCCCCCGAACCCCCGGAGCAAAGGCCTAAAATTGCCTAAAAATGATGCCCTGAAATTTGCCTTGTGCCGCGGCACCACATCCTTGTGCCGCGGCACCCATCAGTCAGAGGCTCCCTTGCCGCGGCACGAAAAACCTGTGTCGCGGCACGCCTTCGCAGACCCAGAATTCTGGGTTTTCTCCTGCGTTTTCTCCGAGCTAAAACCTTACCAAATCAACCCAAACTCACACCCAAGCTCCAAAACCAACTCAAGACTCCAAATAAGCCATCCAACAACCCATAACATTACCAAAGACATCTAAACACCCAATAAAATCCCCAAAATCCACATCCTTGATTTCAATTTCAGAAAAAAAATAAAAACTCAAACATCATACTTAACCCTTGCTCAAATTCTTAACCCATAACATAATCAAGCCTTAAATGAGTATAAAATTCCTTACCTCATATGGGGAATCCATCCCTAAGCTTCCTTCATCTCCTAGGTCTCCAACTCCTCCTTCTCTTCTTCTTCTTCTTCTTCCTCATGCCTAGCTTTTCCCTCTCTTTTCTCTTCTCTTCAAACTCTATCAAGACCAAAATGGTTAAGCCCCAAACCGTGTACCCCATAAAACCAGCTGCCATTTATCTAATTCCCAACCAAATGACCATTTTGCCCCTCCTTGCCTATCCTTTCCCACCTAAACCTCAAGGGTACTTAAGTCTTTTCATTTCTATTTTATTTCTACCATTTTCTTTCTAAAACTTGTTACTCTCAGCAGTAACTAATGGTTACCCAGGTTACTAAATCTCCAATAACCATTACCCGCTAAATCTCAACTTAACCATAAAATTCCCGAGGTACCCCTAGGCTCCTCCCGAGCCTGGTATAGAAATCCCGTTGTGACTCTTAAGTTAACTAGCTCTCTAGGACCGTCTCGGCACGTGCATCACAATAATACAACCACACCCACGTGGTACAATTCACAGAATACAATTATCACATATCAATACCGTTATGCCAATCATGGCCAAAATTACAATTATGCCCTTCTAACACGATCCGGGCCTACATGCATACTAGTAAACATAGCCATGCATCTCAGTTAAACAAATAGCCAAATAACATGCTTTAAATCATAATCACGCATTTAATTAATAAAATCACACATAAATCCCAACCTGCCCTCCTGGCACACTAATCAAGGCCCTTAAGCCTTATTAGCGAATTTGGGTCGTTACAGCCACGACTTGTCCGACTTGGGCTTCCTAGAGGGTTACACTCCGACAACCTCATGACTTATCTTGTCACTATTCACTCTCAATTGCCATGTGTCGGGAGGTAAAAATACGGACAACAATATTAAATGAAAAAATAAACCAAAATATTGTTTATGATTTAAAAAAAAATATATAAACATATATAATATGATGTCTTTTTTAAACATAAAAGATAATTTTTTTTATATACATTAAGAATATGTATTATATATTATAATTATTATTATTATTTTAATAGTATTTTATGATATTTAAATTTCTATTAGTATAAGTATTAAATATCTAGTCTTGTATTAAATATTATTATAATAATAATATTTTATAATATTTGAATTTATTGTAAAAAATTAGGATTATATATTATTATCATAATAATATTTTATAGCATTTAAATTTATATTAACGTAATTATTACATCTCTAGTCTTGTATTATATATTATTATAATACTGATATTTTATAACATTTGAATTTGAATTTATATTAATATAATTATTATATAGAGTAAATGACAACTAAAATATTCAACGTTTTCAAAAAATTGTACTTTTATACCCAATTTTTTTTTTTTGCGATAAACAAACTTAATGTTTTCAAAATGTTGCACTTTTATACCCAAACTTTTTTTTTGCGGTAAATATACTCAATGTTTTTAAAATGTTGCACTTTTATACCTATTTGTTTTATTATTTTGAAAAATAATAAGAAAGCGAAGGAAAGTGTTGACGGTGAAATCTCGTCAACGAAATTAGATCGGAAAACTCAAAGGTAAGTGTGGTGATGTTTAGATAAGAACATAGAATGAACTTATGGAAGGATAAACACAGATAAAAAATGGAGTAAAAAATGTATATTACTTAATAGCCTCTGCATACAATGAATTTTCCAACCCCCTTGCTGGAGGGGTAAAAGTCTATTTATATTGGAGCTCTAATGTCTCCTAGTACATCGTGGTCCCAGGGGACAAGATTCTACATAGGTACATTGTCAGGGTTGTGGCACAGGTCATAGTGGTGTTTAAGTAGTGGTGGTCGGCTCTGATATGTGTCAGGGGCCTACAAAAGTACCCTTGCATTGGTACCACGTTATGCCTCCACTACTCGCATGACACAGATGTCAGGGCCACGCTTCTATCCTCCACATGGTCGTACATCCTGCACCCATACATGCATGGGTGCCTTGTACCTGATGGTGACCCTCGCATCTCCAAGGCGTGTGCTTGCCCAAAGCTATTCCACGTTCTACTAAGTGTAGGAAAGCTTGTGTGTTAACATGACCGATACACTTAGTCGTCTATACCACTATTGGCTTGAAACAAAATAGTTCTCGGGTCTCTCTTATTGCCCCTCACATGCCCCTTCTAGTGGTCTTAGACCCCATACAGGTACGCGAGGCGTTGACCTCACGACCTAGAGGCATCTGGGTGAGACGAGGTGTGGCACAGATACATAGCATCTCGGGACGGCTGGGTGAGGTGTTGTGTGAGGCCATGGGAGCCGTGAGACCATGGTGGTGCGAAGGACCTTGGGGGCCGCAGGACCATGGTGGTGTGAGGTCATGGGAGCCGCGAGACCATAGTGGTGCGAGACACCTTGGGTGCCGCGGGACCATGGTGGTGCGAGGCCATGGGAGCTGCGAGACCAAGGTGGTGCAATGCACCTTGGGGGATGCGAGACCATGGTGGTGCGAGGCTTCTTGGTGTGGCTGCACCACGCGAGACGCGCGCGGGCGAGGCTGATTGTGTCTCGATGTGCGAGGCCCAGGTGCGCAGCAGGGTCGCGAGACAATGGTAGTGCGAGGCTCCTGGGCGAGGCTGCATCTCGCGAGACGCATGCGGGCGCGAGACCTCTGTGCGCGTAGGAGCGAGACCCCTGTGTGCGCGGGTGCGAGACCCATGTACGCGCGGGCACGAGGTGAGGCCAGGTGCTTGGGGGCCGCGAGGCGCATACCTGGGCGAGGCGTGGGACACCTCCCAGGTGCGAGGCATCTTCTTGATGCGAGGTCCATGGTGTGAGACACATGGTGCGAGACCCTTGGGATGAGGCTAGGTGTGTCCGTGAGGTGTTGGCATGCGCGAGGCGCAGTTGGGCGCTGCCGGAGTGGTGTCCGCGAGGCCCATGCGTCAGGCGCAGCTGGGTGCTACGCGAAGTGGTGTCTGTGAGGCCCATGTGCGAAGCGCAGCTGGGTGCTGCCAGAGTGGTGTCCGCGAGGCCCATGCATGAGGCATCTCGCGAGGCTGGGGCCTTGAATCCGAGGGGCATGGCTAAGAGCCATGTGCACGTGACAGAGGCATTTTACGAGGTGATGCGGCTTGGAGGCCTGGAATGACCTCATGATGCGTAGGGCCCTGCGAATGTCTGACATTATGTTGGCCTGTAATAATCTTCTGCCTCCATCGCGTACTTGGTGCCCTTGGTGCCTCTCAGCTGCTTACTTTATTAAGGGACTAGAAACTTTTTTTTTTCTTCGTAGATTTTTGATATCCACACTTGCCCCCCAGTCTATAGGGAGGCCTTTAGGCGTCTTTGTAGACTCTTCCCTTTCTTTTTATTTATTATTATTATTATATTTTTTTTGTATTTATCATGCTCGAGGTCCTTTGGAGCCCACACAAAAGGGGGTTCGATAGGTCTCTCTTTGGTGCACCTTGATTGTATCTATAAGGATATGTTGACTCCTTGGGTTCTAGTTATCCTTTTATATAATTTTGCACGTGCTTATTATTTTTTGTGAGAAGCGTCCTTCTCGTCATTAGGCATAGTACTATTTTTGCAAGCGTCTTCTTTAAGACCCTTTTTGCAAGCGTCTTCTTTGAGACCCTTTTTGGAAGCATCTACTTTGAGACCCTTTTTGCAAGCGTCTACTTTGAGACTTTTTTTGCAAGCGTCTACTTTTGAGACCCTTTTTGCAGGCGTCTACTTTTGAGACCCCATTTCGTAAGTGTCTACTTTGGAGACCCTTTTTGCAGGCGTCTACTTTTGACACCTTTTTTGCAAGCGTCTACTTTTGAGACCCCTTTTTGTAGGCATCTAATTTTGAGACCCTTTTTGCAAGCGTCTACTTTTGAGACCCTTTTTGCAAGTATCTACTTTTGAGACCCCTTTTTGCAGACGTCTACTTTTGAGACCCTTTTTGCAAGCGTCTACTTTTGAGACCTCTTTTTGTAGGCGTCTACTTTTGAGACCCTTTTTGCAAGTGTATACTTTTGAGACCCTTTTTGCAAGCGTCTACTTTTGAGACCCTTTTTGCAATTTTTGAGGTGATCTCCCCTCGGGTCAGGACTTTCATGGCTAGATGGTCTTCACTTAATCTCAAACTTGGTCTGCGACCCCTCTAGCACGACGCCCCCTTCTATATGGAATCTTCAAACGTATTTCTTGTAGGGCAACTAGAGGAAGGTTCTC
The DNA here is from genome assembly GCF_963169125.1 of Humulus lupulus. NCBI lineage: Eukaryota > Viridiplantae > Streptophyta > Magnoliopsida > Rosales > Cannabaceae > Humulus > Humulus lupulus. The sequence goes on along the minus strand of NC_084798.1, from coordinate 107,832,546 downwards.
TTTCTTCAACATGCGAGTTCTTACGACCCTCTTCCACCCGTATGTACTTCTGTGCTCTCTCAAAGAAATCATCTAAATTTAAAACTTCTCTTTTGAGAATGTTATCCCATAGCTTGCTCCCTGGTCGAACTCCGGCTGTAATAGCCATCTTGAGCTCCGTTTGTTAAACGTCCCACCTTTGTTGCTTCTATATTGAACCTATGCATATAGTTCTTCAGACTTTCATTCTCACCTTGTTTTACGTTAGCGAGGCTGGTAATTGGTATGACATAATCACAGGCTGCATGGTGTTGCTGAAGAAATTCATCAGAGAATTGCTGCCATGACTTGATTGTTCCTGGCCTTAACTTCTTTAACCACATGTACGCAACTCCTTTAAGTGTAACGACAAAGCAATGACACTTTGCCCTGTTGTTGACCCTTCTTAACCTCATCAAATTATTGAAGGAGTCTAAGTGATACTTTGGGTCTGTAGTGCCCTCGTACGGAGTCATGCGAGGCTCTCTGAAGCCGGTGGGCATTTGCTCAGCCTGGATCTCCATTATGAAGGGCGAATCACGGTCAAATTCTTCGTCATCTTTGTGCCCCCCAAGTGCAGTAGTAATCTTGCCACGAGGGCTTCGCAATTTTGTGTCTAGTCCCCTCCTCTTTTTGCTTGAGGATTCTCGCGGGTCCTCAGACTGAACCCTCGCTTTGGTTGTGTTCCTCGGGGGAACCGCGGGGGGTGCGATTTTTACTTCATACCTTTTTCCATCGAGCTTTTCTCTTAAGCTAGGGGGCGCTTCTTTTGAGGCGACTTCTACTTCATTCTTACGACCATTGTCTTCCCTCTGCCTTTGCTCCTGGGGGCATGTCATCGACCTAAGTCCCCCATGGGACCTTGTCGGGGGAGTTTTACTGGTGGAAATTTGGGTTGTCCCATCATCTACGGGGATAGCGTCTTCCCCTTTTTCATGCTCCTTCTCTTTACTCTTAGGAAGGGGTATGCTTGACTTTCCTTGTAGTAGGTCATTTAAGATCTCCTGCATGTTCTCTATCGTTGTTTCCAGCCTTCGAGTATTTTTATGTAACTCTTGAATCTCATCCTTGTATGAGCGAGTCCTTGAGCTGGAACTTACCGAGCGTACCCTGGGACCCTTGCTTGGCCCATGTTTTGATGGAACTGGGTTGTGTTGGCCTGAGCGTGGTGCTTCCGGGGGCTGGTGAAGGGAATGCACAGGCGGCTCTGAATGATCTCCGTCGGGCCGGATGGTCGGGGATGATGTTTCCTCCGCCTCCTTTGGGGGAAGAGGTTCCTCCGGTCTACCTCCATGCTTAGGCGGAGGGGGGTCTTTCTTGGGAGCCCTCTGTTCTATTCCGTCCCGGCGAACCTCATCATCTTGTAGTTGTCGTAGGCGTTTTGAACGTCTTAGCATCTTTCTTTGTTGGAAATGATGAAAGAACGTTGGCTTGTTGCTTGTTCTTCCCACAGACGGCTCCAAACTGTTGACGGTGAAATCTCGTCAACGAAATTAGATCGGAAAACTCAAAGGTAAGTGTGGCGATGTTTAGATAAGAACTTAGAATGAACTTATGGAAGGATAAACACAGGTAAAAAATGGAGTAAAAAATGTTTAGAATGAACTTATGCTTAATAGCCTCTGCATACAATGAATTTTCCAACCCCCTTACTGGAGGGGTAAAAGTCTATTTATATTGGAGCTCTAATGACTCCTGGTACATCGTGGTCCCAGGGGACAAGATTGTACATAGGTACATTGTCAGGGTTGTGGCACAGGTCATAGTGGTGTTTAAGTAGTGGTGATCGACTCTGGTACGTGTCAGGGGCCTGCAAAAGTACCATTGCATTGGTACTACGTTATGCCTCCACTACTCGCATGACACAGATGTCAGGGCCACGCTTCTGTCCTCCACATGGTCGTACGTCCTGCACTTGTACACGTATGGGTGCCTTGTACCTGATGGTGACCCTCGCATCTCCAAGTCGTGTGCTTGCCCAAAGCTATTCCACGTTCTACTAAGTGTAGGAAAGCTTGTGTGTTAACATGACCGATACACTTAGTCGTCTATACCACTATTGGCTTGACACCAAATAGTTCTTGGGTCTCTCTTATTTCCCCTCACATGCCCGTTCTAGTGGTCTTAGACCCCATACAGGTACGCGAGGCGTTGACCTCACTACCTAGAGGCATCTAGGCGAGACGAGATGTGGCATAGATACATGGCATCTCGGCACGGCTGGGTGAGGTGTGGTGCGAGGCCATGGGAGCTGTGAGACCATGGTGATGCGAAGGACCTTGGGGGCCACGGGACCATGGTGGCATGAGGTCATGGGAGCCGCGAGACCATAGTGGTGCGAGGCACCTTGGGGGCCGCGGGACCATGGTGGTGCGAGGCCATCGGAGCTGCGAGACCAAGGTGGTTTGAGGCTTCTTGGTGTGGCTGCACCACGCGAGACGCGCATGGGTGAGGATGATTGTGTCTCGCTATGCAAGGCCCATGTGCGCAGCAGGGTCGCAAGATGGTGGTGGCGCGTGGCTTCTTGGTGTGGCAGCACCTCGCAAGACACGCGGGGGCGAGGCTGATTGTGTCTCACTATGCGAGGCCCAAGTGCGCAGCAGGGTCGCGAAACGGTGGTGGCGCGAGGCTCCTGGGCGAGGCTGCTTCTCACGAGACGCGTACGGGTGAGGTTGATTGCGTCTCACTGTGCGAGGCCCAAGTGTGTAGCAGGGTCGCGAGATGGTGGTGGCGCGAGGCTCCTAGGCGAGGCTGCATCTCGCGAGACGCGTGCGGGTGCGAGACCTCTGTGCGCGCAGGAGCGAGACCCCTGTGTGCGCAGGGGCAAGACCCATGTGTGCGCGGGTGCAAGGTGCATACCTGGGCGAGGCGTGGGACACCTCCCAGGTGCTAGGCGTCTTCTTGATGCGAGGTCCATGGTGTGGGACACATAGTGCGAGACCCTCGGGACGAGGCTAGGCATGTGCGTGAGGTGTTGGCATGAGCGAGGCACAGCTGGGTGCTGCGCGAAGTGGTGTCTGTGCGGCCCATGTTTGAGGCGCAGCTGGGTGCTGCCAGAGTGGTGTCCGCAAGGCCCATGCGCGAGGCATCTCGCGAGGCTGGGTCCTTGACTCCGCGGGGCATGGCTAAGGGCCATGTGCACGTGACAGAGGCGTCTTACGAGGTGATGCGGCTTGGAGGCCTGGAATGACCTCGTGATGCGTAGGGCCCTGCGAATGTCTGACATTTTGTTGGCCTGTAATAACCTTCTGCCTTCATCGCGTACTTGGCGCCCTTGGTGCCCCTCAGCTGCTTACTTCATTAAGGGACTAGAAACTTTTTTTTTCTTGGTGGATTTTTGATATCCACAGAAAGATATAGGACTTTATTTATTTTTCAAATTTTAAATTATTTTCTCTTTCTTATTCATTCTCAAAATAATTATTTTAAAAATAAACATTAATAAATATTTTATTAAAATAAATAAAAATGATTTAGAATAATTAAAAACTTATATATTTTTATCAATTTAAAATATAAGTTTTTTTTAAAAAAAAAAATAAAGGAAAAATAGATGTTTTAATTTTTTGTATTAATTTTACTAATCTTAATTTTTTTTTATTATTTTATAAGTGAAAATAATTTACAATTTTAAAAATAACCAAAATTCTATATTTTCCCTTCACTTTCTTATTACTTCTCAAAATAATTTTAAAAAATAAGTATAAAAGTGCAACTTTTTAAAAATATTAGGTATATTTACCGCAAAAAAAGATACTTGGGTATAAAAGTGTAACATTTTGAAGACATTGAGTATATTTATCGCAAACAAAAATAGTATAAAAGTGTAACATTTTTGAAAATATTGAGTATTTTAGCCATCATTTACTCTATTATATATGTAGTCTTATATAAAATATTATTATAAAATGAACTTTTATAATATTCGAATTTATATTAATATAATTAATAAATATCTATTTTTAATTAGTTTTAAAAATATATTATATAATATATTTAGTATATTATGTTAAAGTTAACCAAACAAATCATTAAAATCAAGAATTTCCGTTATCTACACACTTTTTACACAGAAGAGATATATATTTTATAATAAATCATACACCTCTTTTACTAAAAAACAATAATAAAATTATGTGCTTAATTTATAAAAAAATTGAAAATTAAAGTTTTCAATGAAAATCACAATATTAACATGTTTGAAATAATATTATTTTGGTCTAAAAGATTTTTTATACTTTCAAGATCACACTGCTATGTCCAAAATTTGCATTAGAAATCCATATAACTTCATTAGAAATCCATATAACTTCTTTAAGAATGGACAAATTAGTATTTTATGGAATCAATTTTTCCAAAAACAAATTCTTTATTTGATTTCTAAACATATAGGATTTTTCTTTGAAAGATAAACATATAAGATTAAAAAACAATGAGAAATATATTTTCAACAACAAAAGTAATAATAAGATTTTTAGACAATTCTTTTATAGGAGCTTTATTTTAAGCCATATCAGTAGGACTCTTAATGTTCTCGACCCGTGAACAGTTTTCGGCAATTTTTTTTTATGATCATGTATATTGTAGCTATTTAGAGTATCTGCAAATTTTCAGAAAATTCCGAATAGTTTACAGTACCAAAAACTAAGTTTAAACAGGTTGTTGCACGCGTGACTAATTTTATTTATGCGCGTGAATAACATGTTTTAATCTAGTTTTTAGTACTGTAAATTATTCAGAATTTTCTGAAAATTTGCAGGATGCTCTAAACAACTATAATATACACGGTCATAAAAAAAAATCTTGCCGAAAACTGTTCACAGGTCAAGAACACTGAAAACCCCGCACCAATAGAGTTTAAAGTAAAACACCTCCATGATAATTGTCCGATTTTTTATAGACAATAAATAAAGCTTGAAATTGGCTCTAACTTTCTTCCATGGAAATGTTCTAATTCCTTGAGAGCCAAATTCCTAAGCTCCTTAATGGTTCTCTCTGCTTCCTTCTCTTCTTCTCTTTCTCTCATAAATTTAATGGAATATCCTTGAATCATACCCACATAAAGACCAAAGGTCCTCAACTTCTCTGTCTCTTCCTCATTTGCGTCTCCAAGAATGGCCCCACATGCAGCAGCGCACGCGTGCATCTTACCTTCCTTTTCACGACCGGAGCAATCGACCCGCTCAGCGTTGTCCACTTCATCACCGTTCGATATGCTGACTACTCTCTGACGGTATTGACCATCAAGAATCCCTTTTGATCCAAAGGCTCGCGCGAACTCCACAATGACCCGCAAAACCCGATCGGAATTATTTTGGGCTGGATTATAAGATTGGGCCAACAATTCGAACCCAAGAGGGAGAATTGCGTCCGGCATAAGGAGCTGAATACTTGGGTCGTAAGAATTGTGGATAACGGGGCTTGGACTGGGGCTGTCCGTCAAGGGCAGGTGTTCATGAGTGAAGTTGGCCGCGTGCAAGAGGCGCAAGGCGGAGGCCGCTGCTATGGCCTTGCTCCGGTGGCCCCCAACGAGCTCACACGCCGCCACACACAAGGACGGGGCCGAATTTGGTGGTGCGGAAAAGACCAAATTGTACATGGGCTCATGGACTGAGAGAGGAGGCTTAAGAGTGATGGATTGCTTGAGATGGGCCTCTATATCAGCTGTTATTGAAGCGGAATACGACGATTGATGTTGATGTTGGGACATGGTGGTTTTCATGGGTACGTGACATAACGGCTTATTGGATTTACACGTGAAACGTGGAGCGTAAAACTGATGAACAAATCTTGGGCTGCAATTAATTTGGAGATTATAATAATAAACTGCCATTGATGAAGCTTTAGAGCTCACCCAACAAATAAAAAAGGAGTAAGGAGAGCAGTGGTGGAACATGTGCTTTAAAACAAAATTGGTGGCGTGTTTTCTTGTAATCAAAATAATTTATGATGACGTTTTCTTTCTTTTTCTCTTTGGTTTTTATTTTTTGAGAAGAAGAAAAACATGCTCACATGTTAGGTAAGTTAGTGATTTGTTTTCTTTGACTTGGTAGTGATCGACTTTACAAGGCATATGGAGGGTATTTGTATATGTACTATTAAATATTAATATTATAGCGCACCAAATTTGTGTGATTCCACCTATTTTATAATAATAATAATAATAATAGTTTTCAGTAAAGTTGTATCATTTTTTTATATCTATTTATTTCAATATCAATTCTAAAAAAGCTCTTATACCTTTTATCAATCGGTGCATTATTATTTTTAATCAACATTTGTGTATTTAGACATACGTACCTTATTAATATTGTGTAAAAGATGATAGTTTGTTATTTTCCCGTTCATTTTTTCATAATAATATTTGCATGGACACTTATAGGGCTTTGCAGAAACGATCCGATCCAATAACAAATCGACCGATCCAATGTCAACTGATCGCTAAAAATTGGATATCCAATCATGATTGGATTGGATCGGATGACATTTTTAAAAATCCAATATTTGATCGGTCAGTTCTTGGATGACATGTAAATCCAATGGATCCATCCGACCGATCCAATCTAATAATGATCCAATACCATCCAATTAATATTCAGATAAAAAAAATATTATATATTTTTTTAAAGTTAAAATATATTATATTTTATTACATTTACTGTTTACATATATTATATTTGATGTACTAAACTTTTTTATATTAATTATGATGTATTATTGTAATTTTATGTTGGATTCCTACAAATTATTAAGACTTATGTTTTTAATTTTATATTAGATTTGTGTTGTAAACTTCTAAATCATTACAATTAAATATTTTTATTATTTTGATGAGTAATTAGTGTTTTTATAATTGAAATAATATTTTTAAAAAAAAAATCAGCCTAAATAAAGGTTTTAAAAGATCGGATGGATCCAATCTGATCCAACGGATAACCAATGGATGCATCCAATAGATGGAACCGAACCGATCCAATCATCCATTGGATCAGATCAGATCGGTTGGTTCAAGATGATTGGATCGGATCGGTTCCAAAAATCCAACATCCAATTGGATGATTGAATCGGATCGGATGGGCTTAAAAACATTGGATGCCATCCTATAAACACCCCTAGACACTTATATTAGAGATTGTCTTCCATAAATATAGTGTGAGTTAGATATGTTAAATATATATATTTATGAAATTTGGAAGAGTCACGTGAATGTGTTCATATTTGGTTTTGCACTGCCTAACTAGTTGAGGTTGATAATAGATAATTAATAGTTGGGGCTAGCCTATCTTGTATGAATTCTAATAAAATCTTAAATCCGAAAACCTAATAATTAATATGAATAATGAATGGTGAGAATTAAAGAAGTAATCTTAATATTAAGGTCGCATTTATTGTTAATTTCGTCAAACCTTTTCTATTGTTGATGTTTAAAAGCTTTCAAGAGGTAGGATTCTATAACTAACCAAACCACTACAAATGACCTTACTTGACTGTTTGGTTATGATAAGTAGAAAGGAAACAAGAAAATGAACCAATACTTTAAAAAAGCGAGGAAAAGAAAATAAAAGTGATAATTATGGTTATATGTTCAAATATATAAGTTTGTACTGAATGGTTACGTTAATATATACCTATCGATATTTACTTTAATTTTTAGTCATTGAATTGTTATTTAATAGTTAAGATTAGTTCAACAGTTGACTAAAATTATGTAATGAGATCAGTTAGTGACCAGTAACCTAAAACTAATATGATCATGTGATATTTGACCCTATATTTTTTAGAATATATGATTGACTTATGTTTTGTTAATTAAATTACAATTTAGAATCTGAATTTTACAAAATGAATCAAAATAATACCCCAAATCTGATTTTGGTCCAAATATTTTCTTTTTAGCTTCTTGACCATTTTCTCCGCTTCTATGAACCGATTGCATCGCCAACGACCTAAAAATTAATCTTATAATTGAAAATATTTTAAGGTCTGAATTGTCACCACAACAAAATAGGAGTTTTATGACTTTATTTGGGAGACATTAAAAGTCTACAATGTCTCCCAATTTGGGAGACGCTGTTGGTGGGGTCATTGTAGTTATATGTCACATGTCTCCCAATGGGAGAGTTGAGAGATTTCCCACCTCTCTCATTGAGAGACGTGGGAAGTCTCCCACCTCTCCCTATGGGAGACATTGAAACTCTCCCAGATTTAAAAAAAAAATTAAATAAGTTTATAATTAATATTATTTTAATTTGATTTAATAATTAATTAAATTGAAATGATTTAAATTTAAATTGATTTAATAATTAATTAAATTGAAATCAATTTAATATTAATTTAAATTAAAATTGACATAATTAATAAAATAAAAATATGCACGAAACACAATATTTGTTAAACACGTACAAGAAACACAATATTTATTAGACATATACAAGAAATACAATATTTGTTAGACATATTAAAAATTAACAAACATAATATTGCATTGTGTATGAAGAGAGAGGTAAAAAATAAAAAACCTATCAACAAGGTCGGTAACTTTGGATTATTGGTAACATATATGTCGCTCATTCTTATCGCAACTCATCAATTTGTGTCTCTGTATATGACGTACTTGTTAGGTGCAAAAAATATAAAGTAAAATATATTAATTAATTATTTGATTACATTTATATATATGGTTTCAAAAATAATTTGTAAATTTTAATTAATAATACCGTTCTCAAGTAATGTCTGGGGCTCGCATGATCAATCAAATCCTTCAACATCCTCATTATGTAGTATCCACATGCCATATTATTCAGTTGGTGTGGACACTAATTATTTAAAAGTATGAGTAATTCATTATTAAATTGAAACTTATTAAAAAATGCATACATATTATTCTAGTTAATAATTATAAAAGTTCAAAAATTTAAGTTGTAATTACTTACTTGAGGTTGCTTAATGCGTAGAGTATCAGGGATCTCGACATCAGGATGATTTATAGAGAAAAAAAGATTGAAAGTGCTGGCGATCACTGATACAATCTCCTCACGGATATTAAGATCTGAATTCACCGGATCACAACAATAAACATGATATGCTATTGGTGCCAAAATAAGCAACATCTAATGTTCACTGCATAAGAAAAACAAAAAAATTATAACTCAAATGTTAAACAAAGAAAGTATTGATATGGGTCGGAAAAATGAAAACTTTTTAAACTTACCCATGGTTCCAAGGGACAAGCATAACTTGTTCATTTGATTTTATGTCATTGCATCGTCTTAACAGATTTTGAACACGATCGTCGAATGAACTCCCTTGAGTGGCTACAATATTAGGATTGACAAATAAAAACTTATTTTGGCGACCTTGTTGTACCATATATCTGTAAATGAACCTAATACGAAAATACGAAAATTGTTATATGAATGAATAAATCAAATTAGAAAATTAAATGAACGAACTTTGTGAGATATATACCTCATGTAGCTGACGACAACTGCTTGTCCAATCTTCTCATTTCGAGCAAACTGAAGTATGTCATCCTTAAATATATAACAGTGAGACATATCATGATCAAAAACTTCAGACTCTACGCCTAGATTGACACACTCGCCACCAGCCCAATGAGATACGATATTGTGTAATCGTTCCAATTGAGTGTGGGGAAATTGTGTTGGAGGAGTTTGTGATCGTCTTCATTCTCGTGGTTGTTGTGTTGACGAAGCTTTTGGTCGTTGTGATCTGGTCCTACTTGTAGAGGGAGCCTGTATACAACAATGTCAACAATTAAAAAAAATGCAAACAAATAAATATAGAATTGTAAAGATAATTATGTAAAAATATGGTGTCACCTCATGATAATATCTTCAGATATAATGACCAAATCTTTAGGCCACACTATTGGCATCCCAATGGCTTGAGCAACTATGTACATGTCCAAATCAGGATATGCAAAAGGGAGAGGACAGGTTGGCTTAAGAACGCTAGTAATCATAACTTGGTAGTTGTTGCCTACCTCTCTTTCAATGAGTTTACCTGATGCAACAACGTTTGAAACCAAACCAATTGCTAATCGGCATGCTCGGCCCTGGGCAAGAAACATATTATATACAAATAACCATGTTGAAGCAGTAAAGAAATTTATTTGGTTTCAGAATATTCAAGAAAGTTTAATTACCTCTTGCAAAAGCGGTTGTAGTGCAATAATTTGTTCTTCTGCTTGAGGCACTAGTGGGTCAGGAGTATAGTAGGACACATGCGCTGGGCACTGGTGGGTCAGGCACATAGTATGATCATGGCACTGGTGGTACTCCAACGTTGGATCCTCACCCACTCTGTTGGGCCATGAATTTTCTCAAGAGCTCTTCTTGTTGCTAAAGGCTCTCTTCTAGATGTTGTGCTTGTTGACGATGCTCTTCTTCTTGTTTCCAAAATTTTTCTTCAAACGCCTTTGTAATGTCGTCATTTGAAGAAGAGGCTATCGGTTTATTTTTCATTGAGGTAGGTGTTGAAGTATTCTAGTATACTGTGCGGGACACACCATGTCCTCCATCCCTAACACGTCGTCGGGGCTCAAGAGTGCCCAACGCCTTCGTCAACACATCATCAGGGCCATCGGGTTCCCATTTACCCTTAGCTTGGAGTTGCTGGTAATGATCCTGTGAAACAATATTCACATAAAGTTATATAGAAGCTAATAATTTGATATATCAACATTATTAAATATAAACACTTACAATATTTTTTTGAATCTCAGAGGCCTCTCCAACTAGCTCTCCTTTTGCATTTCGACGAGCCATGCTCCACAAGTCTGCCATATCAAGTTCAGTCAGACATTTCCCACTTTGTTCCATTAACATCTCTTCAATACGCACATAGCCTCCTCTAGAGAGGTTGTGATTTTATTTATTCAATGCCTGATAATTTTGCTTCTCTTCTCTCTTTCTACGCCACTCAAGAGTTAATCTTGAGTTCACAAACTTTAGCCATTCATCTGGAGTTATGACATTCTCAAATCTAAATGGAATAGCTGGTGGGAACTCATTTGGGAATTTTTTCAAAGCGTCATACACATGTACCCTTGTGAGATTAGTCTTCCAATTTCGGAAGTACTTTCCCGCATCCATCAATATTTGTTTCTTTTGTTTGGGGTCCAAATCAAAAGTTTTCTGCAAGTTTGAAAGTAATAAGAATCGTACTATCAAAACAATATATATTTTAAAAATATTAAATGAAATATAATTAATAAAATCATACCTTCATTGTCTCCCATATTTTATTTTTATCCACCATACCTTCACTCCTTTTTTTGGTGTTTTTAGACATCCATGTACGTCCTCTCACAGTTTTTTGTTCTTGTTCCACTAGCTGAGAATGAGGGCAATGCTACCCCTCATCAGAACTACCACCAAAAGGATCACTCTCCATTTGTGAAACATAAATATCATTATTATAACCATTTTGGACACTCATAATCATCAAAAAAAGTTATACAAATATTTGAATTAAAGATGAAATAAAAAGAAGAAACTAAAAATTTCACATATCATAAACATATCAAACCCATTAAATGGTACCTCAAGACCCATTGTCATCATCCCATAATCCTTCGCCGTTTTCAGGGAAATAAATACAATCATCATCAACTTCATCATTATCTTCTATTGCGGTGAATGTGACAAGTTCTTCTTCGAGAGGTATATCATGTAAATCACCATCTTTAATGTTCCATTCTCTTGTTTGCATTGGAAGAACAATTGACCATTGGTTATCTGAATGATCATTTACATAAAATACTTGTTTGGCTTGTGAAGCTAATATAAATCGATCATATTTATGCCCAATTCATTTTAGATTAACTAATGTGAAACCAAAATCTTCATATATTATGCCGCTGTCACTTTTCACCCAATCACAAAAGAAAACAGGTACTCGAGTTGTGATATAATATAACTCCCAAATTTCATTAACTACTCCATAAAAAGTCATATCACATTCAACTGGATTTTTATCTTTTGCACTTGAGACTTGCACAGTTTTAGCAACAAGGAAAACACCACTGTTTTGTGTGTTTCTGTTGTTATCGCGCTCCTTGATGTTAAATAGAATACTGTTAATCATGTATGATGAAAACTTGATGACATTAACAGAAGGTCCTCGAGAAATCCACTTAGCGATGTCTGAAATCTTATTTGATGTATTTTGTAATTCTGACACAACCTATTAAATCAACATACCAAAAACAAATTACTAAAAAAAACCAACCATGTCATCTTGTAATTACCAATTAATGACAACTTTCCATAATCAACACAATTTACCTTTTGTTCTATCCAACTACTAAAATTTCGATAATGTTCATCTTGTAACCATTTTGAGTTCCTTGACTTGGATGGAAATTTGGTCTTTATCCAATTAAAATGTTCCCTTCAATTATACATATGTTTTTAAACAATTGAACATACAAATTACACAACCTAAACTTAATGTATTATATGAATATAACTCACTCGATATAAGGTTGAATTTCATTTATATTCTACAACACAAGACGATGTGCTTCATCTAGTATATCTCGACTTACTATGTATACAACGCTACCACGACGACTCTGAATCTCAACATTTTCAACATCATTAAACCCAATTTTCTGTACACCAGTCATGTATTCAGAACAAAATTCAACTGCCTCTTCTGCAATATAGCATTCGACGATGCATCATTCTGTCTGTCTTCTATTCCTAACATACCCTTTAAGAATATTCATATATCGCTCAAATGGATACATCCATCTTAAATAAACGAGACCACAATATCTTAGTTCTCTAATCAAGTGAACTGTGAGATGGATCATTATATCAAAAAATGCTGGCGGGAAATATTTCTCCAACTCACACAATACCTCAACAATTTCATCTCTTAACTTAGGTAACTTAAGCGGATCAATCACCTTACAACACAATGACTTGAAAAACAAGCATAACCTTGTGATTACATCTCGAACTTTTCTAGGCAACACAGATCGAAAGGCCACTGGTAGTAAATGTTGCATTAGAATATGACAATCGTGAGATTTCATACCAGTCAGAATACAAATTTTCATGTCTACCAATGACCTTATATTTGAGAAATATCCATCTGGAACTTTTATATTAAACAAACATATGCGAATTTCCATTCTTTCCTCTTTAGTAAGAGTGTAAGTAGCAGGAGGTAAATATGTTTGTCTCTTATCTAGTTTTGGAGTTAACTCATCCCTTATGCCCATTGCAACCAAGTCTTGTCTACCCTTAATTCCATCCTTAGTTTTTCCAGGAATATTCAACAAAGTGCCAATCAAACTATCACATACATTTTTCTCTATGTGCATAACATCTAAATTATGACGTATAAGTAAGATAGGCCAATATTCAAGTTCGAAGAAAACATATTTCTTTTTATACCACCCTTTTGGCTCCTCCACAACCTTAGCCTTACGACTACGTTTCACCTTTGTAGGTGTACGAACTTTAGGCTTCCCTTACTTGAACACAATTTTAGACATCTTCTCAAGTACTTGGATCCCATTCAATGGCTCAGGAGCCTCCTCAAACTCTTGTTTACCATTGAATGCCTTCTTCCAAGTCCAAAGTTTATGCGTATTAGGCAAGAACTTCCTATGTCCCATATAACATATTTTAGAGAGTGTTTCAAGTATTCAGAACATGTTTTTTCTTCACAAACGGGGCAAGCCTTATATCCTTTCACACTATACCCAGATAAATTTTCATAAGCAGGAAAGTCATTAATTGTCCACAATATGACCGCTCTAAGATTAAATTATTCTCGCCTATACGCATCATAAACCTTAACCCCTTCATCCCGCAAAGTTTTCAAGTCATCTATAAGAGGAGCTAGATAGATGTCAATGTCATTACCAAGATGTTTAGCTCCTGATATCAACAAGGTCAAAAGCAAAAACTTTCTCTTCATACACAAACATGGGGGTAGATTGTAAATAACAAGCATAACAGGCCAACAACTATACTTACTGCTATGAGATGCGTGTGGATTAAACCCGTCAATCGAAAGACCTAGACGAATATTACGAGATTCATTTCCAAAAGAAGGCCACTTCAAATCAACTATCTTCCAAGCTAGGGTGTCAGCTAGATGTCTTAATTTACCATCATTTATTCTTTCATTAGCATGCCACAATAAACTTTTATCATGTTCAACATTTCTAAACAATCGGATGAAACGAGGAATTGGTAGAAGGTACCACAAAACTTTGGTAGGTACTCCTTCCTTGACATCGTCACCATTTCTTTTCTTTTTCCATCGTGACTCACCACAAGTTGGACATGAGTTTGCGTCTTCAAATATATTTCGATGTAATATGCAATCATTAGGACATGCATGGATTTTTTCGTACTGCATGCCTAATGAGCGTAACGTCTTCTTTGCCTCATAAAATGAAATTGGAATTTCATTATCTTCAGGAAATAACTCCTTCAAAAAACTAAATAAATCAGTAATGCTTTTATCACTCCAGCCATGTTTAGCTTTTAGATTGTATAACTTAAGAAGCGTAGATAATTTTGTAAATCTTGTACAACCAGGGTAAATTGGTTTCTCAGCATCATTAAGGAGTGTCTCAAACTTATTTGGGTCTACTCCTGATCCATAATGTGCGTCGTCAATCATTTCATCTAATGGATCCTAGTTCTCCTCTACTATATTTCTCCTCACTCCTTTTGGTCTACTTGGCAGAGTTGGAGCAATAGGAGCTATCTCCCCATGGTAAGACCAAATTGTGTGACTCTTGTCGATCCCATTGAAATATAAGTGTTCTTTAATCTTTTTAAGATCCATCTTTTTAACATTCCACACTTAAGACATGGACAATATGTAAAATTTGGGTCTTTCACATTTTCTGAACAAAACCTTAAGAACAAATCGACCTCGTTCCTATATTCCACAGATAACCTATTCGCTGACATCCACTGTTTATCCATATATTCTCCTATGTCTATGAAAAAGAAAAGAAACGATATTAAATAAGCACGTGATAAAGTTGGATGTCTATATAAAACTAATTGTTTATTATCCTAGATAAAATCGGGCAGCATTTCCCTATAATAGTGACCTAACTATCTGCATGTGAATAGAAAAACAAACAATTCAAACAACATACAATAAGTTTCTTCCTTATAGCTCCTCAGCACACAACCAAATTTCTCAGAACCTACTTCACTAAAACACACATGTTCTCAACCTTCCGTTATCACCGTAGCACACAATTTTAATCTCATAACCTACTTCACTATGAATGAATATTTAAGATATTCAAACTCTAACATTTGTTTAATAATATTAAAAGTAGAAGTAAGAGAATATATATGTACCTCTTGCAATTAATAATCCAAAAGCAAGCAAAATTACTTTACGTAGTAATCGAATTCGTTATTAAATCCATAAACCAATAAAATTAAATTAATAAATAATAAATAAAATATCACTAAATATCTAGCAATATATAACTTATTATTGTAATTAGAAACATAATTACCTCAAATGCGTGATTGATATAGAAATTTTGATGCAAAATACTCTCTAAAATCTCACCAACAAAATCACAACCTACGAAATTAAATTAATTAATATGTTAAACATTACTAAACAAATATCACTAAATATCTAATAAGTAAATAATTGTTAAACAAATAAAAAAACTCCAATGAGCCACTAATTATAACCTAAACAAAAAATGAATACATTTTTTCATAACCTAAAAACTCAATAATAAAAATAAAAATAAAAATTTTCATATATTTATATTTTTTAAATTATTTAATAAATTTATTTTAACATAACTATATATATATAACAAAATAGTTAGAATTTTAAAAAAAGTTTAAATATATATACAAAAATATATCTAAATTTTGAAATAAATAATGATAAAAATTAAAAAAAATTCATGAACATATATAACTCCAATGAAATCTATACAATGTGATAGGTTAAATTAAAAAAAACTAAGAAATCATAAATCTATCAAAACCTATCATGGAAAAACTAATAAATCCTACAATGTATAGAAAAAATGCATAAAAATGTAAAACTAACACAAAATCATGTATATTACTCATCTTAATGCTAAATCTATGATTTTTTTTCTTCAAAATAATTAACTAAAATTCATGAAAAATAACCTTAAAACCCTAAAAAATGCAGCCCCCTTCATATTGCTCTCTGTGTAATCTTGACTGATATGTGAAGGAGGAAGAAGAAGTAAAAGGTTATAAATATAAGGGGGACATCCAACGTCTCCCACTAGGAGACGTGGGACACGTGGCACGTCTCTCAGTGGGAGACGTTGGATGTCCTCTTGGCCACGTATCCAACACATTTTCAACGTCTTCCACCGTTTTTAATGTCTTCCAATTGTAGCCACTAATAAAAACTTTCAATGTTTCCCACCATCAGATATTTAAAATCCCTGATAAGTTTTAATGTCTTACACTAATGGTGTAAGACACGTAGGGAGTCATTGTATATCAAATTTGTTGTAGTGTGTCATTCAACAAAACACATAGACTAATTGTGTAATCAGAAAAAATATGATGGCCAAAATGATATTTTCTCTTTCTTTACAGAAAAAATTAATTAATACTTATTTTATTTAGAAAATAAGTTTGATTATAATTACATAGTTTGTGAAAATTACAAATTTTAATCAAAATTAAGAAAAAAGTGTGTTGACCAGCAATTTGGCCGATGACACTGAGTCAACTAAAGGATAGAAAATGAGAATTGAACAAAGAAATATTAAACGACACAAAATTTTTATAGTGGTTCGGCCACAAAATGGTAATAACCTACATCCACTTTAATATTCTTATTTATCTAGAAGTCACAAGTCCCCGGTCAGATAAACAAGATCAAACGAGTTTCGTGAGTTTGAGAGGATACAAAGTTTGTGTATAAAATAACCTAAAATTAATAAATTCTATAGAGGTTAAAGAAGTACCGCTTAAGAAATAATGATTCCCTAAGATCTCTATTTATAGGCTTGGGAATATACATAATTGGGTTGTACACCTTAGAAAATTTTAGTAATAAATATTGATAAAATAATACAAGATAAATAAATATATAGTTTTAACTAACTTTGAGCGTTCTTTGCGTATTATCCGACTATCCCTGGTCATGTGTGCATCGAGCAGCCTAGTGAACCTATCCTGGATAAGCATTTGAGCGAGTATGAATCAGCGACGAAACGACTCCTTGAATCTTTTCTTATTTTTTGGTTGAGGATCAATGAGACTCTTGCTGACTAGGCTGTTTTTTGAATCACCAAATGTTTGGATTCCTTGCCACGTCATCATGCCAGTATTTGGGTGAAACATTTTCCCCCAAGTTTAATATATGTAAACAACATTTGATAAACTTTTTCAACAGAAGATCCCCTTTGAGCACCCCTACTGACATGTCCTTTCAGCTGTCCTTTCACCTATCTTGAAAAAGTAAATTTCAACCTCACACACTGCCCTAGGTGAAAATTGACAGTTTCACATTTTCCAAGATTTCGAAAAGACACCTTTCTAGTCCCAGATTTTTATCTTCCATCGAATGTATACAAGCCCTCAACATTCCTTTTACTTTTTCACGTTTCTTTTTCTTTCCTCAAGAACCTCAGAAATCTCCGAGAACTCAAGAACTTCTCAAGCAATCCGAAGGAAAATCCTCACACAAACCAACCAATTTCTTCTACAATCTCTGCTCCAAGTAAGTTTTTTAACTTTACCTCTTACTTTCTAGTAATTTCTTCTTATAATCACACATGATTATTGTTGTTTTTTCATATTAGTAAAATCTGTAAAAAAAAACCGTTAGGTGTTCTTGAGGATTTCTAAAATATTGGCAAAAGGGGTATGTAATCCGAGATTTAGGTAAGACAATATAGTTTGTAGGACATATAAAAACATTATGTAGGCTTAAATATGGTAGGATTGAAGTATTAGAACCCAAAGTCGAAGTAAAAATTCAATTTTGCATCTCTCGAAAAAATTGGGTTCTTTCCCACCTTTCTGATAGATGAAAAGTTTTCTCGAAAAACTTTTAATTTTTACTTTTTGATCTGAAATCTTCACTGCTCATATATTCACATCTGTTTCTCTTTAAATGATGTTGGTCGAATAAACTTTTGAGTTTATCTATGAGCAGCCTTTATTTTCTTCTTTGTTTAATTCCTTCTATTGGTCGTAGATTCTCATTTCCCCTTCTTCTTCTTAGAAATTCATGCAAGACTATTGGGAGGTGAGAGGCCAATATATGAAAACCTTTTATCTTTCATGTTTGAAGATACCGAGCAACCTGCCCTTCCAGCTTTACAAAGTTCAGCCCCTACACCCAACCATACTACTGCTCCTCCAAGGCGTAGGACTCGAAAATGCATAACTCCAATGGCCAGAGTAAAGCAAGTGACCAAAAAAAAGAAGAAAGATCTCCACATTAGTTGACATGCGGCCAAAGGAAAGACCTCTACAGTAAACCCTCGACCAGCGGAAGAAGAAGTTTATGAGTTATTACTCGCCAAAGTCGTTCCCAAAGTTGGCGTTCAAAAAGATCACATTTCGCGATATATAGCCTTGCCGAGCGTTCTCCCGAGCAAGGTTTATGTCCAAATATCCAAAAAAGTATGGACTCCACGGTATTACCCTATACAAGCCTTCTCCCGACCAGAGGGACAATGTTCTTGGAGGCATTTATAGTGCCTAGTCGAGGTATAACATCAAGGCAGGAGCAACCCTTCCTCTCCATGATGATTTTAAAGGGGTAGCTAATTATTTTGACTTAGGTCCTTTTCAAATCTCCCCAAATGGGTATAGAGTGCTATATGCACTCTATATCCCTTACCATCTTAGGAGATGGCCCGCTCCTACTCCACACAAGATTAACTACTTGTTTGATCACAAGTCAAACCCAAACCACAACAACACTTGGTTCATCCATTTAAATCATCCATCCATTTTAATCATCAAGAAAACTCTCACACCTTCTTGATAGATACTACGTACAAATCCAAAATGGGAAAAATACTACCAAGAGTATTTTCTCACGACTGATCTTGTCGCAAACATTTTGTTATTCACTTGGGGAGGTAAATTTCTTTTATCTCGTTCCTTTGTATTCTTGGTCGATCTTTTCCTTGTTTTAAATGTCTTCTCAATACATTTCCATAATTTTGATTCAAGGTACTAACTAGTGCCTACCCAAGCCATGATTGATAGGGCTGACTTTTTGGCTAGCCTTAATCACGTGGAGAAAAGCGTTAAGCATCTGGTGACTATATCCAATCTTCGACTGGTCAGACTTTTGCAACCCCACCAGGATGTAAAAGAATCAACCACAGGGAGTACCACTGGTGAAGGCACTGACAACCAACCCCCCACAGGTCAGCCCCAAGACGTTTAACAACCCTTTAGGTGTCAGGCTACTAGACTTAACATAAGGGAACCAAGTGAAATTCCCCTACCAGCACCAATCCCTCCCTTTCACATTAAGGGAAAATAGAAAATGCCCGAGCACCTTGGTTGGGTGGAATGTTCCACATCAGAGGACGAAAATGGCATAAATTTCTCCTCTTCATTACTTGCACTATTTCCCATCCTTACGAATTTATTTGATAGGGATGGAAATTTTATTTCGTTGAACAACTCTGATTCAGATTTCTTTGAAGCAGATAATGCATATTTTAGTAGTAGCAATAGATTAAATAATGTAGCGACCAACATATGTACTTCAGGTATTCTTACTAGAAGTTTGCCTTTTTTCATTCCATACTCTACTAGCATATCTTTGACTAACTTGATATCTCGTTGTAGTCATGCAGACCTCAAAAGCGTTTGAAAATCTATGCTTCAGGAGGCACCCCTACTTGTACCAAGAGGTTAAGTAGAAAAGAGACGGGGGGCTCCAATGGGGCCTCTCTAGCAAAAAGACCATGAACAACAGAGGCTAATGCTCCAACCAGGGATGCCACTCCTCCACCATCCAAGACAAATACTCCTCTGCCATCTCCGCAACAAGAATCAAAATCTGACTAGATTGACATCTCCGATGTTGTTGAGATGTTGAGCAACACTACTAGCTCAACCATCGACAAGCTCAACAAAGTAGAAAGACATTGGCTGAGCAAACAGGCTTTTGATGCTCTCCCTTCTCTTAGGCCCGACCAGGTTCTGGATCAAAGTTTTAACAAGTTCCTCAGTGTAAGTATCCTAATTATTCTTCATTGCTGTCTAATTTCACACATTAAGTCTTTACTTTAATTCCTTGGTTTAATATTTCTCTGATCGCAGGCTTTACTGACCTTCAACAATTGTTGGAGGTGTGTAGAAGAAGCACACAACAAAATTGTTGAGGAGCAAAAATAATGGGCCATTGAGAATAAAACTGCACCTGACACAATTAAAGCTTTGGCTGAGAGTTGAAGTAGTCAAAGGAGGAGGTGAAGAAGTCCAAGGAGGATCTAGACAAGGCATACTAGTTGGTGGACAAGTATAAAAATCTTGCCAAGGCCAACCATGATGAGGCGGTGAAGCTGGAGAAGGATTTGGTCTATAGCAGACAGAAGTGGAGCGACCTGAACAAAAAGTTGAAACACTTGAGCAGTTCAATCAGAGCAACTTAGAGCAAGGGAGCAATGTTTAACTGCTTCTACATGTTCTAGAAGAGTAATAAAAATTCCAACTTTGATTATCTTCCCGAGGAGGTAAACTAGGAAGAACTCGAGAAATGTGCTGCTTGTTTGGCCGAAGAGAACAACCCTCCTGCTTCTCTAGAGATTTCTCTAGCTTCATGCATTGATGGAGTAGACGATGCTGACACTGCCACCAATCAGCAAGATCAACAGACTTTGGCATCCCAGTGATTTCTCTTGTAATAACTTATTTAGTTAGTTTTTTTTCTTCTTTTTGCAACACTCGATCATTTTGTTCGTGTGTTGAGACAATACACTGCTGTTGACGCGGTTTTTTGGCAACAAGGAATTTTGAAATCCGACAATAGAGATATTGGGCTTCTTGTAAACCGAATGTATACAAATTAGCAAAAAACAATGATGCAAAATGCTCACACAATTTTACGTGGTTTAGTGGTTAAAATCCACCTAGTCCACAAGTCACTCTTATTGATCTGTTTCGGACTTTGGAGGAAATCGTTTATGAAAATTTCAGTAGAGCTTTTGCATACAGAATGTCGATCCCTTTAACTGTCCATTCCCCATGTATTTATAGGAGATTCTCATGGACAATTTTGGGTAACCGTACATTAATATGGTAATTGAAAATTTTGGGTAACTCCCATTTACATAAATATGTGACTGCCTATTGAATTTACATCTGTTATCTCGGGTAATAAATGCATAACAAAATTTGGGACTTTATGAGGTATAAAAAGAATCTTTGAGTCTTTTGGGATCCTTCACTGTGCATCATGACCAGACTTCCGCGAGTTGAACCATTCTTTGGAGCTGGATGTCGTATGACGGGTCATGTTCAGAGCTTCACAAAGGCGATTTGGGTGGGGCACATCTCGAACTAAGTTGTTGGTGGAAGAAGCGATCTGGAGACTATTTGGTTTTCATAAGCTACCAAATTAGACTCGAGCTGCTCACTTCAAAGTCAGCGTCTCTCTTTCATCATACGTCTGTCTGCCAGCTATTCATCATCTTGAGTAACTCAGCTCGTATTTTTAGGCTAGAACATTTTCCCTCCAAGCTCCTGATTGTGCATGATGTCACCTCTGACGCGCACAATAGGGGCTTTTTGGTTTCTGATATGAGAAAACGTGCCCACCCACTCACTCGAGTATGTGACACGTGTCGGTCTGTAATAGGCCTCCGTTTGAGTTTTGACTATTGTGACAGTTGTCTTGTCAACTTTTTGCCACTACTTGGTTTGTTTAATCCAGGCCCTTGGATCTCAAATTGATCTAATCATGTGTCCTAGATCGGTTCAAAAAGTTTACATATAAATAGGAGAAGCAAGCCTGAGTCTTACCAACTTTGCATTCAAAATATTTCCTCTTCTCTTTCTTCTCAAAATACTAAGAGCTCTCTGCATTCCACTACAACACATTTGACTAAATATTACAGTAAAATATTACACAATTTTAAAAGCGTTATTATTGATTAGCCAAATAAAAAACACGAAGAAAGAGAAAAAAGTGGCTCCAAATGAATTTTTTGTTGAAACATCCCGCCTTTACTTTTTCCTCACTCTTAACTCACATTTTCATTCTCTAAAACAATAAAACAAAAGAAAATGCTCTCCTAGCTGAAGTCATGTGCCTCTCTGAGATTTGAGGAGTTTTCCGGCCACCTCCGTCCTCCATTTATGGAGCCAGTTGCATGGTTGGATTAAGCTCTTCTTTAGGTTCAAAACCCTCTCAAGGATCGAACCCTTAGATTGTCGGAGTCGCCGTCGGTTCTTTGATGGTGTTGGGTTCTTGTGAGGCAGCAGGAGATAAGGTGTCTGTCTATCTCTCTTTATTCTCTGAAGTGTTTGATTTTATATATTTTCTCTTGTGCTTTGTCATGAATAACCCTAAAATTCCTCACTCACTCACTCCCTCTCATCTCTATATCTATCTCTCCCTCTCATTTATCTCTCTCTCCCCATCTCACTGATACCTCTCGTCTCTCTCTCTCCCTCTCTATCTGTTACAGTTCTCTAGTGGTTACGAAAATGGGAAGTGGGAAATGTTGGCGAAGTTTTCAGGGAAGACGGGCTTGACTTCGATTTGGACGGGGCTATTTTGCAGGTAATATGTTTTATTCATTTTTTCTGTAGATCAGTTCACTTAATATTATTGCTTTTCTCTTGATATTGACATTTTCATTTATTAATGCAACACATTGAATCATATATGTTAATGATTGCCTTTGTAACAAATTGATATGCTTTCTCCTGTTTTTACGGATTCTGAGGTTGGGGTAATATGTGAGAATAATGTACAAATTAGGGTAAGGGAAGCATTTTTATTGATATTGTTTGTAATTTTCCAATTGGTTTATGGTCCCTTTCAATTTGCGACACCAGTTTATTGGAATGATTTATGGATTTAAAAGGAATGATTTCTTTCTCTCTGCAGGTATTTGAATTTCACCATATATATATATATGTTTAAGTGGGCACTCTGTTATTTGAATAAGGATATTGATCTTTTTGTTGAGCTTTGGACAAATTTATTTATACAAAATAAAATGCATCAACGTTAGTCATTTTCCCTTGTGCTGTGAAATCATAATTCCTTTTGTTTTAATCTTATTGTGCTGTGAAATCATTTTCACTTGCTTATACTCTTTATGTTTGGCATAATTTTTCTTTTATCATTTCATCTCTTTAGGTACAATGTAGCAATTAATTGTGCAACTATTACTCTTGTTGGGCACTCCTAACCAAAGTAGAATTATGAATATAGATTACTTGGTTTAAAAAATGTTTGGAATCCTTGTCTAATGGTACTTAGGCATTGTGATATGACTGAGAAAGGACGTGTGAAGGATTTTAACTTGAAACAAATAACCAGAAAAAATTGCATAGAACAATAAAAGGAAGGCCAATCTCATTTCAAGCTCTGTTCTGCAATTTTTCCCCTTGTATTGAAGCATTTATCTATCTCATTTCAACATTTCATATTTGAGGTGTAAAATTTGAGCCTCTCTCTGTCATTTTAGATTTTCTCTAGAAATCCAAGTCTCATCTTTTTTTTTTCTGCAATTTTGGGTCAAATCTGAATCTTTCTATTTTATTTCAATCTCTTACCCTAACTTCTCTCTATTCAATTCTATTTCAGATTTTGTTTTTAGAAATTGGAAAATGTTGTTGAGCTGTGGGGTAAGCTCTTTTCACTCTGCTATTTTGTGACTTAATATGATTAAGATCTTGAGGTAATATCATTGATTCTATTATATTTATTTTCTTTTGATGTTAATATATGTGTTGGTTACTTTCACTACTATTGCTTGAAATGGTTTTCAATAACTACAAGAAAGTGCTACATTACTTTCACTACTATTTCTTCATTTTCTTGTTGCCAAGCTAATTATTTTCAATAACTCAGATTTTATGGCTGTTAATGGTTATCATAGCAGGAAAAAATTGTATTTCTCACCCATTTGTGAATTAATTCAAGCGAAGTAGATGGTTAGATAAATGAAATGGAAGCTGCTCGTTGCTCACTTTGGTAGAAATTCTTCAAACTTGGCATTTTCTTTGTATAGCTCTCTCTATAAAATTGTCTACTATATTCATATCTATGTTAATGAAACAACTAGTAAATTGTTAAAACAATAAATGGCTGCTAGTGTAGATATTTTAGCTTAGTAGCTTACATAAGTACCCATGATTTCTCTCATCACTTGTTCTTTTTCTGCAACTCATAAGATTTAACCCTAAAATTAGAATGGGTAAATCATTTGCTTTGAGCCTTAGTTAAGTATTAGTGTTAGTATTTTGTTTGTTTATTTCTTTAACTTTTTGTTTTTTTTTTATTTATTCAGATTTTTCTTTCAAAGCTCTATTTCCCCTTTCCTCTATTTTTTTATTTCCTTCTATTTTTTTTTCTTTCGACTGTTTTTTATTTTTTTCTCTATTGATTTAGATACATTCTCTATGCCTCAATCTCTTTTTGCTATGTAATCTCCTTTGCTTATCAGTCATTTTATTGATTTGATTTATTAATTTTGAAAAACTAATTATTGTTTTAACAAGCTTTAGGGAGTATTGAAAGATCCAAAAATTTCATGTGGATCTTGAGGTATGTGCATCACTTGAAATAATTTTTATCAATTCCAATTCTTAAGTATTGATATTGAAAAATTCAATGTGACTTGGCTTTTAGGTTTTAGTGCTTTTTCTTGAATGGGTTTTCAATTTTGATTTTTACCAAAATTATGAGCTTAATATGTGCACATTTGGATATATAGATATGGAGATTTCTTTATTAATAATAGGAAAAATCCATAATTTATGTGCTTTGATATGAAGTTGAAATTCTGCTCTTATATCCAACTCTAGTTTCTATTGGTGGTTATAGTTAATTAGTGTTTGAAGATTAGGATAAAATATGTTTGCACTTCAATCCGAGACAAGGATATATACTTCAATTATATATGTTTTGCTTTATGTTTGGTTATACAAAATCATTTTCCCTTGTCTTTGGTAGATGGCAAATCAATGGCATCTTTATCATTTGCTGCTAGTGTTTGTTGGTGGTACTGCATATTGTTTTTTTTATTTGAAATGAATATTGAAGGATATTGTTGTATGGATATTTTGTTATTGTGTGAATGAATAATACATGTACAGGTAATATATAAAGGAAAACTGCTAACCATACACTTGTGGTACTCCCATTGGCTATACAAAAAAATCAATATAGAGACTAATCTGAAAACTAGTCTATACTGATTATTTTTTGCAAATGATTAGTTTCATTTGAAAATCTTGAAGAGCATGTGTTTCAATCAAATTAAAAATTAAAAACTAGAATCTACTTTTATAGAGACATCTTTTTTACAGGTTAACTAACTAGTTAACACCTTTATTTTATTGCTATAGTTGAGAAGATGTTGAAATATGTGACTTGCCTCCATTCTTTTAACTAAGTCTGTTATAATCAGTTTTGAGATTCTTGTTTTTGTAGCTGGGTAAATTGCTTCCATGGCCACTCCTTCAAGAATTTCACTTTCACTGCTATCATGGAGCAGTGCTTCTTCTTACAGCTAGGTTTGCCTCTCATCTATAACTCATCACATCTTAAAATAAATTTAGTAATATTTTTTATGTTTGTGATTGTAATATCTGTCCAAATTGTAAATTATGTGTGTTTTTATTGATATTGATATTGATTTTTATTTTTATATTTGAGCTATTGTGTTTTCCTTGTTTTATGTTTCCCCTAGTTTTGTTTGTCTTGAAGTTGTCCCTCTGCCTCTGTGGTTTCTAGTTTTTCCTGGGGATTTTGTTTTTCTTCTTATTTTGAATGTTTATATATGTGTAGAATATGTAACTTGTTTGGTTTGCAAAATTAGTGCAGTACAATCATTCAAACTTCACTCTACAAACACTCACACTCATCTCATAATTGTGTGCAATGCTATATATATTAGTAAAAACCTTCTAATTGTTTTATTTTTGTTTCAGAAAATTGTTTTTGTAGATGCATTCATACTGATACTGATTGGCATTCTTGCTTTAAATCCATGGCTTCAAAACTAGTTCACCCAAGCTGAGCTTCGTAGCTTGAACTCTCACGTGAGTCATGGCCTTGATATTCTCGTGTGATTTTCTTATTTTAATAGAATTTTAAAAGATTGATGCTCTTTATATTTTTTTTTATGTTCACTAGCGAAAGGAGAGTGGCATATTTGAGTTTGGATTACAATTCACTCGTATAGAATTGGAAGAGAATTATGTAACTCTTTTTTTCTGGACTTTTCCTTGAACTTTATTTTTTTCATGTACAAACCTTGTTGTTTCTTTTTCATAGTTTAGTTAGCAAGAGAGTAAATAAAAGGTTGTGCTTTTTATGATTCATGTTTCATATATTTTAGGTTCAGTGATTTTCTGGTCTTTGATTTTATTTTGTGATTAATTTATTTGTGTGATTTTTTTCATAGTTTCTTATCAATGTTTCATTTTCTTTCTTTCTTTTGATTAGGTTTAAGGAATTGTGGGTTTTATATCCTTTCTTATATAGTAACTTGTATGATTCTTACCTATTTGAATCTTACTTGGTAACAAATTTATGTGTTTGAAACATAAAAGATGATACTGACTGCATGATAATGATAGCTGAGATGTATTTTCAAAATTTTGCTCTAATCTCAAGTGTTTTTCTGAAGCATATATGACGTTTATAAAGTAGTTTGCTCTTTTTTGGTAATTGCCTATTATCTATATTAAGTATTTTTGTGAACTTTCTTCCTTGGCTTTCATTCATTAGAGTTGGTGTTTGAATTTTTTGGGGTTATTTCACTTTCACTTGAACAAATATACTCATCTTTTCAATTTATTCAGTTCTTACTTCAACAAACAGCTTTAATACAAGTAAATGGTTTATGGGTTGTTGGGGATTAGTTGGGTGATTAATATATACATACATGTGTGTTTTTAGCTTCAGGTTGAGCATTTTTCTTAAATAGTCAATGTTTGTTCTTGTTTAGAATCAAAATCCCTACTATGTATCTTAATAAGTATGGATGAATCTCAATGAGTCATATTTATATAAATATTTTTGCATCTTATGGATGCTCATTTCCATATATTGATTTAATCAGGCACTTATTGAAGTCGTTGAAAATCATGTGTCAAGTTTTTGTAATTGATGAAATTGGCACAAAACTTGAAGCTATGGCTGCTAGCATGATTACCCAATGTGGTATTCAACTAGTTGCCACTACCCAATGTTGATAATGAATCCTTTCCTTGAAATGCTTGCTGAGGGAATACAGGTGAGATTATCACAACCAAATTATACTTCAGTTAGTATATAAATATTAAAAATATAAGATTCTATTTTTTTGATCAAATTTATGTTATGATAATTTTCCAAAGCACTACTATCGAGAAATATAGGTTTTCATCACTAGTATCTTATTGGAAATAGATATTTCTACTTTGGTATCTAAGTGCATAATTTGTAATTGTTCTATTATTTTTATCAAGTAGACATCTCTATTGAAATGCCATTGATTGCCAAACCACTGCATATTGGCAACTTTAAGTCTTAGAATCTTTTCATATTCTCTATGAAATTAGGCACTCGTGATAATTATCATGCAATCAAGGGAAACCATCCATGGCAATTGTTGATTCATTTTTTTTAGTAGTTCTACTTGTTCTATTTTACAGTTCGCTATCAGGTATGAGTTTGAGTATTAATCATTTAATTTCTTATGTAGTTGAGCAAGCTGATGTCATAATGGAAACAAGAGCATAATGAATCAACTTTTTTTATGTACTCTTTTAGTTTACTATTAACTTTAAATTGAAGCATTAATTATTTAAATTTTGTTGTAGCTAAGCAAATGGACTCACAACAAAGACAAGTGCACAAAGGACGATGAATTGAAGGATGGAGCAAGTTTCATGCATGGTTTACTTTTGTGTATCTTCTTATTTTTTTTCTTTTCATTTTTGAAGTAAAAAATGTTCAAGATTATAAAACATTATTATGTTATGCTTTCAACTTAAGTTAGAACTAAGATCTCATGAAGTAGACACATTCATGGTTTGAATTAGTTATTGTTAGTTGTAATACTTATGGTTTATCAATCTATTGAGAATTACATTTTATGATTAATTTTGATTTTTTAGGGTAGGTAACCATTTGGTACCCTGTGTTTTTGCAAAGTATCATTTTGGTACCCTCTATTTTCAATAATGCTCATATGGTGCCCTGTATTTTAAAATCGTACATATTTGGTACCCTAAACTCAAATTTAATTAATAAAATTTTACCAATTTAATCAAATTGCTGTCAATTATGTAAGTTCCAAATTTAAATTTAATTACTTAATTACATATAACTGATGACAGTTTGATTATATTGACAAAATTTTATCTATCAAATCTATGTCTAGGGTATCAAACATGTATAATTTTAAAATACAGGGTACCATATGAGCATTATTGAAAACAGAGGGTACCAAAATGATACTTTGCAAAAACATAGGGTACCAAATGAGTAAATTCCTTTTTTTTTTTTTATCAAAATACAATAATGAAAATCTTTTAATTAAAAAAAAAACCTTATAAGTATACTTATCAAAATAAAATTTAAAATATATTATCCACACTAAAGTAACAAAATTTTATTACTAGACTTTTAATATGTTATGATTTAGAAACATATTATAAGCGTAACAAATCGTTATGATTTATATAATATAACAAACTAAAAACGCTATCAAAATAATCAAACATAATAGTTGAAAAGTCTTATGCAAAAAGTATAAGATTAAACGTCAAATTTATAACCAAATACTCTAACTAAATGTTACTATTTGAATATTATAGCAACTAAAAATGTGTTATTGAATAGTTTAAGATAACATCGAACATAACATTCGAATACTGTTATAGAAAAGACAGGACTTTTAATAACAGAGGCTATGCTAATGTTTTCAGAAGCGTTATCAATACTCCCTGTTAGCAGTTTTTAAGTGTAATGAATACTGTTTTTTCTTGTAGTGTTCCCTTATTTTCTAGAAGCTTTCAAGCTATTACTTCCAATTTTGCTATCACTTCCTTGACTGAGAAACCAAACTATAAGTATCTTTATATCCGGTTTAAATTTCATTTTCTTATTTTTTGATAAGTTTTATGAAATTTTCTAGGTTATTTTCTTTTACCTGTTTTGGTCTGGTGTAGGTTAAGTTTCGGCTTTATATGTGATTGAGACTGATAGCTTCACCAATCTCCCGGATGACTTTGGGGATTGGATTGATGAGCACCTGAAAGCAGGTGCCTTACTTCCTCTGAACCAGTACTTTATAGACTTTTTAAACTATATCGAACTGGCGTTGTTCCAACTCCCCCCGAATTTGTACAGACTTCTAGCAAAGTTGAAGTATTTATTTTTGAAGCACGAGTGGGACGTCCCCACCCTTGCCGATATTGTGTATTTATTTTGCCTCAACGCCAATCCAGAGTCAAAGGACCAAGGTGATGGCTTCTACTACCTCACCAGATTCCCCAGTACAACCTCCATCATCGACCTCCCTAGCCACCCAAATGACTACAAGGATCAATTCTTCATGTCAAACAGGTTCAATAACTACACTCATCGATATTTCAACTGTCCTCGTAAGTTCCTCAACTTCTTTAATTTTGTACAATAATTCTTTCTTAAACAAGTTTAAACATATTCTAATCGAGTTGTTATCATGTGCAACTATATATAAGAGAGTAGAGAGGTCAAAGACCCTCGGAGGTCAATATGAGACTCTGGCCTGTGTTCTTGCAAGGGAGAAGGAGTTTTGGATCGTGGTGAATGATGCCACCATGGTGGCCTGGAAGTTGATCTGCGAGGATCACACGCTGGTTATCAGGATAGGAGGCCCCCTCCTCATGCTCCCTCCTCCCTAGGTGCCCATCCCAGTCATTGAGGAGGTTGATGAAGAAGATGAGGTCGCATAGTTGGTGTACAAAAGAAGGGTTCCTGAGGAGAGACAAGATTTGGGCCAAGACCGAGTTGAGTCGGGGGCAGCGGCCTGCACCTCCGGCCAAGGTAATCCATACAGAGAAATGAACTGAGCTACTACTAGTTTTAGGCTAGTCCAATTCAACCTGAGGCAACTTGTGAGCCGAGATTCGGCATATCCGGACCTGAATGTGACCCTTCTTCAGTGGGTTAACCAATTGGTCATACACCACGATTATAGCTACCCCAAATGTACCATAGTGGTATATAATAGCTTACACTTTAGGTTCACTAATTTTGAAGAATAATGTACAAACCTTTTGTCATGGCCTTCCCTGGTATTAGGCAGGCTGAGGATGAGCCTAGTCCATATGATGAGCCTGAACTCCATAGGTCCCACAATATAATAATAATAGAATATCCCCCTCCTCCGATAGTCCAAAAGTTAGAGGATTTACCCAACTTGGTTTATAATCTAGAGCCATTCATAGTAGTTTCCTCCTTTATCTCGGAGGGTAGCGTTCTTGTTCTATTCTTTACTGTGTTATCCTGACTAATCATTTCTTGGATCTGACTCTTCTGCTCGCCCTTTTGCAGACAAAGATATGGACCTAAATAGTGCCTTCAAAGCTGGTGGGGCCGGAACTAGTCGTCAAGAAGGTGAGAATTTCAAAGAAAACCACCTCTAGAGCTGGAGGTGCCACTGGATCCCTGCAAAATATAAGTATGTCAGCTCCACCAAAAAGTAGTAGCAGCCAAAGCCACCGCCAACTCAGGTAACTAATGTTACCATTCATGAATTTCTTCGTCCTCATTGTTGTGAACCTTCTTTGATTCCTTAAGTTATTAAGGGCGAGGTCCCATCTGTGCAACTCCTAGTCATGTTGCTTGAGGTTGCAAGGATCCTAGAAGCACTTCGTGGACCCCTCCACGACATGGAAAATAAACTGGCAGGTCACGCCAACTAGGTGAACGTTAAGGACCCGAGGGCCATAGAGGAGCATTCCATGCAGAACGTCCTGGATTCGGCCTTGGGAATGAATCTGGCTGTAAGTTATCCCTTTTCTCGTTACATCCATTTTTTTTCTTTCCGCAAGCTAATCCTGCTGTATATTTTTCTTTTGTAGTCTTGTTTAGCTCAAATCCGCGGCATCGCCTAGATCTGAGCTCAAAGAGATGAGGTCAGGGCTGCTCTAGTGGCATCACAAGACAACGACCGAGTCGCCAAGGGATAGGTCATAGAGGTATGCCAGCATCGAGTCTAGCTGTAGATCAAGGTTGACAACCTCAAAAAGAAACTTGAGGAAGTCGACGTGCTCAAAAAGAAACCGTCCAAGGTCGAAGAGAAAGATAAGCAGGATGTCGAGAATGAGCAGCAAGTTGTTGATGAGGCAAGGAACTCCCAGGAGGAGATGCTATATCAGTGTTGGGCGTACAACTAGGAAGAAGATTTATCATTTCTGGATGCGGAGAGCTTTGGGGGAATTATCTCGCTAAGTTCCAGAGCCGACCCTCGCAAAAGCCCTCCGAGACCGTGGAGGCTTCTAGAGCTGCTAAAGGGGGCGTTGTTGAGGTGACATCACATAGGTGTAACGACCCAAATTCGCTAATAAGGCTTAAGGGCCTTGATTAGTGTGCCAGGAGGGCAGGTTGGGATTTATGTGTGATTTTATGAATTAAATGCATGATTATGATTTAAAGCATGTTATTTGGCTATTTTTTTAACTGAGATGCATGGCTATGTTTACTAGTATGCATGTAGGCCCGGATCGTGTTAGAAGGGCATAATTGTAATTTTGGCCATGTTGGGCATAACTGTATTGATATGTGATAACTGTATTCTGTGAATTGTACCACGTGGGTGTGGTTGTATTATTGTGATGCACGTGCCGAGACGGTTCTAGAGAGCTAGTTAACTCAAGAGTCACAACGGGATTTCTATACCCGGCTCGGGAGGAGCCTAGGGGTACCTCGGGAATTTTATGGTTAAGTTGAGATTTAGCGGGTAATGGTTATTGGAGATTAAGTAACCTGGGTAACCATTAGTTACTGCTGAGAGTAACAAGTTTTAGAAAGAAAATGGTAGAAATGAAATAGAAATGAAAAGACTTAAGTACCCTTGAGGTTTAGGTGGGAAAGGATAGGCAAGGAGGGGCAAAATGGTCATTTGGTTGGGAATTAGATAAATGGCAGCTGGTTTTATGGGGTACACAGTTTGGGGCTTAACCATTTTGGTCTTGATAGTGTTTGAAGAGAAGAGAAAAGAGAGGGAAAAGCTAGGGCATGAGGAAGAAGAAGAAGAAGAAGAGAAGGAGAAGTTGGAGACCTAGGAGATGAAGGAAGCTTAGGGATGGATTCTCCATATGAGGTAAGGAATTTTATACACATTTAAGGCTTGATTATGTTATGGGTTAAGAATTTGAGCATGGGTTAAGTTTGATGTTTGAGTTTTTATTTTTTTCTGAAATTGAAATCAAGGATGTGGATTTTGGGGATTTGATTGGGTGTTTAGATGTTTTGGTGATGTTTATGGGTTGTTGGATGGTTTATTTGGAGTCTTGAGTTGGTTTTGGGGCTTGGGTGTGAGTTTGGGGTGATTTGGTAAGGTTTAGCTCGGAGAAAACGCAGGAGGAAAACCCAGAATTCTGGGTCTGCGAAGGCGTGCCGCGACACAGGTTTTTCGTGCCGCGGCAAGGGAGCCTCTGACTGATGGGTGCCGCGGCACAAGGATGTGGTGCCGTGGCACAAGGCTAATTTCAGGGCATCATTTTTAGGCAATTTTAGGCCTTTGCTCCGGGGGTTCGGGGGATGCCTCCGGGGTGTTGTTCTAAGGTTTTAGGGGTCCCGAGAGTGCGGGATTGGTCCCGGAAAGTGGTTTTGGGTTGATTAGTAATGAGGGATGTTTCTTGTGTGTTGTGACTAGGTTCTTTGAGAGGCTCGTGCTCGCGGCTTTAGTGCATCAGGAGGCTCGGAATGCATGTAAGAAAACTATAACACCCGAGGTTAGGGCATGGCCCCAGATTGCATTATGTGCAAATGTTTAAACTTAAATGAATCATGATGTGTGTGAATGATTATTTCGAATGTACTATAAGTGTGATTATGATGAAATGAGCGGCCGTGGGCCGAGTACGGCGTAGGCCGGGGCGGCCGTGGGCCGAGTACGGCGTAAGCCGGGGCGGCCGGGCCGAAAGTAACACCTAGCACATGGGATGCTATATTCAGGGTGGGACCCAAGGGATACATGAGTTATCCTCGTGGTGAGAACCGATACCTCAGGCTTCGGTAAGGCTCTGGGGCGGCTTGGCCGTGTTTGCTTAGTCTAATGATTGACTTGTTTATTGTGGATTATCTGTTATGATAAACTGTATACATTGCATATGTTATGTCCTGCATGAGTTTTCTTGCTGGGCTTCGGCTCACGGGTGCTCTGTGTTGCAGGTAAGGGCAATGACTGAGTCAACCAACCATGAGTATGGAGAGCGTGAAGCGACGTGTACATGTTTGGCCTGCCCGACTGCTTTGGTTGGGGGTTTATTCGAAAATGGCTGTAATAATCTATAATTTTATAATTTCTCAAACTGTAACCTTATTTCAAGATGTAATTAGTTTTCAAACCTTATTTTGGGATCCCAACTGTTTAATAATAGAAGTTTTGATGAAACGTTGCATTTTCAAAGATTACAGCCTTAACTCTTAATTAGTCACACTTTTGTTTCAAAAACCTCGGTTAGCGAGTTCATTGCACACTGTTTTGTCTTAAAAACTCACTTAGTAACGGCTCTAAGGAAGTAGGGCGTTACAACTTGGTATCAGAGCGAGCCAAGGTTTATTGGTTCTGGAGATCGACCGAACATGTACGCTCGCTGTCAGTGACAAGCTCGACTCAGGGTTGGTTGGTATGAATGATTGACATGTTTGAATATATGTTTGAATTCCCTGTTTGCCTGCTTATTTATATGGAGCATGAGGAATGAGATGACATATGCATGAGATACTGATAGGGCCTGGCCCTTGACTATTGCATGTTGAGATCAATGTGTGCTGAATAACATTATTATGCATGTGGATGAAAATTGGCATAATGGTTCGCATATTGAGTGTATGTGGTTAGTTTTCTGAATTAAATTCATATGTTATATCTGTTTACTGGCTTGTATGAAGCATGATGAGTGTGGATACACTTAGTGGTGATAGAGATTTGGTAAGCTATATGTATATCATGGTGGACTTGACCTAGTATATGCTTGGGTGTGCATTATACCTGTGGATATTTGGACCTAGTGGTGGTTTGGTTCAGAGTAGGAACCCCAGAGTTCAGGTGTTGGGTCAGTTTTGACAGGTGGAATTGTGTTGTTGGTTCCTAGAAGGGTTTGGGGACCTGATATTGTGTTGAAAGGGGGGTTTCTAGATATAAGTTGGAGTTGAAATCTCCAGTTACCCCTGAGTGTAGCAGCAGAGGGTCACTAGTGTGTGGGTAGCTGTGGAGTTGTTAGTTGAGACGGGATAGAAGAGCAGCGGATTTCTCTGGGGAAATAGCTGATTTCGATGTTTTAACAGTAAGGTGGCCAGTGTTGGTCTACTGTGAGGTATGGACAGATAAGGGTATTACATGAAAGGCTTAAAGGGTGTTAACCTCGGGTTTTGAGGAGAGTTCGAGTTGACAAGGAATTTATCAATAGATGAGCAGAGTTAATTCCACCCTTGGTTAAGAGGATGAGAAATCCTGATTAGAGGGTTGTGTTAAATATTGAGGCAGGGAGATGCCTGGATTTGGTACTCGGGCGGAGGTACTGGCTTAATGGGTTGGAAAGAACCTAGTTGATGAATGGTTAGAAGAGATTTTAAAGACATGATTAGAACCGTGGAGACGGGCAAATGTGTGAGTCTGGTTTGGACTGTTAGGGGTAACAACAGCGTAGATCAATGGGTTTGGTGATTTGGATAGTTCACTTCGGAAATTTATATAGATGGATGTATCTGGGATTGGTGGCGACCCATTTAAGGGCATGAGATCTGAAATATCCTAAGGCATTTGGGCTGCTTTGAGGAAAGAGTTTTTGTCTGCATGTGGATGGCGGAGAGGGCCATATTGTTTGAGGAACTGATGGTTGATGTATAGAGCATGAGTGCTAGAGCCGCAAGGGCGGTGCTTCCTTTGATGGAATTAGTGAAGATAGATTCGTGATAATCAAGTTGAAAGAACCCCGGATAATGTTGTGGCTTTTGGATTGCCAAGAAAAAGGGGAAAAGTCTGACTGATAAGACGGTACTTTTGTTGATAGAACGCAGTGAGGTCGGATTCTCGATTGTTGAGATAGAAGGACCCCAGACAGTGCTTGGGCACATAATTTGAGATTTGAAAGAAGGCTGATTGAAAAGGTAGATATCGAGATGGCGACAGGAACCAGGAGGTTAATTGGTATGCATATGAGGAAGAGGATGCCACCTGAGAGGAGGTCAGGTGAGGGCATGACTTCTACGTAGAAGGACTCGAGATGTTGGGATGGATTTCCCATGGTGAGGGAACGGAGAACCAGAGTGCAGCGATACATTCAAAGTTCGAGGCCGAGTCCTCAAGGGTGAGTATGTATCTGACGAGCTTATGCTTTGGTCATGTAGCGAACTGGAAGGATTCGGTGTTGCGAATGCTCCGAGAGGGTGATGGACATAGAGAGGGTGCCTCTATGGTGCCATTCGAGAGGCTGAGGACAGTGATACTTATTGAGAAGGAATTAGAAACTCTGGCAGATGGATTGTTGAGGATGTCATCTGGAGTACGTAAAGGAGACAGAGCTGATCAGTGGGAAAATTATGTGGGTATGCAAAGGAAGATTTAGGGAATACTTCAAGGTCAGACTACGGATAGGATTGGTATAGGGAATGTTGTAAAAGACGGTTTTGGACGACAGAAAGTCTATCAAAGAAATTGAAGGAATCTGAGCCTGGTGTAGCCAGTGTGTTATACTGCGGGGATTTTTGGCATCGTCGGGTTTGAACGAAAAGTACAATGTTGGGTACCAGTGGGGACGATGTCTCCAAGAGTTGATCTACGACCTGGTTATTGCCAGTTGGAAACCAAGGATGGAGACATTTCAGAAAATTTTCTATTCTGCACCGGGTTGGGAGTGAGGAGTTGGTAACAAAGATTCTAGAATGGTTCAAGCTACAGCAGCACAGGTAAGTTCTTTAGGTTGAGAATGCGTGAACGGTATGGGTAAGTCCCTTCAAGCTCACGAGCAGTACATGTGGATTACTCCCAGACGGAAATGGTGAGCAATGATTATGCGAAAGACGTTTGTACCCAGAAGGCAGAGTCTCAGGTAAGGTTCTACGGATTGTTGGTTTGAGCGTCGTCAGGAGTACTCAGATTAGAGCTACAAGGAGGAAGGACAGGTAAGAGAAGAATTGATCTGAAGCCGCAAAGAAGCTAATGAAGAACGTCCAAAGAATTGAAGGCATAACAAGACTGGTAAGCGCGTCATCTACTGCACGAGCATCTCCGGGAGACAACTACATCAGAGACGAGGGGAACAGTAAACTCGAGGTTAGACGGACTGAGTGGTATCAAATCAGAAAGAAATTCAGAAGACAAGGTGTGATTGTTTAGTATCTGCTAATGCGGGAGTATGCGTGTGATTTGGTTAAGTAAAGAGTGATTTCATAAAGGACCTGATCCATGGTAGGGTTATGGAAATGTGGGAGTGCATCACGGATTGTGCACGCCCAGGCGCAGTTGGCGCGAGGGTGGATCGAACCTTGCGGGAGGCGACAGAATGGATCATGGTTGATACACTTGGAACGTTAAGTCGACTGTTGTGTATGGAATAAGGTACTTGAGTTTTGGGGTATTAGTAAGAAGGTTAACGTTGAGGCCCAGTTGTGGTGAAAAGTAGCAGACTGATGATCAGTGTTTGAGTTCTCGATTGGACGAGGGGAAATTTAATTGGAGGCGGAACTCCTAGCGGTAAGGAGCGTGTCAGTCGGGGAATAGCGCCATAGATGGTATTGGGGTGGTCAAAGCAACGACTGAGATCGGCATGATGTTAATAGGTAAGGGTTAGTTGGTGAGCGTCACTGAGCTATGGAATCCGAAGTGTTGACTTGAGTTGAAACAGGGAAGGACCCTGTCATGGTGGTACAGTAGGATACCAGGATCGAGTGAAGGATCCAGGTAGGATATGGTTTTGAATGAGGATTCTGAATGGACATCATTCTACCTCCTAGGGTACGTTGTACCGGGAGGGTTGAGCGGGTGACAGAGTTTAGGTGATGTGGTAGTGTATCATGGGAATAGACCACATTAGACCTTAAGTAAGGTATTTGGACATGAAAAGTTTAACTCGGTTGTTTGAGTTAATGTTGGTTGGGTCGAGTGAACTGGCTTCAGGACGGAGCGTCGATGACATCGAATTGAGACCCTTTAGTAGTTTAAACTTTGGAATGGACTTAGAGAACGAAAAGAACAGAGTGGGAACCTGGAATTATCAATTGATTGCAAGTGGAATAGCAGCCTGAAAGTTATCAGACATCTTAAAGAATTGAGCGCTAAGTAGGCGGATACTGGAGGTATTAAGGGAAGCGTAATCCCTGATGAGTTAGTCGTGGTAGCAGTTGCTGGTGTCTGGTTAATGAAACACGACATAGGACATGGTAAGAGGTAAAGGTTAGTGAATACTACGTTTTGCCATTGGTTCAGAGTGAAAGCCAGACAAGTGGTTGGAATTGTTAAGGCAAGAGTGTCTGCCTATTTGAAAGGATAAAGAGCTTGTGAATGGTTAAATTATGATGAAATAAAGCTCCGGAAGGAAAGAGTTGCATCTCTGCGTAATAACAGACGAGGATCTGTGAGGCGTTCAAAGAAAGAAGGGAGAGTTCTGACCCTTGATTCAACATAAAATTTCGAAGTTGTACTAGGTGTTAGACCAGCGGGGCCTACAAGCTGATCCCACCTAGTAGAGGTGATGACGTTTGAGTATCTATGGAATCAGGAATAAGACAATGAATTGGTCATTGTAATCTAGGCAGACCCTGGGCTTCGGCAGGGTTGCGGTGTTAAAGAGGGGCTATCGAGAGTATGGCTATTAGACGAGATCTTGCGAGCCAAGATTGTTACTCCTGTAAGAGTGTTGTTGAAAAGTAAAGTAAAGGCGGTGGACCTTGGAAGTTATGGTCAGAACTGCGGGTTTAGTGACTGACGTGTTTGGATAAATTTCGAGGACGAAATTTTTATGAGGAGGGGATAGTTGTAACGACCCAAATTCGCTAATAAGGCTTAAGGGCCTTGATTAGTGTGCCAGGAGGGCAGGTTGGGATTTATGTTTGATTTTATGAATTAAATGCATGATTATGATTTAAAGCATGTTATTTGGCTATTTGTTTAACTGAGATGCATGGCTATGTTTACTAGTATGCATGTAGGCCCGGATCGTGTTAGAAGGGCATAATTGTAATTTTGGCCATGTTGGGCATAACTGTATTGATATGTGATAACTGTATTCTGTGAATTTTACCACGTGGGTGTGGTTGTATTATTGTGATGCACGTGCCGAGACGGTTCTAGAGAGCTAGTTAACTCAAGAGTCACAACGGGATTTCTATACCCGGCTCGGGAGGAGCCTAGGGGTACCTCGGGAATTTTATGGTTAAGTTGAGATTTAGCGGGTAATGGTTATTGGAGATTTAGTAACCTGGGTAACCATTAGTTACTGCTGAGAGTAACAAGTTTTAGAAAGAAAATGGTAGAAATGAAATAGAAATGAAAAGACTTAAGTACCCTTGAGGTTTAGGTGGGAAAGGATAGGCAAGGAGGGGCAAAATGGTCATTTGGTTGGGAATTAGATAAATGGAAGCTGGTTTTATGGGGTACACGGTTTGGGGCTTAACCATTTTGGTCTTGATAGTGTTTGAAGAGAAGAGAAAAGAGAGGGAAAAGCTAGGGCATGAGGAAGAAGAAGAAGAAGAAGAGAAGGAGAAGTTGGAGACCTAGGAGATGAAGGAAGCTTAGGGATGGATTCTCCATATGAGGTAAGGAATTTTATACACATTTAAGGCTTGATTATGTTATGGGTTAAGAATTTGAGCATGGGTTAAGTTTGATGTTTGAGTTTTTATTTTTTTCTGAAATTGAAATCAAGGATGTGGATTTTGGGGATTTGATTGGGTGTTTAGATGTTTTGGTGATGTTTATGGGTTGTTGGATGGTTTATTTGGAGTCTTGAGTTGGTTTTGGGGCTTGGGTATGAGTTTGGGGTGATTTGGTAAGGTTTAGCTCGGAGAAAACGCAGGAGGAAAACCCAGAATTCTGGGTCTGCGAAGGCGTGCCGCGACACAGGTTTTTCGTGCCGCGGCAAGGGAGCCTCTGACTGATGGGTGCCGCGGCACAAGGATGTGGTGCCGTGGCACAAGGCTAATTTCAGGGCATCATTTTTAGGCAATTTTAGGCCTTTGCTCCGGGGGTTCGGGGGATGCCTCCGGGGTGTTGTTATAAGGTTTTAGGGGTCCCGAGAGTGCGGGATTGGTCCCGGAAAGTGGTTTTGGGTTGATTAGTAATGAGGGATGTTTCTTGTGTGTTGTGACTAGGTTCTTTGAGAGGCTCGTGCTAGAGGACCGTGCTCGCGGCTTTAGTGCATCATGAGGCTCGGAATGCAGGTAAGAAAACTATAACACCCGAGGTTAGGGCATGGCCCCAGATTGCATTATGTGCAAATGTTTAAACTTAAATGAATCATGATGTGTGTGAATGATTATTTCGAATGTACTATAAGTGTGATTATGATGAAATGAGCGGCCGTGGGCCGAGTACGGCGTAGGCCGGGGCGGCCGTGGGCCGAGTACGGCGTAAGCCGGGGCGGCCGTGGGCCGAAAGTAACACCTAGCACATGGGATGCTATATTCAGGGTGGGACCCAAGGGATACATGAGTTATCCTCGCGGTGAGAACCGATACCCCAGGCTTCGGTAAGGCTCTGGGGCGGCTTGGCCGTGTTTGCTTAGTCTAATGATTGACTTGTTTATTGTGGATTATCTGTTATGATAAACTGTATACATTGCATATGTTATGTCCTGCATGAGTTTTCTTGCTGGGCTTCGGCTCACGGGTGCTCTGTGTTGCAGGTAAGGGCAATGACTGAGTCAACCAACCATGAGTACGGAGAGCGTGAAGCGACGTGTACATGTTTGGCCTGCCCGACTGCTTTGGTTGGGGGTTTATTCGAAAATGGCTGTAATAATCTATAATTTTATAATTTCTCAAACTGTAACCTTATTTCAAGATGTAATTAGTTTTCAAACCTTATTTTGGGATCCCAACTGTTTAATAATAGAAGTTTTGATGAAACGATGCATTTTCAAAGATTACAGCCTTAACTCTTAATTAGTCACACTTTTGTTTCAAAAACCTCGGTTAGCGAGTTCATTGCACACTGTTTTGTCTTAAAAACTCACTTAGTAACGGCTCTAAGGAAGTAGGGCGTTACAATAGGCAAGTTGCTGGAGCTTAGTGATGTTTACGACATCCTCATCCTTTTTTTTTATTAATTTTTATTTTTATGTTTTATTTCAGGTTCATTGAACACATTGTAGTTAAGCTTTCAAAAGCTGAGACAATCGCCTTCGGGCTTAGTTCGAGGTTATTTTTCCTTGAGTTATTCATATGCTTACGTTACAACATGTTCATTAATTTATGATCTATTTTCGTTCTCCTTAACCTATTATCTTGCCATGTCAATGAACTTTAAGTCCTTGTACATTTGGAATCATAGGGGTTAACTTTAGATTGAGATGATTGCTTGATGGTCGACCAAATAATTATAGTCGATAACCTGGTTATTTCTAGGAGTTTGTTTGCCTGATAGCGTTACACCTCTTAGGAATCAGGCCTCAGACCTCGTTTTATCAAGGGTTTCCTAGTTGAATTCCTGGTTTTGTTTCTTTGAATTTTCTTAACTTAGTTCGTATTTGGAATTTCTTTGACAAAAAGACGTAGAATAATCAATTTTCCAAATTCTATGTTGTGCAACTTTTATCTAAATTTGTTAAATACTTCAAAGACTCTTTGATAGCGAAAAAATAATGCACAAGTATACGCATTCGTAAACAAGTAATAAAGTGATATATAGAGTATCGTTCCCATGAAGACTATTATTAACTACCAAAAATCAATCTTTGACTCTAATTGATTGACAAATAAGAAATTCTGGATTTATAAAACTAAAACAATAAAATAGAACAATAGAGAATTCAATACTAAATATTAATTTGATGGAATAAGAATTAAGACTATTAATTTCATCAACTATTCATCTATGCCTCTCTAATATGAATTTAAGAATTCCTATCTCTATTGTGATAGCGGATTACAATTGTAAGTTATATTCTTACTAGGACTTATAACTCTCTACAATAAGCATTCTCCTACATCTCTATGGTAAACTAACATATTACAGACATTAAACACGTATTTCGTAAGCTACACAAATCATATATGTACTCTCATCCAATAAAATCTATGATTAGTTGACTATAGCATATTTATCCTACACTTCTCAGATCTCAGGTTAAAATTATATAAATCATGTAAATGGTGATCAAGCATTAAACACAAGTAAAAAAAATCACAATATTGATAAGAAATTCATAAAAACGGCATTAGATAATCATAAGGTTTTAAGAGAATCCATTAACACCCTAAATAAGAAAATTAGTTCATGCTAAACATATCCATCAAGCTACATATAAACATCACTACACGAGAAAGTAAAAGAAAGAGAAGAAAAATAATGATAGAACTAGTTGATCTCCAAGCTTTTGCCTCCACAGAGTGTTCCTTGAGTCTCTCCTTAGGGTTCCACCTTCAGAGATCGTCATAATGTTGCTTAAATAGTAGTTTGTGCTTTTTACCCAAAATTCCACTTCTTCCCTTGCTTAAAATGCCCTAATCTGCATGCTGACCGCTCAGACACTGCAACCCTATAATGAAGAACCGCGACCTGTGTCCAAAAATCTAAGTCCGCCTCGTCTCTGACTCAACAAGCGTCATGGATCTAATATGCCTATGCCACGACTCAAATTCTCCAACCAATAGCGTCGCGGCCCTCAAAGGTAGCGCCGCAACCCTCGATTTCTCAAGATTCAGCCTCTTTGTCTAATCACTATGCCACGACTCAAATGCCCTTTTTTCACCAAATCGCATCTTTTCAAAGCCAAGCAGGCTCATTTAATCAATTCTTCCATAAATCCTGAAATATTAACAAACAAATGCAACAAAAGCGTGATACTGCACAAAGATAACTAAATAAACTCAAAAATTCCCTAAAATAATCCTCTAAAACACTATAAAAACTACTCTATCAAACTCCCATAAACATAACTTTTACTCATCATCGAGTAAAACCTATTGACACTTTCTAAAACAAACTAATCACAACATGAATCAAGTTATAACCTAACAAGCCTCCACCTCATAGAAACCATGCAATACAAGCTTAGAATTTTCAACTACATTCCATCCAGAATTTCAGTAAAATCAATTCAATAATCAACTTTGAGCTTTGCTACACCAATCAACCTTAACAAATAAATACCACACAATTATAATATCATATACAATTCAAATCTTCCAAATCATGCCATATGCTGAAAACATATGGAATGATCTCTCCTAATATGATAATGCATTCTCATGAATCAAAAGGAATTTTTAAGCTTATAACGAAAAGGCTTAGGTTCAGTTAAGTGAATAAAAAGTCATTCAGGCTCAACTATACCATAAGCATACAACTCAAACACACCAATCTTTCTCAACTTAAAACTCACAAACGATCCTCAAATTTCCCAAAATTTCATACTTTGAGAGAATTCATATTGCTGAAAACATTTTTTTCTTTTTTTTTTTCTAATGATACTACTCCCCCCAAACTTATTTCTTTGTATATTTTTAATTTGGAGAGTAGTTCATTTTTCAATATTTTTTTCTTTGAGTCTCAATTTTTCTTCTATTAATGACACAAATTTCCATATATAAAGTTCATTACAACCCATCCACCAATCACTTTTTATATGCTCATGGTATATCAAAAGGAAAGTTAAATAACAAAGTTTCAATTAGGCTTAAAATAAGTGGCAAACAAAAAAAAAATCACATTAAGCTCAAAATAGGCAACTAAGAATTTAATATATTAAGGTTGGCTTGAAAGGCTCAATCGTTCGAAAGAATTGCATAAATCATCATCCTAAGCATGCATTATTAATATTTTAACTCAATCAATAAACTATGCAAGTTCTAGAATATTTTCCGAATCTTGATCCACAAATCCACAAACCCATTTAACATTCATATATTAAAGGATTGTAATAAATTTATTAATTAAGGCTTTCATGGTATTTAAAAATAAAATCAAAGCTAATCACTAAATTAATTTCACCAAACACACAGATTCACATACTTCTAAAAACATCACTCACATCACATGGCTATAAGTATCATCGGATTCAAAATAACTTGAATCATAATTATAAACTACTGAAAACAACTAAAAAAAAAAAAAAAAAACAAGTAATCCCTTCCCCAAACATAAATAGCACATTCCCCCAAATGTGTTACAAAAAGAATAAGGAAAGATGACGTACAAAATCACGCACCACATCAATATGGTGGTTCCTTGTTTTTTTTCTTTCTGGTAGGTGCGCCACAACTTTTTAATGTGGCTCCGCGACACCTGTGTCTCTCCAAAAGCCATGGGCCTCTGACTTCTCAAGGGCCACAACACTAATTGGAAGGTGCCGCAACTCAAAATCACTACCTGCGTATTTTTTATGTTTTT
This sequence comes from Humulus lupulus, assembly GCF_963169125.1. Lineage (NCBI taxonomy): Eukaryota > Viridiplantae > Streptophyta > Magnoliopsida > Rosales > Cannabaceae > Humulus > Humulus lupulus. The sequence continues at coordinate 107,788,514 of NC_084798.1, read as the reverse complement.
CAAGTTTTCACGATTTCCACTGTTCATATTTACAATCCTAAGTCTAAAAGTCCAAAATTCAATAGAAAAACTAAAACACTATAAAAACACTAAACATAAAAATAATTGTCCAATTAATATAAAAGAAAAAAAATATTAAAAAGAACTTGGGATGTTGCCCAAATAGCGTTGTCGTTACTGTCATTTAGCTGGATGTTGAATTCCACTTCACATTTCAACTTGGATCAAGTCCACCCCTGACATCCTTGAGAGCCACAGTGTCATGAGTGGACATTCGTTTCTTGCTATTATAACTTGGTGGAACCTTACCTCGCCCATGTAACATTCGAAACCTCTCACTAAAGAACATTTTTAAACGATGACACACTTTTCGCATACCATTTTTAACCATGGACATTTGCTTAAAGACTTCCAACTTGTTCTCTCCTCTTTTTACCACTTCAACTCTACAACAAGTTGGAATTTCCATTGTTGCAAAAACATTAAATGTTACCTCCTCCTTTTGTACTCGTAGCTTCAACCCACCCTTTTGTACATCGATTAAAGCCCTACCAGTGGCCAAGAATGGCCTTCCAAGAATTATTGGAATATTTTCATCTTCCTCCATATCAAGAATAATAAAGTCCGCAGGAAAGATGAATTTGTCCACTTTAACCAATACATCCTCAATCACTCCACGAGGGTGTTTAACTGAGCGATATGCCATTTGCAAATATATGGTAGCAGGCCAAACTTCTCCCGATTTCAACTTGAGAAAGATTGATAGAGGAATTAGATTTACAATGATCCCTAAATCACATAAAGCCTTCGTCACCACTGAGCCCCCTATAGGGCATGGAATATTGAAACTACCAGGATATTTAAGCTTGGAAGATAGTTTCTTTTGAATTATTGCACTACACTCCTCAGCGTCCCTCGATTTCTCAAGATTTGACCTCTTTGTCTAATCGTAGCGCCGCGGCTCAAATGCCCTTCATCTTTTCGAAGTCGAACATGGTCATTTCATTAATTCTTCCATAAATCCTCAAATATTAACAAACAAAGGCAACAAAAACATCATATTGTACAAACATAAAAATTCCCTAAAACAATCCTCTAAAACACTATAAAAACTACTCTATCATTATGAATATTCTAGGTCGCTTTTACAAAATGATACATCATAAGAATAAGATAAAATATTAATTCCACATTTGAATTACATAGAAATCCTATGCTATTAAAATAAAACGTCTTTTATAAATAAGCCTTACACGGAGAAATACTAACAACTTTAAAAACTAACAAAATTGTCCTATTAGTGATAGTATTTTTTTTACATGTGGAGCGTTCCAGGTGTGTGGAACCAATTCTCAACTTAACCGAGCTAGTTTGAGGGTTCCTTCACGTAACACTTCTATGATCTAATAGGGTCCTTCCGAGTTCGATCCCAATACACCATCTTTAGGATCTTTGTTTTTTAATAAATTCATTTTAGAGCACTAAGTCACTCAGTTTGAGTCTTCGCCCTTTGAATTTTGAGTTAAAATAGATAGTAACCATTTCCTGGTGATGGGCGAGCCGTAGTTGAGACTCCTCTCGCTGCTCTTCGATAAAATCCAGGGATGCATTGAGCACGTTATGATTCTGATCCTAGTTGAAGGTTCTTTGCCTATTTGACGTCATTAGAGCCTCCACTGGGAGCGTAGCTTTGCTTCCAAAGGTTAGAGAGAAGGGTTTCTGCCCAATAGATGTGCGATGTGAAGTCCTGTAGGCCCAGAGCATTTTTGGAAGCTGGTTAGGCCTTAGCCCTTTAACATATTCTAGTTACTTCCTGAAGATCGCCTTCAAGGTTTTGTTTTCTGCCTCGACCTGCCCATTAGCTTGAGGGTATGATATTGAGGAGAAACTTTTCATTAGGCCATATTTCTGGCAAAAAGTTGTGAATAGTTCACTGTCAAACTGAGTCTCGTTGTTGGACAAAATCTTTTCTGGGAGTCTGAAACGACATATGATATTCTTCACAAAAAAATGTAAGACTATCTTTGAGGTTATAGTATCTTGGAGCTCAGCCTCAACCCACTTAGTAAAGTAGTCGATGGAAATAATCGCACAGTGAACTCCTCCCTTTCCAATTGGTAATGAGCCAATAAAGTCAATCCCCCATACAAAAAATGACCAAGGTGACGAAATCATGGTTAACTCCATGGGCGCTGCTAGATCAATAGTGGCAAAACACTGACACTTATCGCGCTTTAGGACATACAAGGTTGAGTCCTTTTTGAGTGTAGGGCAGAAGTAGCCTTGCCTTAATATCTTCAGAGCCAAGTTATCTCCCCAACATGGTCACCATAAAACCCTTCGTGTACTTCTCCAAGGATGGATTGGGCTTCCTCAGGCAGAACACATCGCAAGAGGGGCAATGAATGGTCTCGCCTATAGAGAATTCCTTCGACCATAGCATACTGCGGTATGTGATACAATAATTTTCTTTCATTCTTTCAATCTTTTGGTAGTTTACCGATCGTGAGGTACTCAACAATAGGAGTCATCCAGGTTAGTTCTATGTAAATTACTCCAACTACCATTGACTCCTTCTCGATACTTGGTTGTTCCAAGAACTATACGAGAACCACATTTAATCTGTCCACTTCCTTGGTTGTGGCAAGGCGAGCTAGAGCGTCAGCATTAATGTTCTGTTCGCGGGGGGCCTGTTTGACGGAATAGAACCCAAATCCAGATAGTTCACCTTTAACCTTAGCTAGGTAAGCTGTCATTTTGATTCCTTGACCTTAGTACTGCCCTAATACTTGTTTAACCACGAGATGAGAATCGTTACAACACTGAATTTCTCTCACTTTCAGCTCTTTTGCTATCCTAACTCCAGCAAATAATGCTTAGTACTCTACTTCTTTGTTGGAGACGTTGAAACCAAATCCGAGAGTCGTATGGAAGCGATGTTCTTCAGGCAAAATTAAAATTATTCCAAGCTCCAAACACATTCATGTTTCATGATTTGTCAATGAAGAGTTTCCACAATTCTTGTAAAGGATCTCTCATTGGTTCATCATGGAATCCCGTACATTCATCCATGAAGTCAATGAGAGCTTGGCCTTTGATTGCTGTTCATGGTTTGTATAGTATCTCGAAATGATTGAGTTTGATTGCCTAGTTTAGCAGATGTCCCTATGCCTCAGGCTTTTGTAAGACCTACCTTAAAGGTTGATCGATTAAGAGGTTTATAGTGTGGGACTAGAAATATGGCCTGAGTTTTCTCGAAGCCAGAATCAAACAGAACGCGAGTTTTTGATGAGAGGGTGTCTCGATTCAACTCTCAGAAGCCTCTTGCTCACATAATACACTGAAATATGTGTTCGATTTTCCTCTCAAACTAACACCCAGAGGAGAATCGAACATAAAAACTGGTGTAGCAAGAGGCTTCTGGGAGCTGAACCCAGATATCCTCTGATTGAAAAACTCGCATTATGTTTGATCTTGGCCTCGAGAAAACTTAGGCCGTATTTCTAGTCCCACACGATACATGTCTTAACCGATCAACCTTTAAGGCAGGTCTTGCAATAACCTGAGACATCAGGATGTTTGTTAAAGTGGGCCATCAAACTTAGCCAGTTCGAGATATTATACAAACCAGGAACAACAATAAAAGGCCAAGAGCTCTCTGACTTCGTGGATGAAAGTACAGGGTTCCAGGTTGAACCAATGAGAGAACATGTGCAAGAGTTGTGGAAAGTCTTCGTTGACGGATCATCAAATGATAACAGGTCTGGAGCTGGAATAATTTTAATTTCACCCGAAGGACATCACTTCCATATGACTATCATATTTAGTATCAACGCTTCCAACAACGAAGCAGAGTACAAGGCGTTACTTGCTGGAGTTTGGGTAGCGAAAGAGCTGAAAGAAAGAGCAATTCAATGCTTTAGCGATTCTCAACTCATGGTTAATCAAGTATTAGGGGAGTACCAAGCTCAAGGAATCAAATGAAAACTTATCTAGCTAAGGTTAAAGGTGAACTATCAGAATTTAAGTTTTATTCCATCGAACAGGTTCCCTTCGAGTAGAATATGAATGTAGATGCTTTACTAAATGGGTTGAAGTTGAGCCCTGGCGACTATAACCTCAAAAAGAGTCCTAGATTTTGTCGTGAAAAACATTGTATACAATTTTGGACTCCCACAAAAGATTTTGTATGATAACAGAACTCAATTTGATCGTGACCTATTTACAACCTTTTGCGAGAAATACGACAAGATGAAGAGTTTCTCTTCAATAGCATAACCTCAAGCTAATGAGCAGGTCGAGGCAGTAAACAAAACCCTAATGGCAAGCTTACAAAAGCGACTAGAAGATGCTAAAGGGCTTTGGACTGAATAGCTCTCGCAAGTGCTCTGGGCCTACAAGACCTCACATCGCACATCTACTGGGTATACACCCATCTCTTTCACCTTTGGAAGCGAGGCTATACTCCTGATAGAGGCTGTTGTTGCGTCACATAGGCAAAGGACCTACAACCAGGATCAAAATTATGACCTGCTTAATGCATCCCTGGATCTAATTGAGGAGCAAAGAGAAGAGTCTCAGTTTTAGCTCGCCCATTACTAGCAGAGAGTAGCTCAGTATTTTAATTCCAAAGTCAAAGGGCATACACTCGAGTTGGGGGATTTGGTTCTCCGAAGGGTATTTCTGTCTAAAAAGATCCTAAAGATAGTGTATTGGGACCGAACTGAGAAGTACCCTATCAGATCGTGGAGATCTTATGGGAATGAACTGTAACGAACAAAAATTACTAATAAGGCTTAAGGGCATTGATTAGCATGCCAATAGGAAATAATTGGTATATGTGTTATTAAATGGTTAAATGCATGATTATGTGGCATGCATGATTAATATGATTATATGAATATGTGATATGCATGTGGGCCCTTTTTATTTTATAAGGGCACATATGTCATTTTGACCTGTTGAGGGCATAAATGAGATTATTTATGATAAATTGTTGAGACCACATTATTATGTGGATATATTTGCAGCATATGGATTAAGACGGTCCTGAGCAAATTAGCGAAATAGTCACAATGGGGTTTAATACCCAGCTCGTTGGGAGCCTAGGGGTATTTTTGGGAATTTAGACAGTATTTTGGGATTTATTAAATATTGAATAAGTATTCGGTAATTGTTTGGAATGATGGGATTAATGGGTAAATATTACGAACACTTGAGGAATTAGCGGGAATGAAGAGTGGAATGACCATTTTACCCCTAGCATTAATTTGAGGTCTAATAAGCTATGAGGGGCAAAACAACCTTTTTAGGAATTAAGAGTTATATTCTGTAGGAATCTAGACTTAGCTAGAATTTATCAAGAACTCTCTCTCTCTCTTTCGTACGTATCCTCTCTCTCACTCTCTCTCTCCCTCTCTTTTACACTTTGAAGCTAAGGAAAAGGGTAGAAGAGCTTAGGCTTGAGGTTGGAGTTTTGGAGAGAATTCGAATGGGGAAAAGCTAGGGAATCTAAGCTTTGGAACTAAAAATTGAAGCTGAGGATTTGGGTTTCAACCAGTGGTAAGGATTTATGACAACTTTCTCTAGAACATTGCTGGAAACCATGTCAAGGTTTAGGTTTGCACGGGGCTTAGTTTTGGTTAGTTGGTTTTGGATGTTAGGAAGTATAGAAATTGTTGATAAGGTTGGTGATGATGTTCAAATTGTGGGAATAAGAACTTTGGGCTTGGTTTTGAATTTTGGCTAAAAGTTAGTTTGAAGTTATGGGGTTTATGGCTGGAAAGAGCTAGAGAAAACCCTGGAATTTTGGGCTCGAAGGGGTGCGTCGCGACCTAGTTTTGAGGCACTGTGATTCGTGTTCCCAAAAGAGCCTAGGTGTACTCTCTGAGTTGGGGGTGCATCGCAAACTTATGAGGCAAGTCGCGACCCGCCTCCTCGATGGCTTGGGGTTGTGGTTTCCGACTTGGGGGAAAGCTGCGACCCTTAGGGCCAAGTCACGGCCCGCCTAGGAGTTTTGCCTTAGATTGGTTCTTAAGGATAGTGATGCTCGAGGGGTTCGAACATAAGCACTCGAGACAATTTCTACTACCCAGTTTAGCAGAAATTGAGGTCCCGAAGGCTATTTTTTGTCTCCTAAGTATTTAGTTGAATTAGAAATTGAAAATTACCCATTGGCCATTGTGACTAGGTTTATCGCCAAGGCTTAGGATAAAGGATCGTGCTCGGGACTGTTCTATTTTCTCCCCCCGGAATTCAATGTAAGAAAACTGAACCCTTGAGTGGTTGTAATGGGACTAAGATTCCCAATACTTGAACATGTATACTGTATGGCTAAATGATTGATTAGGCATATGCGAATGAATGGCCTAAGAGAGTCAGGGCTGATAACTTGTGTACAGGATGTGGCTCGGGCACTGTGAGCTAGCGTCAGCTAGATAAACACTGGACTCAGCCTAAGTGAGACGGAGTCAGTGGAGTAAATAGAGGGAGCGACCTAAGGGTGCTGGCCCTAAATATTGTATATTGATTGAGATAAATTTCTTAATATATATGTTTATTAATATTAGTTTGATGTCTATGACTTGTTGAATATTTGGATGACTGTTTTATGATTGAATAATTATCATCACTAATTATGTATTATTGTTATGGTTTTCTTGTTGGGCCTTGGCTCACGGGTGGTACGTGGTCCAGGTAAAGGCAAGGGTAAGATGGATCAACCATGAGTTGGAGTGCTCTGGGGGTAAGATGTACATTGTCAGCTGCTCGTCTGCCACGGCCGAGGGAAAGTACAGGGACAAAACCTAAAATTTGTATCTTTCCATTAGAGTGGCCATTAGATTGTATATAACTTTTGAGAATTTTGTAACTGTGTCTCTTAAACCCTGTTTTTTGGATCCCATGTACCATACATCTATTTTAATGAAAACTTAACCGTTTATGGTCAAAATCTTTTAACCCTAATCCGATTGTTGACCTTAGGATCACATTTTCAATCAAATGACTTGATTAGCAAGTCCTGCACCATTTTAACTTCACAGTGTAATGGTCTTGGTTATATAGGGTGTTACAACTTGGTATCAGAGCGGTTTAGGTTTAAGGGTTCCTGAAGACTGGCTGGACAAGTACACTCGCTACTAAAGACAAGCTCGACTCAGGGTTTGGTAATTGTATATATGTGATTATATGCTTAAATGTCTGAATGAAGTATAAATGTTTTATTGCATGATTAATAGGGAGCATGAGAGACTGATAGGGCCTGGTCGTTGATTGTTGTGTGATTATTATGAGGTGTGCTTATCAGCATTGCTGGTGTATGTGAATGAATATTTCAATGATTGTTTGCATCTTGATTGCTTATGTTTGGTTGAGTTTCAATGGTGGATTATGGAAAGATTGCTAACCTGGCATCATTGCGTGACCGTCGAGTCTTTGATTGCAGATAAAACTTGGATAGCGATGCATCCAAGGTGATCTATACAACTAGTCGGCTTAAAGTCTGAGGCTAGAGATGATGATCAGGGCTAGAAGCCTCCGCCAATTGCTGAGAACTGGCAGCAGATACTTGCAAACATGCAAGCCCAGTTACAGAGTCAGGAAGAGCAGATCCTTCTTTTAAGACAGCAGGCCCCGTCAGGGAGTGGTGCACCTACTTTTCCACCTGCTGTGGCACCATCTGTATAGATACTTGAGGTTAGAAACAAGTGGGAGTCCTTGTATGAGCGGTTTAGGAGCCAGCATCCTTTGACCTTTGAGGGAGGACCAAATCCACTGATGTTTGAACAATGGATGAGTATGATTACTTCTATCCTAGATTTTATGAGGGTGGAAGGTAATGACAGGGTGGCCTGTGCCACCTACATGCTTAGAGAAGATGCCCGTATTTGGTGGGATGTGGCATCACAGACCAGAGATGTTTCTACTCTAAGTTGGGATGGGTTCAGAGGTTTGTTCAGCTAGAAATACTATAATATTGCCATCAAGGCACCGAAGGTTAATGAGTTTGTGGGGTTGGTACAGGGTAACATGACAGTCACAGAGTATGCCTTGAAGTTTTATAGACTCTCAAAGTTTGCACTAGATCTAGTGCCTACAGATGCAGTTAGACATGACTAATTTATTAGAGGGCGTAATGCTATCATAGCGCGGGAAGTGAAAATTACAACGATACCTGGGGGAATGAATTATGCCCAGGTTGTTGAGAAGGCCCTTACTGCCGAGGAGGCGGAGAATAAGATTTGGAGGAAGAATGTTGCGAGACGGGAGGTTCGCAGGGCGATGCCTCCTTATTCAAGATTCGGTAGGGGCGGAGGCCCCAGTGATTTGAAGAGAAAGACCCTTGACACTTCCACTGCTGCTGGTCCTGATAGGAGTGGTTGGGGTGGTCAAGGTAATTGCCAGGGAGGTAGTGAGACATGGTGGAGTTACCCTGAGTGCACGAGGTGCAGAAGCGTCACTTGGGTGAATATCAGGCAAAGGCCTGTTATGTGTGTGGTGTGGTGGGACACCTCAAGAAAGACTGCCCAACAGCAAAGAAAGATGAATTAGGGAAAGTGGACAGCTTGACTCCAGCTCGGGTGTTCACCTTGACGCAGGCAGAGGCTGAGGCTAGTCCTTCGGTAGTGACAGGTCAAATTTCTAGCGCTGGCTTCTCTTATAATGTATTGATTGACTCTGGTGCTACACATTCATTTATTTCTAGTAAGGTAATTGATAGATTATGCAGACCCAGTGAGTATTATACTGCGGGGTTTGGGACTATATTACATACAGGGGAACTAGTAGTTTTTAGGAGATGGATTAGAGCACTGCCAGTGATGGTAGACGGTGTGGAATTATCAGTAGACTTGATCTAGTTTAGTATGGACGACTTTGATATGATCTTGGGGATGGATTGGCTGGTCGGGGCTACTATAGACTACAGGAAGAAGAGGGTTACTTTTGAGCCTGAGGGAGTGGATCCCTTTGTTTTTGTGGGTGTAGTGCATGGACCCCGCATACCCGTGATATCAACATTGAGAGCTATAGAACTATTACAGGGAGGTTGTATAGGTTTCCTAGCTAGTGTGGTGGATACTACCAGAGTTATGCCAGCAGGGCCGGGAGAGACCAGATTAGTATGCGAGTTCTTGGATGTGTTTTGTGAGGACTTACCAAGACTGCCACCATACAGGGATATTCAGTTTGTCATCGAGTTAGCGCCGGGGACAGAGCTAGTGTCGAAGTCACCATATAGGATGGCTCCGGAGGAACTGAAAGAATTGAAGATACAGTTGCAAGAGCTTCTTGATTTGGGATTTATGAGGCCTAGCTACTTGCCATGGGGTGCTCCAGTTTTGTTTGTGAAGAAGAAGGATGAGACTTTGAGGATGTGTATAGACTACAGGGAGTTCAACAAGTTGACCATCCAGAATAAGTACCCCTTACCATGGATCGATGACTTGTTTGATCAGCTGCAGGGAAAGACGGTGTTCTCAAAGATTAATCTTCAATCTGGTTATCATAAACTAAGGACCAAGGATGAACATATATCGAAGACGGCCTTCCAAATGAGGTATGGGCATTATGAATTCCTGGTCATGTCATTTGGTTTGACCAATGCCCCAAAAACATTCATGGACTTGATGAACATGGTATTCAAAGATTTCCTAGACCAGTTTGTGATTGTCTTCATCAATGACATCTTGGTTTACTAAAGTTCAGAGGCAGAACATGAGCAACATCTCTGACAGGTATTGCAGAGATTGAGAGAGCATCATCTGTATGCCAAGTTTAAGAAGTGTGAGTTTTAGCTGCCAGAAGTGATGTTCCTTTGACATATTGTTGGTGAGGATGGAATTAAGGTGGTTCCAGCCAAGGTGGAGGCGGTGAGAGATTGGCCGAGACCAAGGAACACCTCAGAGGTTAGAAGTTTCCTTAGGTTAGCGGGTTATTATAGACGGTTTGTGGAATGGTTCTTGAAGATTGCTGCACCAATGAAAAAATTGACACAAAAGAATCTGAAGTTTGTCTGGTCAGACAAGTGTGAGACTAGCTTCCAGGAATCGAAGCGACGACTGATTACTGTTCCGGTGTTGAGTCTTCCTTCGGAGGAAGGGAAGTTTATGGTATATTGTGATGCATCAAGGTTGTGTTTGGGATGCATGTTGATGCAGAATGAGAAGGTTATCGCTTATGCATCACAACAGCTGAAGGAGTATGAGCAGCGATATCCTAAACATGATCTGGAATTGGCAGCGGTGGTATTTGCACTGAAGGTGGGGAGAAGTGCGAGAAATACACCGATCAGAAGAGTTTTAAGTATTTCTTCACCTAGAAGGATCTGAATATGAGGCAGAGGTGTTGGCTAGATTTGGTGAAGGAATATGATTGTGACATCCTATACCACCCAGCGAAAGCCAACGTAGTGGCAGATGCATTGAGTCGGAGGTGCCCGAGACAGTAGTTTAGCTCTGCATAGATATCGAGAGAGTTGGCTAGAGTTGGTTGTGGGTTGGTTGGCCAATATTACCTTGCAGTATACCCTCCTGGAGAGGATAAGAGTGGTCAGATGGATGATGCATGGTTATAGGAGGTTAGAGGGAATGTCTTAGCTGGAGTGGCTAAGAACTATTCCATTTCAGAGACCGGGTTATTACGGTATAAGGGTCAGATCAGTGTTTCGACTGATATGGGGATTAGACGAGAGATACTCGATGAATCCCATATTACACCATACTCACTCCATCTATGCACCACGAAGATGTATCAGGATCTACATACATTGTATTGGTGGCCTAGATGAAGAAGGATGTAGTGGAGTACGTGGCCAAGTGTTTGACCTGTCAACAGGTGAAGGCTGAGCATCAGCAACCAGCAGGGTTGCTACAACCTTAGGGTATTCCTGAGTGGAAATGAGAGGATATTACGATGGATTTTGTGGGAGGTTTACCCAGGATAGTGGGGCTTCATGACTCGGTGTGGATGATAGTAGACAGATCCACCAAGTCAGCTCACTTTCTGCTAGTGAAGACGACCTATACTATGGATTAGTACGCAGAGTTGTACGTGAGGGATATTGTACGTCTCCATGGGATTCCCAAGTCCATAGTGTAAGACCAGGATCCTATATTTACCTCCAAGTGTTGGGGTGGTTGACAGAAGGCTATGGGGACCCAGTTGAAGTTCAGTACGACCTTTCATCCTCAGACTGATAGATAGTCTAAGAGGACAATTCAGGTATTGGATGACATGCTCAGAGTGTGTGTGATAGAATTCAAGGGGTCTTGGAGTATGTATCTCCCGTTGATTGAGTTTTCATACAACAATAGTTACCAATCAACGATTGGAGTAGCTGCATATGAGATGTTATATGGAAGAAGGTGTAGATTACCCATTCATTGAGATGATATGGGTGAAAGGAAGTATTTGGGACCGGATATGGTTCAGAAGACTAATGAGGCTATTGAGAAGATCTAAGCTCGAATGCTCGCTTCGCAGAGTAGACAGAAAAGCTACGCTGATCCTAAGCGTAGGGACGTGGAGTTCCAGGTAGGGGACCACATGTTTCTGCGAGTCTCACCATTACGAGGGGTGAGACGGTTTGGGAAAAAGGGCAAGCTGAGCCCTAGATTCATTGGACCTTTTGAGATCCTAGAGAGGATCGGGTAGGTGGCCTAAAGATTGGCACTGCCACCATCATTGTCGAGAGTTCATGACGTATTCCATATTTCTATGCTTCAGAAGCATGTCTCAGATACGACTCATGTGTTGAAGTATGAAGATTTAGAGTTGCAGACAGATTTGTCTTATGAGGAGCGGTTGGTTCAGGTATTGGACAAGGAAGATAAGTGTAACGCCTTGGTTACCCCAGAACAGTTACGGTGAATAGTGAACCGGAAATTTGACTCGCTACCTGAGTCCTTTGGTTAAAAACGTGATCTAAGTGTTATTATTAGGTTAAGGTGAAAACCAGTAAAAAGGAAAGGGTACATTTCATTAGGTAAACAAACTGCTCATGAACCTTATAAAATGTTTACAAGCTATTCATAATACAAAAGAGTTACTATTGTTTCAAATTTACAATCCCCGCCGGCCTAAGCGGCAAAAAATAGGGAAAACCCCTAGTCCCTCTGAGAACTCCTTGACCGTGGCGGTCAAGCGGCCCTGTATGTACACAGCATCACCCAAGCTCTCCACTCAGGGTTGGGTAAGCTTCTCTTTCCCTTTACCTGCACCACAAAGCACCCATGAGCCAAGGCCCAGCAAGAAAACACAATAAAGCATGATATAATATCAACAACGATCATAATAACCCTTCAGGACTAACAGTCCAAGCGAGTAGGTGACAATAGCCAAAAGTCACAACAATGAGCATCTCTCCCTCTAGCCATGTGACGATAGGGTCACCAGGGCTTAACTAAGAAGAAGTTCTTTCATATGTTTGATTAGGACAGGTGCATGGTGATTAGTCACCAACATAACCTTCCTCACGACTCTAGAGTCGAAGCTATGGACAACGTCCCTTAGCCATGTGACAAACGGTCACCGGGGTCATATACCTTGGCTAAAGTCATCTGGTCGTAGACCAGGCAAGCGCTTATAAGTTCTTCGACCTTAGGGTCAGTCCCGCATTAATGCCATAGAGTCATTCAATGCATGATCATCGACTTTAGAGTCGGTCCCTCATTAATGCCATAGAGTCATTCAATGCGTGATCATCGACTTTAGAGTCGGTCCCTGACTAGTCAGTGCCATAAACAGGTAATCGGCGTTCACTAGCATTTAATATGCAATCCATGTTCACATATATCAACCAACATGCCTCAATATCAAACCATGCATGTCATATACCTTTACAGGGTGCAACTGTATTCATACACTGTTTTCTTACCTCAGGTTCGAGCGAGAAGTATGATAAGGACAACCCCTGAGAACGATCGATCTTTTAGTCCCTTAGCGGTTACCTAATCACAACCAATTATAACCTCCATTATTGAGAATCCATAATAATAGGGTCTTAACCTAAGCACCACCCTCGGGACCCCGAAACATGCCCACACGGTGAGTAGATTCGATCCCGGGCCTTAAGGATTGAAACCCCAAGTCAAAAACCCTTAAAAACACTCAAAATGGGACTTAGAAGGAACAGGGTAGCGCTACAGTTCTCAACCCCTAGCGCCACAACACTATACTCAGAACCACCCAAGTGCCAGGAAGCCTCCTGAGGAGCGCTATAGCGCCCTAAGGTGGGCGCTGTAGCGCTACCTCCAGACCCAATCTCCCCTGAACCGACCTTCTTCAACTCCTTCGATTCTAACTCGATTTCCATGCTTTCAAATCCTATTCTTGATGCCAAATGATCCCAAAAACCATTCTAACACACCCCAAACATCACAAGCATGGGAACCCTAGCCAAAACTCCCAACAAAACCATGAATTCACCCTAGAAATCTCAGCTGCAAAATAAAACTAGAACAGGGCAAACCAGAGAAAACCATGGTTAGAAACTTACCCAAAGCTCGGCTTATGATGGTCTTCAATGGTGGAACACACTCCCAAACTCCCAAGGCTTGCTTCCCAAGCTAGAATCTTCAAAGTTGGTTCAAAAACTACAAAGAAAAGTGAAGAGAAGAAGGTACGAGAGAACTCTTTTGCATACTCTGTTTTTCCACTTTCTTCTTCAGCTGTCAAAGGTTATATCTATCCTAGGGGTGAAATGTCCATTTTACCCCTAGGTCAATTAATAGTTTCTAAAGACTCCCAAGGGCATACTTGGTATTTTCCTCCTATCTCGTTAATCATAATTAACGCTCTCCAATTCTCGCTATTCTCAATGATCTCAAACACCAATAATTCACATCTCGTTACCCTTTTTCTCCCGGTAACGCTCTAATCATCAAAATCACCCCGAGACTCAACCCAAGTCCCGACACTTAAACCTGTTGTGACTAAACCGCTAATCAATATTCTAAGATCGTCTCATGTCGAATAGCTCGAACAAACCCACATCATAATGTGGTCTCAACACATATCATCGACATGCATAAAATTAACATTATATTATAATATAATTCTCATAAACATGCATAAACACATTTAATGGCATAATTAAACAGTTATGGCCCTCCCGGCCTACTAATCCAGCCATTAAACCACATTAGGGAATCCGGGGCATTACAATAAGGTTCTACAGAACAAGACGATTCCTCTAGTCAGAGTATTATGGAGGAATAACAGGGTCGAGGAAGCGACTTGGGAGCTTGAGACAACGAAGCGGGATCAGTATCCTGAGTTTTTTAGGTAAATTTCGAGGACAAAATTTTCAGTAGGGGGATAGTTGTAACGATCCAAAATTACTAATAAGGCTTAAGGACCTTGATTAGCGTGTCGGGAGGGCATAATTGGTATATGTGTAATTAAATAGTTAAATGCATGATTATGTGGCATGCATGATTAATATGATTATATGAATATGTGATATGCATGTGGCCCTTCCTAGCTTATAAGAGCATATATGTAATTTTGACCCGTTGAGGGCATAAATGTGATTATTTATGATAAATTGTTGAGACCACATTATTATGTGGATATATTTTTAGAATATGGATCAAGACAGTTCTAAGCGGATTAGCGAAATAGTCACAACGGGGTTTAATACCCAGCTCGGTGGGAGCCTAGGGGTATTTTTGGGAATATAGACAGTATTTTGGGATTTGTTAAATGTTGAATAAGTATTTGGTAATTATTTGGAATGATGGTATTAAGGGGTAAATATTACGAACACTTGAGGAATTAGCGGGAACCGAGAGTAGAATGACCATTTTACCCCTAGGATTAATTTGAGGACTAATAAGCTATGAGGGGCAAAACAATCTTTTTAGGAATTAAGAGATATATTCTGTAGGAATCTATACTTAGCTAGAATTTATCAAGAACTCTCTCTCTCTCTCTCTTTCGTACGTACCCTCACTCTCACTCTCCTTCTCTTTTACACTTTGAAGCTAAAGAAAAGGGTAGAAGAACTTAGGCTTGAGGAGTTGGGTTGAAACCATATGTAAGGATTTGTGATAGCATTCTCTAGAACTTTGCTGGAAACCATGTCAAGGTTTAAGTATGCATGGGGCTTAGTTTTGGTTAGTTGGTTTTGGGTGTTAGGAAGTATAGAAATTGTTGATAAGATTGGTTATGATGTTTAAATTGTGGGAATAAGAACTCTGGGCTTGGTTTTGAATTTTGGCTAAAAGTTAGTTTGAAGTTATGTGGTTTCTGGCTGGAAAGAGGTGGAGCAAACCCTGGAATTGTGGGCTCGAAGGGGTGCATCGTTACCTAGTTCTGAGCCACTGCGATGCGTGTTCCCAAAAGAGCCTAGGTGTGCTCTCTGAGTTGGGGGTGCACCGCGACCATATGAGACAAGTCGTAACCTGCCTCCTCAATGGCTTGGAGTTATGGTTTCTGACTTGGGGGCAAGCCACGACCCTTAGGGCCAGGTCGCAGCCCGCCTAGCAGTTTTGCCTTAGATTGGTTCTTAAGGATAGTGAGGCTCGAGGGGTTCGAACCTAAGCGCTCGGGACAATTTCTACTACTTGGTTTAGTAAAAATTGAGGTCCCGAAGGCTAGTTTTTTTGCCCATTATGAATGAAGATTCCATGGAGTACATCCGAAAATGTGATAAGTGTCAAAGATTCTCATTAATTCCTCGAGCAATGCCTAATGAAATCTAAAAAATACAGAGCCATGGCCCTTTACAATATGGGGCACTGATTTGATCGAGCAACTCCCAACAGGAAAGGGGGGAATGAAGTTTACGATTTTTGTGGTGGATTACTCTACAAAGTGGATTGGTGCCGAACCACTGGTAGCGATTACTTCCAAAAATGAGCTCGATTTCGTAGTAAAAAACATCATATGTAGATATGGGCGACCAAGGAAGATCATTATTAATAATGACACTCAATTTGACAGCGACCCATTTGCAAATTTTTGTGTAAGGCATGGTATCACCAAAAGTTTTTCCACAGTTGCTCATTCCTAAGCAAACAGACAATAGAAGATGTCGACAAGACCTTAGAGGACACAAGGAAAAAGTGTCTCGAGCAAGCCAAAGGCAATTGGTCAGATATTTTTTTGGAAGTCTTATGGTCTTATCGAACTACTACTCGAACCTCATATGGGAAGAGTCCATTTTCCCTAGAATATGGATATGAGGCAATGATACAAGTAAAGTGAACCCCTCAGGAGATCTAGTATTGTGAGAAGTGTTCCAAAACATTAGGGATCCTGCGGCAGGAGTTTTGGGACCAAATTGGGAAGGACCATATCATATCGTATAAGTACTGCAACCAGGAACATAAAAATCACTCGACTGAATAATGAACTAATTGCAAGATACTGGAATGGTGAACACTTGCGAAAATATTATCAATAAATATTGGTTGAAGGCACGTTTTTCTCACTTACTCCGACCAACATTATTCTTAATCGACTTTATTTTTAAAGGCATGATTCTTGCCCAATTGTTTATTTTTTGGTTGTAAGGCACATATTGCCCATTATGGTACGAGATATATACTGTTATACTACCAATTATTACGCAGAAAATCTATTTTAGTTATGTAGTTATCATGCACGTTTTTTCCTTAATAAATGACCAATAAACTAGTTCGATTAAATTCTTTATGTTTTTCTCCAAAAACTTTCATTGTTTGGAGAATTTTAAATTCAATAGACACGCTTTGTCCATTATGGTACGAGATATATACTGTTATATGATACAACATTCGAGCAGTTGTGTTAGATCAAGCGTCTTGTTATTTTGCATGTGACCAAGGACTGACCTCCTCGATCACTTGGGGGGGGGGGGCATATAGGGTATAAATAATTACACATAAGTAATAAGTTAAAATAGCACAGCTGAGTAATACTTAGCAAATTTTAAAAAAATTATAAAGTATTGTGCTTTGTTCAGCAAGGACATAAAAAAAAAAACTAAAATGCTGTAAGTATTTGAAATGAGCAATAGAGTAAATAGCATATAGCAAAGCATTTGTTATATAAAAATAAAATAATCTGAGTAGTATTGAATACGAATGAAGCAAGAGTAAACATAGTCACACATGTTATTCGAGATTAAAATCTGCTCAGCCAGCCATTGTTTTTGCACCAAGGACCTTAAGATCCAAGGTGAGATACAAAAATAATAATAAGATGCCCTCGTCAAGGGTCCACTACATCAGCATCTTCCCTCCAGGCTCCTCTTGTTCAACTTCAGGAGTGACAGGTGCTTCTTTAGTAGCTGCAGCAAGCTCCTTCTCTTTACGAGCAACACACTTGGCGATTTCTTTGTCGTGATGATGAGAAAGGATGTAGTGAAAGTTGGCCTCCTTATTTCTTTTCTAGAACATGAAAAAGCAATTAAAGGCCCAACTCTTGAACTAGGTCAAGTTCTAGGAGTGTGACTCCTTTTCACTTAATCCCATGCTACATACATGATCCATAGATCACTTTGCAGGAAGTGTCTTGGTAAATGGGTCCACCAGATTCTCTTCCGACGCTATCTTGATAATAGTCACACCACCTTGGTGCACAATCTCTCTAACTAGATGGTATTTCCTTTCTATATGCTTTCCTGTCTTGTGGCTTCTAGGTTCTTTGGAGTTAGCTGCTACTCCATTGTTGTCATAGTACAGGATTAGTGGCTTCTCCATTTATGGAACTACTTACACATCAGTGTAGAACTTCCTCAACCAAAATGCTTCCTTAGCTGCTTCACAAGCTGCTATATACTCGACTTCCATGGTTGAATCTGTAACAATGGATTGTTTAATACTTCTCCAGACTACAGCTCCTCCACTAAGAGTGAACACTGACCCAGACATCGACTTACAACTGTCTTTGTATGATTGGAAATCAGAGTCAGTGTATCCAATATGGTTTAACTCACCCCCTAAATATACAAGCATATGATTTCTCATTCTCCTAAGATACTTGAGAATGTGTTTTACTACAATCTAGTGTTTCAAACCAGGATTTGATTGATAATGACTCACAATCCCTATTGCATAGCATATGTCGGGCCTAGTACACAACATAGCATACATAAGACTCCCAACTGCTAAAGCATATGGATACTTTCTCATGTCCTCTTCCTCCTGAGGTGTCTTTGGACATTGCTCTTTGGAAAGAGTAATTTCATGTCTGGTCGGTAAGTGACCTTTCTTGGAATTCTCCATAGAGAACCTTTCAAGCACCTTATCTTTATAACTAGCTTAAGAAAGTGCTAAGATCTTGTTCTTCCTATCTTTAGGTCTAAGAACATGAGCAAGACAGCCCCAAATCTTTCTTGGATTCCTAGAACATAGCTCGCCTGTCCCAAATCTTTCAGTTGGAAAATTTTGGCTTACCACTTCTTTACGTTTGACAGTGTCTCTACATCGTTGCAAATGAGGAGAATGTCATCCACGTAAAGTACTAGGAAAACAACCACTTTTCCTTTGATATATTTATATACACATGCTTCGTCGACATTCTATTCAAAACCATATGTTTGAATTGTTTCATTAAAGGTGATATTCCATGATCTAGATGCTTACTTTAATCCATCAGAAACAAGGACATGTGCCTCATGTTCGTAGTGAACAGGTTGTCTCAAAATCCTCCCACTACGACGTTGTAACGACCCCAAATTCGGTATTAAGGCTTAGGGCCTGGGATAGTGTGCCTGGAGGGCATAAAGGAATTCTGTGTGTGTCTTTAATGAGTTTTATGCATGATTATGATTTAATGCACGTTATATGATTATGTGATTAATTTTGATGCATGACTATGTGAATTAGTATGCATGTAGACCTGATTGAGCATATTTGTAATTTGACCATGTTGGGACTGACTATGTTGATACCTGTGATCTATGACTCGAGACGATCCTAGAATGAGCGGGTTAGCGGAAAGTCAAAGCGGGAACCTGTACCAGGCTTGGGTTAAGCCTGGGGAGTTTAATTGAGAATCTGGGAATATATTTGATGATTAATCCGGTATTGGGTAGTGAGCGGGAATTTTAGGAACACTTGAGGAATTAGTGGGAATTTGGGTAATATGACTAAAATGCCCCTTTATGGACATAAAGGTTTAGAGTTAGTAAGGGAGGGCATTTTGGTCATTAGGCTTGTAAGAGATAAAATAAAGAAGGTCTTTATACTTAGTAGGTTTTGTAGAGAAAAGCATAGGCTGAAAAGAAAGAAAGAAGGAAGAGAAGAAAGAGGGGGAAAACTGAAGGGTTTGGCTTTGAAGATTCGGTTTGTGGCTCTCCCAACCACTTCACTTTATTTTTCTTGAGGTTAAGCTCAGAGGGAGGCTAGGGTTAGCTGAGCATCAAGGATCCTAAGCTAGGCTTGAGGATTGGCAAGGGATTAGCAAGATCACATCAGAGATTTGAGGTAAGTTCTTGAGGTTTTCGGTTTTAGGGTTTTGCTGGTTTTGAGCTGTGTTTTTGAGCTAAATGGATGGGGTTTTTGGGGAAAATAGGTCAAGGTTGTGAAGGTGCAAACCAAGGAGGTCTAGGGTTCAGTTCAAGGTCGAAATTCCACCCACGGTATGATTTCTAAGACCCTATCCTTGTTGTTTGAGTGATTTTCTGGTTTTTGGGTTCATTGGGTTAGATTTTTAATTGTGGGTTTCTTGAGCTTGGGATTGAGTTCATGGGGTGCTTGGGATGAGTGTGTGGTGTGTATGAGTTTGTTTTTGGGCTTGAGAAAGAGTTGGGCAAGTTTGGGGTCGAAATGGGGGAAGAAAATCGCAAGATGCGATTTTTGGTTTTGGTCTGCTGCAACTAGCGCTAGGCAGGGGGCGCTGTAGCGCTAGCCCCTGTCTGGTGAGGGTGGTTCTGCTTGTAGCGCTACAGCGCCCTCTTTTGAGCGCTGTAGCGCTGCACTGTTCACAGAGGGGATTTTTGGGCTTTTGTGAAGGGATTTTGACCTAGGGTTTAGGGCTCGATTCCGCCACTTTGTTTTGGGGATCTAGGAATTCCCGGGGGCTCGGGATTAGTCCCGAGGCTAGGTTTGCGACTTGAGGTTGGTGATGACTTTGACTTGTGAATTTTGCTTAGGTAAGCGCTAGGGCTCGGGTAGGATCGTGCTCAAGGAGTCAGGTGATCAAGGCTACCGAATCTAAAGGTAAGAAAACCGTAACACCCGAGATTAGGGCATGGGCCCACTGTGTGATTGTAGGGCACGGCCCTAGCTTGTATTGTGTGCAAATGTGTAATCTTAGATAAACTATTGTATGTTTGAATGGTTATTTCATAATGTATGATATGTGTGATTGTAATTGAATGAACGGCAAGGCCGAGAGCGGCAAGGGCCGGTGATTAGCAGTGGGGCCGGAAGCAACGCTCAGCACATGGGATGCTATAGCGAGGGTGGGACCCAAGGGATACATGAGTTATCCTACGGTAATGACCGAGATCCCAAGCTTTGGTAAGGCCTCTGGGGCGGCATGGCCGTGCTTGTTTAAATCGATGATTTTCTTATTTATCAGTGAATTATGCCAGTGATATTATTATTGCATATGTTATGTGCTATTTGGGTTTTCTTGCTGGGCTTCGGCTCACGGGTGCTCCGTGTGGCAGGTAAAAGCAAGGAGTCTGTCAACTGGCCATGAGTATGGAGAGCATGGGGGCGGCGCGTACATGTTCGGCCTGCCCGACTGCTTTGGTTGGGGGCATTTTGTAAATGGCTGTATTGATCCATTCTTTTGATAGTTAACCTGATGTAAATCTATTTTTGAGTTGTAAATATTTTGTAAACCTTATTTTGGGATCCCAGATGTTTTATACTTACGTTTTCAATGAAGTTAAACATTTTAAAGAATATAGCCTTAAATTCTGATTTATCCACACTTTTGGTTTTAGGAACCACTTAGAGTCAGTCAAAAGCACGATTTCTATTTTAAACTCACTTAGTAACGACTCTAAGGTAGTAGGGCGTTACAGACGTTGTACTGGGGTTTCCTTTTCAAGAATAATGGTTTCCTTGGTTTGTCGTTTATCATTTAATGATGATGATGAAGGTGATGGAATCTTATCAGCTGTGATTTCCTCCTAAACTACCTTGCTTTGAGGTTTATAGTTATTCATATAGTCATGTTCAAGGAATGTTGCATTTATTGAGACAATTACCTTTTGGCCCTTGGGACTATAAAAGTAGCTGCCTCTTGTTTCTAGAGCATAGCCCACAAAAATTCATACTTCAGACCTCGAATCAAGTTTCCCTGATTTAGGTCTAAGAACATGAGCAAGACAGCCCCAAATGCGAAAATGGTGCAAACTAGGTTTGTTTCCATTCCACAGTTCTAGTGGAATTTCGCTTATGGTCTTAGATGGGACCACATTCAAAATGTAAGTTGACGTTTGAAGTGCATATCCCAGAATAAGAGAGGAAGTGAAGAGTAGCTTAACATAGATTTTACCATGTCCAACAAATTATTGTTTCTTCTTTCTAAAACACCATATTCCTGTGGAGTTCTAGCATGAAATATTTGAATTCTAAATCCAAATATTCACCACCTCGATCTAATCAAAGTGTTTTAAGAGTCTTTCCTAATTGCTTCTCAGCCTCAACTTTGAATTCTTGAAACATACCAAAGGTTTCATATTTCCTAAGCAATAAGTAAGCACGACCATATATAGAGTAATCGTCAATAAAAGTGACGAAGTACTCATACCCACCTATTTCTTATACAATGATTGGACCACAAACATCGCTGTGTACAAGCTCCAAAGGTTCTTTAGCTCTATTTCCTTTCACCGAGAAAGGTGGTAATTTTGGCTGTCTTGTCCTATATGACCAAGTCTAAAATGCCAAAGATATGTATCATCCTCATTCAAAACTTTTTTTCTTTTTTTTTTTCTTTGTGGTTTTGCTACTTTATCTCATTTATCAGATATTCCACTCGCTTTTCCTTGCATAGAAAATTCCATTGAAATCCTAGGGTCTCCTCACCCTATCAGCAGTAATACTTAACAATTCTTTCCTTGACATTGGCACCAGTAACACCTTATAAGCCACCACCAATACTAGGGTAAGGCTAATCTGTAGGCCCCTGGCCTAGTCCTTGCTAGGATCTCAAAGTCTATTAAATCGAGAGTCAAAACTCCTCTTTCTTTCCAAAATTATCTTATCCTTTCTAGTCCACAATACTCTGAGAAATACAAAGTCTCCCATCCTAGAACTCCGTGTTCACATACTTGAAATTTGAGAACTCTTATGTCCTTTCAAATAGGCAGACACTTCTGCCCTAACAATCCTAATAACTTCATTGGTCCCCCGGACCAATTCTGAACCATAATACTTCTTGTCTCTCATTTCATTATTGGGAATGAGTACTTCTCGCTCCATATCTCACTATATCTTATTTAGAGTCACCACAGCTATTGACCGACATTCATCACTGTGACTACTCAATCAAGGGACGATACTTCTCTCAATGCCCCAAACATTTGATGTACAATTCTTAAAGTCGAAGTCATTCCTTCAGATTGTTCATCCATCTTAAGGTATCAAATAATTTTATGTCCCAATCTTATACTCATTGCCCTCTACACCCCTTTAAGAACTCGAAAAATAAAGGGTCTTAATATCACACTATCAACTTTGGTGTCCCTCGGAGACATAAAATCTCCCTTCGCACATATGCATTCTTCTGATATCCGTTCACACAAAACAAAGTGTGCTAACTCAATCTGTTGAGTCACAACTTTTCGTATCCAATCATCTTACTTGCAGTCTAATGTAATCAACCCTTACGATCCACAACTATACCCTTTTGCCTACCAATATACAAATTTTATATCTTAACATCCATTAAAATTTCCAAGATACAACAATCATAAAGAAGTAGTACAAGACTAATCGAGAATCTCCACCTCAACGCCAGGTTCCATCGGATCACTCATCTGATCTTCATATCTTAACCCATTCATACTAAGATAGGAGGATTCTAAACCATTTCTACAAGATCTTCTCTCTGAATTTCATCGTTCATAGAGGTATATTTACCAACTATCAACTGCAGATTCGATACAAATCTTGGTTGTTACCTCGTCTGACTTTACTAAAATCCGTGGCGACTTATCTAACTGGAACAGGCCTATCCAAATCAAAAGGATTTCCACTGTGAATCATCCATTAATTCCCACTAGGGCCTTAGTCTCATGGTTATTTCTCTATGGGTGACCAAACACTTTAACTCTTTATACTAGTGCACGCACTTCTATTCCTTAGGTGCTGTCACTGCACCCTAACCATGGCTATCCGACATTACCATCAGCTTAATGTCCCGTGTAGAACATTTGGGTTATTATTCCTTCATCTACCATGCCATGTACTACAAATATATACACATAATAATGTGGTCTCAATCATTTAACACATATAATCACATTTATTCCCTTAACGGGCCAAAATTACAGATGTGCCCTTATAAACCATAACGGGC
Source organism: Humulus lupulus (assembly GCF_963169125.1). Lineage (NCBI taxonomy): Eukaryota > Viridiplantae > Streptophyta > Magnoliopsida > Rosales > Cannabaceae > Humulus > Humulus lupulus. Next base: position 107,765,042 of record NC_084798.1, on the reverse strand, counting down.
CCACATGCATATCTAATACTTATAAACATGCATACAGGTATATTCATATCATCATATATATCATGCATGCCACATAATCATGTATTTAATCAATTAATCACACACATATCCAATTAAGCCCTCCCGGCACGCTAATCAAGGCACTAAACCCTATTAGAATTTTGGGTTGTTACAACTATCCCCTCCTACATAGAATTTCTTCCTCGAAATTTACCTGAACAACTCGGGATACTGATCCTACATAGCTGAATCAAGCTCCCAGGTCACTTCCTCTACGTTTCTATTCCTCCATAAGTCTTTGACTAGAGGAATCGTCTTGTTCCTCAGAACCTTATCCTTCCTATCTAGGATCTGAACTGGTCGCTCCTCGTACGATAAATTGGTCTGTAGCTCTATACCCTCATATACCAAGACATGAGTTGTATCTGAGACGTACTTCCGAAGCATAGAGATGTGGAATACGTCACTCTTGATAGTGATGGTGGCAGAGCCAATCTATAGGCTACTTGCCCAATCCTCTCCAATATCTCAAAAGGTCCTACGAATCTAGGGCTTAGCTTGCCCTTTTTCCCAAACCTCCACACCCCTCATAATGGTGAAACTCGCAGAAACACGTGGTGCCCTACCTGGAACTCCACGTTCCTACGCTTAGGATCAGCGTAGCTTTTCTGTCTGCTCTGCGAAGCGAGCATTCAAGCTTGAATCTTCTCAATGGCTTCACTAGTCTTCTTAACCATCTTCGGTCCCAAATGGTTATTTTTATAGATCAAATCAGAGATTATACGCAGCGGAACAACAATCAAAATTGTTAATTTAACCCCACAAGATTTCTAGATCTACTTCTTCACATACATATATATATTGAATCAAAGATATGAATAGAAAATTACCTCAAGTTCTTCCTTGCTTTGAGATCTCACATCAGGATCTTCCAAAATGTTCTCAACACTCAAAGAACGAGTGTGGGCTCACTATACAAAATAATAGGCAAAATCTATTTATCAGATGTTCTCAACACATGAGATATGATAAAGTTTGGACTTAAGTCTTTGAAGAACAGTGACCTATGCTTGTATCACTGTTCTATTTCTCTCAGTGAGATTTCACAATATATTTTCTATCACTGAAAAGTATCGTTCTCAAAAATTGAGCTCCTATATTTAATATATCCAATATATTAAAAATAAAAGAATTGTTATTTTAAACAATTTGAAAATAACTAATCAGTTATCATATTTTGTTTAAATAATAATATTTTAATCATATTATAATATCTCATTATTTATTTAATATTTAAATAACTAAAATTGTGGAACAAAGAAACTTCTAGAAGCTTCTTGTGTGTGTAGCACAGTGACTGTGCACTGTGCTACACGTGTACCACATGCCAATGAAGACATGTGATTTTTCCTATTTTTTCTTATTATTTAAATACCAAGAAAAAAATCCCAAAAATAAATTAATTCAAAATTAATTATATTTTTGTTAAATCAAATAATTAATTAATTACACATAATTATACAATAATTATGTTTAGTGCATAGAAAAATATTTTACTTATCAAATAAGTCCTTTTGCTCATTTTTGTATTTATCTTTGTCAGTGTTTGTTTGAGCCATTTCGGGGACCATGGACCAATAACATTAAGCTCCAATAAATTGAAACTAAATTATTAAACTCTTTAATTATAATAGTTAATTTATTAATTATGATATTTCTCCACTATAAATTCAGAATTGCACTCTTTATGTTATAGATATACTTTTACTGAAATCTTATTCTAAGATGTCCATTGATATAACCATCTTACAATAGTTCAACCCTCTAATTAATTAGTTCATAAATTAGAATGGAATAATTACCATTTTACCTTTCTAATTTACTTCTTATTCCTTAAGTAACATTAATTCACTAGTGAATAATTAATCTATAATCTAATTATAGATTTGAGCTCAAAATCATTAAGTTCCAGAATTAACCCTTAAGGGAACTAATATACGATCCATTAGGAAATATTAGATTCTGTATTGTTGATACATGTTCCCAGCCATCCATGATATTAAATCTCCAAAACAAAAGTCATTAGCCTCATTCTATGAAGAGACCTTAACGAATAAATCAAAAGATTTAATAAACATGAATAGGAGTTCATGAACACTCAGGATTTAGGGTGATATATAAATGATCATCAATTATGATATGAATTACAAGTCTTTATTATTAAATAGTTTTTGGATAAAGACTTTTATTCACATCGGTCCATGTCATATATAATCATATTATATAAAGCACCTTTACCAAGATGTCTCACCACATCAATAATCTGAATCTAGATTATTTGTATCAACATGATACTCAGCAAACCATAGTTACTACCCTAATTAAAGAATTCCATAACTTCAATTTGTTGTTGTTGACTATTTTAATTCATTCATGTGATCTTAATTCTCTCGTACTAATACAAGATCACACCCTCAATAATGAATATGGAATTTTTCTGATATTTACAAAATTATTCAAACAATAATTTAAAAATCTAAATATAACAATAATAAACCATTGTATTTATTTATTCATCGAAATAATAAATATCTTTTACATGCTTTTAGGACATACTCCTAACAATCTCCCACTTGTACTTAAAGCAAGTATGGCATTTCTCTCAATCCCATGTTACGTACATGACCCTCGAATTTCTTTTCAGGAAGCGTCTTCGTGAACGGGTCTGCTAGGTTGTGTTCTGATGCGATTTTTAGAATGGACACATCTCTTATATGTACGATTTCTCGGACTAAGTGGTATTTGCGCTCTATATGCTTTCCCCTCTTGTGGCTTCTTGGTTCTTTAGAATTAGCCACTGCTCCACTGTTGTCACAGTAAAGAACAAGTGGTTTCTCCACTTTTGGTACAACTTCCAGATCGGAGTAGAAATTTTTGAGCCACTCTGCCTCCTTAGCTGCTTCACAAGCGGCTATATACTTGGCTTCCATGGTGGAGTCTGTGATGGTGGTTTGTTTAATACTTTTCCAGTCTAATGCTCCTCCTCCAAGAATAAACACTGATCTAGAAGTTGATTTCCGACTATCTCTGTCTGATTGAAAATCAGAATCAGTGTAACCAGTGGGGTTCAGGTCTCCACCTGAATATACAAGCATATAATCCCTAGTTTTTCTAAGATACTTGAGAATATTCTTCACTACAATCCAATGGCTCAATCCAAGATTGGATTGATAATGGCTGACTATCCCAACTGCATAACAAATATCAGGTCTTGTACACAGCATGGCGTACATTAGACTTCCTACTACTGAGGCATTGGGATACTATCTCATGTCTTCCTCTTCCTGAGGTTTTTTGGGACACTGCTCCTTGGAAAGGAATACTCTAGAACGGGTTGGCATATCACCCTTTTTGAAGTTTTGCATATTAAAGCTTTCTAGCAACTTATCAATATAAGTTGCTTAAGACAGTGCCAAAGTTTTTGTTCTGTCTATCTCTAAGAATCTTAATGCCCAGAACATTCTTGGCTTCTTCCAAATCTTACATTTGGAATTGTTCAGCTAATCAGTTCTTTACCCTTGATAATGATGTTACGTCATTTCCAATCAGTAATATATCATCAACGTAAAGAATGAGGAATACAACTATACTATCTTTGATTTGTTTATAGACACAAGGTTCTTCAACATTTTGTTCAAAATCCAAATGTTTTACTTGTGTCATCAAATCTAAGATTCAAAGATCTAGAAGCTTGTTTGAGTCCATGAATGAACTTAAGAAGCTTGCAAAAATTTTGCTCTTGACCTTTTAATTTGAACCCTTCTACTTGAGACACGTAAATGGTTTCGTTAAGGTAGCCATTCAGAAAAGCTGTTTTGACATCCATTTGCCAGATCTCGTAATCCATGAACGAAGCTATGGACAAGAGTATACGAATGGATTTTAGCATGGCTACAGGAGAAAAGGTTTCTTCATAGTCTACCCCTTCTTTCTGTGTGTAACCTTTGGCTACAAGCCTTGCTTTGAAAGTCTCTACTTTCCCATCTGCTTCTCTTTTCTTCTTGAATATCCACTTGCAACCAATGGGTTTGATATTCTCAAGTGGATCTTCAAGAACACAGACAGAATTGGAATACATCGATTCCATTTCTTGGTTCATGGCTTCTTTCCATTTTTCCTTGTCAAAATGATTCATTGCATCTTTAAATGTCAATGGATCGTCTTTGTTTATGTCAGACACAAGCATTTGAACTTCGTGTTCATAGCGTGTGGGTTGCTTACTAACCCTCCCACTACGACGAGGTTCTCTACTATTCTGACTAGAACTAGCAGTTTCCTCTTGTCATTTTTCATTGGTTATTGCTGGGGACTTTGCAACTTCATTCGAGATCATCTCCTCCAGAACAACCTTTCTGCGAGGTTTGTGGTTATTAACATAGTCATATTCAAGAAAAGTTGCATTTATCAATACAAATGTTTTATCTTCTTTTGGACTATAGAAAAATCCACCTCTAGTCTCTTTGGAATATCCCACAAACATGCACACTTCAGAGCATGATTCCAACTTCCCATTCTTTCTTTTAAGCACAGGTGCATGACACCCCCAAATTCGAAAATCATGTAAACTAGGTTTACAACCATTCCATAATTCTATGGGTGTCTTTTGGATAAACTTAGATGGAACAACATTCAATATATATAGAACACATTGAATCGCATAGCCCCAGAATGACAATGGTAATGATGAGAAACTCATCATTGATCTAACCATATCTAATAACGTTCTATTCCATCTTTCTGAAACATCATTTCACAGTGGTGTTTCAGATGTAGTGAGTTGGGATTGAATGCCATGCTCATGCAAATGGTCCTTGAATTCACAATCCAAGTACTCTCCTCCTCGATCAAATCTAAGAGCTTTTAGTGATTTACCTAATGGCTTTTCAGCCTCTGCTTGAAATTCTTTGAACTTTCTAATAGTTTCAGATTTTCTTTGCATCAGGTATAAGTAACCATATCTTGAATAATTGTCAATGAAAGTGACGAAATATTCATAATCTCCTCTTGCTTGTACATTAAGTGGATTACAAACATCCGTATGTACTAGTTGAAGTGGTTTTGTGGCTCTTGAACCTTTAGCAGAGAAAGGTCTCTTGGTCATTTTTCCTTCTAGACAGGATTCTCAAATAGGGAGAGATCCAATAGATAGTTCTCTTAAAGGACCATCCTTTACAAGCCTATTTATTCCGTCTAGACCAATATGGCCCAATCTCAAGTGCCACAGATATGTCTCACTATTAGAATCAGTATAATAGATCTAGGATTAGCTATTTTAAATAATTCAGAATTATAAAAAAAATTGTCATTCATTGTAAGTATGTAAACTTTGTTTATCCTAAACCATTTGCATAACAAGTAAATAGATAATTTCTTTAAATAATAACTAATTTATTAATAACGAAATAAATGTTATGCAGAAATAGAAATAAGTTTCTAAACATTAATAATCAAAATTACTAATAATAAACTAAATTTCTAGCCTGTAGTTTTCTTTGTTTAAAGAAATCTAAAATTTCTAAAACAAAATAAAGAAATTTAAATTGTTCAACTAACAATAAAATTACTAAATAAAACTACTCTCCAACTCCTCTAGCTCTTTACTTGCTATAAAAATCCACATTAGTCTCTTCCTCCTTTTCAGGATTCTAATTCTACAAAAGGAAAAATAAAAGAAAAATAGATTAGTGGCATATATTTTTTAATCTACTATCAAAAAATTTGAATTTGATATTCATAGTATTTGAATATATTATTCAAAGTTGAAAAATATATGTAAATCTTATTTACCTTTTTCGTTTGATATAAATGATGACACTCAGCAAAAACTTCCTCTGTCATTGCTTGCCACATCACATGTGCTGAGTTATAGTGTATATATTTTTCCTTTGTTTCGTCAGGCATGGTTGAAAGCATGCAATAACGTGCTAACCGGTCGGATTTCATCCAATTTGCATATTTTTCTTCTGCTTCATAGCTAGTAGCCAAAGGTGGTTATGTTGGAGGTTTTTCACAGACTGTTGACATCATCTATTTATAAGAAAAAATGGTCAACATGCCTCGAAACCAGTGTTGCATATTTTCAAGTTCAAAAACCAAGGATTTGAGAAAAGCATCGGTGTGTAATTCACCAATAGATATTTTTTGCTGGGAATAAATAAATAATTACAAATATTATTATTATATTTAGAAAAATAAATATCAAAGTTTCAGAAATTAAACGTGATGCATGAGCATAATTAAAACACATAAAATAAAGTTTAATTTCCACGATAAAACTTTCTAACAATCAAAGTGCCGCCTTAGGGTCGGTCAAATTAATATTAGAGAATTTATAAGACGTTCTTATCTTTATTGTTTAAAACTTAAAATAACACATTATTTCTCTTTTAAACATTAAAGTACTGCTTAGTTTGGTCAAGTTATGATTATCCACTGCAAAAGTTTAATCATAACTTTATGAGTGTAACCCATTATTTCGTAGTTCATGACTTAACATAGGACATGCCGCCTTAGCGTCGGTCAAACCTAAAATACATCATTAGTTCCTATCTTTGTAAGAAATATAACCTTGCTATTGACATGTCTAGACACCTTCCTTAGGGGGACAAAAACAAAGCCGTCGCGAGGCGCTATTGATATCTCACGGTGTTATATTAATAATGGAGACCACGGGTTATGTTTGAGATATCAACCCTCTCCGACTCACTATTTTGAAATAAGTGTTTTTAACCTAATTCATTCCAAATTAATTATAAATTCTTTAAACATTATGAAAATAATTAAAATTGGAAAGAAACGAGTTTCTAGGTCCATATCCAATTTTAAATTACCAATTATGTTCATCTAAACTTTACTATAAAACAATTTTAAAATAAAGTTATTTAAAGAAATTAAGTCATAAAGATTTAAAACCGGTGTGATATTTTACCAAGTTTTCGCAAAACAACTCATATAAACATATATGACAATCCTAATAATCATGTTTCTACCAATGAGATGCATGATAATGATTATGTGAGTTTTTTATGTATGGCATAAAATAGCTGTGCTGGGCCCCAACTAACCCTCTCTTATCCTCTCTAGGAGGGTAGACTGCAAAGTAATATGGCCAATCGACCCACAACTAGCTCTATCCTCTCTCTGGCCATCTCCTCTGCCAATTCCTTCGATATCTGCTTCGAACTAAATAGCTGTGCTGGGCCCCTACGGCTCAACGCATATGCCAGTACATTGGATTTTTGTGGGTGGTAAAGGATATCACAGTCATAGTCCTTCACCAATTCCAGCCAACATCTCTGTCTCATTTTTAAGTCCTTTTGGGTGAAGAAATACTTTAAACTCTTATGATTTGTGTATATCTCGCATTTCTCCCCATACAAAAATGTCGCTATACTTTCAGTGCGAATACCACTGCTGCCAGCTCCAAATCATGGGTAGGATACTGCTGTTCATAATCCTTCAATTGTCGCGATGCATAAGCAATAACTTTCTCATTCTGCATCAACACGCATCCCAATCCTAGCCTCAATGCATCACAATACACCACAAATTTCCCTCCATCCAAAGGAAGACTCAACACAGGAGCAGTAATCAGTCGTCACTTTAGTTCCTGGAAGCTACCCTCACAATAATCTAACCAGGTTAACATCAGATTCTTTTGCATCAACTCAGTCAATTGTGTGGCAATCTTTGAGAACCCTTCCACGAACCGTCTTTAATATCCTGCTAATCCAAGGAAGATTCTAACCTCCAAGGCATTCCTTGGCCTAGGCCAATCCCTAACTGCCTCCACCCTTGCTGGATCTACCTTAATCCCGTCTCCATTAACAATATGTCCAAGGAACGTCACTTTTGGTAGCCAAAACTCACATTTCATAAATTTAGCATATAACTTATTCTCTCTCAATCTCTATAATACCTGTCGGAGATGCTGCTCATGCTCTGCCTCTGAACTAGAGTAAACTAAGATGTCGTCGATGAAGACAATCACAAACTGATCCAAGAAATCCTTGAACACCCTGTTCATCACATCCATAAATGTTTCTGGGGCATTTGTCAAACCAAACGACATGACCAAGAACTCATAATGGCCATACCTCGTACGAAAGGTCGTCTTCGGAATATCCTCATCCTTGATCCTCAGCTAGTGATAAACAGATCGAAGATCAATCTTTGAGAATAGAATCTTACCCTGCAGTTGATCGAACAAGTCATCTATCCTCGGTAAGGGGTACTTGTTCTTGATGGTCAACTTATTCAACTCCGTGTAGTCTATGTACATTCTCAGACTCCCATCCTTCTTCTTCACAAATAAAATCGAAGCACCCCATGGTAAGAAGCTAAGTCTTCCAAGTCTAGAATCTCCTGCAACTGTATCTTTAACTACTTTAACTTTGTTGGAGCCATCCTATATGGTGCCCTCGACACTGGCTCTATACCCGGCGCTAGCTCAATAAAAAATTGAATCACCCTGTGCGGCGGCAGTCCCGACAAGTCCTGAGGAAACACGTCCGAGAACTCGCATACCAGTCTAGTCTCTCCCGGCCCCACAGGCATAACTCTAGTGGTATTCACCTCATTTGCAAGAAAACCTATACAACCTTCTTGTAGTAGGTCCCTAGCCCTCAACACTGATATCTTAGGAACGCGAGGTCCATGCACAACACCCACAAAGACAAAGGGGTCCTCACCCTTAGGCTTAAAAGTCATCATCTTCTTCTTGTAATCTATAGTGGCCCCATATCTGAATAGCCAATCCATCCCTAAAATCATATCAAAATCATCCCTACCAAACTCAGTCAAATCTACAGACAGTTCTCTATTATCCACCATCATTGGCAGTGCTCTAATCCATCTCCTAGAAATAACCAGTTCCCCTAGAGGCAGCATAGTCCCAAATCCCGCAGTGTAATACTCACTAGGCCAACACAATCTATGAATCACTTTACTAGAAACAAATGAATGTGTAGCTAACACATTAATCCAGTTCTTCTAGGGGCAGTATAGTCCCAAATCCCGCAGTGTAATACTCACTAGGCCAACACAATCTATGAATCACTTTACTAAAAACAAATGAATGTGTAGCACGAGAATCAATCAATATACTATATGAAGAGCCAGCTCTAGAAAGTTGACTTGTCACTACCAAGGGACTAGCCTCAGCCTCTGTCTGTGTTAAGGTGAACGCTCGAGCTGGAGTCAAGCTCTCCACCTTCCCTGGTTCCTCCTTCAATATCGGGCAATCTTTCTTGAGGTGTCCAACCACCCCACAAAGTAACAAGCCTTGGCTCGGCATTCACCCAGATCGTGCTTCCTACATCTTGTGCACTCTGGATAGCTCCTCCATGTCTCACTACCTCCCTGGCGGTTACCCTGGACACCTTGGCCTCTCCTATCAGGAATATCATTAGTCGAGGTGTCAGGGATCTTCCTTTTCTGATCGCTAAGGCCTCTGCCCCTACCAAACCCTATATATGGAGGCACCACTCTGTGAACATTCTTTGCTTCTTCAGTAGTAAGAGCTTTCTCAATAGCTTGGGCATAAGTCGTCTCTCCAAGTACTGATGTGATCCTCACATCTTGGGATATCATAGCATTAAGCCCTCGAATGAACCTATCCTGCCTAGTTGCATCAGTAGGCACTAAATCTGGTGAAAACTTCGCCAGCCTATCAAACTTCAGGATATACTCAGTAATTGTAATGCTGCCCTGAACCAAACCAATGAACTCATTCTCCTTCGCCTCCCTGACGACAACATTATAATATTTCTTGTTAATAGATCTCTGAACCCATCCAAACTCAAAACAGAAACATCTCGAGTCTGTGATGCCACTTCCCACCAAATACGGGCATCCTTACAAATCATGTAGGTGGCACAAGCCACCCTGTCAATACCTTCCACCCTGATAAAGTCCAGATGGAGGTGATCATACTCTTCCACTGTTCAGCCTTCAACGGATCTGGTCCTCCCTCAAAGATTGGAGGATGTTGTCTCCTGAATCTTTCGTAAAGTGGCTCCCACCTGTTTCCAATCTCAGGTGGTTGTACATCTTGTGCTACAATAGGTGGCACGGTAGGTGCAACACTCCCTGACGGAGCTTGTTACCTCAGAAGGCGAATCTATTCTTCCTGACTCTGAAGTCTTGCTTGTATATCAGTAAGCAATTGCTACCAGTTCTCAAAGACTGGTGGAGAGTTCTGGCTGGCTCATCATCTCTAGTCTCGACCCCGGTGCCGGTTAGTCGTATCGATCTCCTTGGACGTATAACTATCCAAGTTTATCTGTAATCAATGACTCGACAGTCAGACAATGATAACAGGTCTATATTCATTCCATGGTCCAACGCCAATATCCAGGCCACAAAGCACAATCATGATCCAAACAAGCATTTAAACAATCGTTCACATACAGTAGCAATGCTAATAAGCACCCCTTAACATATTCACATAGCAGTCAAGGGTCAGACCCTATCAGTATATCTCATTCTCCCTATTAATCATGCAGATAAAGTATTTATATTCCATTTAAACATTTAACAATATAATCACATATATGGTTACCAAACCCTGAGTCAAGCTTGTCTTTAGCGGTGAGTGTACGTGCCTAGCCATTCTTTAGGAACCCTTAAACCTAAACAGCTCTGATACCAAAATTATAACGCCCTCGGTAACCAGGACAGTTACACCGTGTGTTTAAAATAGTGCAAGACCAGCTAATCAGGTCATTTGAACTAAAATGTGTTTCTAAAGTCATCTCACACGTTAGGGTAAAAGATTTTGATTATAAAATGATTGATTTCCATTAACATAAGAGTTTTACACATGGGATCCCAAAAATAGTATTTAAAAGGTGGAAACGACTCTCAAAAGTTAATATGGCAGTAGCCAGTCTAAATGAAAAGATATAGTTTAGAGCTCTAGTTCCTGTAATCCCCTCGGTCGTGGTGGTTGAGCAGCTGTCGATGTACCCTGCGCCCTCAGAGCTCTCCAACTCATGGTTGTTCCAATTTCCCTTTGCCTTTACCTAAACCACGTAGCACCCGTAAGCCAAGGTTCAACAAGAAAACCATAAAAAGCAAGCATAGATACCAACAAGAGCATATAATCAACTTCAATCCAATCAGTTCAACTAATCAGCAGAATACGGGAATAAAGCTAGACAACGTTAAACATATACTTTCAACATATATTTTGATCAGTAATACAAGAATTAGGTATCGACGCCCTTAGGCCGAGCCCTCTGGTATTTTAGTTGATTCCAGCACGCTTAGGCCGAGCTGCATTTAGTACGCTTATCATCAGCCTCTGTAGCCTTAGGCTATACTTTCATATTGCATACAACAGCCATACAATTACACAATACATACGTTCAACTACAGGGAACCCTAGTGCCAAACACAAGCACATGGGTGCAATTTTCTTACCTCGAGTCCTGAACGATAGATAAAGAGCGGTCCCGAGCCCGATCCTCAGTCTTGAGCCTTAGCGGTAATCCTAGTTACAGGTAATAATGGACAACTATAAAATCTCAATCCAATAATCAACTTCAGAATATTAATCTAACCTCTTAGACCTTGGATTCTACCAAACCGGGTGGTAGGATCTTTCCCGAGCCTTAACATTTCGGTTCTCGAGCTTAAAATCCTCAAACAGCCTTGGTTTTGCATTTGAGCCGCGGCCAGCCCCTTAAGGGCCGTGACGTGCTCAAGTCAAAGGCAAAATGCCTCTCTGCTAAAGGACACGGGCCATGGCGCACCTAGACAGAATAGAGGCCTTCCAGCCACCTCAAGCACACGGGTCACGATGCCTGAAGAACACGGTCACGGCCCCAGCCCCCAAACCCAGAAAACCAGCCTTTTTGCTATGTTTTTCCTCGAGCCTAAACCCCGATTTCATATCCCAATCTTCAGCCAAACTCAGAATTGAATCTAGAATTCTTATCCTTATAGCCTAAACATCATAATCAACCTAGAAACCATTCCTTACACTCATCAAACACCCAAAATCAATTTTGGAAACCACTTTCGTGCAAACTCTAAGTTCTAACTATATTACAACATAATTCAACAATTAAAACTTGCAACCTTACCTCAGTCTTTGGCTATAATTCACCATCTATACTCTGTCTACATCTAGCCTAAATTCTCCATATTTCCCAAGCTCCAATTCCTGAGTTTCTCCTTTAAATCTTCAAAGCTTCAAACTTTCCTTAGGTTCTAGAGAGAGAGTGAGATAACACGAGTGAGAGGGAGAGAATGTGCTAAGAGATTCCTGTGGTTTCCTTCATTCTGGCTTCTTCCTAAGGTCTCAGCACCAAAAACTAAGTATATCCCTTAGCCCAAATGTCCAAATTACCCCTTAAGTCAATCTAAATCCTCAACTACCACATATCGCTAATTCCTCGAATATTCTTACCAATTCCCAATCGACCCCGTCATGTCCAATTAATCACCAAATACTTGCCCGTTACTCGATATATCCCAAAATACTCCCTAAATTCCCAAAATACCCCTAGGCCTACCCTGAGCCGGGTATTAAACCCTGCTGTGACTATTTTGCTAATCCGCTCACTAGGATCGCCTCGAGCCATGCACTACAAATATATCTACATATTAATGTGGTTTCAACTATTTAACACATATAATCACATTTATGCCCTTAACGGACCAAAATTACAGACGTGCCCATATTAACAATAACGGGCCCACATGCATATCTAATACTTATAAACATGCATACAAGTATATTCAGATCATCATATATATCATGCATGTCACATAGTCAAGCATTTAATCAATTAATCACACACATATCCAATTATGCCCTCCGACACGCTAATCAAAGTACTAAACCCTATTAGCATTCTTGGGTCGTTACATAATTAATTAAAATAAAAAAACACATGAAAATCAAATCTCATTTTCAAGGATATGCCACACGCATAGGGCTTGGACTGCTATATGCGTGTGGCACTTCTGATGTCATCAGTTATTGCTTTGTTATTTTTATTTTTTATTAATTAATAAAAAAATTTAAAAGGGGTTTTAAAATGGAATGTTTGACTTTGTCTTTTATCATTATTATTATTATAAAAGATGATTATTATTATTATTTTTATTTTTATTATGGTAATAATGTCTACATTTTCTATATGAAAGAAAATAGAAACAACAAGTTTTTATAGAGAAGAAAAACAACCATCTTTTTCACAAAACAACAACCCTTTCTCTCTTGCCTATAATCAAAAGTCTCATGAGTTGAGAATACTTTTAATTCACAAAATTGATCATTGTTCTCTATGTGCCCACCCACATCTTGAGGTGTAGAGAACGTCATGGAAGATTTAGGTGTGAGTACTCTAGCGAGGATAGGAAGATCGAAATATATACGAAAAGATTCAATGATTCTTTATACGATACAAGAGGTAAACAATTTCGTATTATTTTTTCATATACATATTATATATATTGATTAACATATTACATATTAAAGGATCCTCATATAAATTTCTTTATATGAAATCTTTTTATTGTATACAATACTACCATTATCACAACTTCCGTTGTGCTCTAGGATCTGTTCCTAACACATTATATGTTAAAAAATAATTTAGTCCTAAGATTAGTCAGTGCACATGATTTGCACAAACTAGCCAATCTACGATATGTCTACTCACTCCGGGGCCCGCTGGGCGATTTTTTCACCAAAAAAATTGCTAAAAATATCTTAATTTTAAATTATTATCTTCTTATTAATTTATTTTGTTAATTTACTCAAATTATCAAAATATTTTCTTTTATAACCATGTTGATAAAATTGATTATTTTTATTTAAAAATTAGATATTAATTTTTAAAGTTATCGTAAATATCTAAGATTTACTGATTGATTTTGAAAATAGATATTTTTTAAAAAAAGAATAAGATATTTTGGTTATCATAATAATAAAATTAATTAATTTTGTGTAAATATAAAATTAGTGTTATTAATATCTTAATATCTATTAGATTTTTGTGCAGTTATTCTATAAAATCAAGTATGACACAGATATTAAATTTAATTTTATTAATTTAATATATTTCCTAAAATAACATAATTGAGTTAATTGTTGATAAATAAATTCCAAATTAACTTAGTTAATTGTTGATGGATTTTATTTAAATTGACTTAATTATTTTTGCGAAATTGTAATTAATTATGAATTTTGTGTAAATAAAATCAAGATTAAATAATTATGGTATTTTTGCCAATGTGATAAATTGTAACATTTTTGTGTAAACACATAGTTATTGCTCATTTAGTAACATGATTAGGATATTCAATTATGTGACATATCTGTGAACTATATATGATTTTTGCAATTGAGCTTAGGTGCACATAGTGGCCCATATGTTTGGATACATATGTGGTTTTGGATGCCAAAAACAATATTCATAAAATAATAAGTTCTATTTAGGCCCATTAGAAAGTGTAAAGTTTAAATTTCTCTCTCGTGGGTGATTCCACTTGTGAAGGTCTATTTGCTTTGCATGATTATAGTGGGTTTAATCAATTGATAACAATTAATAAAACGAAGGTTTAAATTCTTGTCTTTGGGATTTGTGTGGAAGTTAGGGGGCCTTAGTAGAGGGTACGACATACTGAACAGAACCCTTCTCCATGAAAACTCAATTGTTAAGGCCCATTTACTTGAGTTGGACTTAATTATCTTAGGTCTAATTTTATAGATAGTTGAGCCTAATAATTGATTAGCAACAAATTAATTCTAATTTAATTGAATTTGTTTTAATGTGAAAATTTAGAATTAATAGAATATTATAAGACTTTTGTTTTAAAAAATTATTTTACAAATTAATTTTTTGAAGAACCTTAGTCATTAATTTATGAAAAAAATTGATAATAAAAATACTTAACTTGAATATATAATGAGATTGTTTTAAGAATTATATTCGATCTCTACCGTTACTTTAACAACGTCGATAGCTTAATGGGGCCTCGAGATTGTAGCACGCTACTACCTTAGAGCCATGACTATGTGAATTATACATGTGCAATTAGCTCGCTAATCGATGTTTTAGGATAAAAGTGTGACTAAATTGAAATAAAGCTTGTTTAAAAACATTAATTACAAAGATTTGGACGTTCATTGAAATCATAAGAAGTTATGCATTTGGGATCCCAAAATATTGTTTAGAAAATGTTTTACAACTAAAAATATAAATACGGTCGACCTAAGCGACAAAACAAATCATTACAGTACATTTCCCAATATAACCCTTGCCATGGCAGCCAGGTAGGCCGAACATGTACCCGTCGCTACACGCTCTCTGTACTCATGGTTGATTGACCTTTCCTTTGCCCTTACCTACAATGTAGAGCACCCGTGAGCCGAACACAGCAAGAAAACTCAATGCATACAAACCATAATCCAATCCAATTATAATAACACAAAAAGTCAATAGACAAAACACATAGCAGCCTATGCCGACCCAGGTGCTTTACCAGGCCCTGGGTTCGCGGTCTTCACCGAGCGTGTGGATACAACACCGTTGGAGGGTCTTGCCCTAGCAGCCTGCAATCAGCATGCTCAACACCGATCTCGGCCTTCGCCATTCCTGGCCCTCGCCATTCATTCATAAATATGCATAACACATCATAACATTCACATATATTCACACATATATTAAACATAAACAATAGTGACACACCCTAAAACACATACAATAGGGCCATGCCCTGCTCTACAGGTACAACTATTTTCTTACTTGTGTCCCGAGCTGATTGACAATCGCAATCCCGAGCACGAACCCCTAATCTGAGCATTAAAGAAATCCTAGTCACAACGCAACCATAATAACAGTCCAACAAGCTCTAAACCAAATGATAACTTAGAAATATTATTCTAGCCTCCGGGACCTTGAATTCTTCTAAACCAGATAGTAGAACCCTTCCTGAGCCTTAACATTTGGGTTCTAGAGCTTAAAACCTTCATTTCCTCTTTTTTCCCATTTTGAACCACGGCCCGCCCCCTAGAATCTAATCTAATACAAGGTTTTCAAATCTTAGTACATCTTCATCGTACCCGGATGTAAGGAATAAGGAATTGAATGAGATTCATCTAAAATCTCTCGCTGGATACCGGAATCCATTGGAACACAAATTCAATCTTTATACCTCAATAAACTCATCTTTAAAATAGAAAAGTCCTTAGTCGCTCCGGCTAAGACGTTCTCTATGTGCTCCCTCAACTGGGGATCCTTTCCCTGTGCTTAATTGATCCTCTCAAGGAGCGTGGACTAAAGTGTAATATTGGCCAGCTGACCAACTACCAATTCAATTCATGCCCCAGTACTCTCTTTAGCTAATCTCTCTGATATCTTCCTCGAACTGAATAACCATCTTGGGACCTTCCGACCCAGTGCATCGGCCACCACATTGACCTTCCCAGGATGGTATAGAATGTCGTAGTCGTAATCCTTTACCGATTCCAGCCAACGTCTCTGGTGCATATTTAGATCCTTATGAGTCCATAAATACTTCAGGCTTTGATGGTCGGTGTATATTTTGCACTTTTCTCCATACAAATTGCGCCTCCAAACCTTTAGTGCAAATACCAGTGCTGCAAATTCCAGATCATGAGTGGGATACCTCTGCTCATCCTCCTTTAGCTATCTCGATGCATAGGCTATCACTTTTCTAGCTTGGATCAATACACACCCCAAAACTTGCCTGGAAGCATCGCAGTAGACTACAAAGTTCTCATTGTTTGACGGCAGACTCAATAGTTGAATGGTGATCAGTCGCTGCTTCAACTCCTTGAAACTGTTCTCACATGTAGCGACCCAAATTTGCTAATATGGCTTAGGGCTTAGATTAGCGTGCCTAGAGGGCAATAAGTGGTTTATAATTATTATATGTGAATTTTCATGAGTATGTGATTAGAGATGCATGTTTATGTGAATTAAATATGCATGTGGGCCCCATCTGGTTGTTAGGGGCATGATTGTAATTTTAGCTCCCGGAGAGCATAAATGTGAATTATTATGATATATTTGTGATATATCTATTTTGCACGATCCGAGACAGTCCTAGGGAGCGGTTAGCTTGAATGTTACAACGGGGTCGAAAATCCGAATTAGGGCGAGTCGAGGGGTACTTCAGGAAATTAGACGTTTTATGGGGTTATCAGGTTATGGAAATAATTATTTGGAGATATATTTGAGGTTAGAATGTTTAGGAGGGAAAATTGGGGAAATTTACCATTTCTCCCTCGGGGACGTTTTTGGCACCCCGAGCTTTGAGGTAACCTTAAAGACTAAGTTAAATAAAACAAAATATATAGGAAACCCTCAGAATTCTCTTAATTGACCCTGTCTCTTTCTCTATCTCTCTCTTGTCTTCTCTCCCTTGGAAGCTTGGGGAAACCATATTGAATCTAATCAAAGACTAAGGAATTTCAGCTGGGATTTTGGGAGCTAGAGGCTTAGAGCTTAGGGAACTGATTTAGGGATTCACTTCTGCCCAAGGCTTTTAGCGAGGCTCAGACTAGAGGACTGTGCTTGGGACATCGATGCTTGGAAAGCTCAAGACACAGGTAAGACAATTACTGTTCCCGTAGAGTTTGTGTTGCAGGGCATAACCCATATGATTGTGTTGCAGGGCTCGGCCTTATATGATTGTGTTGCAGGGCATTGCCCCTTTCATTGAGTCTATTCATGTTTAAGTATTTGTTTAATTATGCTATGTGTGCATATTTGTGAATGAACGGCAAGAGCCGGGAACGATGAGGGTCGAGAACGGCAAGGGGTCGGGAGCAATTTTTAGCACATGGAGTGCGAGTTGCCAGGGCGAGACTATAAAGGATATCCTTACAGTATAGACTGCAAACCCAGGGCCTGGTAAAGCACCTGGGACGACATGGTCGTACGTGTATTGCCTGATGATGGCTGGTTTATATGTTAAGTGTTTGATATGCATATGTTATCTGGTTGTGAGGGTTTTCTTGTTGGGCTTCAGCTCACGGGTACTCTATGGTGTAGGTAAGGGCAAGGGGAAAGTCGACCAACCATGAGTACGGAGAGTGTGAAACGGCACGTACATGTTTGGCCTGCCTGGCTGCCACGACCAGGGGTATTTTGGGAGATGGTTGTACTAAACCTAGATTTTATCGTTTAGCCGACTTTAGATATATTTTTGAGTTGTAAATATTTCTAAGCAGTATTTTGGGATCCCAAATGTTAAACACTTTATAATTTTCAGTAAATGGTTTATTTTCAAAGTTTATGATTCTTATTATGGTTTAATTACAATTTTGTCTTAAAACCTCGATTAGCGAGTTAATTTCACGTTTTAAACTCACTTAGTAATGGCTCTAAGGCAATAGAGTGTTATAACTTGGTATCATAGCGAGCCAAGGTTTATGGTTTCTAGAGATTGATCGAACATGTATGCTCGCTATGATTCAACCTGTTCAATCAATCTCCAGAAACCATAAACCTTGGCTCGCTATGATTCAACCTGTCAGTGACAAGCTCGACTCAGGGTTGGTTGGTAATGATTGACTTATATGTTTGAATATGTGCTTAAATGCCCCGTTGTTTTTTTTATGCTATCGATATGTTATGTGGATTGTTGTTTATGGTTGGATGATGTGACTGGGAGGTGATTTTGGATGTTGTTATCATGCCTGATGAGTAGCGTCATTGATTCCATGCATATTTGTTGAGATGCCTCGACAATCATTGAGACTCCGCGGTAGTAGGGCCGAGGATGATAACCAAGGTTAGGACCCTCCACCTGCCCCACAGAATTGACAACAGATGTTTGCTGAAATGGAAGCAAGACTGCAATGCACAGAGGAAGAACTTCAACAGTTGAGGCAGCAGGCCCCTCCACAGGTCACTGGGTTGCCAGTTCAGCAGGTTGTGGCACCAGTGCTGATTCAACCTGTTGTGGAGAACATGTGGGAACCTTTATATGAGAGGATTAGAAAGTAGCATCCTCCCACCTTTGAGGGTGGACCAGACCCACTACGGGCAGAGCAATGGATGAATATGATTTCCTCTATTCTCGATTTTATGATGGTTGAGGGAAATGAGAGGGTGGCTTGTGCTAGCTACATGTTCAGAGAGGATGCCCGCATCTGGTGGGATGTACTTGTTCAGAGGAGGAATGTTAAGAGAGGATGCCCACATCTTCAACAAGAAGTATTGCAGTGTAGCAGTTCGAGCTGCAAAGGTTGACGAGTTCATCAACCTGACTCAGAACTGGTTGACAGTTACTGAGTATGCTTTGAGATTTGACTGGCTGGCGAAGATCGCGCCAGATTCGGTGCTGACTGATGTGGCAAGGAGAGACATATTTGTACGAGGGTTGAATGTCATGATCGCCCATGATGTAAAGATCACTTTGGATCCAGAGACTACTACCTATGCTCAGGTTGTAGACAAGGCCCTTACAACTAAGGGGACCAAGGACAAGAATTGGAGAGAGAGCACTGTTAGGCACGATGCTAGGAGGACAGTGCCTCCTTTTATTGGATCTAGTCGAAGTAGTGGCTCCAGTGAGCAGAAGAGAAAGGCCATAGATTCTTTTGTTCCTCCTAGTTTGGATTGGAGGGCACGGGGTACTTTTGGTGGCTGTCAGGGCGGAGGTGACAATTGGAGGAGTTTTCAAGTGTGTCCACGGTGTAGACAACGACACCAGGGTGAGTGCAGGATTAGGACCTGCTTTATCTGTGGGAGTGCTAATCATCTGAAGAAGGACTTCCCACAAGCCAGGAAAGAGGAGCCGAAGCAGGGTGACATTCTCGCTCCTGCCAGAGTGTTTACTTTGACTCAGACTGAGGCGGAGGCTAGCCCCTCGGTTGTGACAGATCATATTTCTAGTGTTGGTTCTTCTTATACTACATTATTTGATTCTGGAGCTACTCATTCATTTGTGTCTGCTAGAGTGATAGATCAGCTGTGTAGACCTAGTCTTTCGTATGCTAGGGATTTTCAGACTTTATTGCCGACTGGGGAATTGGTAGTCTCTAGGAGATGGATTAGAGCTTTACCAGTAGAGGTAGGTGGTACGGAATTTTTTGTTGATTTGATTGAGCTTGCGATGGATGACTTTGATATGATCCTAGGGATGGATTGGTTAACGAAGTATGGAGCGACGATTGACTGCAAGCGTAGGATGGTGACTTTTGAACCAGAAGGGGAGGTACCCTTTGTATTTGTGGGAACCGCTAGTGGACCGCGGGTGCCTATGATTTCAGCACTGAAGGCTAGAGACCTGATGCAGGATGGTTGCATAGGATTCCTAGCGAATGTTGTGGATACCTCTAGGGTCATGCCGGTTGGATCGGGTGAGACCATATTGGTATGTGAGTTCCCAGATTTATTTCCAGCAGATCTACCAAGGCTGCTGCCGCAGCGGGAGAATGATTTTGTTATAGAGTTGGTACCAAGGGCAGAGCCAGTATCTAGGACACCTTACAGAATGTCTCTGGCAGAGTTGAAGGAGTTGAAGATTCAGTTGCAGGAGTTACTGGATTTGGGGTTCATCAGGCCGAGTTTCTCGCCATGGGGTGCTCCAGTGTTGTTTGTCAAGAAGAAGGATGGATCTCTTAGGATGTGTATTGACTACAGGGAGCTGAATAAGTTAACCATTAAGAACAAGTATCCACTACCTAGGATCGACGATTTATTTGACTAGTTACAGGGAAGGACAGTGTTTTCCAAGATTGACCTCTGATTAGGTTACCATCAGTTAAGGATCAAAGAGGAGGACATACCAAAGACCGCTTCCCGAATGAGGTATGGACACTATGAATTCCGGGTTATGTCCTTTGGATTAACCAATGCCCTAGAAACTTTTATGGATATCATGAATAGGGTTTTCAAGGATTATCTGGATAGGTTTGTGATTGTGTTCATCAACGACATTCTGGTGTACTCTCAGTCAAACACAGAGCATGAGCAGCATCTACGTTTGGTATTACAGCGGTTGAGGGAGCATAGGTTATATGCTATGTTCAAGAAGTGCGAGTTCTGGTTACCGCAAGTTACATTTCGGGGCAATATCGTCAGTAAGGAGGGGATTCTGGTTGACCCAAATAAGATAGAGGCAGTGAGAGATTGGCCTAGACCAAGCAATGTTCCTGAAGTGAGGAGTTTTCTGGGATTGGCAGGATATTATTGGCAATATGTTGAGGGGTTCTCCAAGATAGCTACGCCGTTGATAGAATTGACAAAGAAGAAGAAAAGGTACGTATGGATGGACATATGTGAGAATAGTTTCAAGGAACTGAAGCGGCGACTGATCACCGTGCCAGTGTTGAGTCTGTCGATAGATAATGAGAAGTTTGTGGTTTATTGTGATGCATCCGGACAGGGTTTAGGGTGTGTGTTGATGCAAGCTGGGAAGGTCATAGCCTATGCATCAAGACAGTTAAAGGAGTATGAGCAGAGATATCCCACGCATGATCTAGAGTTGTTAGCGGAGGTATTCGCACTTAAGATTTGGAGACATTATCTGTATGGTAAGAAGTGCGAGATATACACCGACCATAAATGTTTGAAGTACTTCTTTACTCTGAAGGATTTGAATATGTGCCAAAGGCGGTGGCTAAAGTTGGTTAAGGATTATGATTGTGATATCCTATATCATCCTGGGAAGGCTAATGTAGTGGCTGATGCATTAAGTCGGAAGGGCCCAGGACAGTTGTTCAGTTTGAGACAGATATCCAATAAGTTAGCAAAGGAGATGACTAGAGCGGGTATAGAGTTGGTGGTTGGCCGGTTAGCCAATATCACTCTTCACTCTACACTCCTTGAGAGGATCAACGAGGCGCAGGGGAAGGATTCCCAGTTGAGAGGTCATAGAGAGAACGTCTTAGTCGAAGTGGCTAAGTATTTCTCTATCTCGGAGATGGTGCTATTGAAGTACAAGGGTTTGATCTGTGTTTCGATGGATTTTTATATCTGGTGGGAGATCTTAGATGAATTGCATACCACTCCCTATTCCTTACATCCAGGTACGACGAAGATATACCAGGATCTGAGAGCTTTGTATTGGTGGTTGGGCATGAAGAGGGATGTGGTGGATTATGTGGCCAAATGCTTAACCTGTCAGCAGGTTAAGGCTGAACATTAGAGGCCAGCAGGGTTGCTGCAGCCTCTAGGGATTCCAGAGTGGAAGTGGGAAGATATAACCATGGACTTCGTGGCTGGTTTGCCGAAGACCGTGGGACAGCATGACTCAGTGTGGGTGATTGTGGATAGGTATACCAAGTCCGCCCACTTTTTACCTATCAGGGGAACTTATACTATGGAGCAGTATGTTGAATTATATGTGAGGGAAATTGTTCGACTTCATGGGACTCTAAGGTCGATAGTATCCGACAGGGACCCCACCTTCACCTCCAAGTTTTGGGAGAGTCTGCAGAAGGCTATGGGCACATAGTTACGATTTAGTACCACTTATCATCCTAAAAAAGATGGACAGTCTGAGAGGACAATTCATATATTGGAGGTTATGCTACGAGCCTGTGTGCTAGATTTTGGGGGATCTTGGAGTAAGTATCTCCCTTTGATTGAGTTCTCGTACAACAACAGTTATCAGGCGACTATTGGAGTGGCTCCGTATGAAATGCTTTATGGGGGAAAGTGAAGATCACCTATCCATTGGGATGAGACAGGTGAGAGGAGGTACTTAGGTCCTGAGATGGTTCAGAGGACCAATGAGGCGGTTGATAAGATTAGAGTTCGAATGCTCGCCTCCTAGAGTCGACAAAAGAGTTACTTAGACCTAAAATGCAAGAGATTTGAATATCAGGTTGGTGACCATGTGTTCCTTAGAGTTTCTCCATTGAGAAGAGTGAAATAGTTTGGTGTTTGGGGCAAGTTGAGCCCTAGGTTGGTTGGCCCCTTCAAAATTGTGGAACGGGTTGGAGAGGTAGCTTATAGGTTGGCGATGCCTCCACCCTTATCAGGGGTTCATGATGTGTTTCACGTGCCCATGCTCCGGAACTATGTGTCTGATTCGACGCATGTTCTGAGTTATGAGAATTTGGAGCTGGATCAGGATTTGTCTTATGAGGAGAAGTCGATTCAGATTCTTGACCGGAAGGATAAAGTCTTGCAGAGCAAGATCATCGCCTTAGTAAAAGTGTTGTGGAGGAACAACAAGATTGAGGAGGCAACGTGGGAACTTGAGTCAGAAATGCAGGAGCGGTATCCCGAGTTGTTCAGGTAATTTTGAGGACGAAATTTCTGTAAGGAGGGGATAGTTGTAGTGACCCAAATTTGCTAATAAGCCTTAGGGCCTTGATTAGCGTGCCTGGAGGCCAATAAGTGGTTTATTATTATTATATGTGAATTTTCATGAGTATGTGATTAGAGATGCATGTTTAGGTGAATTAAATATGCAAGTGGCCCCCATCTGGTTTTTAGGGGCATGATTGTAATTTTAGCTCGCGAAGAGCATAAATGTGATAAATGTGAATAATTGTGATATATTTGTGATATATATGTGTTGCACGATCTGAGACAGTCCTAGGGAGCGGTTAGCTTGAAAGTCACAACGGGGTCGAAAATCTGACTCAGGGCGAGTTGAGGGGTACTTTGGGAAATTAGACGTTTTATGGGGTTATCGGGTTATGGAAATAAATATTTGGAGATATATTTGAGGTTAGAATGTTTAGGAGGGAATATTGAGGAAATTTACCATTTTGCCCTCGGGGACGTTTTTGGCACCCCGAGCTTTGAGGTAACCTTAAAGACTAAGTTAAATAAAAAAAAATATATAGGTTACCCTTAGAATTCTCTAACCGACCCTGTCTCTTTCTCTATCTCTCTCCTGTCTTCTCTCTCTTGGATGCTTGGGGAAACCTTGGTGAATCTAATCAAAGACTAAGGAATTTCAGCTGGGATTTTGGGAGCTAGAGGCTTGGAGCTTAGGGAACTGATTTAGGGATTCACTTCTGCCCAAGGCTTTCAGCGAGGCTTGGACTAGAG
This sequence comes from Humulus lupulus, assembly GCF_963169125.1. Taxonomy (NCBI): domain Eukaryota; kingdom Viridiplantae; phylum Streptophyta; class Magnoliopsida; order Rosales; family Cannabaceae; genus Humulus; species Humulus lupulus. Next base: position 107,740,977 of record NC_084798.1, on the reverse strand, counting down.
GACTGTGCTCGGGACATCGATGCTTGGAAAGCTTGGGACATAGGTAAGAAAACTGCTGTTCACGTATAGCTTGTGTTGCAGGGCACGACCCATATGATTGTGTTGCAGGGCTCGACCCTATATGATTGTGTTGCAAGGCATTGCCTTTTTGATTGATTCTATTCATGTTCAAGTATCTGTTTAATTATGCTATGTGTGCATATTTGTGAATGAACGGCAAGAGCCGGGAACGGTGAGGACCGAGAATGGTAAGGGGCTGGGAGCAGCGTTTAGCACGCGGAGTGCGAGTTGCCAGGGCGAGACCCTAAAGGATACATGGGCTATCCTTACGGTATAGACCATGAACCTAGGGCCTGGTAAAGTGCCTAGGATGGCATGGCCGTATGTGTATAGCCTAATGATGGCTTGTGTTATATGTTAAGTGTTTGATATGCATATGTTATCTGCTTGTGAGGGTTTTCTTGCTGGGCTTCGGCTCACGGGTGCTCTATGGTGCAGGTAAGGGCTAGGGGAAAGTCGACCAACCATGAGTACGGAGAGCGTGAAGCGGCGCGTACATGTTTGGTTTGCCTGGCTGCCACGGCCAGGGGTATTTTGGGAGATGGTTGTAATAAACCTAGATTTTGTCGTTTAGCCGACTTTAGATATATTTTTGAGTTGTAAATATTTCTAAGCAGTATTTTGGGATCCCAAATGTTAAATGCTTTATAATTTTCAGTAAATGATTTATTTTCAAAGTTTATGACTCTGATTATGGTTTTATTACACTTTTGTCTTAAAACCTTGATTAGCGAGTTAATTGCACGTTTTAAACTCACTTAGTGACGACTCTAAGGCAGTATGGCGTTACATCACACATGTCTATCCATACGTACTTATTCTTCTTACGTGTCAGTTCGGTCAATGGTGTGGCTATTCTGGAGAATCTCTCAACAAGCTGCCGATAGTACCCTGCTATTTCCAAGAAGCTCATAACCTCTGGTACATTGCCTAGGCCAGTCTCTCACTACTTGAATCGTACTTGGGTCCACCCGAATCCCCTCCTTACTGATAATATGGCCCATAAATGTTACTTGGGGTAACCTAAAATCACACTTGCTAAACTTATCATATAACTTATTCTCTCTCAACTGCTCTAGTACTAGGCGAAGATGTTGTTCGTGCTCTATCCCTGACTGGGAGTACACCAGTATATCATCGATGAATACGATCACAGAATTGTCCAAATAATCCCTTAAGGCCTTACTCATCAAGTCCATATAGGATTTTGGGGCATTGGTTAATTGAAAGGACATAACCAAGAGTTCATAATGTCCATGCCTCGTGCAGAATGCAATCTTTGGTATGTCCTCCTCTCTAATCCTCAACTAGTGGAAGCCTGACCAAAGGTCATTCTTGGAGAAAGCCGTCTTCCCCTGTAACTGGTCAAACAAGTCGTCGATCCTGGGTAGTGGGTTCTTATTTTTGATGGCCAACTTGTTTAACTCTCTGTAGCCAAAACACATCCTTAAGGGTCCATCATTCTTCTTGATGAACAACACTAGAGCACCCCATGAAGAAAAACTCGGTTTGATGAATCCCAAATCCAGTAACTCCTGCCACTGAATCATCATTTCCTTCAACTCTGCTAAAGCCATTCTATAAGGCATCCTATATACTGTCTCCGCCCCTGGCGCCAACTCTATGACGAACTGATCTCTTGGTGTGGTGGCAACCTAGGCAAGTTTGCTGGGAATACATTAGGAAACTCGCATACTAATCTGGTCTCATCCGGTCCACCTGAAACAACCCTAGAAATATCCACAATGTTTGTTGGGAATCCTCTGCAACCCTCTTGCATTAGGTCTCTAGCCTTCAGTGCCAAAATCATAGGTACTCGTGGTCCACTCATTGTCCCCACAAATACAAAGGGTACCTCCCCTTCCGGTTCAAAGGTCACCTTCCTGTGCTTGCAGTCAATCGTCGCCCCCAATCCATCCCCAAGATCATATCAAAGTCATCCATTTCTAGCTCAATCAAGTCCACAGGAAACTATCTATTGTCAATCTCTACTGGCAGTGCTCTCACCCATCTCCTAAAGACTACTAGTTCTCTTGTCGACAGCAAAGTCTTGAATACCCTAGCATACAAATCACTAGGTCTACATAACTGATCTATCACTCTAGCAGATACAAATGAATGAGTAGCCCCTGAATCAATCAATGCAGTAAATGAAGAACCAAGACTAGAAATCTGACCTGTCACGACCGAGGGGCTAGCCTCAGCCTCAGTATGGGTCAAGGTAAATACTCTGGCAGGAGAGAGGCTGTTGCTCTACCTTGGTTCTTTTCTCCTGGCTTATGGGCAGTCCTTCCTCAGAAGACTAATACTCCCACAAGTAAAGCATGCTTTGATTCTACACTCTCCTTGATGTCGTCGCCTGCATTGGGGACACATTGGGAACTCCTCTAGTTATCTCCACTACCTTGAAGGCCACCGAGAGCCCCCTTGTTCCCTCCTATCTAAACTAGGAGGAACAAAAGAATTTGCGGTGTTCCTCTTGTTCTCACTAGGGCCACTGGCTTGGCTAGATCTAGTTAAAGGAGGTACCATCCTCCGAGCATCGTGCCTGGCGGTACCCTCCCTCCATATTTGATCATCGGCCTCCTACGATTTAAGGGCCTTCTCTACTACCTGTGCATAGGTGGTAGTTCCCGGATCCAAAGTTATCTTGATGCATCAGGTAACGTTCAATCCCCAATCAAACCGATCCCTCTTTGCCATATCAGTAGGCACCAAGTCCAGCGTGAACTTCGCTAACCTTTCAAACTTCAAAGCATACTCTATAACCATCATCCGGTTTTGAGTCAAATTAACAACCTCATCAACTTTCACAGCTCGGACTGCAACATTGTAATATTTCTTGTTGAAGATGTTTTTGAATTCTTCCCAAGTCATAACTGTCACATTCCTCCTTTGGGATACAACTTCCCACCAGATGCGGGCGTCTTCTCTTAACATATAGCTGACACAGGCCACTCTCTCATTTCCTTTAACCCTCTTGAAATCTATGATGGAAGAAATCATATTCATCCACTTCTCTGCCCGCAGTGGGTTTGGGACACCCTTAAAGATGGGAGGATTCTCCTTGTTGAACCTCTCATACAAGGGTTCTCACCTATTTTCCATTGCTGGTTGGGCTGGCACTGGTGCCACAGGCTGTGGAACTTGTAACCCAGTACCCCGAGGAGGCGCCTGTTGCCTCAACTCCAAGAGCTCATCTTCCGTTCATTGTAATCTGGATTCCATTTCGACATACATATGTTGCTAGTTTGGTGGGGCAGGTGGAAGGTCCGACCCTCGTTGTCATCCTTGGACCTATTGCTGTAGAGTCCGATTGATCACAGAGACATTACTGCAATATTCCTGCAATCAATGATGTCGTACATCAGGCATGATAACAACATCCAACACCACCTCCCATTCTCATCAATCAACCACAATCAACAAATCCACATATCGCACATAGCATATAATAGTCAAGAAGGCCATGCCCTAGCATCATGCATATATCAAAATATTCATCATGCTCTATCCATACATTCAGGCAAACAGGGCAACTTAGATAAGCAATTAAGCATATAGTTCAATAAATACCAACTAACCCTTAGTCAAGATTGTCACTAGCAGCAAGCGTACATGTTCGGTCAATCTTTACCAACCATAAATCTTGGCACGCTCTGATACCAAGTTGTAACGCCCTACTACCTTAGAGCCATAACTATGTGAGTTATAAATGTTCCATTAGCTCGCTAATCGAGGTTTTAGGTTAAAAGTGTGAATAAATTTAAATAAAGCTTGTTTAGCAGTATTACTTTTAAAAATTTGGACATTCATTGAAATCATAAGAAGTTGTGCATTTGGGATCCCAAAATACTGTTTAGAAAATATTTTACAACTCAAAATATAAATATGGTCGACCTAAGTGACAAAAAAAATCATTACAGTACATTGCCCAAAATAACCTTTGTCGTGGAAGCCAGGTAGGCCGAACATGTACCCTGAACTCAGCTTGCTCAACGCTGATCCCGACCTTTGGCGTTCTCGGTCATCGTCATTCCTGGCCCTCGCCATTCATTCATAAATATGCATAACACAGTATAACATTCACACATATTCAAACATATATTAAACATAAATAATAGGGATACTCCATGAAACACAAACAATAGGGCCATGCCCTGCTCCCCGAGTACAACAATTTTCTTACCTGTGTCCCAAGTTGATTGATTATTGTGATCCCGAGCACGATCCCCTAATCCGAGCTTTGACGAAAACCTGGTCACAATGCATCCATAATACCATTCCATCAAGCTTTAAACCAAATAATAACTTCGGAATATTACTATAGCCTTCAGGACATTGAATTCAACATAATCGGGGTAGTATAACACTTCCCGAGACTTAACTTTGGGTTCCTGTGCTTAAAACGTTCATTTCCCATTTTTCCCCATTTTGAGCTGCGGGCCGCCCCTTAGGGTCGCGACCTGCTACAAGTGAGAGAGCAGATGTCTCTCTACTGAAGGACACGGGCTACGGTGCACCTTGCTCTATGCTGCGGGGCCTGGACAATCTCAGGAGCTCCCTTGGCCCTTCCGCACACACGGGCTGCAGCGCCTGTAGAACAGGGTCGCAGCGTGAGCGCCAGAAACTGAGAAACTAGCCATTTTTCCTATGTTTTCCCCGAGCCCAAATCCATAATTCATACTCAAAACACCATTAAAACATATAATTAAGCCTATAATCCTCAATCACACAACCTAAACATCTCAACAATTCGGAAACAATTGCGTATCCCACCAAACACTCAAAACCAAACCGAAATCAAAATCCCTTACAAATTTAATGTTTACAGCAGAATTAAGCAGAAACCACAACTGAAATCCTTACCTCTGTGATATCTTCAATACTTGAGCTGATTCCCAAACTCAACAAACCTTCAATCCTTCACTTCCTTAGCCTAGGATCCTAAAAATTTCATCAGCTTCTAAGTGTCAGAGAGAGGGAGAGAGAATCGAGTGAGAGAGAGTGTTGCAAGCTTAGGGAGAGTTCTGATTTGTTTTTCCTTTGGTTTCTAGAGTTGTGTAGGCTAAGTCTAATCCCAAAATACCTAAAATGCATTAAAGTCTATCCTAATCCTTTAGTACCATCAATGGCAATCCTGTCAATAGCCACATCTCGCTAAATCCTCAAGTGTTCCTATATATCCCCTTTTAATCCCCGATACACTTAAAAAACATTAAATCTCCACTCGTTACCCGATAATTCCCGAATACATATTATATTCCAAAATATACCCCTTGGCTCTTCCAGAGTCGGGTATTCGACCCCATTGTCACCATTTAGCCAATCCTCTCCCTAGGAACGTCTCGGATTGTACATTACAAATATATCACCATAATCTCGTGTTATCAATCACAATACACATATATATCACTGTTATACCCTCAACGCGCAAAAATTACAAATATGCCAATATTAACCAAATTGGGCCCACATGCATATTTAATTCACCTAAACATGCATTTCTAATCACATAGTCATTTAATTCACATATTAACATAATTAAATCAATTATTGCCCTCCCGACATGCTAATCAAGGCCCTAAGCCTTATTAGCAAATTTGGGACGCTACAGTTGTAACGCCCTACATCCTTAGAGCCGTTACTAAGTGAGTTTTAAGACAAAACAGTGCAATGAACTCGCTAACCGAGGTTTTGAAACAAAAGTGTGACTAATAAAAAGTTAAGGCTGTACTCTTTGAAAATGCGTTGACTCAATAAAAACTTCTAGTATTTAAACAATTGGGATCCCAAAATAAGGTTTGAAAACTATTTACATCATGAAATAAGTTTACAGTTGATCGGTTACAAAATCATAGATTATTACAGCCATTTTCGAATAAACCCCCAACCAAAGCAGTCGGGCAGGCCAAACATGTACGCATCGCTTCACGCTCTCCGTACTCATGGTTGGTTGACTCAATCATTGCCCTTACCTGCAACACAGAGCACCCGTGAGCCGAAGCCCAGCAAGAAAACTCATGCAGAACATAACATATGCAACGTATACAGTTTATCATAACAGATAATCCACAATTAAACAAGTCAATCATTAGACTAAGCAAACACGGCCATGCCGCCCCAGAGCCTTACCGAAGCCTGGGGTATCGGTTCTCACCGCGAGGATAACTCATGTATCCCTTGGGTCCCACCCTGAATATAGCATCCCATGTGCTAGGTGTTACTTTCGGCCCACGGCCGCCCCGGCTTACGCCGTACCCGGCCCACGGCCGCCCCGGCTTACGCCGTACTCGGCCCTTGCCGCTCATTTCATCATAATCACACATATAGTACATTCAAAATAATCATTCACTCACATCATGATTCATTTAAGGTTTAAACATTTGCACATAATACAATCTGGGGCCATGCCCTAACCTCGGGTGTTATAGTTTTCTTACCTGCACACCGAGCCTCCTGATGCACTTAAGCCACGAGCACGGTCCTCAAGCACGAGCCTCACCAACAACCTAGTCACAACACACAAGAAACATCCCTCAATACTAATCAACCCAAAACCACTTCCCGGGACCAATCCCGCACTCTCGGGACTTCTAAAACCTTAAAACAACACCCCGGAGTCATCCCCCGAACCCCCGGAGCAAAGGCCTAAAATTGCCTAAAAATGATGCCCTGAAATTTGCCTTGTGCCGCGGCACCACATCCTTGTGCCGCGGCACCCACCAGCCAGAGGCTCCCTTGCCGCGGCACGAAAAACTTGTGTCGCGGCACGCCTTCGCAGACCCAGAATTCTGGGTTTTCTCCTGCGTTTTCTCCGAGCTAAAACCTTCCCAATTCATACTAAACCAATACCCAAACCCCAAAATCATTTTCAAACATCAAATAGACTATATAACAACCCATAACTCAAGGTTCAAGCTCAAAACATCAATACACCCAAGATTCACACCCATTGATTCCTATTTTCAGCAACTCATCCCAAAACTCAAACAACTAACTCAAGCTCTAGATTTTACAATTCAAAACAGAAATCAAAACTTAGGTATGTATAAAGCTCTTACCTCCAATGGAGAATCCACACAAGGCTTGCTTGACCCCTTCCTAGACTCCCACTTCTCCTTCTCTTCTTCTTCTTCTTCTTCTTCCTCATGCCCTAGCTTTTCCCTCTCATTTCTCTTCTCTTCAAACTCTATCAAGACTAAACATAAATAACCCCCAAACCGTACACCCCATATACACAGCCCAAATTTGTCTATTAACCTTGCCAAATGACCACTTTACCCTTACTTACCTATCTTTTCCTACTTAAACCTCAAGGGCACTTAAGTCCTTTCATTTCTATTTCATTTCTACCATTTTCTCTCTAAAAGTTGTTACTCTCAGCAGTAACTAATGGTTACCCAGGTTACTAAATCTCCAATAACCATTACCCGCTAAATCTCAACTTAACCATAAAATTCCCGAGGTACCCCTAGGCTCCTCCCGAGCCGGGTACAGAAATCCCGTTGCAACTCTTGAGTTAACTAGCTCTCTAGGACCGTCTCGGCACGTGCATCACAATAATACAACCACACCCACGTGGTACAATTCACAGAATACAATTATCACATATCAATACCGTTATGCCAATCATGGCCAAAATTACATTTACGCCCTTCTAACACGATCCGGGCCTACATGCATACTAGTATACATAGTCATGCATCTCAGATAAACAAATAGTCAAATAACATGCTTTAAATCATAACCATGCATTTAATTCATAAAATCACACATAAATCCCAACCTGCCCTCCTGGCACACTAATCAAGGTCCTTAAGCCTTATTAGCGAATTTGGGTCGTTACAACTATCCCCTCCTCATAAAAATTTCGTCCTCGAAATTTATCCAACATATCAGTCAATAAACCCGCAGCTCTTGGCCATAACTTCCAAGGTCCACCGCCTTTACTTTACTTTTCAACAACAGTCTTACAGGAGTAACAATCTTGCCTCACAAGATCTTGTCTCACGGCCATACTCTCGATAGCCTTTCGCTACACCGCAACCCTGCCGAAGCCCAGGGTCTGCCTAGGTTACAATGACCAATTCATTGTCTTATTCCTGATTCCAGAGATTCTCAAACGTCATCACCTCTACTAGGTGGGATCAGCTTGTAGGCCCCGCTGGCCTAACACTTAATACAACTTCAGAATTTTAGGCTGAATTAAGAGTCAGAACTCTCCCTTCGTCCTCTGAACACCTTACCAATCCTCGTTTGTTATTACGCAGAGACGCAGCTCTTTCCTTCCGGAACTTTATTTCCTCATAAATTAGATATTTACCAACTCTTTAATCTTTCAAAATAGGCAGACACTCCTGCCTTAAGAAGTTTCAACGACTTCTTTGGCTTTCACTCTGAACTAAAGCCAAACTGTAGCATTCACTATCCTTCACCTCTTACCAAGCCCTATGTCGCGTTACATTAATCAAGACACCAGCAATTGCCACCACGACTAATCCATCAGGGATTACACTTCCCTTAATACCTCAAGTATTCGCCTACTCAGCGCTCAACTCGATAAGACATTTGATAACTTTCAGACTGCCAATCACTTGCAATCAACTGATAATTCCAGGTTCCCACTCTGTTCTTTTTGTCCTCTAAATCCATTCCAACAATTTAAAATACTCTTGGGTCTCAATTCCGTATCATCGACGTTTTACCCTGCTACCAGTTCCCCTGAACCAACTACATCAACTCAAACCACCGAGTTAAAAATTTTTCATGTCCAATCACTTTACTCAAGGTCCAAAGTGGTCTATTCCCGTGATACACTACCACATCACCTAACCCCTCAGGGTCCAAAGGAAAACACAAGATTCCGTCACCCGCTCGACCCTCCCGGTACGACGTACCCTAGGAGGTGGAATGATGTCCATACAGAACCCTCATTCAAAACCAAATCCTATCTGGATCCTTCACTCGATCCTGGTATCCTACTTGTACCACCATGACAGGGTCCTTCCCTGTTTCAACTCAAGCCAACACTTTGAATTCCATAGCTCAGTGACACCCACCAGCTAATCATTGCCTACTAACATTATGCCAATCTCAGACGTTGCCTTGTCTATTCTATTACAATTTATGGCGTTATCCTTTGACTTATACATGCCTCACAGCTAGGAGTTCCGCCTCCAATTACATCGCCCTTCTTTCAATCAAGGATTTCAAACACTGATCATCCGTCTGTTACTTTTCACCGCACTGAGTCTCAATGATAACCTTTCTTACTAATACTCAAGACTTAAGTTCCTTATGCCATACACAACGGTCGACTTAATGTTCCAAGTGCATCAACCATGATCCATTCTGTCGCCTCCCGCAAGGTTTAATCCATCCTCGCATCAATTTAATCCTGGGCGTGCCCAACCCGTGATGCACTCCCACATTTTCATAACCTTACCATAGATCAGGTCCTTTATGAAATCACTCTTTACTTAACCAAAACACACGCAAATTCCATCATCGTCCGTAACCAATCAAATCTTACCTTGTCTTCTGAATTTCTTTCTGATTTGACACCACTCAGTCCATCTAACCTCAAACTTTACTGTTCTTCTCATCTCTGATGTAGAAATCTTCGGAGGTGCTTATGCAGTAGATGACGCGCTTACCAGTCTTGTTATGCCTTCAATTCTTTGGATGTTCTTCATTAGCTTCCTTGCGGCTTCAGATCAAATCTCCTCATACCTGTCCTTTCTTCTTGTAGCTCTATTCTGAATACTCTTGACGACTCCCAAACTAACACTCCGTAGAACCTTACCTGAGACACCGCCTTCTGGGTACTAACGTCTTCAGCCTAATAATCAGTTGCTCACCATTTCCATCTGGGAGTAATCCACATGCACTGCTCGTGAGCTTGAAGGGGACTCGTCCATACCGTTCACGCATTCTCCGCCTAAAGAATTTACCTGTGCTGCTGCAGCTTGAACAGTTCCAGAATCCTTGTTACCAATTTCTCACACCCTACCCGGTGCCACCTAATCAATTCACGAAAAGTCTTTATCCTTGGTTTCCAACTGGTAAAATCCAGGTCCTAGATCAACTTATCGTCCCATCTTGTATCCAACATTAAACTTTTGTTCTAACCCGACGATGCCAACAATCCCCGCAGTATAGCACACTGGCTATACCAGGCTCAGATTCCTTCGATTGCTTCAATAGACTTTCTGTCGGCCAAAACCGTCTTTTACAACATTCCTTATACCGATCCTTATCTGTAGTCTGACCTTGAAGTATCCCCTAAATCTTTCTTTACATACCCACGTAATTTTTCCACTGATCAGCTCTGTCTCCTTTACGTACTCCAGATGATATCCTCAACAATTCATCTGCCAGAGTTTCTAATTCCTTCTCAATAAGTATTACTGTCCTCGGCCTCTCAAATGGCACCTTTGAGGCAACCTCTCTATGTCCATCTCCCTCTCGGAACATTCCCAACACCGAGCCCTTCCAGTTCGTTACATGTCCAAAGCATAAGCTCGTCAGTTAAATGCTCATCCTTGAGGACTCAGCCTCGAACCTCGAATGTATCGATGCATTCCAGTTCTCCGTTTCCCGCACCATGGGAAATCCATCCTAACATCTCGAGTCATTCTACGTAGAAGTCATGCCCTCACCTGGCCTCCTCTCAGGTGGCATCCTCTTCCTCATGTATACCAATAACCTCCCTGGTTCCTATCGCCATCTTGACAACCACCTTAGTAACCAAACTTCTTTCAAAGCTCAAATTAGGTGCCCAAGCACTGTCTGGGGTCCTTTCCCCTCAAAAGTGAGAATCCGACCTCACTGCGTTCTATCACCACAAGTACCATCTTATCAATCAGACTTTTCCCCCTTTCTGGCAAACTAGAAGCCATAGAACTATCCGGGGTCCCTTTAACTTGATTATCACAAATCTATCCTTACTAATTCCATCAAAGGAAGCACCGCCCTTGCGGCTCTATCACTCATGCTCTAAACATCAACCATCAGTTCCTCGAACAACATGGCCCTCTCCGCCATCCACATGCAGACGATAAACTCATACCTCAGAGCAGCCCAAATACCTTAGACTATTCCCGATCTTAAATCCTTAAATGGGTCGTCATCAATTCCGGATACATCCATCAGTATAACTTTCCGAAATGAATTACCCAGATCACCAAACCCATTGATTTACACTGTTGTTACCCCCAACAGTCCAAGCCAAACTTATAAGCCCACCAATCTCCATGGTGCAAATCATGTCTTTAAAATCTCTTCTAACCTTTCATCATATAGGTCCTTCCAAACCCATTAAGCCAGTACCTCAGCCCGAGTACCAAATCCGGGTACCTCTCTGCCTCAACATTAACACGACCCTCTAATCAGGATCCCTCATCCCCTTAACCAAGGGTGGAATTAACTCTGCTCGTCTATTGATAAATCCCTTGCCAACTCGAGCTCTCCTCAAAACCCGAGGATAACACCCCTTAAACCTCTCATGTAATACCTTTATCTGTCCATACCTCACAGTAAACCAACACTGGTAACCTTACTGTTAACACATCGGAATCAGCTAGTTTCCCCAAAGGAATCCACTGTTCTTCTATCCCATCTCAACTAACAAACTCCACAGCTAGCTCACACACTAGTGATCCTCTGCTGCTACTTTCAGGGGTAACTGGAGATCTCAATTCCAACTTATATCTAAAACCCCCTTTCAACACAATATCACGTCCACAAAACCCTTCTAGGAACCAACAACTCAAGTTCATCCGTCCAAACCGACCAAACTCCTGAACTCAGAGGTTCATACTCTGAACCAACTCACAACTAAATCCAAATATCCACAGGTATAATGCACACACAAGCATATACTAGGTCAAATCCACAATGATATACGTTTAGCTACCAGATTCAATCGTTACTAAGTAAATCCATACTTATCATGCTTCAAACAAGCCAATATACAAATATAACTAATGAATTAAATCCAGAAAATTAACCACATACACTCAATATGCGAACCATTATGCCAATATTCATCCACATACATAATAGTATTATTCAGCATGCATCAATCCCAACATGCAATAGTCAAGGGCCAGGCCCTATCAGTATCTCATGCATATGTCATTTCATTCCCCATGCTCCATATAAATAAGCAGGCAAACAGGCATTCAAACATATATTTAGACATGTCCATCACTCATACCAACCAACCCTGAGTCGAGCTTGTCACTGACAGCGAGCGTACATGTTCGGTCGATCTCCAGAACCAATAAACCTTGGCTCGCTCTGATACCAAGTTGTAACGCCCTACATCCTTAGAGCCGTTACTAAGTGAGTTTTAAGACAAAACAGTGCAATGAACTCGCTAACCGAGGTTTTGAAACAAAAGTGTGACTAATAAAAAGTTAAGGCTGTACTCTTTGAAAATGCGTTGACTCAATAAAAACTTCTAGTATTTAAACAATTGGGATCCCAAAATAAGGTTTGAAAACTATTTACATCATGAAATAAGTTTACAGTTGATCGGTTACAAAATCATAGATTATTACAGCCATTTTCGAATAAACCCCCAACCAAAGCAGTCGGGCAGGCCAAACATGTACGCATCGCTTCACGCTCTCCGTACTCATGGTTGGTTGACTCAATCATTGCCCTTACCTGCAACACAGAGCACCCGTGAGCCGAAGCCCAGCAAGAAAACTCATGCAGAACATAACATATGCAACGTATACAGTTTATCATAACAGATAATCCACAATTAAACAAGTCAATCATTAGACTAAGCAAACACGGCCATGCCGCCCCAGAGCCTTACCGAAGCCTGGGGTATCGGTTCTCACCGCGAGGATAACTCATGTATCCCTTGGGTCCCACCCTGAATATAGCATCCCATGTGCTAGGTGTTACTTTCGGCCCACGGCCGCCCCGGCTTACGCCGTACCCGGCCCACGGCCGCCCCGGCTTACGCCGTACTCGGCCCTTGCCGCTCATTTCATCATAATCACACATATAGTACATTCAAAATAATCATTCACTCACATCATGATTCATTTAAGGTTTAAACATTTGCACATAATACAATCTGGGGCCATGCCCTAACCTCGGGTGTTATAGTTTTCTTACCTGCACACCGAGCCTCCTGATGCACTTAAGCCACGAGCACGGTCCTCAAGCACGAGCCTCACCAACAACCTAGTCACAACACACAAGAAACATCCCTCAATACTAATCAACCCAAAACCACTTCCCGGGACCAATCCCGCACTCTCGGGACTTCTAAAACCTTAAAACAACACCCCGGAGTCATCCCCCGAACCCCCGGAGCAAAGGCCTAAAATTGCCTAAAAATGATGCCCTGAAATTTGCCTTGTGCCGCGGCACCACATCCTTGTGCCGCGGCACCCACCAGCCAGAGGCTCCCTTGCCGCGGCACGAAAAACTTGTGTCGCGGCACGTCTTCGCAGACCCAGAATTCTGGGTTTTCTCCTGCGTTTTCTCCGAGCTAAAACCTTCCCAATTCATACTAAACCAATACCCAAACCCCAAAATCATTTTCAAACATCAAATAGACTATATAACAACCCATAACTCAAGGTTCAAGCTCAAAACATCAATACACCCAAGATTCACACCCATTGATTCCTATTTTCAGCAACTCATCCCAAAACTCAAACAACTAACTCAAGCTCTAGATTTTACAATTCAAAACAGAAATCAAAACTTAGGTATGTATAAAGCTCTTACCTCCAATGGAGAATCCACACAAGGCTTGCTTGACCCCTTCCTAGACTCCCACTTCTCCTTCTCTTCTTCTTCTTCTTCTTCTTCCTCATGCCCTAGCTTTTCCCTCTCATTTCTCTTCTCTTCAAACTCTATCAAGACTAAACATAAATAAGCCCCAAACCGTACACCCCATATACACAGCCCAAATTTGTCTATTAACCTTGCCAAATGACCACTTTACCCTTACTTACCTATCTTTTCCTACTTAAACCTCAAGGGCACTTAAGTCCTTTCATTTCTATTTCATTTCTACCATTTTCTCTCTAAAAGTTGTTACTCTCAGCAGTAACTAATGGTTACCCAGGTTACTAAATCTCCAATAACCATTACCCGCTAAATCTCAACTTAACCATAAAATTCCCGAGGTACCCCTAGGCTCCTCCCGAGCCGGGTACAGAAATCCCGTTGCAACTCTTGAGTTAACTAGCTCTCTAGGACCGTCTCGGCACGTGCATCACAATAATACAACCACACCCACGTGGTACAATTCACAGAATACAATTATCACATATCAATACCGTTATGCCAATCATGGCCAAAATTACATTTACGCCCTTCTAACACGATCCGGGCCTACATGCATACTAGTATACATAGTCATGCATCTCAGATAAACAAATAGTCAAATAACATGCTTTAAATCATAACCATGCATTTAATTCATAAAATCACACATAAATCCCAACCTGCCCTCCTGGCACACTAATCAAGGTCCTTAAGCCTTATTAGCGAATTTGGGTCGTTACACTACAGAGATGATTTGATTTGCCCCCCTACAGAAGATGTTCATTAGTTATTTTGACAAGGTTAGATTTCAAAAGATAGATAATTATAGGTCAAATTTTAATAGACTCACCCCAACGATGACTACTAGGACTAAATCTATGCTTATCAAAACTGTGGGTCTAGCTCATAACATAAGAAATTTTATTTTCCTATTTTGGTCGAATAATATGTTGTTAATAATTGTATCTGTTATTAAATGAGATTATAACTCTATTTAAGTAATGGTATTTTTTGATTCTCGCCAATTGGGACAAGGATATCATAGATTATTTAAAAACCTAAAGAAATAGAGGTATGATTGTTTTTGGTATTTTTTTCTCATATTTTGCATATATTTGGTATATGATGTGCTATTTCTTAAAATTTGCATGAATAGAAGTTTTATTGAGGAAAAGTGATTGATTTCAATTTTATTGATAACTGTTAGGTTTAATTATGGTTGTGTCTACTACCATCCTTTCTCAACTTTCGATGGAGAAACTCAATGGAGAAAACTTCCTTAAATGGAAGCAGAACATTAAAATTGTGTTGATTGGTGAAACCTCCAAGTTCATCATGACTGAAGAATCCTTGGAAGTTCTAGCTGAAGGAGCTACCAAGTGTGTAAGAGACAAATATGAGCGTTAGCAAGTGGCTACGAACAAGGCACGATACTACATGCTGACAAGTATGGTCGACACTCTCAAGACAAAGATGGAGTATGTCGAGACGGCCTATGAAATCATTGATCGGTTCCAAGACATGTTTAGGGAAAATTATATGCAGACTAATTTTGAGGCCACCAAGAAATATGCCAATGCTCGGATGGTACCGTCTCAGCATGTTCGTGATCACCTAATCAAGATGAAGAACTACTTTTAGGAAGCTAAACTGCATGGAGCTACAATGGATGAAGAGACTCAAGTCGGCTTACTCTTCAACAGTCTCTCTCCAGCTTTTCTACCATTCACCACCAACTATCAGATGAATAAACTTAAATATGGTCTGATGCAGCTCATGAATGAGCTTCAGAATTTTGAGTCTATCATGGGTGGACTACTGGTGCTGCTGCTGATCCAACTAAGGCTGAAGCTAACCTAGCATCATCTTCAAGAGTTTGAAATAAGAAGAAGGGCAGAAATAACACTAACCCCAAGCCTACAAAGGCTGCAAAGATGAGTGCACAACCAGATGCACAAACGCCTAAGGGGAGGAAAAAGAAGAACAAGAAAGGTAAATGTAAAAGCTTTCACTGCAATGAAAAGGGGCATTGGAAGCAGGATGCCCAAATTTTCTAGAAGCGAAAAACAAAGGTAATGATTATAGTTCATTTATCTTAGAGAGTGATAAATCTATTTGGATTATCAATTCTAGATCTACGAACAATTTTTTGTAATTCTTTACAACTTCTTGAACCGTGGGAGTAGGTGGACGAAGGTAGCTTAGAGTTGGGAACAGAGCGTTCGTTGTTTTCCAAGCTAGAGGAAGAGTTTGCCTGAAGTTCATAAATAAATATTTATTTTTAAAAGATGTATTTTTTATTCTGGATTTTAGTAGAAATTTAATTTCCGTTTTCATGTTGCAATCAGAACAATTTGTTATGACTTTCACAAGTTCGAATATATCTATTTCTTTTAGTAGATCACAATTGTATGTTTGGAAAATGCGCTTTATATGATGCAACCTGATGAACCCCTCACATTTAATAATGATTTATTCAATGTAGCTAATCTTATGACCAATAAATGTCAAAAGACCGATAACGATAACATGCACATTTATTGCTTTTGAGAGTAGCTATGATAAGATTCAAAGACATACAAAGGATGGGTCTTTGAGGAAACACACCTTACAAAAAGTACCTGTCTATGAATCATGTCTAGAAGGAAAACTGACCAAGCGTCCATTCTCTACAAAGGGTGATAGGGCCAAAGAACCACTTGGAATAGTACATTCAAATGTCTGTGGACCTCTGAATGTGAAAGCCATGGGTGGTTTTCAGTATTTCATTACTTATATTGATGATTACTCTAGATACTCATGTCTTTACCTAATGTATAGGAAATCAGAAACATTTTCAAAGTTTCAGGAATTCCTAGCTATGGCTCAGAACCAATTAGATAAAACGTTAAAGATCTTGCAATTTAATAGGGATGGAGAATATTTGGATATGTAGTTCCAAGATAATTTAACTGAACTTGGGATTGTATCTCAACTTACTGCCCTGGGTACTCCGCATCAAAATGGTGTAGCGGAATGTCGGAACAAAACTTTATTGGAAATGGTTAGATGCATTCTTAGTTACTCAACTCTGCCAACTTCATTATGGGGACATGCAATTGAAATTGCGAGTGACATTCTAAATGTTGTGTCGTCCAAATCAATCCACAAAACACCTTAAGAACGTTGGAATGGACGTGAACCTAGTTTACGCAATTATAGAGTCTGGAGGTGTCCCGCTCACGTACTGAGGAAAAAGGAAGGAAAGCTAGAACCGCAAACTGAAGTTTGCATGTTTGTCGGCTAACCTAACAAAACTCAGTGTAGCATCTCAAAATTTTACTTAGCTAGATAGTAGTAGTAGTAGTAGTAGCTTGTAGTATTTTAGTTTTCGTGGATATTGGTTCAAGTCGGGATTTAGTTGGAAACTCATAGAAATAGTTATGGATTTTATAAGTTTAACCTATAGTTTAGAAATATTAATTATAACATAAGGTTTGATTAATATAGCTAGTCCAATAAATAATATTTATTATAACCTAAGGTTTAGATAGAACTAATAAGAATGTGACACTTGTCACAAGCATGTTTATTTACGATTTAAGCATTTTAAATGAATAAATTAATAAAAGATAGATCTAGAAGCTCTAGAACCTTCCAGTAGCTGTTAGTATTACATTTTACTCAGTCAAAGTTGTTTTAACAAACTTCAAATATGCTGAAAGTTAGCAAAAACATGTTTAAAATATAATCGTATTCCGATATATCGCAGTTATAGGGCCGATACATTGCCTACGGAAGATATGGAAAACATGTCGACTTCACACGAACGAAACCACGAAAGCTCGGAGCATAGGTATAGACAATATATCGCCTGGGGTAGGCGATATATCGGCTCTTGGAGCCATTTTTGAAACGTTGTGGATTTTAATTAGAAACATCCCTCAATACTTGGACATTCTCTTGAACATTTTGACCAAGTTCTGGGCATCTATTGAACCAAAAATTCAAATTTATTCATTTTAAAAGGGGTTATATTCACTCCTTGAACTCTATAAATAGGTCCTAGTACTCAGCAATTTCATTCATTATTCAAGCATTCTTCAGAGGCTCCAAGCTGCTAAGTTTATTCTAGAGAGAAAACACTAGGGTTTGGGAATTAAAAGCTTTTTAATCTAAGCTTTATAAACACTTTTGAAGTAAGATAGAGTGACATTTTGGTATCGAGGTGTATATCGATGTTCTAGTCTATCAAGGTATTCTTATCCTCAGATTTAGTTCATCAAAGTTCTTTCATTTTCTTTTAGATCCTAACTCATTATTATGGCTTTTGGTTAGGTGTTTAAGTTCTCGAAACTTAAGGTTCTTCGGTAAGCTTCTATCTTGATGGTTTAGATCTCTTTTTCATCTCTATTTCTTTAGAAACTCATGGTTCTTATTGTTGATTTTAGGAGTTTTCCAATCCCGTACTTGTCTCTAATATCCCAGTTTTTGGTAAGGAAAATAGGTTATGTTGACGGTGAGAACTCGTCAACGAAGTTAAGTTGGAAAAATTATCAAATTAAAATCGCTAATTGGAAAGCTATGAAAACTTGAACAATAACTCAAGAACAATGGAATAACAACAATGGAGAATTCAGTATCTCATTCACACTAATGTCTCTGCTACAGTAAAATTTTCCAACCCCCTTTCTGGTGGCCTTGGAATCCCTTTTATAGTAGGCTCTAATGGCCTTGGGTACATAGTGGTCCAGGGGACCAAATGGTACAAACGTACTGTATTAGGGGTGTGGTTTCAGTGGTAGTGGTTGTACATCCCGTACAGGAGCAGGTGTCAGGGGGATGTTTCCACTACTTGTCTGTACCCCTTCCTGAGGTGTGGTAGCAGGTGTATTGGTGCAGGAGGTAGTGGTGTCGGTTCTGACCCATGGCTGTAGACGTACAGACCATGATCCTTACCCCAGCAACCTCACTGGCACTGGTATCCGTACCTAGTACTTGGTCGTACAAATATGTCTCACCCGACTCGTACCGGATCTCCTAAACATGGGCATCCCGAGATGTAGAGAACGGGACCCTTGGTACAGGATGCCTGGGGCACTCTAAGGTTACCCACGGGCATGGGCGATAAGTGCTTGGCCTCGCTCTACGTCTTAGCGTATGAGGCAAGACGCCTCTGGGCCATGCGTGCCAAGTTACGGGGCGTCGACACCCCGAGAAGATGGTGGGTTGATAGACCTTCAGGGATGCGCGCGGGGCCTTGCGCGGCCTCGCATACAGGGCGCTGTTGATGCCCTCACGCGGTTGGAGTGGCCTAAGGGCCTCGTGAGATAGGGGGATATCGCCCACGCGGCAGCCTCGTGAGACGGCCTCGCGAGGTGGAGAGATTTTTCCCATGCGACGGCCTCGCGAAATGGCCTCGCGGGATGGGCCTCGCGAGATGACCTCGCGAGACGACGGGGCTCCGCGAGACGGCTTTGCGAGATGTGGCTTCACGGGACGTGGCCTGACTTCGCCCACGCAACGGCCTCGTGAAATGGCCTTGCGGGATGGGCCTCGCGAGATGACCTCGCGAGACGACGGGGTTCCGCGGGACGGCTTCGCAAGATGTGGCTTCACGGGACGTGGCCTGACTTCGCCCACGCAACGGCCTCGCGAAATGGCCTCGCGGGATGGGCCTCGCGAGATGACCTCGCGAGACGACGGGGCTCCGCGGGACGGCTTCGCGAGATGTGGCTTCACGGGACGTGGCCTGACTTCGCCCACGCAACGGCCTCGCGAAATGGCCTCGCGGGATGGGCCTCGCGAGATGACCTCGCGAGACGACGGGGCTCCGCGGGACGGCTTCGCGAGATGTGGCTTCACGGGACGTGGCCTGACTTCGCCCACGCAACGGCCTCGCGAAATGGCTTCGCGGGATGGGCCTCGCGAAATGGCTTCGCGAGATGACCTCGCGAGACGACGGGGCTTCGCGGGACGGCCTCGCGAGATGGCCTCGCGGGATGGCCTCGCGGAACAGGAGGCGTGGTCCACGTGAGGGCCTCGCGGGTCAGTAGGGCATCGCCCACACGATGGCCTCGCGGAATGTTGGCCTTGCATTTCCTCTTGATGAGATTATGAGCATTAACACTTGCCCCCTAGTCTGAAAGAGAGTCTTTAGGTGCTCTTGTAGACTATTCATCTTGGTTCCTATAAATAGGCCTTCATGCATGTCTTAATATTCACACCTTACTTCCTTGGCTTAGTGGTAGTTAGACCCTTGCTCCTTTCAAGAGGTAAAGGGTTCAACCCCCCACAACCACACTTTCTCTATAATTTCATCACTTTTCCATTTTTCCATCATCATCATTTTTTTTTTTTTTAGCTAGTTTCTTGGTGTGTATATTTTTGGACTAACACACATTTCTGATTGATTCTTGCAGACGCGCATTTTCAACGCTTTGGTGCTTTTCGCCTCCCAACCTTCCTTGGACTCCGACCTCGTTCTTTCAATCGCTTGAGGTATATTTTCTTCTCTTCTCCCGTTTATTTACTTATTTTATCGGATTCAGACCAGCAACACTTGGGATGGGGTACATTAGTCCGAGCTTGTTTTGACCATATGCGCGCCCCTCCTCTTTTTTTTTTATACATATACCTTGTAGTGGTCCATTTAGGGCATTTGCACCTAAAGGTATTGAGCCTATTCCCTTGTGTTTTGTAGTCTTCCCCTTGTTTAAACGTGACCCCCTTTTTGCTGTTGGGACGTGGTTTCATGGCCAGTGAGGGCCCGTCCGACATACCCTCGAGGGCTGAGTTTATCGACCTGTCTTCAGACCCCGAGTCCCCTGAGGGCAACCCTTATCAGGACTATGATTCTTTGAGGCAGGCCCGCATTCGCCACCTCAAGTGCATGGCTGATCTTAGGCATAAAATTTGGGTGGTAGAGAGCGAAATCGACTCGGTGTCGAGGGGAGACGGAGGACCTTCACCCCCGGGCCTTAGTGACCATATAGCGCGTCTTAGGACGGCTCTTTTTGAATTGCGGTGGGAGTTAGAGTTTATGGAGGGACACATTCTGCCAGAACCTTCCACTCCCCCTTCGCCTGATGACGGTCACGGGGCTATCAACTCCTCTCCTCAGCCCCTAGTCTCCGTTGATCTTGGCTTAGCGCTTCCGCCATCGCTCCCTCGACGGAAAACCCTTGCTAGGAGGACAAAATGGAGGGTTAAGTGCTCTGCCTCTTCCTCACATGCTTCTTTTGATTTTGCAGATATGTCGAAGGCACGCAGACAGGTGTCCGTCCAGGAAGAAGACGACACCCCCCTATTGGCGTCCAGCCTAGTGTCCCACGTGTCTCCGAATAAATTGAAGGCAATTGTGAAACATTACCGAGCTCCTCCAGAATATGCCCTGCACGCTCCTCAAGAGACTTGCCGGGCTGACCGCCCTAAACGGGGCTTTGTGGCTTTGAGCGAACAAATTCTGAAGGCGGGTGGCACCATTCCTCTGCATCCATTCTTCGTGGCGGTTCTCAACTATTTTGATTTGGCCCCTCTCCAACTGTCGCCCAACAGTTGGATGACCTTAAGTTGCCTCTTCGTCTGGTTTAAGGGCAATGAGAAACGTGCCCCGACGGCGCAGGAGGTGCACACTTTGTATAACCTTATAGCATTGCCCAGGTGTAAAGGCTTCTACTACTTGCAAAAGGCCAACAGTGAGCTCCCCTTAATAGAGGGCTCGGTGTCCAATACTGGGCCATGGAAGCAAGATTTTTTTTTGGGTAGAGGGGCCTCTCTCGGTTCGTGAAAGCTTCCGTGCTAATCCTAGTAAGTATCCTCATCCTTTTTTCTCTCTTACTAGAACTTACTGTTTTGCACTCTCGCTTGTATTGATATTGACGTGGTTCTTGTAGGGTACTTTGCGGATCCTTCGGTCATTGGGTCTGAGGCGGAGGCCATAGGCAAACTCATTGCTGCAGATTCCGCTCAGAAGAAGGCAACGGTCCTTTTTACGGTGGAAAATCTCACCCGCCACCAATTGTCCTCGGTCACTAACTCTAAGTTCCTGTGGTCGATCACCGGGTCTAAGAAGGTTGTGGCTACGTCGGCTGGGCCATCACTGCACGAGGATGCGGTTGAGGTGGAGATGGAGGATGGCCCCCTGTCCCTAGGGGGATGTCCTCCTCATGACCCCCACGTCCAGGACACGGCCTTTCACCCTCTGGACCTGCAGGCCACGGCAGGATGCTACGCCCCTCCTGGCCATGATGGCGGCGAAGCCTTCCCTCCGACCCCTCATGACCTCGGCGTACCGGATGCTGATTTCGTCGGGCTCGCGGAGCTCCCTGCTGATGCACCAGAATCTCAATTTTTCTCTTCTGCTGCGCCTCCTCCTGCCTCGGCGAGTGGGTCGTCTGTTCCGGCCCAACCAGATATTCCTAGCGTGGAGGCAGAGGCTTGGGTGACCAGGATGGCCTCAGTTTATGGGCAGCGTTTCGTTCCAATAGCTGCGAGTCTCCCTGTCTCCGACTAGAGGGGCCTGGGGAACGTGACTCAATCAGACCTCGGGGAGATGCTAAGGCCTGCCGCGGCCTGGGTGAGGCTTTGCACCTTGCGTTGATAGCATTATGCACAGATGCACCTGTGTTCTTCTTTTTGTTACTTATTGTTGATGCCATTTGTTTTCTTGTGCAGGTCTATATCGTGTCTCTTCGACATGCTGACTCGACTGGCATCCTTTCCGCATCTACCACTGAAAGGGACGGCCTCATAGTCCAGGTCCAGGAGCTCGAAAATGAGCTTAGCGCAACTAAGGTCCAATTGTCAAAAGCCCAGACTAAGTATGCCAAGTCGGACTCGAGGAATGGTAAGCTGAAGACTAAGATCAAGGAGCTGAGGGGCAAGGCCAAATGCTTGGAGCGCGAGCTCAAGGGGGCCAAGGCCGCTGCATCCGGGTCGCATGAGATGGTTATCCAAATGGGGACTGAAGTTGAGACCCTTAGGGCTGAACTACAGCCGGCTCAGGAGAAGGTCGCTTCCTTGGAGGCGGAGAGGGTCATAACCGAGCGCAAGTCTATAGACCGGGCTCTTTACAATGTGTGGAGGCAGGATCCCAACTTTGACTTCTCCTCTTTCGGCGAGCAAGCTGTTGCCCGAGCGGCCTGGTGGAGTGCCCACTACAAGAGGCCTTGAAATAGTCTCTCTCCTTTCTTGTTTTTTATTTTGTAACGTCATTACTAGTGCTACTTTTCTGTTAGTGACCCTTGTATTATCTTGAGAACTCCTTCTTCTTTTTTAATGTATGAGTACATGTGATGTTGCTGTTTATTTCTTGTTCTACTGCATTTGAGGCCCTTTTATGCCTGTATGACGCGGTTTGGTTGGTTCCCTTCTTTTATTTGTCAGGCTGGAGGTCCTTTGTATCCCATGTGAGAGGGTTCACTGGGACCTCTTTTGGTGCCTCTTGGTGGTTTCTGTAAGGATATTTTGACCCCTTGGGTTTTAGTTATCCTTTTTAGGTTTTTCTTGCGCGCGCTTATTATTTCTTTGCGAGAGGCGTCCCTCTTGTCCTTTTGCATAGTACTATTTCGGCAAGGGTCTCTTTTGGGACCCTTTTTGGCTAGGCGGCTTGGTGGCCGCTCTAGACTTATTAGTGTTGTCACTATATATATATATTTTTCTTTCGTAAGGCCTTTTGGCTTCCTTGATGTTCACGAGGGTAGCTAATCCTCGTAAACTCAGGGGGGGCCCTGCAAGGTCTTTTTACTACTTTCTATGTTTAGGGACTTCGTCTAGGGCCCCGATAAAAGGGGTCCTTCTCGGGTCCTCCTAATGCATAGGGGGTCATTTTTAGGCTACTCCTAATTGAGGGCCCTTTTCAAGATCCCTTATCAGAGGGTCTTTTTTAGGAGCCTCTTTTTTAGGAGGGCGAGGGGTCCTTTCCAAGATCCTCCGTTAGAGGGTCCTTTTTAGGCTTCCCTTGCTAGCTGTGTTACCACCCCCTGTCCTGCCCCCCAAGTGTTTGGTGAAATTTATTTCGGCGGACACTTTGGCTGATGCCCGAGTACTGAAGAAAAAATAACACACGAAGAGGCTAACAGTTTTACTTAGAACACATGGTTTCACTCATTGCACTGAGCACTGAGCAACTTGGAAGGGTCCCTCCCAATTTGCCCCCAGCACTCCTGCACCTGGGTCTCGTGTGTTTGGGAGCACCTTCCTCAGCACCAGGTCGCCGACTCTGAATTGTAGTACCTTGCGGCGCGTTGCTGGTATACCGCCACCCTCATCTGGGCTTTTTCTCTCTTTTCCTCCAGGAGGTCTAAGCTTTCGGTCAGGGCTATGTGGTTGGCTTCGTCTTCATACGCCTGCACCCTGCGGGACATGACTCGCATTTCGACTGGGAGCACAGCCTCGCATCCATAGGCCAAGGAGAATGGGGACTCCCCAGTTGTCGTGCGTGGGGTAGTTCTGTAAGCCCACAACACATTTGGTAGCTCATCTGCCCAGGCTCCTTTCATCTTCTCCAGCTTTGTCTTTAGGTTCTTCTTTAGGACCCTGTTGATGGCCTCCACTTGCCCATTGGCCTGGGGGTGTACCACCGCGGAGAAGCTCCTCCTTATACCTCTTTCCTTACAGTATTCATCGAAGGCTCCTCCTTCAAATTGGGTGCCATTGTCGGAAATAATTTTGTAGGGTACCCCGTACCGGCACACAATGAATTTGTTGACAAAAGAGGTGATGTGCTTAGCGGTTATCTTCACAAGGGGTTCCGCTTCTACCCACTTGGTGAAATAATCCACTGCCACCACCGCGTACTTCGCTCCACCTCTGCCTGTAGGAAGAGCGCCGATTAAGTCTATCCCCCAGATAGCGAAGGGCCAGGGGCTGGGCATGCTGGTCAGTTCGCTTGGGGGTCTTCGAGGGTAATTGGAGTGCCTCTGGCACTTGTCGCATTTCGTGGCAAAGTCCTGTGCGTCTTTCTCCATGGAAGGCCAGTAGTATCCTTGTCTTATGGCCTTCCTAGCCGTGGAGGGTCCACTTTCATGGTTGCCGCACTCTCCCTCATGGATCTCTTGTAACACCTTCAACGCCTCCTCTTCTTCTACACACCGCAGGAGAGGCATGGAGAATCCTCTTTTGTAAAGGACCCCATCTATCAAGGCGTACCTTGCGGCCTTGTACACCAACCTCTGAGATTCATTTTTATCCGCAGGCAAGACTCCTTCCTCCAGGTACCTCTTGATTGGCTCGGTCCATAATTTCTTTGGGACGCTGATCATGTGCACATCTGCGCCTTCGATGCTGGGCTTTGGCAAGTACTCCACGGGTATTGATTCTAAGACATCACCATCCTTGGTAGATGCCAGCTTTGCAAGTGCATCGGCATGGGTGTTCTTTTCTCTAGGGATTTGCTCTATAGTATATGCCACCATTCGTCCCAGGTAGCCCTTCACCTTCTCTAAATATGCTGCCATCTTGGGCCCCCTTGCCTGGTACTCCCCCTTTATTTGGCATACCACCAATTGTGAGTCACTGAAAATATGAAGGCGCGTTACTTTCAATTCCTGGGCTAGGTGCAGGCCAGCTAAGAGTGCCTCGTACTCCGCCTCATTATTGGAGGCCTCGAACCCAAACCGGATTGCGCAGTACATTCTGTGTCCCTCGGGCCCAGTCATCATGATGCCCGCTCCTGATCCTCCTTCATTTGACGCCCCATCAACATGCAAACTCCACTCCTCTACATCTCCCAGTTCATCCTCCACAACAGGCTGCGCCCCTCCTTCACTTTGTCCTTCATTCGGCTGATGGGTGAATTCTACTATAAAATCAGCCAGCACCTGTCCATTGATGGAGGCCCTTGGGGTGTAGACGATATCAAACTGACTTAGCTCAATCGACCATTTCATTAGCCTCCCTGAGGTCTCTGGCTTATGTAAGACTTGTCTCAAAGGACTATCTGTTAAGACATCAATCGTATGCGCATGGAAGTAAGGCTTCAACTTCCTCGACGCCACTATTAGCGCATAGGCCAGTTTTTCGATCTCTGGATACCGGCTCTCCGCGTCCACCAGACGCTTGCTGATATAGTATACGGGCTGTTGTTGCTTCTTCTCTCCCTTAACTAAGGCTGCGCTGATGGCATGCTCCGACACCGCCAGGTATAGGTACAGCTTCTCGCCCTTCTCTGGCTTTGCTAACAGGGGCGGCTTCCCCAGGTGCTCTTTCAACCTGACAAAGGCTTCCTCACATCTTTCATCCCAAGCGAACTTTTTGCTCCCTTTGAGGATGTCAAAGAATGGGAGGCACTTGTCGGTGGACCTTGAGATGAACCTGTTAAGGGCCGCCACCCTCCCTGTTAGGCATTGTACCTCCTTCTTATTCTTTGGCGGGCTCATTTCTATGAGTGCCTTTATCTTGTCGGGGTTGGCCTCGATTCCTCTGGAATTGACCATGAAGCCCAAGAATTTTCCTGAGGATACACCGAAGGTGCATTTGGCTGGGTTCAGTTTCATCCGATATTTCCTGAGCGTGTCAAACATCTCACCAAGGTCTTTGTTGAGCTCTGCTGCTACTTTGGTCTTCACTAGCATGTCATCCACATACACTTCCATATTCCTTCCTATCTGATTTGCGAACATTTTATTCACCAGCCTTTGATAGGTGGCTACCGCGTTTTTGAGCCCGAAGGGCATCACCTTATAACAGTAGAGCCCTTTGTCTGTAATGAATGACGTGTGTTCCTCATCTGCAGGGTTCATTGGGATTTGGTTGTATCCCGAGTAGGCGTCCATAAAACTTAGTAACTCATGCCCCGCTGTTGCGTCTACTAACTGATCTATCCTGGGGAGTGGGAAGCTGTCCTTAGGACAAACTTTATTCAAATTCGTGAAATCAACGCAAGTCCTCCACTTCCCGTTTGGCTTCGGCACGAGTACTGGGTTTGATACCCACACAGGATAGAAGGACTCACGGATGAACCCGTTGGCCTTCAACTTGTCAACCTCTTCCTTTAACGCTGCGTACCTTGTTGGATCGAGCGCCCGCCTCTTCTGCCTGACGGGCCTTGCTCCTGGGGAGATGTTCAGGTGGTGGCACATTACGCTGGGGTCTATGCCCACCATGTCCCCATGACTCCATGCAAACACGTCTAGATTATCCTTCAAAAATCTTATCAATTCTTCCTTCACGTCACCTTGTAGGCTTCTCCCTATCTTCAATTTCCTTAAGGGCTCTTCCGTCACCGTAGCCTCCTCTACTTCTTCTACCGGTTCTGCTCTTGCCTCATCCACGACCCGAGGGTCCAGCTCCTGCGGACCCCCCGTGGGCATGCTTATCGCCTCATGTACCACCATGGCCATCGGCTCACGTGGCTTTGCAGGCGTGCGAAGTGAGGTGTTGTAACACTCCCTTGCTTCCTTCTGTTCTCCTTTCATACTCGCGATCCCTCCTGGAGTCGGGAACTTGACAACTAGGTGATATATTGAAGTTATGGCTTTCAATTCTCTCAGGGAGGGCCTCCCTAATACCGCGTTGAAAGCTGATGCGCAATCTACAACAACAAAGTTGGACATGACTGTGGTTTGGAGGGGTTGCTCCCCCGTGGTAAGTGTCAACTCAATCATCCCAAGGGGTTGCACTGAATCCCTTGTGAATTCGTATAGTGACGACTGGCAAGGCTTTAGGTGACGAATGCCCAGTCCCATTTTTTCCAAAACTGGGCGATATAGGATGTCCACTGAGCACCCGTTGTCCACCAGGACTCGATGTACACGCATATTTGCCAACTGGACTGTCAGCACCAGCGGATCATTGTGGGGGAAGTGCACCCCTCGTGCATCTTCCTCAGTGAACGTTATCGAGTCGTTTTCCCCCTTGAAACTCTTCGGGGGTCACTGTTCTAAACTCATGACGCAGGGGGGCGGACTTCGTCGAGCCTCTCTTGCATATTTATCTCATCCCTTCCTAGAATCTCCTCCAAATCCTGGGCCTCCAAAAATGGTGCGGACCTCCCCTTGTATCTCTGGGGCTCGCTCCTGTGCCTGGGGCGCTGTGGGCTCGTTTTCTGGCCTTTGCCTTTCTCTCTTCACATAGCGGCCTAAGTACCCCCGGCGGATAAGCTCCTCAATTTCCTCCTTCAAGTGGATACACTCTGCCGTGGTGTGTCCAATGTCCTTGTGGTACTGGCAGTACTTACTGGGGTCTCTCTTGGACCGATCCTTTCTCATTGGTGGGGGTTTTTTGAAGGGCACTCGATCTTCGTTGGTGACGTAAATATGCTCCCTGGTGTCAGTGAGGTTCGTATAATAAGTATAGGCCGTTGGCCTATGATCACCCCCTCGTTTGGTCTTCCTCTGCTGGTCATCTCTCGACCCCTCATACGTCCTCTTCTTCTTAGCTATATTCGGCCCGTCGTTAATTGGGGGCTTTGTGTGGGGCTCCTCCTTTCCGGCCTTCAGGTTTGCGTGGCCATCCTCCACACGGATGTACTTCTGTGCTCTTTCATAGAAGTCATCCAAGTCGGTGACTTCCCTCTTTAGCATGTTGTCCCACAACTTGCTCCCTGGGAGCACCCCAGCAGTGATGGCCATTTTTAACTCCCGGCGCGTTAGGCTTCCCACTTTTGCGGCCTCCATATTGAACCGGTGAATGTAGCTTTTTAGGCTCTCCTTCTCCCCTTGCTTCACGTTGGCCAAGCTGGTACCTGGCATCGTGTAGTCCCGCACGGCATGGTGTTGCTGGAGGAACTCGTCAGAGAACTGCTGCCAGGACCTGATGGACCCTGGCCTTAGCCTTTTGAACCATTTGTAGGCGGGTCCTTTCAGAGTAACAGCGAAGCAATGGCACCTGGCACCACTTCCAATCCCCCTCAATTTCATGAGATCGTTAAACACATCCAGGTGGTACTTTGGATCCGTGTTCCCTTCGTAAGGGGTCATATTGGGCTCCTTAAAATTGGTAGGGAGCCGGATTGCCTGAATTTCTCGCACGAAGGGTGACTCATGGTCGAAGTCTTCCTCAAAGGCCTGGCCACCTGACGCGGTGACAATCTTGCTCCGCAAGCTCCGCATCTCCGTGTCTAAGTCCTGCCTCCTTTTGCTGAGGGAGTCTCTTAGAGTGGATGGGCTAGGATCTGCCTTTCCCTTGCCTTCTCGAGGCGCCTCGGGGGGTGATGTCCCTTTGCCTGCCCTCTTCTTATTGAGCTCCTCCCGCAAGTCTGGGGGCGTTCTTTTGGAGGTGACCTCGTCCTCACGACGAGGGGCAGCGGTGGTTCTCGGCGCTGGCCTTTGGGCCTGCTTAGGTGGTTCGGGGTGATCATGTTGCTTCGCGCGGGGGGTGTTGCTAGTTGAATGTCGGGTTCTTCCATCATCTGCTAGTACAGTGGTCTCCACCCCATCTTTGCCTTTCTCCTTTCCCTTAGGCAAGGTTATGCTGGACTTACCCTGCAGTAGGTCGTTAAGGACCTCTTGCATGTTTTCCAAGGTAGTTTCTAACCTTTGGTTTTTACGGTGGAGCTCACGTATCTCCTCTTCGTAAAATCGGGACTATGAACTCGAGCTCACGGAGTGGACCCGGGGGTGTTTGTCAGGCCTATGGGCAGAAGGGCCCGGGTCTTGCCGGCCGGAGTTCGGTGCCCGCGGTGGTTTTGGAGGAGGGCACTCATCAGCGTGCACCGGTGGTGCTCGGGGAGGACTCCCCCCAGGTGGAGCAGCCGGTGATGAGGGCACCCTGTCTCCTCCGTGAACCTCAGGGTCTTTCGGGGGCTCCGCGTCCCTGGGTGGAGGAGTGTCCTTCATGGAGGCCTTCAGCTGGACTCCGTTTAAGTGAACTTCGACCTCCTGTGTCTCCCTCAGTCGCTATGAGCGTCTCGGCATCTTCTTCTTGTCGGAAATAATGGTGGAACAGTAGCTTAAAACTAACTTTCCCACAGACGGCGCCAAACTGTTGAAGGTGAGAACTCGTCAACGAAGTTAAGTTGGAAAAATTATCAAATTAAAATCGCTAATTGGAAAGCTATGAAAACTTGAACAATAACTCAAGAACAATGGAATAACAACAATGGAGAATTCAGTATCTCATTCACACTAATGTCTCTGCTACAGTAAAATTTTCCAACCCCCTTTCTGGTGGCCTTGGAATCCCTTTTATAGTAGGCTCTAATGGCCTTGGGTACATAGTGGTCCAGGGGACCAAATGGTACAAACGTACTGTATTAGGGGTGTGGTTTCAGTGGTAGTGGTTGTACATCCCGTACAGGAGCAGGTGTCAGGGGGATGTTTCCACTACTTGTCTGTATCCCTTCCTAAGGTGTGGTAGCAGGTGTATTGGTGCAGGAGGTAGTGGTGTCGGTTCTGACCCATGGCCGTAGACGTACGGACCATGATCCTTACCCCAGCAACCTCACTGGCACTGGTATCCGTACCTAGTACTTGGTCGTACAAATATGTCTCACCCGACTCGTACCGGATCTCCTAAACATGGGCATCCCGAGATGTAGAGAACGGGACCCTTGGTACAGGATGCCTGGGGCACTCTAAGGTTACCCACGGGCGTGGGCGATAAGTGCTTGGCCTCGCTCTACGTCTTAGCGTATGAGGCAAGACGCCTCTGGGCCATGCGTGCCAAGTTACGGGGCGTCGGCACCCCGAGAAGATGGTGGGTTGATAGACCTTCAGGGATGCGTGCGCGGGGCCTTGCACGGCCTCGCATACGGGGCGCTGTTGATGGCCTCGCGCGGTTGGAGTGGCCTAAGGGCCTCGTGAGATAGGGGGATCTCGCCCACGCGGCGGCCTCGTGAGACGGCCTCGCGAGGTGGAGAGATTTTGCCCATGCGACGGCCTCGCGAAATGGCCTCGCGGGATGGGCCTCGCGAGATGACCTCGCGAGACGACGGGGCTCCGCGAGATGGCTTCGCGAGATGTGGCTTCACGGGACGTGGCCTGACTTCGCCCACGCAACGGCCTCGCGAAATGGCCTTGCAGGATGGGCCTCGCGAGATGACCTCGCGAGACGACGGGGTTCCGCGGGACGGCTTCGCGAGATGTGGCTTCACGGGACGTGGCCTGACTTCACCCACGCAATGGCCTCGCGAAATGGCCTCGCGGGATGGGCCCCGCGAGACGACGGGGCTCCGCGGGACGGCTTCGCGAGACGTGGCTTCACGGGACGTGGCCTGACTTCGCCCACGCAACGGCCTCGCGAAATGGCCTCGCGGGATGGGCCTCGCGAGACGACGGGGATCCGCGGGACGGCTTCGCGAGATGTGGCTTCACGGGACGTGGCCTGACTTCGCCCACGCAACGGTCTCGCGAAATGGCTTCGCGGGATGGGCCTCGCGAGACGACGGGGCTCCGCGGGACGGCCTCGCGAGATGGCCTCGCGGGAGGGCCTCGCGGAACAGGAGGCGTGGTCCACGTGAGGGCCTCGCGGGACGTTGGCCTCGCGGGTCAGTAGGGCATCGCCCACACGATGGCCTCACAGAATGTTGGCCTTGCATTTCCTCTTGATGAGATTATGAGCATTAACAGGTTAGATTATATGTGTTATGATATGTTTATGTGATATGTTATGTTATGCTGATATGATATACATGTATATGAATATGTTTTATGTTATAGTTGCTTGGGGCTTATAGTTGCTTAGATAGCAAACCCATAGATGTTTATCATTATCGTGGTTTAGAGTTATGATTTACCCTACCTCGATTAGTAGACTGAGGACCTAGATGGGTTATCATCTACTACCTTGTGATCTAACCTACCTCGATTTGTAGACCGAGGACCTAGATGGTTTTATCACATGCTACGATAATGAGTTAATGGCTAATAATATTGTAGTCCTATATGACATACGTTTTTACGTCATATGTTTTATAGTATATGTTTTATGACATAGTCTTATGATGTATGATATATGTTTTTAGTAGATTTTCCATGTTGGGCATTAGACCCATTCCTTTTATTTTAGATGGTGCAGGAAGATAAACTTGGAAGGCAAGATGGATTTGTGGCAGCTTAGCATGTGTATTGGGGATGGATTGATTGAATGGACTCCTGGAAGATCGAGGATGATGTTGTTTCAAGTCTCTTAATTTATGTTCTTATTTATTTCTGCAATTAGTTTTTGAAAAATTAATTAAAGATTATGTTTTCCTTATTTTTTTTAAACAATGGGATCCCATACCATATTTTTTATTTCGTACCGTATTTTGGATTGTTAATAAAGTTCTAATATTTTATGTATATATTTATTCCAAAATAGTAGCTATGTCTTAGTAGTTTTTAATGGTCTGAGGTCTAGAATTAGTCGGGTCATTACACTCGGGGTGGACTTTTCTATATTCATTCAGAAAAGAAAGTGTTCACTTCTACGAATGCTACTTTTTTGAGAAATGATTATGTCCAAAAATTCAAACCGCGCAATAAAGTAGTTTTAGTGGAGAAGGTTGAAGAATTGACTCTAACCAATTTTCCATCATCATCAACACAAGTTGATGATGAAATTCCCACTCTTCATGATCAACCGATGCAAGTCGATTTAAATGAAGAAAGTATCACTCTTCCCAAGCAAACATTCACGCAACCTCGTCATATTGGGAGGGTTTCTAGGAACCCTATTTGCTATGGTTTTGTAACGACCCACTAATCTAGACTACTTGGACCATTAACGAATCTATACATAAAACTTACATTTTTGCGGAAATACCATACTTTTAATTGAAAACTTATGGAAACAAAGGTTACTTTCATAAAATAAGTAGGATATGGGTACCCATAGTCTTTAAAACAAAAAAAAATACTTAAAGTAAAAAGGGTTACATAGAAAATGCGGAAAAATACATTTAAAAACCATAAAAACATAAATAAGACTACATCCTCGAATCGAATAACGCTCGGCCCCTTGACTCCATTCACCATCGATACACATCTTCTAAGCGTCACGAATCTTTCCGCCTCTAAAGCTTATTTCCTGCACATAAACAGAAAGGAATGAGCCTAATGCCCAGCAAGGAAAAATCTAACAGATAGTCATAAACATAAACATAATTTCATAATAACGTAAAGACATATCATAACACATAATTCACTTATTATAATGGCCATTATTACTTGGGGTCCCATAGACTAAACAAGCTTATGCCCATGAGATTAGTGGGGTCCTACCAGCTAAATAGGCATATGTCCACAATCTTTTTGGGGTCTTGTTAGTCAAATAGGGCATAAGCCCAAGCCTACAACAAACACATGCATAACAAATTCATAACACATTCATAACATATCATAACACAAAAGATAACATAAACATAAACATATATATTCTAGCCTATTTTCCTTACCAAAGTTACCGAGATTATGGACTGAGTTGGGACTGTTGGAACACTCCTAAAACCATAAGAAAGAGTAAGTCTAAAGAAAGGAGATGAAATGAAAGAGATGGAAAGACTAAACCATAGAAAACATACTTACCGACTTATATGCTTAAAAGCTTGGATTCCCTAACCAAAATAAGAATAAGGTTAGGGGACTGAGTAGAAGGTTTTGAGAAAGGAAATAACATAAAATACAGAAAGGAACTAGAGTTTTGGGTTTACCTCAAAGATTGCAAGACCAATCTAACATCCACCGAAATACTATAGCACTCACTTCCCAAAGTGTTTGATAAGCTTATGATGTTTAAGCTTATAGTTTTTCCCCAAACCAAGTGTTTACACTCTCACACTCACTTAACACTAGCAGCCTCTGAACTTAGAGCAAATGGTGAATAATGGCTGGGTACTAGGTCCTATTTATAGAGTTTGGGAATGAAAATATCTTGATTTTACTTGAATAAAAATAATGGCTTTTTAAGTGAAAATCATTTGAATAATCGTTCAGCAGAGGCTGAAGACTCGTTCAGAAGATGCTGGACTGTTGAAGGAGTTTGAATGGCTGAAGGGAAAAGAATTCAAATGTATTTGAAAACATGCTGGTGGAGGCGATATATCGCCCCCTATAGGCGATATATCGCCTGGACCTTTGTTCCCGAGGCGACCGTGCATCGATTCGTGTTTTCCGTATCTACGTGCTGCGATATATCGCCCCCTATAGCTGCGATATATCGGCATACGCTGAATATTTAAACACGAATTTACACATTTTTAGCTGAGTTTGAATGGAGTAAACAGCCTTGACTAAGCCCTCAACGTGCTCAAAGCTGCTGACTGACCCTATACATTCAAACTTTTACCCTTATTTAATTTAATCCTCAAAAATACTTAATCCTTAATTACCATTCAAAACATGTGCTTAAAATCCTATTGGTTGATGTCTAAACCTTATAATATAATAATATAATCCTTAATATCAGACACATTAATCAAACCTTAGGTTATACTTAATATTCTTAAACTATAGGTTAAACTTAGAAAATCTATAAGTACTACTATGAGTGTCCAAATAACTCCCGGTCTGAACCAAAAATCCATAGTAACAAAGATAACACTTAAACATACTATAATACTACTAAACAATTAGCTAAGTAAAGTTTTTGGACTCTACAGGTTTGGATAGTGAACCAATGTGGTTTTTGGTGACATTGGTGATGATGATCCATTGCCTTTCAAATAGGCAATGGCTAGTCCTAAAAAGGAACTTTGGCTCGAAGCCATGAAACAGGATTGGACTCCATGTACTCAAATTCCGTCTGGGATCTTGTGGAAGCACCTAGTGAATTTAGGGCCAATGGGTGCAAGTGAATCTACAATAAGAAATAAGGTGTTGATGGAAATCGAAATTTATAAAGCTCGATTAGTGGCAAAGGGTTATCCCAAAAGAGAAGGCATGGAGTATGAGAAACTTTTCATCCGGTAGCCGTGCTGAAGTCCATTTGCATCCTCCTATCCATTGCAGCTGCTCTCGTCTATGAGATCTGGAAAATGGATGTTAGGACAACTTTTCTTAATGGGAAACTTGTCGAAGTCATTTATATAGATCAACTAGAAGGATTTAAAGTAGCTGGACAAGAAGGAAAAATTTGCATTTTGAATAGGTCCATTTATGGACTTAAGCAAGCTTCTCATTCCTGGAACCTTCGGTTTGATGAGATAATTAAAACCTATGGCTTTGAACAAAATATTGATGAGCCTTGTGTTGATCAACTAAGATCAAATCAAATTGTGGTATTCGTTGTTCTTAATGTAGATGATATCTTACTCATTGGAGACAATAATAAGAAATTATCAGATGTGAAGAATTGGATGAGCACTCAATTCCAGATGAAGGATTTGAAAGGAAGTAAACATATAGAATGGAAGTATCACATAATTTGTTATGACCCAACTATTTCTAAGACCTTGGACCATTAAAACTACTAGACATAGCTACTATTTTTGGGAACACACATAGGAAATAACATAACTTTATTTAAAACACAAAAATAAATATTGTGCAAAATAAAAAGTAAAATATGAAATATAAAATATGGTATGGGTACCATAAACTTTAATTGTTTAAAAACTAAGTGAAGAATTACAAAAGAAACATAATTCAAAAGACTAAAAAAAACGTCATCCTTGATCGTTCATGCAGTCCATTCAATCCATTCATCCTTAACACACAAGCCAATCTGCCATGAATCTTTCTTCCTTCCATAAATCATTTTCCTGCATCAAGCTAAAAATAAAGGAATGAGCCTAATGCCCAGCAAGGAAAATCTACTAACACATAAATCATAAATCATAAACATAAGACTATAAAACATAAGACTATAAAACATATGACTATAAAAACGTATATCATATAGGACTACAATATTAATGGCCATTAACCCATTAACATGGCATGTGATAAACCATCTAGGTCCTCTATCTACTAATCGAGGTAGGTTAGATCATATGGTAGTATATGATAAACCATCTTGGTCCTCTGTCTACTAATCGAAGTAGGGTAAATCATAACTCTAAATCATGAAAATGATAAAAATTCTTGGGGTTTGCTATCTAAGCAACTATAAGCCCCAAGCGACATAAAAATATTGGGGTTTGCTATCTAAGCAACTATAAGCCCCAAATGACTACAAGACATATTTATATATATATACATATCATAGCATAAAACATATCTTAACATAAGCATATAAATACATAAAATCTATCATATTTTCCTTACCAAAAACTGGGATATTTGAGAACAAGAACGAGATTGGAACACTCCTAAAAACCAACAGTAAGAATGGTGAGTTTATAAAGAAAAGAGATGAAAAGAAAACTATACCATCAAAGAAGAAACTTACCGAGAAGAGCCTTAAGTTTTCAAGAAACTTAAACACCTAACCAAGAATCAAATGCAAGAGTTAGGATATGAAAAGAAAGAAAATAAAGAAAACAAAGAACCATAAAGAACTGAACTTAAGGATAAGAATACATTGAATGATATTATGAATTGATCTAAACCTTGATAATGAAATCTCACTATATCTCACTTCCCAAGTGTTTAGAAAAGCTTAGAATGATAAACCTTTTAACCAAAAAGCCCAAGTGTTTCTCTCTATAGTAACACTAGCAACTTGGAGGCTCTGAAGGTTGCTTGAAGAATGAAGAAAATGGTTGAGTACTAGGTCCTATTTATAGAGTTCAAGGAGTGAAACTAACCCCTTTTAATTTGAATAAATAAATGAATTTAAAATGAAAAAGATTTGAATTTTCGTTCAACAGACACCCAGAACTCGGTCAAAATCGTTCAAAGGCAAGTCCAAGTGGTTAAGGCTATTTTTAAAATTTAAAATCCAAACTTTCAAAAATTAAAGCACCAAGGGCGATATATTGCCTACCTTGGGCAATATATCAGTTGGTCCATTTTCCTGAGCCCTGTTCGAATGTTCGTGCAAAGTCGACGTGTTTTCCGTATCTTTCGTAGGTGATATATCGGCCTCTATAGCTGCGATATATCGTCATACGTTGATATATCAAACACGTATTTGCACTTTTTCAGCATATTTTAAATTGAGTAAATAGCTTTGACTGAGTCATAATACGATCCTAACAACTGCTTGAAGGTTCTAAAGCTTCTAGATCTTTCTTTTAATTAAACTATTCATCAAAATACTTATATCCTTAATAAACATGCACATGACAAGTGTCATGCTCTTAATGGTTCTATCTAAACCTTAGGTTATAATAAATATATTTCTAGGTCCAGCAATATTAATCAAACCTTATGTTATAATTAATATTCTTAAACTATAGGTTAAACTTATAAAATCCCTAACTGTTGCTATGAGTGTCCAAATAAGTCCCGGCTTGAACCAAAATCCACGAAATGTAACATACTACAAACTAATACTAACTACTACTACTACTACTACTATCTAGCTAGCTAAGTAACTATTCTGGGACACTACATAATTCGAGAATATGTGGCCAAGGGAGATGTGAAGGTTATGAAGATTGCATCTGAAGACAATCTTGCATATCTGTTTACAAACACACTGCCAAAAACCACATTTGATAAGCATATCAAGTAAATGAGATTAGTAGAATTAAGGCATTAGTTTCAAGTAGTGCAAGTGGGAGTTTGTTGGGGTTTTATGCCCTAATTAAAACTCAATTTTTTTGTAATCTTATTTTATTATCAATAAAAGAATAGAAATATTTTTTGACTTGGTCAATAAATTTACTCACATGTTTTATTTTCATGATTATTCAAATCGTTGCTCACAGTCTCAGTATTAAAATTGCCAGTCAACATTTCAGATTGGACATGAAATCCCAAAATGCTCATTACTTGAGTTATAGAAAACGTTTTTTCAGTGGTTCAAAAGCCTAAACTTATGTACTCTCCCCATATTTAACAGTGGTGAAAACCATTTCATGAGAAAATATTATAAAATTAGGCTTTTACTCGTTGGAATTCATGCATAAAATCTGATAGCAAGAAAGTTTTACAAACTTCCTATGAAAAATTTGGATTTCCACTAAAAGATCAACATAGCATAGATGCATGCATCATCTAATGCTATCACGCTCCTTATTACAATATAATCAAGAGATCAAAACATTCCATGCATCTCAAAAACACAAATTAGAAGATTAAACATAAATTATTACCAAAACACAAATTTTTTACTTTTGAAGTTCTAGGTTTTGTTTTTCTTTGGTCCTTGACATTTTTGACCCACTCCTCTATCCTCTTAGCACCTTAACACTCATCCCACACACCCCATGATTAGACTCAAACAAATCTTAGATTAAAGAAGGAAATTGAGAGATTTTGAAACCCTAAACCTTACCTTGAAATATTAGAATATGGCTTGCATGCACAAGCTTTTAGCTCCTCTTCCTACTTGAAATGGATTCCTACTCTTTCAATATACATGATCTGAGTTAGATAGAGCTCCAACTCAAAATACAAAATGAGAAAGCACCCAAGGGTGCTCATCCAAAAGAAAGGAAGAAGAGCAAGAATGTTCATGAGAAACTTACCTCTTTGATGAGCTCAAGCTTGAAGGTGCTCTAATGGAATTCTTGTGAGGAGAGAGGGAGATTTCTTGTTCAATTTTTCTAGTGAGGATGGAGAGCTTTCTTTCTGAAATGTTGAAGAGAAAGAAGAAAAAAAATTAAATAGGAGAGAGAGAGAGAGGCTAGGCATGTAGAGAGGAAAATAAAGAGGAAGAATGAAATGTTGGTTTTTCTCTTAGAGAGTTTAGTGTAAGACTTGAAGTGACAGTAAGAATATGCTGACTCAGTTAACACTCACATGCCGGCCAATCTCTGTAAAAGACACTTATGTCGTCCTATTTTCATTTTTTTTAATAAGGCTACTTATTGTCCAGGGCTAGAATGATACTATTTGTAAAAATGCAATTTCCTATAGTTTTAAACTAAAGGAACTTAGGATTTTTAATTTAATTGAATTTCATACCAAAAATATTTGATGACATTATTCTTACAAAAATAAATATTACATAATTTTACTTATGTAATTTCTTTTGGTCTTAAATCTACCTTAAGTAGGATTAAGTATTTTCCCATAGCTTGCACATACTGAATTTTCCTAGAAAATTCATTAAAATTATTTGTTTTTTCTGTTCATAATTACTTTATGCTCAAATTATTTTTCCTTTCGCCATAATTATTGGAGAATATTTTAGATCCGAAATTTTCACCCAATTAGGGATTTCGACTCGGTCCGCGGCCACAGTGTTAGTTTGATTGCATAAACAATATTTAAACACATAACATACAAAGAAGGCATACCATATTTCTTACAAGTATCAAAATACTTGGGAATAAACTTTCCGAGAATAAAATTTCCCATAAAATCGAGTTTTACCTGGTGCCCTAAACGTGGGGCATTACAAAAATGAAGTTCGAGTTAGGAGATTTGGTATTGAGGAGGGTGTTCTTGGAAAACAAATATCCTAAGGATGGTGTATTGGGGCCGAAATGGGAATGACCTTACCAAATCGTGGAAGTTCTTCGAGAAGGGACATTAAAGTTAGCTCGTTTGAACGGAGAAGGAGTTCCGCGAATGTGGAATGCACTGTATTTTAAAAAGTATTATGAATGAGTTCTTGGTCCAAGTCTGGGTTTTATGTTTATTTGTGAGGCTTATTTATAAAGGGAAATTTGAATTTTAATGCATTAAGTGACACTACATGATAAAATTATACCAAACGAAAAAAACCTCACATTTTTATTCTAGTATTCTTTGGATAACCAATAATGCCCCTATCATAAATTTCCCTCTTTTTCTCCCATTGTCTTCTCCCTCTCGATCTCTCACGTTTTCCCTCTCAATTTCTCAAGCTCTTGTACAAAAAAAAAAAAAAAGGCAGCTTAATCTATACAAAATTTTGAGCTTATTTCGGCAAGTTGTGAATCCTTTCAAGGCAAGGACGTCATTTTAGATTTCAGATAAAAATCATATGGGTAAGTATATATTTGTTATATGTAGTGAGGAAACTTGTTTATCAACATTGCTTTTGCTATTTCGAACAGATCTGTGTATGCCTTCATGTTTTATTGTAATTTTTCACTGTCAGAATGAATTTTCGTTCCTTTCTAGGTTTTTTTCTGGGTTTTTTGTCTGACTCGATAGGACTCGATGGTCCTTGATGGACCTCGATAAATCGTTATGTATTATATTAATTGTATACCTCGATATTCCTCGATGAGACTTGATGGACCTCGATAAAACCCTCACATAAGGGGGGAAATGGCCACCTCGATGGGCCTCGATAACATCCTCACATAAGGGGAAATGGCTACCTCGATATGCCTCGATGGGTCTCAATAAAATCCTCACATAAGGGGAAATGGCTACCTCGATTTGCCTCGATAGAGGCATAAAACTTAATTATGTAGTATTGCCTAGACAGGACTCGATTGGAATCGATGGGCCTCGATGGGTTGACCTCGATAGTGTTATAGTTTGACCTCGATAGAAATCGACATTTTGTTGTTTTATATTGTAGTTTAATTTTTTGACTTTTTTTTTGTTTTTTTTTGTTGCAGATTTGAATGTTTCCGTATTTGATGCATTCAATGGTGTTTGGGAACTCGAAAATAGGGATTGGATTTTCAGGGATGCTGAAAATCAAGTTCTGCCCGTGGAGAAGGGTGTGACGTATGAGCAACTACTTGACATTCTGTACGATGAGCTTGAAGTGGATAAATGTGTGCATGACTTGAAAATTGAGGTCCCGAACACATGTATATCACAATCCGTCAAACCTACAGTTATAAAATATGATAGGCATGTGTGTCCATTCATTGGGTTAGCATCGACATCTGTAGAGAAGTTCATTCCTCTATGTGTGACATTGATTAGGAAGAGAGGTATAAGAAATGCATCGGCTTCTGCCAGCGTTAATAAAGAAGTTCGATTTGAAGAGAACATTTTGATGAGGACACCAAGACCCAAGTATCAAGCCAAGTTCCAGTTGGTCCAGTGACGAGGGCACGAGCCAAGAGATTCAAGGAAGAACTTAACAGCCTAGTCCACAAAGTCCTAAAACAAGAGGAGACCGTGGTCAACATTGAAGGAGAACAAAGACTTGTCTTACTCATCAAAGTTGACTGAGTTTAGGAGCTTCATGAGTCTTATTGTATTTGTCATTTTTAATTTATTTACGTTATTGTTGTTATTTGGTCTTTCTTTATTTTTGTGATAAGTCAATCATTTGACTTGTGTGAGTCCAATAGTCCTTTTGTCTTTAATTTTCGGTTTTCATGAGGAAGACAAAAGGCTTGTCTTTAATTTCAGTTTTCATTAGGAAGACAAAGGGGCTGTCCTTAATTTTTCGGTTTCATTAGGAAGACCAAGGGTCTTGTTTTCATGTAATTTTCGTCCTTATAAGGACTGCCAAAACATTTGGAAAAACCAGATTATGTTGAATGAAATTGTGAGTTTATTTCTTCTTGAGTTCTTGAAGAAACTTTTGAACTTATCAAGGAGATTCCTTGTGGCGTTCATCCTGACTTATCAAACGGATTCCATCCCCGTTTGTGGCGTCTTCCTCATACCAAGGTTCGTGCTTGGCTAAGCATTGGGTCGCGGTTCCATTCCAACCACGTGTGTTCTTGGTGGCTGTTCCATATTTGGTGTCGGGTTTCGTCACACTTGTTGGCGTGGTTCGTATCAGTTGGTATCAGAGATTAGGATCATCCGGTTTGGCCTATCCTTTTTCATCTTTTTTTTTTCTATTCAATTCGTGTTCTTATATTAGGGTTTCTGAAATAAAAAATATATATATATATCAATTCGTGTTCATCTAGTCTTGTGTTTCTATTCTAGAGCTTGTTAATTTCAATTGTTTCCTTGTTTCCCTTATTTGTTGTGAAATCCGAAACTATTCTAGAGTTTGTTGATTTCCTTATTTCAATTGTTTCCTTGTTTGAAATCCGAGCCTAGGTTCATACGGTTTGGCCTATCTTTTTTTTTTCCCCTTGTTTTTTTTTCCATTTCGTTTCTTTGTTCAAATATTGGAATGGAATTATGGTTTCTGAAATTTCCCCTAATTTGTTTTCTTTTTGTTTCTAAAATCGTGAATTAGGGTTCTTAACGTGAATTAGGGCTTTGAGTTTTTCTCTTGTTCTAATTGTGGAATCTTAATTGTCATTGAGTTTCTCTTGCTGTTTTGTTTTGAAATCCGAATTTTGCCTTGGGTTTCTCTTGTTCTTGTTGTGAAATCCGAATTTGGTATTGATAACTCCCTTGTTTCAATTGTGTCCCTGGTTTCAATTGGTTCCTTTATTTGATGTGGAATCCGAGACTATTATAGTGCCACAAATTATTTTGGTTTTGATCTTATTGGTTGAATCACAGATTGGATTTTAGGAATATTGGTTTTCTGTTATTGGGAGTGTTCTTGAATCTGTTATAGTACCACAGTTTGCTTGGTTTCCGGATTGGTTCTTTGGTGTTCAAAAAATTTTCTTTTCAAAAAATTGAGTATCTGGGTTATCAAATTTGAGAGATAAAAAAAAAAAAAAACAAAAAGGAAGAAAGGAAAGGAAAGGAAAAGGGAAGGGGATCCGAGTCTGGAAATCCCTCTTAAAAAATTTTGTTCTATTCTTGTTCCCCATGGTTTAGAGGCCTTTTTGCCAAAACCCCACACAAGTGTTCCAAAAATCATCATTTTTTCGTCATTTTCACCAGTTTTCGTCGGTGTTCATTTGGTTTGTTTGGTTGGATTTGCTGCTTGAATACTCCATATCACTGTTTCATTAGTTTTCAAAGAGCTTAAAGAAGAAAATAGAGGGGAAAAAGGCAGAGGTGTGAGCTTATTTGAGGGTAAAAGCCATCATTGAGTGCAAACACGAGTGTACTTGAGTGACCATTTTCTTTGAGTGAAACACATGAGGGAGTGCAGTGAGGTCCTTTCTATAATTGTCTAACCTTATTGTTTTGCAGATTCTCCATCATGTCACAAAATACAGAAAGAAATGCAGGCAATGACGCTCCACCACCTACAGTTCCAAATCTACAAATTGAAGCTTTAATGGGGGAGATGAGGAGGATGTTGAGGGAGGAGTGTGAGCAAATACATGAGCGATTGGATAGGGTAGAAGAGAGGGCACAACGGAGACCAAGGAGGAATAGGTTGCACCAAAGGGAGGATGAGAATGAAGGGGATTTAGAAGGGGTAGTTTCTGATGATGAGTTTGATAGGATGTCGACGGGTAACCATAGGAGGTATGGTGGGAATAGAGAAGATAGGAACCAGGTAGATAATTATATGGGGAATATCAAAATGAGAATCCCGGCATTTCAGGGGAAGAGTGATCCTGAAGCATACCTTGAGTGGGAGAAGAAAATGGAGCTA
Organism: Humulus lupulus; assembly: GCF_963169125.1. Classification (NCBI taxonomy): domain Eukaryota; kingdom Viridiplantae; phylum Streptophyta; class Magnoliopsida; order Rosales; family Cannabaceae; genus Humulus; species Humulus lupulus. The sequence goes on along the minus strand of NC_084798.1, from coordinate 107,697,843 downwards.
GTTTTTGATTGTCACAACTACTCCGACATGAAGAAGGTAAAACTTGCTGCCATTGAGTTTACTGATTATGCTATTGTTTGGTGGGATCAGTTGTGCATCAACAGGAGGCGGAGTGGAGATCGCCCTATTGACACATGGGAGGCCATGAAGAGGGTGATGAGACGGCGATTTGTACCATCTCATTATTATCGAGATCTATACCTTAAGTTGCAGGGTCTTCGTCAAGGGTCCAGAAGTGTTGATGAGTATTACAAGGAGATGGAGATGGCTATGATTAGAGCCAATGTTGAAGAGGATCGGGAGGCAACCATGGCAAGGTTTTTGAATGGGTTGAACAGAGAGATTGCTGACCCAATCGAGCTACACCATTATGTGGAATTGGAGGATTTGATTCATATGGCAATCAAAGTTGAGAGGCAGCTCAAGAAGGGTAGTTCAAGTTCGAGGTCAAGACCGAGCCCACACAATCCAAGTACAACACCTTGGAGGTCGAACTATCCAAAGAAAGAAGACCAACCCACTTCATCATCTACACCAAAACCAGCCACCACAGCCACGCCACCTCAAGGTAAAACAACTCCTACTAAGTCTCATTTTAGTGAGATAAGGTGTTTCAAATGTCAGGGGAGAGGACACATTGCTAGCCAGTGTCCAAACAAGAGAGTCATGGTGATTCGAGAAAGTGGAGAGATAGATTCTGAAGATGAAGATGATCTTGCTGACATGCCACCATTGGAAGATGCTTCTGACAATGAGTATGGACCAGAATCTGGTGAGATGCTTGCACTAGTCACAAGGCGAGTCCTAAATTTGCAAGCAAAAGAAGAGGAAGAAGAGGTGCAGCGAGAGAACATCTTTCACACTCATTGTCATGTGAGAGACAAGGTATGTAGTGTCATTATTGATGGAGGTAGTTGTACTAATGTTGCAGTGCTTCCATGGTTGCCAAGATGGGGCTTACAACGCTTAGGCATCCTTGTCCATACAAATTGCAATGGCTGAATGATAGTGGTGAAGTGAGGGTTACAAAACAGGTGCTAGTCTCATTTCGAATTGGCAAGTATGAAGATGAGGTGTTGTGTGATGTGGTTCCCATGCAAGCTGGACACCTCCTTCTAGGAAGGCCTTGGCAATTTGATCGGCGGGTGCAGCATGACGGCTTCACCAACAAGTATTCATTCACATTCCGTCAACGAACAATCACTCTAGCGCCTTTGACACCAAAGCAAGTGTATGAAGATCAAGTGAGGTTGCAAAAATTGAGTGACAAAAAGAAAATGAGTGAGCAAAAAGAGAATGAAAAGATGAATGAGAGTGAGGAAAAAGAGAGACAAAGAGAGAAAAGTGTGGAATCAAGTGAGAGAAAACAAAATAATTTTTATGCAAAAAAAAGTGAGGTTAAGAGAGCATTGTGTACAAAACAGCCCATGATTTTACTCATGTATAAGGAGGCTCTTTTAAATACTAACCAACTTGATTCTTCGCTGCCAAGTGTTGTTGTGTCTATTTTGCAGGAATTTGAGGATGTGTTTCCTGAGAAAGTACCACATGGTTTGCCACCTGTTCGAGGAATAGAACATCAAATTGATTTTGTTCCAGGTGCTTCCATCCCAAACCGACCAGCCTACAGAAGTAATCCTGATGAAACAAAGGAATTGCAAAGGCAAATTGAAGAATTGATGGAGAAAGGGCATGTGAGAGAAAGCATGAGCCCTTGTGCTGTTCCAGTGATTCTAGTTCCCAAGAAGGATGGAACATGGAGGATGTGTGTTGACTGTCGAGCCATCAACAATATAACGGTAAAATATCGACATCCCATTCCTCGTTTAGATGACATGTTAGATGAATTGCATGGTTCTTGTGTGTTTTCCAAAATTGATCTTAAAAGTGGGTATCATCAGATACGTATGAAAGAAGGGGATGAGTGGAAAACTGCTTTTAAAACTAAACATGGATTGTATGAGTGGTTAGTCATGCCATTTGGACTAACTAATGCACCTAGCACTTTCATGCGCTTAATGAATCATGTATTGCGTGCTTTCATTGGAAAATTTGTGGTTGTGTATTTTGATGATATTCTTATTTATAGTAAGAATTTGCATGACCATGTTTTGCATTTGCATTCTGTTTTGGATGTTCTTAGGAAACAGAGTTTATATGCTAACCTCAGTAAGTGTACTTTCTGCACCGATAAGCTTGTTTTCCTAGGCTTTGTTGTAAGTGCTACAGGTATTCAGGTGGATGAAGAAAAGATCAAAGCCATCCAAGAGTGGCCGACCCCTACAACTATAGGTAATGTTAGAAGTTTTCATGGACTTGCTAGCTTCTACAGGAGGTTTGTGAAAAATTTTAGCACCATCGCCGCACCACTTACAGAAGTTATCAAAAAGAATGTGATATTTAAATGGGGTGAAGCTCAAGAGGAGGCATTTCAGCTACTGAAATACAAGCTTACTCATGCTCCTTTACTTGCTTTGCCTAACTTTTCTAACACTTTTGAAGTTGAATGTGATGCTTCTGGAATAGGTATTGGCGCTGTTCTTATGCAGGATGGGAGACCGCTTGCATACTTTAGCGAAAAGCTAAGTGGGGCTGCCCTCAATTACCCCACCTATGACAAAGAATTGTATGCACTAGTGCGTGCTTTAGAAACATGGCAGCACTATTTGTGGCCAAAGGAGTTTGTGATTCGCACAGATCATGAATCCTTGAAACATTTGAAAGGCCAACACAAGCTCAACAAGAGACATGCCAGATGGGTTGAGTTCATTGAGACATTTCCTTATGTCATTCGCTATAAACAAGGTAAGGAGAATGTGGTTGCTGATGCCCTTTCTCGCAGGTATGCCCTAATCTCCACTCTTGATGCTAAATTACTTGGGTTTGAACACATAAAGGAGCTGTATTTTGCTGACCATGATTTTGGGGAAATTTATGGTGTTTGTGAAAAATCTGCTGAAGGAAAATTTTATAGGCATGAGGGTTTCTTGTTTAGGGAGCATAGGTTGTGTGTACCAAATTGTTCTTTGAGAGATTTGCTAGTTAGAGAGTCCCACGGGGGAGGGTTGATGGGACATTTTGGAGTTGCTAAGACCCTAGTTATGTTGCAAGAGCACTTCTTTTGGCCCCACATGAAACGAGATGTTGAGCGAATTTGTGGTAGGTGTGTCACTTGTAGGCAAGCTAAATCAAGAGTTCAGCCAAATGGCCTTTACACACCCCTACCTATCCCTAGTTCCCCATGGGTTGACATTTCAATGGATTTTGTGTTGGGTTTACCTAGAAGTAAGCGTGGGAGGGATTCAATCTTTGTGGTTGTAGACAGATTTTCTAAGATGGCTCATTTTATTCCTTGTCATAAAACTGATGATGCCTCTAACGTTGCAGATTTGTTCTTTAGGGAGATTGTGAGATTACATGGTATGCCTAGAACAATTGTATCAGATAGGGATGCTAAGTTCTTAAGCTATTTTTGGAAAACATTGTGGGGAAAACTTGGGACAAAACTATTATTTTCTACTACTTGTCACCCTCAAACCGATGGTCAAACAGAAGTAGTTAATAGGACCCTATCCACCTTGTTGAGGGCTATCATAAGTAAAAATATTAAGACTTGGGAAGATTGTTTGCCACATGTTGAGTTTGCTTATAATCGTTCAATGCATTCTGCTACTAAATTTTCACCATTTGAAATTGTTTATGGTTTTAATCCTCTAACTCCTTTGGATTTATCACCTTTACCTGTTTCTGAGCATTTGAATTTAGATGGCGAGAAGAAGGCAGAATTTGTGAAGAAAATCCATGAGAGGGCGCGACTCAACATAGAAAGAAGGACTGAACAATACATTAAGCAAGCTAACAAGGGTCGTCATAAGCAGGTTTTTGAGCCCGGTGATTGGGTATGGTTACACATGAGGAAAGAGCGATTCCCAACACAAAGGCGTTCAAAATTGCTACCTCGAGGAGATGGTCCATTTCAAGTACTTGAAAGGATCAATGACAATGCCTACAGACTCGATTTACCAGGTGAGTATAATGTTAGTGCTACTTTTAATGTTTCTGATTTGAGTCCTTTTGATGCAGGTGACGATTTGAGGTCAAATCCTTCTAAAGAGGGGGGGAATGATGAGGACACCAAGACCCAAGTATCAAGCCAAGTTCCAGTTGGTCCAGTGACGAGGGCACGAGCCAAGAGATTCAAGGAAGAACTTAACAGCCTAGTCCACAAAGTCCTAAAACAAGAGGAGACCGTGGTCAACATTGAAGGAGAACAAAGACTTGTCTTACTCATCAAAGTTGACTGAGTTTAGGAGCTTCATGAGTCTTATTGTATTTGCCATTTTTAATTTATTTACGTTATTGTTGTTATTTGGTCTTTCTTTATTTTTGTGATAAGTCAAACATTTGACTTGTGTGAGTCCAATAGTCCTTTTGTCTTTAATTTTCGGTTTTCATGAGGAAGACAAAAGGCTTGTCTTTAATTTCAGTTTTCATTAGGAAGACAAAGGGGCTGTCCTTAATTTTTCGGTTTCATTAGGAAGACCAAGGGTCTTGTTTTCATGTAATTTTCGTCCTTATAAGGACTGCCAAAACATTTGGAAAAACCAGATTATGTTGAATGAAATTGTGAGTTTATTTCTTCTTGAGTTCTTGAAGAAACTTTTGAACTTATCAAGGAGATTCCTTGTGGCGTTCATCCTGACTTATCAAACGGATTCCATCCCCGTTTGTGGCGTCTTCCTCATACCAAGGTTCGTGCTTGGCTAAGCATTGGGTCGCGGTTCCATTCCAACCACGTGTGTTCTTGGTGGCTGTTCCATATTTGGTGTCGGGTTTCGTCACACTTGTTGGCGTGGTTCGTATCACATTTCTCCTCCATGTCATGGTTTTAAAGGTACTCAAGGTGACGTTGAAACATGTGTTCCCGAGACAAATCCAGACGTTATAGTCCATGATGATATCCCGGTTAGAGATCCGCCATATGTGCATGACACAGTGGAGTACGATCCCTATGGCTACAATCCTTATGTCAATGAAGATCCTGTTGCTGATGCAACAGATCTTGGTGGGCAAGATGTTAGGGCAGATTTTCCAACACAGAGTTTAGATGTTATGGTAGATGAGGATCGCAAAATAGATGATCAGCAAACACCTGGGACCAGCAGTAGTCGTCCAGGACCAAATAGAACCGATGATAGTTTTAGATGGAGTTCTCCAATTGACTTAGATGAAGATCATAGAACATGGAGTGCTCCCATGTTCACCAAAGAGGATATAGAGGCCTCACATCAACATCATTCCTCAACCAGCAAAGCTTCAGGAGAATTGCACCTTGGGAAGTTTTTTCAGAACAAGCTTGAATTGAAAACCAAAGCATCCATATTTTTGATGAAGAATAATTTTGAGTTTATGGTGAAGAAATATGGGACTGATGTGTGGTACATTACCTGGAAGGATCCTAATTGTGGTTGGAGATTGAGGGGTAAGAAAAAAATGCGATCTGAAATGTTCGAGATTACTGTATACAACGAAGTACACACTTGCTCACAAGAAATTTGAGATAAGGACCACCGTCAAGCATCACATTGGGTTGTTGGGCTCCTAATCAAGAGGAAATTTGCTACCGATGGTACTCGGTACATGGAAAACAACATAAGGGAGGACATGAAGCACCATTTTGGGGTCGAAATGAGCTATGAGAAGGCATGGAGATGCAGAGAAAAGGCTCTTATGTATGTCAGAGGGACACCTGAGGAATCATACTCCAAGTTACCTGGACACCTGTGTTAGTTGGAGCATAAGAACCCAGGTATAATTACTTATTTTGTAGCAGAAGATGGTCGTTTCTTGTATTGCATCTTTTCCCTCGGTGTTTCTAGGCGTTGTTTCCAGTACTGTTGTCTTGTAATTTGTGTGGATGGCAGATTCTTGAAGAATAAGTATGGTGGCCACATGCTCTATCCTGCTGCGTTGGATGCAAACAACCAGTTGTTTCCAATTGCGTTTGCATTGGTGGACAGTGAGAACCATAAATCTTGGACTTATTTCATGAGAAAATTGAAGGAAGCCATAGGGGACGTTGAGAATCTTGCTTTTGTATCGGATAGGCATACAAGCATTAATCATGCTTTGGAACTTGTGTTCCCAGATGCCTATCACGGTGCATGTTACCACCATATCTGTATGAATGTTGTGGCAAAATTCAAAACTGACCACGTGCAAGACATCATGGGGTGTGCAGCATACGCATTTCAAAGAACGGAATTTCACAAGTTCTTTGACAAGATTAAGGTAATTGATCTGCCCATTGCTCAATATCTAGAGGGAATTGGCTTTGAAAGGTGGAGTAGCGCTTATTTTCCTGGTAACCGATACAATATCATGATGAGTAACTATGTAGAAAGATTTAACAATAAAACAAGGAGGCAAGGAGCTTTCCAGTCGCCATTTTTCTTGAATTCATAAGATTCACTCTTCAGTCATGGTTTGCAAATAGACGTGAAAGAGCTACAACAACAACAACTGTATTATCACCTGAGATGGAAAAGGATTTGAAGCAAATAGGTGATAAAGCAATTTTTTTGGATGTCCAAGTCCTTGGTCATCACGAATTTCTTGTGGTCGAGGGTAATGGTGATGGTGAGGTGAACTTGGCCACACAATCATGCTCTTGTGGCATGTTCCAAACCATTGGGATACCCTGTGTACATGCTTTTGCTACAGCCAGAAAAAGAAGCATAAACATTTACTCATTGTGTTCCCCTTACAATAGAATCGAGGCATTGAAGGACACTTATAAAGATACTATTTACCTTGTTGGGAACGAGGATGAATGGGTAATCCCTGATCACATCAAAGATACGGTTTTCGGTGTCCCCGTTGAGAAAACCCCTGTAGGAAGGCCTAGGAAGCAGAAAGTGGGTAGGCGAAAGACAAATCGCTATGCTTCACGTGGGGAAAAGATTGTCAAGCCACGTAAGTGTAGCAAATGTGGTGGTAATGGGTACAATAGGAAGTCATGTAAGGGTAGGATTTAAAATATTGTGTTATGTAATTATTTAATTGATTTTGGAGTAAAATAAAGGCTTCCTTTGCAACTTTTGCCAGCTTCTCTGCCTCTTTCTCAAGTACCATTACTTCCTCCGCTGCAATCCCAGCCTCCCCCACAGTTGATTCCAACTCAGGGAATAACCTGGAATCAACTTCTGGGAGGCTATTGTAGAAGACTACCTCACCGGGACGTGGCTTCAGCATGGAAAATACCACTAACTACATGGTTGAATAACATGTGTCAGGAAAACTTTAATAAAATAAATCGTTAATCAATTAATTTGTGACATTTAACAAGATAAAATGGAACTTACTCGATGGTTGGCGAATATAGGAACCAACTGAGCTGTTGAAATAGTGAAATCAGTCTTCGTAGCCCAACTAAGCATCCTCGGTATCTGGTTCCCACTATTCTCACCGAACTTACTCCCGAGAGATGGCATGGCCTCAAAAGCCCAGTAAAGAAGCGTTGGTGCATAGCCATAGAAACTATACTTCGCCTCCTTCTATTTTTTGCTTGGCCCCTCTTTCTTCTTCTCCTTGTAGAGTTTCAATTGCTTCTTCATGTCCTTCTGAACTCCTTTGCTAACCTTCTTAAATGACAACTTCCCCCATGGATACTTGAAAAAGTAATCAAGATCCTCAACCATCCTCAGGTAATCTCCCCATATCATCGTTGTCTTCTCTGGGGCATTCAGTACCCCCTCTATCAAATAGCATAAACCTAGCTTAAATGCATCTTCTGGGTTTGCGGAGGCCTTCAATGCATCTTCCAACTGACCAAAACTAACCTTCGAATCACCATTAAAATATTCCTGGATGATCCGATCACTTGAAAGATGCTCTTTCAACTTATCTGGGGACGGTGATTTCCCAAAATTTAGCCCGGTAACTAGGGCAAACTCTGCAATACCAAATCTACACAGAGTGTTGCCAAGGTAGAACTTACCCTCTTCAGGCTTCTTGCTTTCTACCTTACGCAACATTAGCTGATGTAGCAGAACCCCAAAAAAACTAAACGGCTTCGCCTTAAAGAACTGTCCCAACGGGCATGCCTGTGCTCTTTCAATAAGACCATGCCTCTGAAACTGCTCTATAAGGGTATCTAAGTAGGCACTACCCCTATAAGTGACACGGCCAGGAAAGTGCTTCTCCAACAGCACAATAAGTTCAGGCATCTGAAAAAAAAAACCAAAAAAAAAATGTTAAAAAAATGTAAAACAATATGTTCACTATTGAGGCAGTTACTATCGAGGCCTATCGAGTCCCATCGAGGTAGCTACTATCGAGGCCTATCAAAACATATCGAGGCCTATCGAGGTAGGTGCTAAAATCCCAAAGCATGATACAATCGGGTTACTATCGAGTCCTATCGAGTCTTATTGAGGCCTATCGAGGTGGGTTCTAAAAATCCCAAAGAATCGTATCATTTGGTTACTATCGAGTCTTATTGAGTACTGTCGAGGCCTATCGAGGTAGGTGCTAAATTCCCAAAGCATGATACAATCAGGTTACTATCGAGTCCGATCGAGGCCAATCGAGGTGGGTTCTAAAAATCCCAAAGAATCATATCATCTGGTTACTATCGAGTCTTATCGAGTTCTATCGAGGCCTATCGAAGTAGGTCCTAAAAATCCCAAAGAAAGACATCATCTGGTTACTATCGAGTCCTATCGAGGTGGGTTCTAAAAATCCCAAAGAATCATATCATCTGGTTACTATTGAGTCTTATCGAGGCCTATCGAGGTAAGTCCTAAAAATCCAAAAGCAAGATATCATCTGGTTACTATCGAGTCCTATCAAGGCCTATCGATTCCTATCGAGGCAGGTCCTAAAAATCCCAAAGGCCAATGGCATCGAGTCCTATCGAGGTCTATGCTAAAATTTCTATAAGCCTAAAATTTGAACGAGTCCTATTGAGTCCGATCGAGGCCTATCGAGGCACAGTCAAGTCTAGACCCTAACATATACTATTGAGTCCTATCAATTTCTATCGAGGTGCATCAAAAATCTCGAAAAAAAAACTCAAATTTCTTCATTCCCCAACACCGATCTATCCTATGAACAAAAATCAACAAAAAAACCAAACACATACACATATTGCAGATTAAATACAAAATCCCTCGCCTTCACTTTCTTTGGGGTTGTTTCCTTCTATATGCTCGACGTTTTCTCCTTTGCCTTCTCCGATCAAAAACTCCAACAATATCCGAGCCCTTGTTCGTGGTCATGGAAGACAATGCTTGGGTTCTGATGGATTCAATTGGGTTTGAGTGTTTTTTTCCTTTGGGAGGGGAAGAGACCGAGAGAATACGGACAGTGCGTGGGAAAAAATGTCAGGGGTATTTTGGGTAGTAAGGTAATTAGTAGGATCAAAATGGGAGTTATATAGTGATAGGATATTTTCTAAATGTAGTGTCACTTAATGCATTAAAATTAAAAATTCCCTTTATAAAACCCATTTCCTTTTGTTTATTTTTATTAATTAAAATAAATTCATTGGTAGTTGAGTAGTTTAAACACAGTACCACATTCCCCCAAACCTATATGTTAGTAATCTCTAAAAGCGACCTAGAATATGTGTAAATTCTGATCGCTTGGGGGGAAACTACCCATTGCAATAATCGTTTTAAGTAAGTCTTTGAAAAAATTCTGTTAAATTAGAATTTGGAAATGAAAAATTTTGGTAGCTTGAAAAAGGCCTAGTTTTTTCATAATAATTCAGAATTAACTAAGTTAGACAAGAAAAGTTAACGCAATAAAACCCTGGACTAAACAAGGTACAAGGTCTGAATATTAACAGGTATGGTATTAAGTTATTAAAACCATGGATATGACAAGGTACGCGACCTAAGAACTAATCATGTTAGCAATTAAGCTTACAATTCCTATAACTACGTGATTAGAATTCAAAAGGCACAGTATGATAGAATGGAATTATACAAAAAAAAATAAAAAATTAGAACGAGGATATTAACCTTGAAAATAACCAAAATTGTTAATTGTCTCAGCCTGCAAGGCTTAGTTACAATGTATTTAAAAATCTCACCAAAAAAAAAACAAACAATAAAACGGCAAAGAGGCCCCTAAATCTTGAGCTCCGGTAGCTTGTCCTTTATTGGTGACATCGTCCTCCCCAACATCTTCACCAGCCACAAAAGTGTCCATTGTGTCTGAGGCCTCTCTTGCAAGGCGATCTTGAAATTTGGTGTGGTAGCGATCCCACAGCACTACCCCCCCCCCCCCTGGAGTTCATCTTGGCCTCATGGCAATCAACTTTAGTTTGGAGGTCATCAAACTTGGCTTGGATTTAGTCTTGCGTTTTGATTGCTTCAAGTGGTTGCTTTTTTGCACCTTTCTCATTAGCTCGGGTTGTGTCAAGTTCTTACTGGAGTTTCGTGCATGCCCCCCAAGCTGGGAATAGGCATCCTCCATCTGCATGCACTTGCCCTTGATCTGGTCCACCTTGGCAGCAATCATCGTCCCTGCTCAAATCTAGGCTAGGAGTGCCTGTAATAGAAATAGTCAAAGCTTATGCTATGTATGGAATAAGCAAAACAAAAATCATTTAGGGAGAGAACTTACGGTCAGGTGCATCCCCACGACTAAGTCCATCGCGTCCTAAGTAGCGAAATCTTCTATTATTTCAACCTTGTGCACCATGAGTTGGTTAACATGGCCCACCATGTCATTGGTTAGGCCTGTATTGAACCATGGAGGCGAGCTTGGAATTTTCCCACTTCCACACGAGGAGCTCGGGAAGAGGTTGGTGGGGCAGGAGGAGGGTCAGCTCTGGGAGTTGGAAGAAGAACATCTTGGACTGTGACCACGATCTCCTTTTGAGCTCAGAGTTTGGAAGAAGCGAACTATTTTCCCTTTAGTAGGGCCCCTGAAGAAGAACCTCTATGTAACGCCAAGACCGCTACACTATGTACTTATAAAGGTGCAAGACTTGCTAATCAAGTCATTAATTTAAAAACGTGTCACTAAACATGTATGAGCCAGGGTTAAAAAGGTTTTAGTCTCAAAAGTGTCATTTCATATAATTAAGCAGTTATATACATGGGATCCCAAAAGAAACAGAGTTTAAAATTAGGATTACAGACTCCCAAAATTACAGACAACTATTAGCCATACTAAGGCAAAATGAACAATTTCTGGGTCTCGTGTCCCTGCCTAAACCTCAACTGTGGCGGCTGAGCAACTGGCCATGTACATTCCACTTGTAGAGCTCTCCAAATCAAGGTTAATCAAGCTTGCCCTTGCCTTTACCTACACCACGTAGCACCTGTGAGCCAAGGCCCAGCAAGAAAACATGATATGCAACACAAACAATAATAACAGATAGTAAATTCACTAAGCACGAACTTTCACCAAATAACCCACATTAATCTTTCAGCATATATTCAGAATCATGGATGCAGTCAATCACTTATAATATTCATATCACATAATAATCAGGGCCGACAACTTAGGCCGCACCCTCTGTTTACCCCACTGACTCCAGCTTGCTTAAACCGAGCTCAGTGCATATTAAGCTGTCCTCGGCTACCAGTGGCCAAGTCGTGCCCTGTGTGCTAGTGTAACCCTTGGCACCCTTAGGTCGTTGGTTCACTAATTAGCTTGCATGGAATAATACCATCCTTTCAAGCATACACAATAGGGAACCCTTAGTCCCATTACAAATATTCAACCAGGTGCAATTTTCTTACCTTTGGCTTCCAAGTGAACTATTTATGAGTGATGCTCCTTGAGTGCGATCCGATCCCCGAGGCCTAGCTTAGCACCTAGTCACAACCAATATAAAGGATACCATCAACAATCTTAAATGAGCTTCTAGACAAAGTTCTAGTCTCCAGAACATTGAACTTCACCAAACATGATAAAAGATTCAATCTCGGGCACCCTAGGTTAAATTCCAAACCCAAGAATCTCAAAATCCCAAAATCCCTTAAGGGCTGCGGAATTAGCCATCCATGCCATGGAATGGCCCCAACCAAAGGCCTCCCAAAGCACAAAAACAGGTAAGGGCTGCGACCCTACTTAGACCATGCTGCGGCCTGCCCTCCTTCCTCAACACCCATCATCTTTGAAGGGTCGCGGCTCACCAAGAACTATGCCGCGGCCCGACCCCTTCGAACCTAGAAAAACCTCTATTTTTAACTCTCAAACCTCATGCAAACTCACTCAAAACCACCCCAAATCCAAAACTCAATTATCCAAAAACTTCCCACAAGATTCCAACAACACAACCCAGCTGAAACCTAGGCTAGAAACCCATAAAAAACCCATTTCAATTACTGAAACTTTCTAACTTAAAAACACAAAACCCAGCCATGAAAACACTATAAATCAGCCATCAAGCCTTATATTAGAGCTTACCTCAGCTGTAGAACCACTTCTCTAAGGAGAATCTGAGTCAATTCCCAAGCTTTTCCACCTTAATTCTGCCCTTAACATCAAAATCACAATCACCTCATTGTTAGAGAATATATATTATTGCTCAATGGAATTATGGAAAAACCAAATACAACTCTATGCAAAAATACAATGGAAAAGATAATATTGATTAAATAAATATTACAACTCAATTGCTCAAAATACAAGTAAATAGAAAGATGAAGAAGAAGAAGATTACAAACTCAATGCTATAATAATACAAGTAAATAAGAAGAACAAAAGAATGAAAACACAAACAAACTCTCACACTCAACCAAAGTGTAGAGTAGTGGGGATCACCAACTTGAACAAGGTTCAAGACCTTTGTCCAAAAGCTTATTTCCCCCTATTCTCTAAGCACTAAGGGATCTCTCAAGGAAATAGCTCTCTGGAATTATCAAGCCTCAATGTGTATATTTCAGCCAAGTGCTTTGTGGATGAAAAATGGTGTTGTCTTACAAGTGAGCATTAGGCTCCTATTTATAGAGTTTGAGATACCCCTTTGAATTTCAAATTCCACCAACCCTCATGGCTGTTACCAATGTTTAATTGGATGTTTATGGAATTAAAATAGAGATTTGGGAGTTATTTGGGATGTTAGAACCGTTCAATTTGGAAAAAACTGAAAATTCACATAGGCTGTTAGCCTCACTGGCCGCGACCACGACTTTTCAGTGGTCGCGGCCACTGAAAGTCAGTGGCCATTTTCAGCACAAAAAATTCATTTTTCCAAAACGTTCCAAAACGTCCCAAATCCTTTCCCCCATGATTTTGTAACCTCCAAACACCTATTGGGAGTTAAAAACATGTCTCCAACAGTCATATATCATTATGATTTTATGAAATCCAATCTCAAATGTGTAACATATAATATACACATTATTGGGTAATATTTGGGAGTTACAAATTTGTAATTGATTTTGTAACTCCAAAATATGTCACATTTGGGCACACACATTAGTCCAATTTTGTGACTCTCAATAATATGTTACAAGGTGTGACAAATCACATTTTGTCACATTATTTAATCTAATATTATATTATATGAAATAATATTACATTCCCCCACTAGATTAAATAATCACTTCTTGTATCACTTATTTAATCAATCAAACATTATATTAAAATATAATATTCCCCCACTTGATTAAATAATCACTCTCTATAGAAACCTTTGCATTGGTGCATAAAGTAAAATGCCTTTCGACTTGAATTTTACCTTAGTGTAATTATCACAAAGTTTGTTGAAATTTTGGTTGCCGAAGCATGGAACCACTATCCCTTGATAACAAACTGGTGATAACACACACACTTTGCTATGTTCACTTGAGACCTCAATGTCGCGCTTTTGCACCGTTAATGGCCATGTGCACAGTCCATTCATAGACTTTTCTTGAGAATGACTCCCAATTCTCATGAGGGGCGGCACCACCCTAAGGTCTATATAGGTAGAACTCTTACAATATTTTGTTACCCTAAAATACTTGTCTTTTCAAGACTGAGTTCTATTAAAAAACATTTCAGTTTTAACCCTCAATTTGGTAACACACTAGTACTCATATCTCAGATGGGACAAAATTGGAGTACTACTATCTATTCACTTGATTGACTTATTATTACCTATTGAACCTAATACTAGTTTGGTTACTAGTATTAAAATAGGTTACCATCAACCGTGAATCTCTTTAGGGAGTCTAAGTCCCACCCCTTGAGCTGTAGAAATGATTCCATTTGAATCATTTCTTTTCTCATGTATGCATACTTAGACACTCTTATTATTTTATTCAAACTTTGTTGCTAGCCATAGTTTGATTAAAATAGTTACCCCTTTAAAATAGTAATTTTGACCATAGTCAACACCCCCACTATTTTATAGTTTTATATCCAAGATAAACATTTTCCTTGACTATTAATTCTAGAAACCTATTTTGTTTCTAGAATTCTCATTTATGTTTTAAATTAATTCCTTCTTGAATCAAAATATTACAAATAGTAACTTTAGACACCAAGCATGTCTAGATTTATCCATTCTATACATATATAGCCAATGTGATTTAGAATGTGGAATTCCAAATCACCTATTTGATAGAATGACCAAATTAATCAATTAATTAACAACAAAATAAATTGATTAACTTTGGAGCATCACCCCCACATTTCTCATACAGTGACAATAAAATATCACTTTAAAATAGAAATCTCTTCATTTCTAATAAGTCATTTATCCTCCAAGATAAATCTAGACCTATGATTCTCAAAGTTCATCATGAGTCCTCTATACCACATGATAAACTCTTAAGATAAAACATCAATGTTTATCTTGATTTATTTACTTGCTAAAGCAAGAAACACTTATTTGAAAGTAACTTTCACTTGGTTGCTTTCTTTTATATATTTCACATAATAAAATGTGAACACAAATGTAATGTGAGAATTTCTCAAACAAATAATCAGAAATTTTCAATTTTAGTTGTCTAAATAATCTCAAAATCACTTAAACAAATTTTGTGTATTTTCTAAGAGTCTCTTTGAGATTCTTTTGAAAGCATCAATTTGACATCCATTGATTTTCTCATCAAAATGAAAATGAAAATGTCAATTTATTTTTAAACACATTAAATCAAAGAAAATAAACTCTCATTGATTTATTTAAACACTTTGATTTCTTATGTTTTTTGTTTAAAATTATCTCCTCATTGAGATTAATTTAAACATATTACCATCTTTAACCAAAATGAATAAAGTTCTCTTTTATTCACCATTGATGTAAAGATTCAAAATTGCTTCTCCAATTTTGAAAATGTCTCCTCATTGAATATTTAAGAATTATTGTCACTAAATAATTCTCAAATATATTTTATTTGACCTCACTCTATACTATAGGTCTATTGAGTCAATATGTCATCCCACAATTTTTTTAAATCCACCTTGATCCATTTTTCTTGCAATGGCAAGACACAACCATTAAAAGATGTAACCCCCTTAGGTTCATCTTTTCTTATCTCATAAAAATGAGATGGTCAACACTTAAATGAGAAGTTTCATTTCTCAAATAATTATCTTTATTTACCAAATGAATGGTAACTCATCACATTGCAATAATAGAGGATAAAACATATTAATATTATTATCACCTTAATAATCATATTATATGGACACCACAATAATCATGATAATTCTCATCAATATAGGATAAAACATATTAACATCTTTCAAATGTTTACAAGATTATATTTCAATATAATTTCACATTGTTGTAAACTAACATGGCTCTTTATTAATATGAAACATGAATTAATAATATCATCCACATATGATTTCACATTTCTATTGATTCACAAAATCAATATATAGGCATGTCATATAAAACTCATATAGTTGTCATTCTAACAATTTCTCATTAACACAAAATAGGACAATTCTATGACATGGAAGCATATTACCCAATAATCTACTAGATTATTTACATATTAATCACATATCATAAAACTCAAGATGTTGAATTATCTTCTAATCTAACCACTATATTTGAAAAACAAAAGATATTAGAAAACAATTAAACTCATTTATAAAATTTTCTTCTTCTCATATCTATCACTATATGAAAACTACTAGATCTTCTAAGAAAATCAAAGAAGAACATTACCTTATCTTACCATCTTTTCAAGGTTGAATCCTCACAAGATCTCTATGGCTTCTCCTTCCATTGAAAAGGAATATAAACTTTTGATTGTTAGAGAATATATATTATTGCTCAATGGAATTATGGAAAAACCAAATACAACTCTATGCAATAATACAATGGACAAGATAATATTGATTAAATAAATATTACAACTCAATTGCTCAAAATACAAGTAAATAGAAAGATGAATAAGAAGAAGTTTACAAACTCAATGCTATAATAATACAAGTAAATAAGAAGAACAAAAGAATGAAAACACAAACAAACTCTCACACTCAACCAAAGTGTAGAGTAGTGGGGATCACCAACTTGAACAAGGTTCAAAACCTTTGTCCAAAAGCTTATTTCCCCCTATTCTCTAAGCACTAAGGGATCTCTCAAGGAAATAGCTCTCTGGAATTATCAAGCCTCAAGGTGTATTTTTCAGCCAAGTGCTTTGTGGATGAAAAATGGTGCTGTCTTACAAGTGAGCATTAGGCTCCTATTTATAGAGTTTGAGATACCC
The DNA here is from genome assembly GCF_963169125.1 of Humulus lupulus. Taxonomy (NCBI): domain Eukaryota; kingdom Viridiplantae; phylum Streptophyta; class Magnoliopsida; order Rosales; family Cannabaceae; genus Humulus; species Humulus lupulus. Next base: position 107,681,164 of record NC_084798.1, on the reverse strand, counting down.
CTTTGAATTTCAAATTCCACCAACCCTCATGGCTGTTACCAATGTTTAATTGGATGTTTATGGAATTAAAATGGAGATTTGGGAGATATTTGGGATGTTAGAAGAGTTCAATTTGGAAAAAACTGAAAATTCACATAGGCTGTCAGCCTCACTGGCCGCGGCCACTAGCTTCTGTCCCCCAGGCCGCGGCCACTGAAAGTTAGTGGCCATTTTCAGCACATAAAAGTCATTTTTCCAAAACGTCCCAAATACTTTCCCGCATGATTTTGTAACCTCCAAACACCTATTGGGAGTTAAAAACATGTCTCCAACAGTCATATATCATCATGACTTTATGAAATCCAATCTCAAATGTGTAACATATAATATACACATTATTGAGTAATATTTGGGAGTTACAAATTTGTAACTGATTTTGTAACTCCAAAATATGTCACATTTGGGCACACACATTAGTCCAATTTTATGACTCTCAATAATATGTTACAAGGTGTGACAAATCACATTTTGTCACATTATTTAATCTAATATTATATTATATGAAATAATATAACACTCATTACTCAGCCAAAATTTCAAAGTTTCTAACTTCAAAACACAGTTTAATTCTTTCCTTAGCCTTGGTTAAATGTTCCCTATATAATCCTTGAGCTAGCCTATAATTTCCCCTCTGAATTCCTCTGAAATCCCAGCACAAATTCCAGCAATTTTCTCCAAAATACTCAGTGTTTTCCTTGAGAGAGGAGAAAGAGAAAAGGGCTGAGAAAAATGTCGGTCTTTATTTTTTTCTACTATTTTATGAAATCTTCTTAAGTCTATCCTTAACCAATCAAGTTAATCCCAAGGCTCGGGGTACCGGAAACGTCCCCGAGGGCAAAATGGTAAAATTCCCCAATATTCCCACCTAGAATTCCTAACCTCGAATATATCTCCAATTATTTATTTTCATAACCTGGTAATCTAAACAACAACCCGATACTTGAAATACCCCTTGACTTGTCCAAAGTTAAGTATTAAGCCCTGTTGTGACTTCCCCACTATCTAGCTCCCTAGGATCGCCTCAAGTCGCCTGCTGCAGATTTACCCACATAATAATGTGGTTCTCACAAGTATAACATTTAATCACATTTATATTCATATAATCATGCAAGCATGATTATCATGTAATCATGCATTAAATCAATAAATTCACACATAATCCAATTATGCCCTCCTGACACACTAATCAAGGCCCTTAAGCCATATTAGTGATTTTGGGTCGTTACACTCTGCCCTAGTTACATTATTCTTTGTCAGTCTCTACCTTTTATGGTCGAGCTGCAGCTGGTGATGAGGACCGTTAGGTCATTCGTGTGTTTCCTCTGCAAAATAGACATGAGTGAGTTAGATAAACTTTAGTCAAACTTGAAAAATAACAAGTAAAGAAGAATGTCCTACCCGCCAAGCTATAGGAGGAGACTATAATAAACGTATCTGATAAATGGATTAAGCTAACTAAGGGAGGATTGGCTAGTTCTTGGATGACTGGATTTTGGGGACTCTAACATAATGATCACAGACACAACATCAGAAATGAGTGACCAAGGGAAAACATTATTCTAGTACGAATAAATGTGCCATATTGTAAAAAAAATGGTGCTCCTAATTAGTAGGGTATTGTCTATAATTATTGTCTTAACAGAGAGAGCTAGGTAGTAATGGGGGAACTAATATGTCGACACACTATTGGACGGTGACATCTTTGTTTAGATCCTCAGGATGTCTGGTCATAATTCTTCTTGGGTCATGCTGAGCTAACTTGAAGCTAGATGAATATCATTTGCATCGTTACTTTGGCTAGAGGTGCTGGCTCCGCCCCTGATTGGGCCCGAACTCAATCATCATTTAGACCACTCTCAGTAGGGAATCTATGCACCAAGGGTGCGATCTCTTCTTCTTCTTCGACCTCCAATACAATTGTGAGGGTCCTCCTTTTAGTAGGACCCTGAGGTCAAAATGTAAGTGATTTCCCATATCCAATAAACTTGTAGGCCAACATGCTGGCATATGTTAGTATTACTCAAGTGTTTATTTCTTCGAGAGGAGTGGAGGCGAGTGTTTGGTATCAACCCTTCCAGTCCCCAGAAGTCGTAGACCTGGCTTACATAGCTATATAAGAAATTAACATGATCAAAATGCTAAATGTTATAAAGTAGACTAGAGTACTTCTAAAATCAACAAGGTGAAGAATAACTTACGAGGTCGGTTGAAGTATCTATGTTCGCAGATCGCGAAACCGTTCGACATAAAAAATAGATCTTTGAAATCACTCCAAAGACTCGAGAGCTCAATAATTTTTGTGGTATTAGGGAGCCAAGTGAGATAATAAAACCCATCACCTCTGGTCTTGTTGTTGGGGTTGGCCTTTAGATAGAAAAAATAAAGAATATCTTCTAGGTTGGGGACTTCACATTCATTTTTTAGAAACAAAATTTTTAACCTCGCCAGAAGGTCATGCATGTTTGGGGAGAGCTGGAATGGAGCTAGTGTTTTGAAATTCAAAAAATCAGAAAAATACGAGCTCACTGGTAAAAAGTTTGTTGCCTTTAGGTGCTCGTTGCTCCACGCCCAAAAAATATCCTCTAGGGGAGTGCAGCTCCGCTCTCCTTCAAATGGTAGGAGGACATAAAATTTTGGGTCCTTCTGAATGCCATGGCCCTTCATTATTGCATTGACCTATGGCATAAAGGTTATCCAAGACACAATTCTCTTGGCCATTTAAAATTTGTCTATATATACCTCAACCACCTTTACCACCACTAGCCCAAAGTGGGGAATAGGGGTCTCGGCAGCTTCTTGGCCTAGAGAGGAAGAGTTAGCTCGTTCCTTGGGTTGACTAATTGTGAAAAATTTAGCTCGCTTTCGTATAGATCAGCAGTAATTGTTATAGGACAACTTAAGGATATGGTTCAAAGTGTCAAGTAAAGTAGTCATGCTTGATAAGCAGGAATAAATTACTAGATAAATCAACCTGAATACTTTAGATGGAAGTCTAAACTCTAAGAGCTAGAAAAATCTTAAGAACCTAGCTAAATCCTACAATCTAAAAATCCTATGTGGACCCAAGCGTGCCACAAATCCATGCGCCCTATCCACAGAATGTACTGTCACATCAGAAATAGTGCGTTAAAAACCTAATTTTGGAAAGTAGTTTTAATGTAAAATCGCTCATTTATCATAACCTCTAAGCTAATTACTTTCTTGGTTAAAAGCCTAGAACTTCCCCCAAAAGATAATTCTTATATTCCCTAATCATAGCCTAAAAGCTCAGAAAAGGCCTCAAAATCTATCCTATAATGTTTTCTATAAATCACTTACACTATCATGCCTGAAAAATCTATCCTTAAGCATTATGAGTAGTTAAACACTACTTTTGAAAGAAAAAAGTACGTGAAAAGATCAAAATACAGAGGCATTCAAAAAGAAAAAAAAGTCAAAATAAAAAAATTCAACAAATCGTTAGCACTTATAGTTAATTGAAGGTTATGATTGAGATTAGAACTTGAAGAATTGAAGGATCTGAGATGCTAAATCTAGAAGATGGTTGCTTGAGAGCTTCTATAGAGTGAGAGAGAATGAGTGTGGATGTTTGCAAAGGAAAATAAAAAAGGCGATAAAGGGGTTGATCAGGATAAAAGGCGTTTATATAAGGAAACCTCGAGGTAGATATGGGGCCGTTCGGTTGAGGATATTTTAGATCGAATGTCCAAAATTAAATAGAAAAAACTGTGGTAAAAAGGTGACAAGACAACTATCATCATACTTGGGAACCCGAATAGACGCCTAAGAAAATAAGACACATGTCCAGTACTCGAGAAGGTAGGTGAGCACATTTCTCATAGAAAAAGTGGAAAAGCCTTTATTGTGTTTATCAGAAGTAGGGGTGATGTCATACATAAGCAAAGGATTGGGGGAAAATAATGTACCTAAAATACACGAGCTGGCGTCTCCTATTCGGAGTACAGGTGTGAAGCATTTAATGAAGTTATTTACAGCACAAAGAATGCAGTACAAAATCCCTAAACCAGTAGTTCGAGTCAAGACCTATCCCACCATATAATAAGGAGAACGCCCAGTCAGATCCTTAGGTCACATAATAAGTAGCTTGAGCATCTTAATGAAAAAGTCAGTGAAAGCCTAGAACCTTCTAGATCTCGTAGCATGCATTCAGCTCGTTGCCGTTGGTGAAATTCATAAAATTGGAGACTTTCTACACGTAATTATTGTCTTGTAACCCCTGCAAGATGAATGTATAACGTCAGTAAGTTTATGTCTTTAAGTGAATTTAATTATACTTTTGGGTAGTTACTTGAACCTGTAAGTTACAAATATATCAAACGACTCTCAAATCTATCAAGTGAAATAACTTTGCATAACATTTCATAAATAACTTCCTAAGATATAAACAAGTTATAAAACAGACTTGTGGACTAGGTACGTTTTATCCGCTGAACCACGTAAATTTCGTGGTGTTTATTATTATTATTATTATTTTTATTAGAGAGTTTAGATATATCCTAATTTTCATCTCCAAATTTCTTAATTCACTATTGCCGAAATACTATGTCAAAAGTTTCCAAGATATTTTAAATTCGACTAGGTTCGAAAGTGGGAACAGGTCAAGAAAATACACTTAAGAGAAATTTTTTAATAATTAGGCCTCGTGTTTTGGAACTTTTCTAGGAACTTAGAATACCACTTTATGGTTTAAATCGAGTAAGGACTTTTATACCCTTACTAGGTATTCTACAATTACCTTAATTCCCAAAGTAATTTAATCTACTATAAATGTCATAATTAATCAATGTATATTGTATGCTAACTACAGTATTGGGTAAAATAGACGGGAATGTCCGTGGAAGTATTTTTCCCCATGCACCTAAGGATGACTTGTAAGTCAATATTTGATTTACGTGACTACAACATGAAATTAACTAGTGTATTGTTTGCTAGAAATAAGACTTTTACACTATAAATAGAGGGCTCATTTTTAGACAATGTCTAGGAGGTGCTTATGCTCCATTTGAGAGGTTTTACGGTCTAGATCGAGTCTATGTCATTTGGCCAGGAGATAAGTATGCTAGTAAAACTTAGGAGTTTCAACGATGCTAGGGGGTGCTTATGCTTAATTTGAGAGATTTCACAGTCTGGTTCGAGTGCGTGACATTTGGCCAGGAGTTCAATATGCTGGTAATACTTAGGAGTCTTGAAAATCCTATGGGGTGCTTATGCTCCATTTGTGACATCTGGTTCAAGTTCATGACACTGATTAATATTTGTTCAGTTCGCTACCGTGACATTTCGCAAGGAAGTATGTATGTTGGTAAAACCTAGGAGTCTGGATGAGCTAGTGTGGTTTCACCTACACTGTGTTAGTAATAATGTGTAACGCCCTGGTTACCCCAGAACAGTTACGGTGAACGGTGAACCAGAAATTTGACCCGCTACCCGAGTCCTTTGGTTAAAAACGTGATCTAAGTGTTAATATCAGGTTAAGGTGAAAAACCAGCAAAAAGGAAAGGGTACATTTCATTAAGTAAACAAACTGCTCATGAGCCTTTCAAAATGTTTACAAGTAGTTCATAATACAAAAGAGTCGCTACAGTTCCAAATTTTCAATCCCCGCCGGCCTAAGCGGCAAAAATAGGGTAAACCCCTAGTCCCTCTGAGAACTCCTTGACCGTGGCGGTCAAGCGGCCCTGTATGTACACATCATCGCCCAAGCTCCCCACTCAAGGCTGGTTAAGCTTTTCCTTCCCTTTACCTACACCACATAGCACCCATGAGCCAAGGCTCAGAAAGAAAACACAATAAGACATGATATAATATCAACAACGATCATAATAACCCTTCAGGACTCTCAGTCCAAACAAATAGGTGACAATAGCCAAAAGCCACGATAATGAGCAACGCTCCCTCTAGCCATGTGATGATAGGGTCACCAGGGCTTAACTGATAAATGATTCTTTCATAAGTTTGATCAGGATAGGTGCAAGGTGAATAGTCACCAACATAACCTTCCTCACGACTCTAGAGTCGAGCTATGGACAACGTCCCTTAGCCATGTGACAAACGGTCACTGGGGTCATATACCTTGGCTATAATCATCTGGTCGTAGACCAGGCAAGCACTTATAAGTTCTTTTGACCTTAGGGTCGGTCCCACATTAATGCCATAGAGCCACTTAATGCGTGATCATCGACTTTAGAGTCGGTCCCTGACTAGTCAGTGTCTTAAACAGGTAATTGGCATTCATTAGCATTTAATATGCAATCCACGTTCACATATATCAACCAACATGCCTCAATGTCAAACCATGAATGTCATATACCTGTACAGGGTGCAACTGTATCCATACACTGTTTTCTTACCTCAAGTTCGAGCGAGAAGTATGATAAAGATGACCCCTGAGAACGATCGATCTTTTAGTTCCTTAGCGGTTACCTAATCACAACCAATTATAACCTCCATTAATGAGAATCCACAACAATAGGGTCTTAACCTAAGCACCATCCTCGGGACCTCGAAACATGCCCACGCGGTGAGTAGATTCGATCCCGGGCCTTAAGGATTGAAACCCCAAGTCAAAAACCCTTAAAAACACTCAAAACGGGGTTTGGAAGGAACAGGGTAGCGCTACAGTGCTCAACCCCTAGCGCCACAGCGCTCTACTCAGAACCTCCCAAGAGCCAGAAAGCCTCCTGAGGAGCGCTATAGCGCCCTAGGATGGGCGCTGTAGAGCTACCTCCAGGCCCAAACTCCCCTGAACCGACCTTCTTCAACTCCTTCGATTCTAACTCGATTTCCAAGCTTCCAAATCCTATTCTTGATGCCAAATGAACCCAAAAACCATCCAAACACACCCCAAACATCACAAGCATGGGAACCCTAGCCAAAACTCCCAACAAAACCATGAATTCACCCTAGAAATCTCAGCTGCAAAACAAAACCAAAACAGGGCAAACCAGAGAAAAACATGGTTAGAAACTTACCCAAAGCTTGGCCTAGGATGCTCTTCAATGATGGAACACACTCCCAAACTCCCAAGGCTTGCTCCTCAAGCTTGAATCCTAAAAATTGGTTCAAAAACCACAAAGAACAGTGAAGAAAAGAAGGTATGGGAGAACTCCTTTTGCATACTCTGTTTTCCACCACTTTCCTCAGCTATTAAAGGTTATATCTATCCTAGGGGTGAAATGTCCATTTTACCCCTAGGTCATTAAATACTTTCTAAAGGCTCCCAAGGGCATATTTGGTACTTCCCTCCTAACTCGTTAATCATAACTAACGCTCTCCAATTCCCGCTATTCTCAATAATCTCAAACACCAATAATTCACAACTCGTTACCCTTTATCTCACGGTAACACTCTAATCATTAAAAACACCCTGAGACTCAACCTAAGCCCCGGCTCTTACACCTGTTGTGACTAAACCGCTACTTTAATATTCAACGATCGTCTCAAGTCGAATAGCTCGAACAAACCCACATCATAATGTGGTCTCAGCATAGATCATTGACATGCATACAATTAACATTATATTATAATATAATTCTCATAAACATGCATAAACACATTAAATGGCATAATTAAACAATTATGGCCCTCTCGGCCTACAAATCCAGCCGTTAAACCACATTAGGGAATCCGGGGCATTACATAATGCCCTTGCTAACCCATTGGTTACCCTCGAGAGGAATTTACGACTTGGATGCTAGTGCTGATATTTGTTTCTCCACTATTGGTTGATATGTATCTTATTGGGGATTTCCCTGGCAACTCCCATGTTGGTTTCTATGGTTAAGAATATTATTTTGTTTATGTTCTCTAGAATAATTTTCTGCACGGCTGTATTAATTTTTCTTTTCACTATCGGGGATAGTTTGATATTGCCCAGATGCTTAGGTGTTCTATAATTGTTTTTTTAGGGGCTAAATTTATCAGGAATCTTAAGGCCGGTAAGTTACTTGATGATCGACCAATGACTTGGTCATTTACTTTACTATTGTAAGATTGATCTTACTAAGCGTACCTACCTAGTTTTTTCATGTGTAGGTAAGGGCAAAGACAAAGTGGGACAATGTGTAACGTCCCAAAATTACTTAATAAGTCTTAGGGCCTTGATTAGGGGGCAAGGATGGAAATATATGAAGTTATATGTTTATTTGATATATTTGATTATGATTATGTGAGTTATATGATAATATAACTAGTTGTACATGTTTAGGGGGTATTAAATATGCATGCGGGCCTGTTTCTTATTAGAAGGACAACTTTCGTAATTTGACCCGTTATGGGCATAATTGTATATATTTATATGCATAAATGTGATATATGTGTGAGACCAAAATATTATGTGGATTTATTTGAGTTACTCGGCACGAGACGATCCTAGGAAGCATGTTAGGGAGAAAGTCACAACGGGACCCAACACCCGACTCGGGGCAAGTCAAGGGGCATTTTGGGTATTTGGCATTTAAATGGGTTATCGGGTAATGGGAATGAATAATTGGGGATATATTTAGAGTTCGTGAGTTTAGGAGGGAATATTGGAGAATTTGACCATTTTGCCCTGAGAGACGTTTTTTGTACCCCGAGCCTCGGGATTAGCTTAAATCACTTAAGCCTTAGGAAACAAAAAGAAAGAAACAGAACATTAAGACTCTCTCTGAACTGACTCCCTCTCTCATCTCACTCTCTTTATCTCTCTAAGCTTCCTTAAGCTAGTGGTTGAAGAACTAGGGGATTTTTGGCTAGAAACCAAATAATTGAAGGCTTGGGATTGGGATTTGGATAGCTTGTGGCCAGGGGATCTTCATTCACATCTATGGTAACAATTTAATCTATTTTTTGTAACTGAATTTTAGCAGATTCCATGGCTGTTCTTGAGGTGGTTTTGAACCTTATAGCTCAAGAGTGAATTTGGTGTTTTGATGAGTTTTATAACAAGATTCTTGTTGGGTTTTGCTGCAGGGAAGTTGTTAGAACTAATGTGGTGATTGAATTATGGTTTTGGGGTGAAATTGGGATAGTTTGGGTTAGTTTTGGCTTTTGGAAAATGAATACAATCTGGGTTCGCAGGGCCAAGTCGAGGCTTTGTTCTTGAAGGGCGCAAGTCAGCTGAACCCAGGGCCCTGGGAGGCCTCTGTCTGGGAGGTGCGCCATGACCCTCTTGGGTAGCTCGCGACCTGCATACCTTTGGCAGAGGGAGAGGGCCTTTGATTAGAGCGGCGCGCCGCGACCCTCAAGCGGCCCACCTAGGCAATTTTAGCCTTGGGGAGTTTTTCATGACAGAAATCTTTTCCTTAGGGCTCGGGATCGATTCTACTATGCAATTTAGTGGAATTTGAGGCCCTAGAGGCTAGGACTCCATCCAGAAGCCTTTATTTTATTATTATTGATTGAATCCTATATTATGGTTGTGACTAGGTTATCGCTAGGGGCTCAGAACCAAGATCATGCTTGGAGGCCATCCTTATTTTACACTATACATGGACATGATGTAAGAAAACTGCACCCAATATGTGTTATATGTGATAAGGGCTTGGGCCCTGAGAACGTTTATGTTTAAGCTATTGTTTCACATGTTGGTTGATCCTACTTGAATATTCTATATCTGCTTAAGTGTATCGTGTCTGTTGCATGGGTTCCGTGGTTAGGGCCTGAGGCCCCATTAAATATGCATGATTAGTATTATGAGTACGGTTACTCGATAGTGTTATGTGATTAACATGCATATGTATTCGTTTTGTTGGGATATGCCTATTCATATTTGTTTATGTATTGATGTTTGAATACATGGATCAGGGTTTGACTTATTAGTCAGGGACGGCAAAAGCGCGCTGCGCGCTGGTCGAAAGGCTTAGGCCTAAATCAACAATGTTCTATTACATTGGTCGACCCTATGGTTGTTGGAAAACCAAAGGTGTTAGGCTAGCTCTATGGTTAGTTACTCAGAGCTAAGGGCAAGGGCCTAGGTGACCCTGTGGTCAAATAGCTAGGGCATAGGCTCTGGGTTGGCTCTATGGTCAACTGTCTAGGGTTGCGGCACCAAATTGGTCCAATGACCATTTTTTTGTGACAGCATGACTGTATGTTTAGGTTGTTACTACTGGACATGCTAGATAAGTTTATGAGAATTTGTATTTTTCTATTCATGCACATATATAGTTTTCTTGCTTAGCCTTGGCTCAGTGGTGGTTTGTGGTGTAGGTAAGGGGAAGGGAAAGCTTGAAAAACCATGAGTTGGAGAGCTTTGGTGCCAGTGTGTACATATTCGGTTGCTCGGCCACCACGACTGAGGATATTTCAGAGGAACTAGGGTTGTAGCCCTGTTTTTGCTTCTTAGGTCGGCTGGATGTAATTTTGATGTATATACACCTTTTTAAATTTTTAGTTGTAATATTTTGGGATCCCATGAATGTATCAAACTTTTTAAATAAAAGTCAATGGTTCCTTTGACCAAAATTTTAACCCTAACCCTTGACATCAACCATAGTTACACATTTTAAGCCAAATGACTTGATTAGCAAGTGTGACACAATTTAAAGTACACAGTGTAATGGTCCTGCATTAGAAGGACATTACAACTTGGTATTAGAGCTGCCAAGGTTTAAGGGTTCCGGAAGATTGGTCGGACATGTACACTCACCACTAAAGATATGCTCGACTCAGGGTTCGGTAATTATTATTTGGTTACATGTTTAAATGTTTAAACATGATATGAATTCCTTATTTGTGTGCTTGTTTAGGAAGCATGAGATAATCTGATAGGGCCTGGCCCTTGACTGCTGCATGAATGATATAGAACATGCTTATTAGCATCGTTACTACTTTTGAATGCAAGGGAACAACTTATTTGCATTATTATTTGTTTATAGGCCAGGATTAAACGAACATGCTTATTAGCAATGTTACACTTGCATAAATGCATGGATATGTATATGAGCATTGTTAGTTGCTGATGGATATCACGAAGTGCTTATTTGCACCATGAATGAATATGTTGAGTGATAGCATGCTTATTAGCATTGCACTTGTTTGTTTATCTGTTTGATCTTGGACCGTCAAGCAGAAAGAGGTATAGTTATTACTTACCTAACGGCTGATTTGATCACTGTAGAGTGGATTGAGTAACATTATGAATCATTGAAGGTCAGAGAGGTTGGCTGGCCAAGATTTACAAGCCAGTGAAGGGAATGACCAGGGCCAGGCCCCATCGCTAGCTTCAGAAAACTGGCAACAGGTGCTTGATAACATGCAAACCAAGTTAGAGAGGGAGGAAGAAGAGATAGTGTCTTGAGAGAGCAACAGGTTCTAGCAGGAAACCCACAGCCCGTGGTACTCGCAGTGATACAGCCGGAGGTACCAGTAGTAGTGCATCCCTAGGCAGAGGGAGATAGGTGGGAACCCTTATATGAGAGGTTTAGGAAGCAACACCCTCTAGTCTTTGAGGGCGACATAGATCCACTGAAGGCTGAGTAATGTATGACAATGATAACCACCATCTTGGATTTTATGAGGGTAGATGATAACGAGAGAGTGGCTTGCGCCACTTATATGTTTCGAGAGGATGCCCAAATATGGTGGGAGGAGGTATCCCAGACCAGAGCAGTAACCACCATGGAATGGGAAGAGTTCAGAACTTTGTTCAACGAGAAATATTTCAACGACGCAGTTAAAGCTGCGAAGGCTGAAGAATTCAGCAAGTTACTTTAGGGTAACATGATAGTGCCTGATTACCACCTTATGTTTGACAAATTGGAAAAGTTTCTGAGGGATTTGGTGCCCACTGATCTGACCAGAAGAGAGAGGTTTCTTCAGGGGCTACAACCTATGATAGCCTAGGATGTTAGTATTACCACTATGCCAGGATTGACTACCTATGCACAAGTTGTGGAGAAGGCGTTGACAGCTGAGAGCGCAGAGAACAAGATCTGGCATGACAATGCAGCCAGGAGGGATTCTAGGAGGCCGAGACCTCCATTTACAGGTTGGTAGGGGCAGAGGCCCCAGTGATCAGAAGAGGAAGACTCTGGATACATTTTCAGTTTCAGGACCAGATAGGAGGCCACGAGGTATACAGATGGGCCGCCAGAGTGGCGGTGAGACCTAGAGAGCATTTCCAATGTGTACTCGGTGTAGGAGGCGTCATATTGGGGAATGTCGCTCGAAGGCCTACTTTGTTTGCGGTAGTGAGGGGCATTTGAAGAAGGACTGCTCGAGAGCTAGAGAGGAAAAGCCGAAGAAGGTGGACAACCTGACACCAGCTCGGGTGTTCACCTTGACCAAGGCAGAGGACGAGGCTAGTCCCTCGGTAGTTACAGGTCTGCTTTCTAGTGCTGGAACCTTCTATATTATTTTTATTGATTCGGGTGCTACACACTCTTTTGTTGCTAGTAGGATTATATATGGATTGTGTAGACCATGTGACTTTTACCCTGTGTGGTTTGGTACTATGTTGCCTACTGGGGAGTTAGTGGTTTCCAGAAGATGGGTTAGATCACTACCAGTTACAGTGGACGGTAGGGAATTATCAATTGATTTGGTAGAATTGGTGATGATTGATTTTGATATAATTCAGGGTATGGATTGGCTAGAGAAGTATGGGGCAACGATAGATTGCAAGAAGAATATGGTAACCTTTGAGCTCGAGGGTGAGTACCCTTCTCGAGGGTGAGTACCCTTTTGTATTCGTTGGCATTGAGCATGGACCCCGTATATCTATGATATTTGTACTTAGAGCTAGGGACCTATAGTAGGGGGGATGCATATGGTTCTTAGCCAGCGTGGGGCATACCACTCAGGTGGTGCCAGTGGGACCAGAACAGACCCGATTAGTCTGTGAGTTTCTGGACATGTTTATAGAGGCTTTGATAGGGTTACCTTCATACAGGGAGATTGAGTTTGTAATTGAACTGGCGCCAGGGACAGAGCATTATCTAGGGCACCTTATAGGATGGCTCCATCTAAGCTGAAAGAACTAAAGGTTCAACTACAAGAGTTACTAGACTTAGGTTTTATCAGGCCCAACTTCTCACCATGGGGAGCACATGTCGTCTTTGTGAAGAAAAAGGACGGTTCTCTAAGGATGTGTATCGATTACAGGAAACTAAACAAGTTAACTACCAAGAACTGATATTCACTGCCAAGGATTGATGATTTGTTTGATCGGTTGCAGGGTAGGGCGGTATTCTCTAAGATAGATCTTTGATCTGGTTATCACCAGCTGAGGATCATGGAGGAGGATCATGGTATGGGCATTATGAATTTTTGGTGATGTCATTTGGATTGACTAATGCCCCAACAACACTTATGGATTTAATGAACAAGGAATTCAAAGCGTACCTAGACTAATTTGTGATCGTCTTTATTGACGATATATTGATATACTCTCGGACATAGAAAGAACACGAGCAGCACCTCAGATTGGTATTACAGAGTTTGAGAGAACACAAGTTGTATGCGGAGTTCAAGAAATGTGAGTTTTGGTTGCCACAGGTGACTTTCTTAGGCCACATAGTCAGCAAGGATGGAATTAAGGTGGATCCAGCGAAGATCGAGGCAGTCAGAGATTGGCCAAGACCGAAGAGTGCTTCAGAGATTAGGAGTGTCTTGGGATTGACAGGGTATTACAGATGCTTTGTGGAGGGGTTCTCCAAGATTGCATCATCACTGACAGAGTTAACAAGGAAGAATTAGAGGTTTGTATGGTTAGACAAGTATGAAGACAGCTTCCATAAGCTCAAGAAGTGTTCGATCATTGGTCCAATTTCGAGTCTTCCTACAAATCGGGACAAGTTTGTAGTTTATTGTGATGCCTCAAGGCAGGGTCTGGGGTGTGTTCTTATGTAGACAGGGAAGGTGATTGCCTACACATCACGTTAATTAATGGAATATGAGCAGAGATACCCCACACCTGATTTAGAACTTGCAACAATGGTCTTTGCACTAAAGGTGTGACGACACTACTTGTATGGTGAGAAGTGTGAGATATACGCTGATCACAAGCATTTAAAATACCTCTTCATCCAGAAGGATTTGAACATGAGGCAAAGACGATGGTTAGAACTAGCAAAAGGATTATGATTGAGAGATCCTCTATCACCCTAGGAAGGCCAACGTGGTAGAAGATGCCTTAAGCCGGAAGGGTCCGGGATAGTTATATTGTATCGGGCAGATATCAAGGGAATTGGCTGATGACATGACAAGAGCAGGAATTGAGTTAGTAATGGGCCAGCTAGACAACATCACCCTACAGTCTACTCTCTTGGAGAGGATCAAGGAGAAGCAGTTAGATGACTTACAGTTGGGGCAGATTAGAGGGGACGTCCTAGGTGGAATAGCTAAGGACTATACAGTGTCAAGCATGGGATTGTTGAGATAAAAGGATCGGATCTGTGTTTCGATGGACACCGAGATTAGACGGGAGATTCTTGATGAAGAACATACTACCCCTTATTCTCTACATCCGGGCACCACATAGATGTACCAAGATTTGAGAGTTCTGTATTGGTTGCCTAAGATGAAGAGGGGTGTGACTGAGTATATGGCAAGGTGCCTGACCTGTTAGAAGGTCAAGGCTGAGCAGCAGAGGCCAGTAGGGCTGTTACAACCTCTAGATATCCCACAATGGTTGTGGGAGGATATCACAATGGATTTTGTGGTGGGGTGTTGCCCAAGACACTGGGCCAGTATGATTCTATTTGGGTCATTGTTGATTGATTTACAAAATCAGCTCATTTTCTACTAGCAAGGATGAATTACACGGTTGACCAGTATGCAGATCTCTATGTTAGATAGATAGTTTGGCTTCATAGGACTCTAAGGTCAATCATGTCTGATAGGGACCCTATCTTTACATCCACGTTTTGGGGAAGCTTGCAGAGGGCGATGGGTGCACAGCTGAAGTTGAGTACATCTTATCATCCTCAGACCGATGGTCAGTCTGAGAGGACTATCTAGATATTGGAGGACATGATGAGAGCATGTGTGTTGGACTTTAAAGGGTCCTGGAGTAAATATTTTCCTTTGATAGAGTTTTCGTATAACAACAACTATCAGTATACCATTGGGGTGGCACCTTATGAGATGTTGTATGGTAAGAAATTCAGATCACCCATTCACTGGGATGAGATGGGTGAAAGAAATATTTGGGTCCTTATGCAGTTCAAAGGACCACTGAGGCTATCGATAAGATTAGAACTCGGATGCTTGCGTATCAGAGTAGACAGAAGAGCTTTCGGACCTAAGGCAGAGGAATGTGGAGTTCCAGGTGGGAGACTATGTCTTCCTTAGGGTTTCACCTCTGAGAGGGGTGAAGAGGTTCGGGAAGAAGGGCTAGATGAGTCCTAGGTTTATGAGACAATTTGAGATCCTAGAGAGGATCGGTCAGGTGGTCTATAGGTTGGCCTTACCCCCTGCATTGTCTAGTGTGCATAATGTATTCCATATTTCCATGTTGAGGAGCTATGTATCAGATGAAACTCATGTACTAAGTTATTATGATTTGGAACTGGAGGCAGACTTATCCTATGAAGAGCAGCCAGTTCAGATTTTAGACAGGAAGGTCAAGGTCCTGAGGAACAAGACTATACCTTTAGTTAAGGTAGTATGGAGGAACAACAAGGTCGATGAAGCGACCTGGGAGCTGGAGGCAGTTATGCAGACTCAGTATCCTGAGCTGTTCAGGTAAAATTTCGAGGTCAAAATTTCTATAAGGAGGGGATAGTTGTAACATCCCAAAATTACCTAATAAGGGTTTGGGCCTTGATTAGAGGGCAAGGATGTCAATATATGGAGTTATATGTTTATTTGATATATTTGATTGTGATTATGTGAGTTATATGATAATATAACTAGTTGTGCATGTTTAGGGGTATTAAATATGCATGTGGGCCTGTTTCTTATTAGAAGGGAACCTTTCATAATTTGGCCCGTTATGGGCATAATTGTATATATATATATATGTGCATATATGTGATATATGTGTAATATCATATAATTTTATATATATATATATATATATGTACAAGTTAGCGGGAAAGTAACAACGGGACCCAATAACCGACTCGGGGCAAGTCAAAGGGTATTTTAGGTATTTGGCATTAAAATGGGTTATCGGGTAATGGGAATGAATAATTGGGGATATATTTGGAGTTAGTGAGTTTAGGAGGGAATAATGGGGAATTTGACCATTTTTCCCTAGGAGACGTTTTTGGTACCCCGATCCTCGGGATTAGCTCAAGTCACTTAAGCCTTAAGAAACAAAAAGTAAGAAGCATAACATTAAGACACTCACTGAATCGACTCCCTCTCTCATCTCAATTTGTTTTTCTCTCTAAGCTTCCTTTAGCTAGTGGTTGAAATACTAAGGGGATTTTTGGCTAGAAACCAAAGAATTGAAGGCTTGGGATTGGGATTAGGATAGCTTGTGGCTAGGGGATCATCATTCACAACTAAGGTAACAATTCAATCTCTTTGTTGTAACTGAATTTTAGTAGAATTCGTGGTTGTTCTTGAGGTGTTTTTGAACCTTATAGCACAAGAGTGAATTTGGTGTTTTGATGAGTTCTATAACTAGATTCAGGTTGGGTTTTGCTGCTGGAAGATGTTAGAACTATTGTGGTGATTGAATTATTGGTTTGGGATGAAATTAGGATAGTTTGGGTTAGTTTTGGCTGTTGGAAAATGAGGAAAATTTGGGTGCACAGGGCCAAGTTGCGACATTGTTGTTGAGGGGCCGCAACTCAGCTGAACCCAAGGCCCTCGGAGGCCTATCTCTAGGACGTGCACTGCGATCCTCAAGAGCAGGTCGCGGCCTTCCTGGGCAGTTTTGGTCTTGGGGAGCTTTTGATGACGGGAACCTTTTCTTTAGGGCTCGGGGTCGATTCTACTACTCGGTTCAGTGGGATTCGAGGACCCGAAGGCTAGGACTCGGTCCGGAAGCCTTTATTTGCTCAATATTGATGGAATCCTATATTATGGATGTGAGAAGGTTATCGCTAGGGGCTCAGAACCAGGATCGTGCTCAAGGGTCGTCCTTATTTTATGCTATACTTAGACATGAGGTAAGAAAACTGCACCCAATACGTGTTATATGAGATCAGGGCTTGGCCCAACTGTTACCATTAATTATGATTAGGGCTTTGGCCCTGAGAATGTTTATGATTAAGCTATTGTTTCACATGTTGGTTGATCCTACTCGAATATTCTATGCCTGCTTAAGTGTTTCATGTCTGTTGCATGGATTTCCTGGTTAGGGCCTGTGGCCCGGTTAAATAGGCATGTTACTATTATGAGTACGATTACTCGATAGTGTTATGTGATTAACATGTATGGGTACTCGTTTTTTTGGGATATGCCTATTGATATCTGTTTCTGTATTGAAGTTTAAATACCTGGATCAGGGCTTGACTTATTAGTCAAGGCTAGGCAGCCGAAATACTCGACCAGACTGATCCAATGTTTCATTAAGAATACAAATACCAATAGCTCAAGCATATATTTATTAGATATATATCATTTGAAATGTATTATTATTAATTATTTTACTATTTCATTATTACTTGTGTTGCAAGTCATGTGAGGTCCACAACCCATTTTGTAGGATCTCTAAGCCTATAAAAGATGGCTTAGTGATCATAATTTTCTATGCTTACGTTGTGCATGTAGGATATGATATCTTTAGTTTAGATGCATGCTTCCTATTTTCATATATATAGTAGAAAATAAAAAAAACAACAAAATTTGCTAACAAGTGAATCATTTATGTAAATATTCAGATACACACAAAATACTTAGAAAGTGCGTAGTGGAACGATGTCTCCTTCTTTTGAATTCCCTAACATGTTGTACTGGTTGAATGCTAGGTATTGTCAGGAAGTCAAACCTCTAGAACACAGCACCACAATTTTCCAAACATTTCTCTAATTTAGATTAAACAAAGGGTGGGCTAAGTCTCAACACATAAGAAGAAAAAAATACAGAGAAAGAGAGAGCGAGAGAGAGACCGGGGGGGGGGGGGGGCGGGAGGGGGGCGGCCTAGAGTAAAATCTCTTAGAAAATCACGCACATAAAGTTCTTTTTAAAGGCAAATACTTGGGAAACAAAAATAGGGTTGTTACCACTTTTAATTTAATTATTTAATTAAATAATAATTACTTAAATACTTGTTCAAAATAAATAATTATATTATGAACCTTAATTCAATTTAGTTTATTAATATTCATACTAACTTATTAATATCAATATAATTGCCCAATTGTCTATAAAACTCTCTTTTGAGAATTTCCTATTAAGTTCCCAAACTTTCTCTTATATCTGATTCCCCGCTAATATCAATAAATAATTCACCATTATTTATTTATGTTGACCCAGTCAACTCGATATTACTAATTGATAATTAAATCAATTATTTGAGACCATTACATCTAATTTTACCAAAGACATTATGGGGACCATGAATCCAAGCTACAATAAGTTACCGTGAGTTTGTTTATGGTAATAAATTATCTCATAAGTTATTAATTCATCGTGACTCCACTTTTGATTTAATAATTTAAATAAATAATAATTACTTAAATAATTGTTCAAATATGTCCATTATTATAATCATAGAACGTATTTTCCAAACCACAAATATGCCCATTGTTACAACCATTACAGTCAGTCAATCCTCTATCAATGACTTACTAACAAGCCAAGTGAAATTATCGTTTTATTGATAATCAGTATTTTATCCCTTGCTCTCACTAAGTTCCTTATAAATGATATTTGCATGTACTTTGTAACGACCCAAAATCGCTATTAAGGCTTAAGGGCCTTGATTAGTGTGCCAGGAGGGCATGTTGGGATTTATGTGTGATTTTATGAGTTAAATGCATGGTTATGATTTAAAGCATGTTATTTGACTAATTGTTTATCTGAGATGCATGACTATGTGTATTAGTATGCATGTAGGCCCTGATTGTGTTTGAAGGGCATAATTGTAATTTTAGCCGCTGAGGGCATATATGTGATAATTGTATTCCGTGATTTGTACCACGTGAGTGTGGTGGTATTATTTTGATGCACGTGCCGAGACGGTCCTAGAGAGCAAATTAACTTAAGAGTCACAACGGGATTTCTATACCCGGCTCGGGAGGAGCCTAGGGGTACTTCGGGAATTTTATGGCTAAGATTGAGATTTAGCGGGTAATGGTTATTGGTGATTGAGTAACCTGGGTAACCATTAGTTACTACTTAGAGTAACAAGTTCTAGACAGAAAATGGTAGAAATGAAATAGAAGTAAAAGGACTTAAGTGCCCTTGAGGTTAGTTGGGAAAGGATAGGCAAGGAGGGGTAAAATGGTCATTTGGCTGGGAATTGGATATATGGCAGCTGGGTATTAAGGGGTACACGGTTTGGGGCTTGGTCATTTGATGCTTTGATAATTTGAAGAGAAGAAGAAGGAGAGGGAAAAAGCTAAGGCATGAAGAAGAAGAAGGGAGCTGAAACTTGAAGACTAAGAGGATGAACCAAGGAAGCTTAAGGTTGGATTCTTGATTGAGGTAAGAGTTTTAAACATCCTTGGGTTTTCTTTTCTGTTGTGGTTTAAGATTTTGAAGCCATGGTTTAGGTTTGTCAAGCTTGGGTTGTGTTTTTGGCCTTTGGGTTTGAGTTTTCTGAAATTTGGAATCAAATGGGTGATTTTGAGTGTGATTGTGTTATTGAGTTGGGTTATGATGTTTATGGGTTGATGTATGGTCTATTTGGAGTTTTGAGTTGGTTTTGGAGCTTGGGTGTGAGTTTGGGACGATTTGGGAGGTTTTAGCTCGGAGAAAATGCAGGGGAAAAACCCAGAATTCTGGGTCTGCGAAGGCGTGCCGCGACACGGGTTTTTCGTGCCGCGGCGAGGGAGTCCCTGACTGATGTGTGCCGCGACACAAGAAAGTTGTGCCGCGGCACAAGGCAAATTTCAGGTTCACATTTTTGGCAATTTTAGGCCTTTGCTCCGGGGGTTTGGGGGATGTCTCCGGGGTGTTGTTTTAAGGTTTTAGAGGTCCCGAGAGTGCGGGATTGGTCCCGGGAAGTGGTTTTGGGTTGATTAGTATTGAGGGATGTTTCTTGTGTGTTGTGACTAGGTTGTTGGTGAGGCTCGTGCTAGAGGACCGTGCTCGCAGCTTTAGTGCATCAGGAGGCTCGGAATACAGGTAAGAAAACTATAACACCCGAGGTTAGGGCATGGCCCCAGATTGTATTATGTGCAAATGTTTAAACCTTAAATGAATCATGATGTGTGTGAATGATTATTTCGAATGTACTATATGTGTGAATATGATGAAATGAGCGGCCATGGGCCGAGTACGGCGTAAGCCGGGGCGGCCGTGGGCCGAGTACGGCGTAAGCCGGGGCGGCCGTGGGCCGAAAGTAACACCTAGCACATGGGATGCTATAATCAGGGCAGGGCCCGGTGGATTCATGTGTTATGCTATAATCAGGGCGGGGCCCGGTGGATACATGTGTTTGCTTAGTCTAAATGGTTGACTTATCTATTTGTGGATTATCTGTTATGATAAAACTGTATACATTGCATATGTTATGTTCTGCATGAGTTTTCTTGCTGGGCTTCGGCTCACGGGTGCTCTGTGTTGCAGGTAAGGGCAATGACTGAGTCAACCAACCATGAGTACGGAGAGCGTGAAGCGACGTGTACATGTTTGGTCTGCCCGACTGCTTTGGTTGGGGGTTTAATCGAAAATGGCTGTAATAATCTATGATTTTATGATTTCTCAACTAGACGAGTGAGTATAAGATGTAATTAGTTTTCAAACCTTATTTTGGGATCCCAAATGTTTAATAATAGAAGTTTTAATGAAATGACGTATTTTCAAAGATTACAGCCTTAACTTTTAATTAGTCACACTTTTGTTTCAAAGCTCGGTTAGCGAGGCCATTGCACACTGTTTTGTCTTAAAAACTCACTTAGTAACGGCTCTAAGGAAGTAGGGCGTTACAACTTGGTATCAGAGCGAGCCAAGGTTTATTGGTTCTGGAGATCGACCGAACATGTACGCTCGCTGTCAGTGACAAGCTCGACTCTGGGTTGGTTGGTATGAATGATTGACATGTTTGAATATATGTTTGAATGCCCTGTTTGCCTGCTTATTTATATGGAGCATGAGGAATGAGATGACATATGCATGAGATACTGATAGGGCCTGGCCCTTGACTGTTGCATGTTGAGATCAATGTGTGCTGAATAACATTATTATGCATGTGGATGAAAATTGGCATAATGGTTCGCATATTGAGCGTATGTGGTTAATTTTCTGGATTAAATTCATATGTTATATCGGTATATTGGCTTGTATGAAGCATGATGAGCATGGATACACTTAGTGGTGATAGAAATTTGGTAAGCTAAATGTATATCATTGTGGACTTGACCTAGTATATGCTTGTGTGTGCATTATACCTGTGGATATTTGGACCTAGTGGTGGTTTGGTTCAGAGTAGGAACCCCAGAGTTCAGGTGTTGGGTCAGTTTTGACAGGTGAAATTGTGTTGTTGGTTCCTAGAAGGGTTTGGGGACCTGATATTGTGTTTGCAGAGGGGTTTTAGATATAGGTTGGAGTTGAGATCTCCAGTTATCCCTGGAAGCAGCAACAGAGGGTCGCTAGTGTGTGGGTAAGCTGTGGAGTTTGTTAGTCGAGATGGGATAAGTGAACAGCGGATTTCTCTGGGGAAATAGCTGATTCCGACGTTTTAACAGTAAGGTTTCAAGTGTTGGTTTACCGTGAAGTATGGTCAGATAAGGGTACTAAATGAAAGGCTTAAAGGGTGTTATTCTCGGGTTTTGAGGAGAATTCGGACTGACAAGGGATTTATCAATAGACGGGCAGAGTTATTTCCACCCATGGTTAAGAGGATGAGAGATCCTGATTAGAGGGTTATGTTAAATGTTGAGGCAGAGGAATGCCTGGAATTGGTACTCGGGCTGAGGTACTGGCTTAATGGGTTAGAAAGAACCTAGATGATGAATGGTTAGGACAGATCTTAAAGACATGATTAGAACCGTGGAGGCGGGCAAATGTTTAAGTCTGGTTTGGACTGTAAGGGGTAACGACAGCGTAGATCAATGGGTTTGGTGAATTGGATAGTTCATTTCGGAAATTTATACAGATGGATGTATCTGGAATTGGTGGCGACCCATTTAAGGACATGAGATCTGGAATAGTCTAAGGCATTTGGGCTGCTTTGAGGAAAGAGTTTTTGTCTGCATGTGGATGGCGGAGAGGGCCATATTGTTTGAGGAACTGATGGTTGATGTATAGAGCATGAGTGTTAGAGCCGCAAGGGAGGTGCTTCCTTTGATGGAATTAGTGAAGATAGATTCGTGATAATCAAGTTGAAAGAACCCCGGATAGTGTTGTGGCTTTTGGATTGCCAAGAAAAAGGGGAAAAGTCTGACTGATAAGATGGTACTTTTGTCGATAGAACGCAGCGAGGTCGGATTCTCAATTTTTAGGTAAAAGGACTCCAGACAGTGCTTGGGCACCTAGATTGAGATTGGAAAGAAGCCTGATCGAAAAGGTAGTTATCGAGATGGCGACAGGAACCAGGAGGTTAATTGGTATGCACATGAGGAAGAGGATGCCACCTGAGAGGAGGTCAGGTGAGGACATGATTTCTACGTAGAATGACTCGAGATGTTGGGATGGATTTCCATGGTGAGGGGACGGAGAACTGGAATGCACCGATACATTCGAGGTTCGAGGCTGAGTCCTCAAGGATGAGTATTTAACTGGCGAGCTTGTGCTTTGGGCATGTAGCGAACTAGAAGGGCTCGGTGTTGAGAATGTTCCGCGAGGGAGATGGACATAGAGAGGTTGCCTCAAAGGTGCCATTTGAGAGGCCGAGGACGGTAATACTTATGGAGAAGGAATTAGAAACTCTGGCAGATGGATTGTTGAGGATATCATCTGGAGTACGTAAAGGAGACAGAGCTGACCAGTGGGAAAGTTATGTGGGTATGCAAAGAAAGATTTAGGGAATACTTCAAGGTCGGACTACAGATAGGATTGGTATAAGGAATGTTGTAAAAGACGGATTGGCCGACAGAAAGTCTATTGAAGAAATCGAAGGAATTTGATCTTGGATTAGCCAGAGTGTTATACTGCGTGGATTGCTAGTATCGTCGGGATAGGACGAAAAGTACAATGTTGGATACAAGGTGGGACGATGTCCCCAAGAGTTGATCTACGACCTGGTTATTGCCAGTTGGAAGCCAAGGATAAAGACTTTTCGTGAATTGATTAGGTTGCACCGGGCAGGGTGTGAGGAATTGGTAACAAGGATTCTGGAACGGTTCGAGCTGCAGCAGCACAGGTAAGTTCTTTAGACAGAGAATGCATGAACGGTGTGGGCAAGTTCCCTTCAAGCTCACGAACAGTGCATATGGATTACTCCCAGACAGAAATGGTGAGCAAGTGACTATGCGAAAGACGTTTGTACCCAGAAGGCGAAGTCACAGGTAAGGTTATACGGAGTGTTAGTTTGGATGTCGTTAGGAGTACTCAGATTAGAGCTACAAGGAGAAAGGACAGGTAAGAGAGGATTTGATCTGAAGCCGCGATAAACTAATGAAGAACATTTGAAGAACAGAAAGCATCTCAGGACTGGTAAGCGCGTCATCTATTGCATAAGCACCTCCGAAGGCAACTACATCAGAGATGAGGAGAACAGTAAAACTCGAGGTTAGACGGACTGAGTGGTGTCACATCAGAAAGAAATTCAGAAGACAGGTAAGAATTTATTGGTATCTGGCAGTGCTGGAATATGCGTATGTTTTGATTAAGTAAAGAGTGATTGCATAAAGGACATGATCTATGGTAGGGTTATGGAAATGTGAGATTGCATCACGATTTGGGCACGCCCAGGAATAAATTGACGCGAGGATGGATTGAACCTAGCGGGAGGCGACTGAATGGACCATGGTTGATACACTTGGGACGTTAAGTCGACTGTTGTGCATGGCATAAGGTACTTAAGTATTGGGTATTAATAAGAAATATAGCGTTGGGACACAGAGGTGGTGAAAAGTAGCAGACAAATGATCAGTGTTTGAAATCCTCGATTGAGCAAGGGAAATTTAATGGGAGGCGTGTATCAGTCAAGGAATAACGCTATAGGCTGTAATGGAGGACAAGGCAACGACTGAGATCGGCATGATGTTAGTAGGTAATGGTTAGCTGGTGGGTGTCACTGAGCTATGGAATTCAAAGTGTTGGTTTGAGTTGAAACAGGGAAGGACCCTGCTAAGGTGGTACAAGTTAGGATACCAGGAATGGATGAAGGATCCAATTAGATTCGGTTTATGAATGAGAATTCTGAATGGACATCATTCCACCTCCTAGGGTACGTCGTACCGGGAGGGTCGAGCGGGTGACAGAACCTAGTGTTTTCCTTTGGACCCTGAGGGGTTAGGTGATGTGGTGGTGCATCGTGGGGATAGACCACAATAGACCTTAAGTAAGGTGTTTGGACATGAAAAGTTTTAATTCGGTTGTTTGAGTTAATGTTGTTGGGGCAAGTGAACTGGTTTCAGGATAGAACGTCGATGACATTGAATTGAGGCCCTATAATATTTTAAATTATTGGAATGGATTTAGAGAACGAAAAGAACAGAGTGGGAACCTGGAATTATCAGTTGATTGCAAGTGGGGTGGCAGTCTGAAAGTTTATCGGATATCTTAAAGAACTGAGCGCCGAGTAGGCGAATACTTGAAGTATTAAGGGAAGTGTAATCCCTGATGAGTTAGTCGTGGTGGCGGTTGCTGGTGTCTTGTTAAAGTAACACGACATATGACATGGTAGGAGGCAAAGGGTAGTGAATACTACGATTTGGCATCGGTTCAGAGAGAAGCCAAGTGGTTGTTGGAACTCTTAAGGCAGGAGCGTCTGCCTATTTGAAAGGATTAACAGCTTGTAAATTGATAAGTGTTGAGGAAATAAAGTTCCGGAAGGAAAGAGTTGCGTCTCTGCATTTTAACAGACGAGGATCTGTAAGGTGTTCAGAGAAAGAAGGGAGAGTTCTGACTCTTAATTCAGCATAAGATTCTGAAGTTTTACCAAGGATTAGGCCAACGGGGCCTACCAATTGATCCCACCTAGTAGAGGTGACGAATTTTGAGTATCTCTGGAATCAGGAATAAGACGATGAATTGGTCATTGTAATCTAGGCAGACCCTGAGGTTTCTGCAGGGTTGCGGTGTAAACAAGAAGCTATCGAGAGTATGGCTATTAGACGAAATCTTGAGGGGCAAGATTGTTACTCTTGTGAGAGTGTTGTTGAAAAGTAAAGTAAAGGCGGTGGGCCTTGGAAATTATGGTCAGAGTTGCGGGTTTACTGACTGATGTGTTTGGATAAATTTCGAGGACGAAATTTTTATGAGGAGGGGATAGTTGTAACGACCCAAAATCGCTATTAAGGCTTAAGGGCCTTGATTAGTGTGCCAGGAGGGCATGTTGGGATTTATGTGTGATTTTATGAGTTAAATGCATGGTTATGATTTAAAGCATGTTATTTGACTAATTGTTTATCTGAGATGCATGACTATGTGTATTAGTATGCATGTAGGCCCTGATTGTGTTTGAAGGGCATAATTGTAATTTTAGCCGCTGAGGGCATATATGTGATAATTGTATTCCGTGATTTGTACCACGTGAGTGTGGTGGTATTATTTTGATGCACGTGCCGAGACGGTCCTAGAGAGCAAATTAACTTAAGAGTCACAACGGGATTTCTATACCCGGCTCGGGAGGAGCCTAGGGGTACTTCGGGAATTTTATGGCTAAGATTGAGATTTAGCGGGTAATGGTTATTGGTGATTGAGTAACCTGGGTAACCATTAGTTACTACTTAGAGTAACAAGTTCTAGACAGAAAATGGTAGAAATGAAATAGAAGTAAAAGGACTTAAGTGCCCTTGAGGTTAGTTGGGAAAGGATAGGCAAGGAGGGGTAAAATGGTCATTTGGCTGGGAATTGGATATATGGCAGCTGGGTATTAAGGGGTACACGGTTTGGGGCTTGGTCATTTGATGCTTTGATAATTTGAAGAGAAGAAGAAGGAGAGGGAAAAAGCTAAGGCATGAAGAAGAAGAAGGGAGCTGAAACTTGAAGACTAAGAGGATGAACCAAGGAAGCTTAAGGTTGGATTCTTGATTGAGGTAAGAGTTTTAAACATCCTTGGGTTTTCTTTTCTGTTGTGGTTTAAGATTTTGAAGCCATGGTTTAGGTTTGTCAAGCTTGGGTTGTGTTTTTGGCCTTTGGGTTTGAGTTTTCTGAAATTTGGAATCAAATGGGTGATTTTGAGTGTGATTGTGTTATTGAGTTGGGTTATGATGTTTATGGGTTGATGTATGGTCTATTTGGAGTTTTGAGTTGGTTTTGGAGCTTGGGTGTGAGTTTGGGACGATTTGGGAGGTTTTAGCTCGGAGAAAATGCAGGGGAAAAACCCAGAATTCTGGGTCTGCGAAGGCGTGCCGCGACACGGGTTTTTCGTGCCGCGGCGAGGGAGTCCCTGACTGATGTGTGCCGCGACACAAGAAAGTTGTGCCGCGGCACAAGGCAAATTTCAGGTTCACATTTTTGGCAATTTTAGGCCTTTGCTCCGGGGGTTTGGGGGATGTCTCCGGGGTGTTGTTTTAAGGTTTTAGAGGTCCCGAGAGTGCGGGATTGGTCCCGGGAAGTGGTTTTGGGTTGATTAGTATTGAGGGATGTTTCTTGTGTGTTGTGACTAGGTTGTTGGTGAGGCTCGTGCTAGAGGACCGTGCTCGCAGCTTTAGTGCATCAGGAGGCTCGGAATACAGGTAAGAAAACTATAACACCCGAGGTTAGGGCATGGCCCCAGATTGTATTATGTGCAAATGTTTAAACCTTAAATGAATCATGATGTGTGTGAATGATTATTTCGAATGTACTATATGTGTGAATATGATGAAATGAGCGGCCATGGGCCGAGTACGGCGTAAGCCGGGGCGGCCGTGGGCCGAGTACGGCGTAAGCCGGGGCGGCCGTGGGCCGAAAGTAACACCTAGCACATGGGATGCTATAATCAGGGCAGGGCCCGGTGGATTCATGTGTTATGCTATAATCAGGGCGGGGCCCGGTGGATACATGTGTTTGCTTAGTCTAAATGGTTGACTTATCTATTTGTGGATTATCTGTTATGATAAAACTGTATACATTGCATATGTTATGTTCTGCAT
Organism: Humulus lupulus; assembly: GCF_963169125.1. Classification (NCBI taxonomy): domain Eukaryota; kingdom Viridiplantae; phylum Streptophyta; class Magnoliopsida; order Rosales; family Cannabaceae; genus Humulus; species Humulus lupulus. Next base: position 107,653,871 of record NC_084798.1, on the reverse strand, counting down.
GAGTTTTCTTGCTGGGCTTCGGCTCACGGGTGCTCTGTGTTGCAGGTAAGGGCAATGACTGAGTCAACCAACCATGAGTACGGAGAGCGTGAAGCGACGTGTACATGTTTGGTCTGCCCGACTGCTTTGGTTGGGGGTTTAATCGAAAATGGCTGTAATAATCTATGATTTTATGATTTCTCAACTGTAACCTTATTTCAAGATGTAATTAGTTTTCAAACCTTATTTTGGGATCCCAAATGTTTAATAATAGAAGTTTTAATGAAATGACGTATTTTCAAAGATTACAGCCTTAACTTTTAATTAGTCACACTTTTGTTTCAAAGCCTCGGTTAGCGAGGCCATTGCACACTGTTTTGTCTTAAAAACTCACTTAGTAACGGCTCTAAGGAAGTAGGGCGTTACATACTTAATCATAGATATCTCCTACAGAAATTACAGATTTTAAATCTATGAATAATGCTCCCATTCAATTATACTACTAAATCTTCCAGATGTAAGTATGGGCTAGATCATTGGGTAAATTAGTAACGAAAAGTCATAAGATTTAACAATATAATTAGTAGAATATTATCTCTCAGAATTAAGATCGCCTTGACCTATGGTCAACATTGTGGCAATAATTAGATTTGATAACAACGATACTTAATGTATCAATAATCACTATTGATCCTAGTATTATGTAACAAAATACATTCGATCCTATCTATTTGGTCAATGCCTTGGACTAGACATCACACCCTGAATGTGTAAGTAGATCATATCGTAGATTACCAAATTAGTGAAATCCCAATGCACTAGTTTAATCGTAGGACTCATTCTCTTGAACATAAAATTACAAGTATAATCCACTATGACCTAGTCAATATAATTGTAACTATCCATATGATCAAGATTTTATGAATGTTTGTATTCATTGAATAAACATGTAATAAAAAAGGCGAATAATGCAATTGAATAAAAAAATGATTTCTACTTCTTTTATTGATAATAACAATGTGATACATGAGATATATGGTATTATTAAAGGCATAAAACCCAACAGTTCACACTCTTATACAAAAACATTGTATTCTCTCAAGCTTATGAAACTCAATTGACTATTGTTCATATGTTCGTGAGTTTGATTTTCTACATTAATAAGAGTGTCTAAGTGGATGTAGGGCATTACCAGTACTTGGGGCCAAACCATTATAAATCCTTGTGTTGATTACTATTTTAGTTCAGTTATTTATTTTTCATACCATTTATTTAATTCAGTGTTGTTGGAATTTTTTTTTGCGAACAATAACTATATAGTCAATATAGTAATTGTTGACGCGATTTTTCACCAACAGTAGATTTAGAAATCTAATAAGAGTATTAGTGCTTATTTGCAAACCGTAATGAACTTATATGAACACACACAATTTTACGTGGTTCAGTGGTTAAAATCCACCTAGTCCACGAGACAATATTATTACTCTCTCACAATTTCTTCAGAGCTTTAGTATTACAAAAATGTAGTCCCCCTTCCTGTCCATTATTTCTAATATTTATAGTGGAATTTCCTGGACAGGTTTGGGTAACCACATGCATAAATATGGTAAACATTTAATAAAGATAATTTCACATAGGTATATGATTGCCTAATAGCTTATACTCCTCTTATCTCGGACAATAAATGTGCAATACAACGTGGACATTAATGAGCGTATAGAGTGCCTTTGAATCTCTTATGATCCTTCAGTATGCGTCATGACCAGGTTTCCACGAATTGAACATATTTAGGGCACCCTAAAGGGGATCCTTCCCTTACATGTCTCGAACTGGACTGTCATCCTAAGAGGCGACCTTCCGATTACACGAATTTCGTTTTGCCACTTCCTAACTTGAGCTGCTCACATGATCATTAACTATATGTTCTACTCATATGCTTTCCCCATATATTTATCTGCCAATTGTACCCCTAGGTGAGTAATTGAACCCGTGATAACTTTTAGGGTACAACATTTGCACCCCAAGTTCTTGCTTGTTCTTAACGTCATCATTTTCTGACATATACAGTAGGGGCTTTTAGGCTCCTGTCTTGTAAAATCATGCCTTCCTACTACTAGAGTGTTGAACACGTGGTCGTCTATAATTTGCATCTGTTTGGGTTTTGAGGACTATGACAACTGTCCTGTCAACCTTTTGCCACCGTACAAGTCATTTAATCTTGGCCTTTGGATCTCAAAATGACCCAATCTGATGGCCCAAATTAATTCCCAAAGCTTATGTATAAATAGTGAGATCACACCTGAACCTTACCACCTTTGCGTTAAAAAAATTTCCTTTCGGAAAAAAAAATCTCCTTTTTCTCTCAAACTGTTTCCAATAGCCTTCATTGCCCATCAGTTTCTCAAAAGCTCTCAAGCGCCAACGTATGGACGCATCAACATTTTCATCGAACAAATGTATAAACACTATTCTTGAATCTTTCACTTCTTTATTTTTCATTGAGTTTTTTACGTCGAAAAACACTCTTTGTTCAGTATCCTTTCGTGTTCTGGCCATGTGTGAGTTTAAGTAGGGTTAATGTTAGGCTAAACGAATGATTCTAGACTTATTTAGAAATAAGGTATTTGAAAAATGGGAAAATTTTTCTGGCTTTTGCAAGAAAAATGTCACTGATGAATCAATTAGGATACCTATTTAGGTGTAGAAGTTGAGAGGTTTTCAAGTTTGAATCTTGGTAGCTTAAGGGTCACGACTCCTTAAGAAGTTTTGCATTAAACCACTTTCACAAGAAAAGTAGTGGGCCTGACGAATCTGACACATGAATCCCGAAGTATCAGGGAATTCCCTGAAATCATAACGCGTGGCCTAGGATTACATGTGGAACCACGCGTTGATGCTAGGACATATCTTAGCTCGTGTAAATTTTGAATCTCCAAAATTAAACAACTCAAACCCTCCCGTCATCGTACCTAAGAAGTCACTTTGTCATTATGTGAGCTAGTAATTGTCTTAGGTTGCCACTAAGAAGTCACTTTGTCGTTATGTGAGCTAGATCATGGCCGCACCAAACAAAAATGTCTCGAGCTCCTCTACCTACAACAAAAATAAGGGAAAGAAAATTGCGTCTAGATCTCCAATTCCTCGTTTCAGCCCAGTGGTGGAGAGGGAACTTGTTGTCGACCCTAACACTTTTTTCGATGGCTAGCACATCCTGTCCTGAATAATTTCGTAGGGCAAAGTAATCAAAATATTGTTGAGCCATGGGATCGAGATGGGAATTGACAGTCTCCTCACCCAACCTCCATTGGACGGAGAGCAAAGATGCGCCCTTCTTCAAGATGACTTTGGGGCTTGGAGTGATGAGCATCTAAAGGGAGATGCCTTCCTCCCATTAGACCAATACTTCATGGATTTTCTTAACTACGTCGAACTGGCTCCATTCTAGTTCCCCCTGAACTCGTATGAACTTTTGGCGGGGTTAAAATATCTGTTTCTGAGGCACGAGACGGAGGTCCCTACCCCGACTCATATTATGTACTTCTTCTGCTCAAGGCCAATCTTGGTCAGAAAGGGTGAGATGACGCCTTTTACTACCTCACTCTCTCCCCCAACTCATCCTCCACTATTAACCTTCACAACAAACAAAATGACTATAAAGACTTGTTCTTTATATTAAACGAGTTCAAGGATTGTGATCACCGATACTTCAACAATTCTCGTAAGTCTACTAACTTTGTCAATTCTGTACGCGAACTCTCTTTTCATTTTCATTTTCAATTTTTTATTTGAGTTTAACCCCTCTTACTGAGTTCGTTCCTTGTGCAGCTATATTTAAGAGGAAAGATCGGTCTAAGACCCTTGGCGGTCAATAAGAGACGTTGTCCCATCTTTCTTCGAAGGAGAAGGACTTTCGACAAGTAGTGAATTATGCTACCATGGTGGCCAGCAACCTGATTTTCAAAGGCCTGACGCTGGCTATCAGGACCTGAGGTCCACCTCCTGTTCTCCCCGAGCTTCCTCATCCTCAAGATGTCTTGCCCGCCATTGAAGACACCAAGGAGGAAGAGGATGTGGCACCACTGGAGTGCGAAAGGAGAGCTCCTAAAGATGATCAGGGTCCTGATCCAGAGTGAGCGGCATCCAGGCAGTTGCTTGCACTTCCAGCCAAGGTAACCCATATAGAGAACTAGATTGGATGGCTGCCAATTTTAAGCCAATACATTTCAACCCTCATCAGATCGTTAGTCGACATCCTACTGACCCAAACCTAAACAAAACACTCCTTCATTGTGTGGATCATTTGGTGATACACTATGACCATAGCTATCCCAGATGCACCATTGCCGTTGCAAAAACCATCCACTTTAGGTCGGGGTGTCTTCGCCCCCGCCATTAGGCAACCTGTAGATGAGTCTAGCTCAGAAGAAGAGTCTAAATCCTTTACGACATAGTATGTAAAAATTCCAGAATCTCCCCCACCTCCGGTAGCCAAGAGTTAGAGGTTATACCTAGTCCGGTTTATAACCCCGAGTTGATTGTAGTAGATTCCTCCTCTAGCTCGGAGGGTAAGGTTCTTACTCTTATTCTTGTCTTTCCATTACTTTGACTAATTATCCGTTATATCTGAATCTTCTGCTCGTTCTTTTTCAGGTGAGGAGATGGACTTGCCAGATGCCTCGGGTCTAAGGAGTGCCTTCAAAGATGGTGGGGCGGGAGCTGGGCCTATGGTAAAAAGGCTTAGATTGCCAAAGAGACATGCCTCAAAGATTGGAACTTCCACTGAGTCTCCAGTCAAAGACAAAGGTGCTAGCTCCGCCCGGGTGCATTAACAATAGATTGAACCCCCAGCTCTGGTGACAACAGTCACAGTTCTCGAGGCTCCTCCTCCTCTCCCTCGACATGTACCCCCTTCGGTTCATCAAGTGATCCAAGGCAAAGCTCCATCTACTCAGATCTCGGTAAAGCCACTCAAGCTGGTGAGGATCCCTGAAGCATTTTGGGGGACTGTATACGAGATGGCTATCGATGTGGTAGGCCAAGCGTATAGAGCCAATGTCAAGGACCTGAGGCCCATGGAGGAGCATACTACCAAAGATGTGCTTGAGTCTGCTATAGGAATGAACCTCACTGTGAGCCCCTTTCATTTTTCTGGTATTTCTTTTTCTTTCCTTCTCTCTTTTTTTACTAACCTTGACTTGCCTTTTCCTTTTGCAGTCTGTCTTGGCTTAACTCTGCAGAATTGCTCGAGTTTGAGCTAGGAATGATGAGCTGCAATCTGCCTTGGTCGCCTCGCAAGAGAGCGAGTGGTCTACAAAGGGTGCCATGATTGCCTCCAAGGAAGGTGTGCGAATTGCTAAGAATCAGTTCGTGGAAGTCAGCAATCAAATGGACCAGCTACAGGCCGAGAACGATGGCCTCAAAAAGAAGCTTGGAGAGGTCAAGGCCAAAGCAAAGGAGGAGGCCGAGAAGACGAGGTTGGACCATTAAAACTACTAGACATAACTACTATTTTAGATAAAATATACATAAGAAATTATCATAACTTTATTACAACCCCAAAATAATATTGTGCATATTACAAAATAAAATATAAAATACGGTATGGGTACCCATTGTTTGATACAACATAAACTTTAAATACTAGTTTCAGAATTACATCCAATAACATAATTTAAAAGGCTAAAAACAAATAACATTGTCCTTGATTGACACGCAATCCATTGAATTCCCTTCATCCTTAACACACAAGCCAAGCTACCAAGAATCCTTCAGCCTCCATATCTATTTTTCTGCACCACACTAAAGATAAAGGAGTGAGCCTAATGCCCAGTAAGGAAAATCTACTAACAATCATATAACATAAATCATAAACATAAGACTATATCATAAACATATACTATAAAACATATATCACATAGGACTACAATGGTCATCATACTTCTTGGGGCTTGTTAACTAAGCAAGTCATATGCCCATAAATTTGTGGGGCTTGCTATCTAAGCAAGTCATATGCCCATAAATTATTGGGGCTTGTTAGCTAAACAAGTCATATGCCCAAGGACTATAAAACATATTCTTGGGGCTTGTTATCTAAACATGTCATATGCCCAAGGACTATAAAACATATAACATAACATATATCATATCATAACATAAACATGTAAACACATATATCTGGCCTATTTTCCTTCCCAAAAGCTGGGATATTTGGGAACAAGAACGAGATTTAGAAACTCCTATAAACCAACAGTAGAAAAGGGTGAGAATCTTTAAGAATAAAGATGAATGTGGGAACTAAACCATCAAGAAGAAACTTACCAAGAAGGACCTTAAGTTTCAAGAACATAAATACCTAATCAAGAATAAATAACAAGAGTTAGGATATGAATAAAAGAAACTAAAGAAAACTAAAGAATTATAAAGAATTGGACTTAAGTAATAGGACTACCTTGAATGACCTTATGAATTGGTCTAAACCTCAATACTGAAATCACACTATTTCTCTCTTCCCAAGTGTTTATAAAAGCTTAGAATGATAAAGCTTTAACCCAAAACCCAAGTGTATCTCTCTATAGTAACACTAGCACCTTGGAGGCTCTGATCAAATGCTTGAAGAATGAAGAAAATGGCTGAGTACTGGGTCCTACTTATAGAGTTCAAGGAGTGAAGCTAGCCCCTTTTAATTTGAATAAATAACTGAATTTAAAATGAAAAAGATTTGAATTTTCGTTCAGCAGATGCCCAGAACTCAGTCAAAATCGTTGAAAGGCAAGTCCAAGTGGTTAAGGCTACTTTTAAAATTTAAAAAGTCAAACTTTCAAAACTATACTCATGGAGCCGATATATCACCCACCCTAGACGATATATGACATCCCCCTGTATTCCTAAGGTTTGTTCGATCGCTCGTGCAAAGTCGACGTGTTTTTTGTATCTTCCGTATGCGATATATCGGCATACGTAGATATATCAACCACGTATTTGCACTTTTTTAGCATTATTTGAATTGGATAAACAGCTTTTATTGAGTCATAATACGATCCTAATAGTTGCTGGAAGGTTCTAGTGCTTCTAGATCTTTCTTTTATTAAAACTATTAATAAAAAATACTTAATTTCCTAATAATCATGATTATTAGAAACGTCATGCTCCTAATGGCTTTATCTAAACCTTAGGTTATAGTAAATAATGTATCTAGGACCAACAATATTAATCAAACCTTATATTATAATTAATATTCTTAAACTATAGGTTAATCTCATAAAACCCATAACTGTTGCTATAAGTTTCCAACTAAGTCCCGACTTGAACCAAAATCCACGGTAACTAACATACTACTAACTAATACTAACTACTACTACTACTATCTAAGTAGGATAAGTAAACATTATGTGACTCTGCAGACACAATGTTTTTTTGGGAGCCCAAATCGACATATGATATTTTTTACAACAAAATCCAGGACTTTCTTTGAGGTGATGGTTGCCAGAGGTTCAACCTCCACCCACTTCTTGAAGTAATCGATGGCGACAACAACAACATATCAAAATCCTCCTTTTCCTGTTGGCAAAGAACCAATCAAGTCAATTCCCCATACTACAAACAGCCAAGGGGATGAGAGCATGGTTAGCTCGATATGAGCTACTCGGGCAACTATTGTGAAACGTTGGCATATGTCACATTTATGCATATATGAGATTGAGTCTTTTGTCAGCATGGGCCAAAAATAGCCTTGTCTCAGTACCTTCTGAGCCATGTTTTGTCCCTCAACATGGTCTCTGCAGAAGCCTTCATGTATTTCTTGCAAGATAGTCTGCGCTTCCTCAGGAAGAACACACTGTAGGAGAGGTAGCGAATGCCCTCGTCGATATAGAATCCTATCAACAATAACATATCTTTGAGCTTGATATAGCAGCTTTCTTGCGCCATATCAATCGTCAGGTAACTTTCTCGTTGTGAGATACTCCACTATAGGGGTCATCCAAGTCGGTTTTATGTCAATCATTCCGACTTCAACCATTTTTTCTATTATGATCGGGTATTCCAAGAACTCCACCAGAACTACATTTATTGTATCTGCCTCTTTAGTTGTAGCAAGTCAAGACAAAGCATAAGCATTAGAATTCTTCTCGTGGGGCACTTGTTCAACGGAGCTAAACTCTAATTCGGACAGCTCGCCTTTAATCTTTGGTAAGTAGGCCACCATCTTGATACCACAACCTTGGTATTCTCCCAATATGTGATTGACTACGAGCTGGGAATCACTATAACACTGCATTGCCTTTGAATCCAAACCTGATAGTTGTATGGAATCGATTCTCTTTAGGTGAGATTAAAATTATCCAAGCTCCCGAATCGTTTGCATTAGAGGATCCATCAACGAAGATTTTCCACAATTCTTGCACTGGCTCTCTTATCTGCTCGTCCTAAAAACCTGTACACTCAACTACAAAGTTAGAGAGGGCTTGACTCTTGATTGTTGTGCGGGGCATATATAATATTTCGAACTGGCTGAGTTCGATGGCACATTTTTGTAGAAGTCCCAACGTTTTAAGATTTTACAAAACCTTCCTTAAAGGTTGGTCGGTTAAGACATGGATAGTGTGGGATTGAAAATATGGTATGAGCTTCCTTGAAGCCAAAATAAGACAGAACGCAAGATTTTATTTTAATGGATACCGAGATTCAACTCCAAGAAGTCTTTTACTTACATAATACACTGGTTTCTGTGCCCAATTTTCCTCTTGAACTAACACAGCGCTGACATCATTTTCCGTCATGGCCAGATACAAAATCAAACATTCCTTAAATGCCAGTTTTGATAGTACGGGGGGTTCACCTAGATGAGCTTTCATGTCATGAAATGCATGTTCGCATTCTTCGGTCCACTCGAACTTCTTGTTTCCACTCGAACTTCAAATGACACTTGTCACTGGATTTTGAAACAAAGCGATATAGGGCCGCCACTTTTCCAGTTAAACTTTTTACTTCCTTATGCGACCTAGGCGAAGGAATTTCCAACAACGTTCTAATTTTCTCTAGATTTTCTTCTATCACCCTTGTGTTGACTATAAACCCTAGAAAATTTCATGACAAAACTCCGAAAGTGAACTTCAGAGGATTTAACTTCATGGTACATCTCCTTAGTAGGCCAAAACATTCTTCTAGGTCAAATACATGGCTATTGGCAGTCTTTGATTTACCGAGCATATCATCGACATACTCCTCCATGTTTCACTCGATCTGGTTAGCAAACATCTTGTTGACTAATCGTTTGTATGTAGCACCGACATTTTTTAGCCTGAATGGCATAACTTTGTACCAATATACGTTATGCTCAATCATGAAGCTGGTATGCTCTTGGACTGCAGGATTCATCGCGATCTGGTTATATCCAGAATACACGTCCATGAAAGACATGAGCTCGTGACTGGTGGTAGAGTCTACCAACTGTTCAATTCTAGGTAATAGGAAACAGTCTTAGGACAAGCCTTGTTGAGATTGGAGGTTTGCAACACCTCCTGTTTGGCTTCGGGACCAGAACGAGGTTTGCAACACAGATCGAGTATTTTGTTCCCTGATAAATCTGCATTTAAGTAGGAGAGCTACTTCTTCTTCTAATGCTTCTGACCGTACTTTCCCCAAAAGCCTTCATTTTTTGGTCTTCGTAGGCACATTCTTGTCCAAGTTCAAAGTATGCATTATTATACTCAAACTTATCCCCACCATATCTTCATGTGACCAGGCGAAGACGTCCAGGTTCTTCCTCAGGAATTCGACCAGCTCCTTCTTCCTTTCAGCTCCAAGATTTTTCCCAACTTTTACAACTCTTGAAGGTGTTTCTGGGATGATACTGATTTCCTCAAGCTCCTCCACAACTTTGAGTTTAGACCTATCTTCGTCTATTCACGGATCAATGTCGTCCTGTTGGGTGACCTCAATATCTCCTTCTCGAGGTTCTTCCGTTCTCTCATTCTTCGTCTATGATTATCGCCTGCTGCCCGGGTTAGGATTTTCCCTTCATGGCAATGCTATAGCATTCTCTAGTAGAGAGCTAGTCTTCACGTACTGTGCATATCACTGAGGCTGAGGGGAACTTGATTGCCAAGTGTCAGATCAAGGTAATGGATTCAAAAACCATTAGTACTGGTCGTCCCAAGATCGCGTTATACGTAGCTGGACAATCGATTACAATGAACTCAAGTATTTTAGTAACAGTTTGTGCATCATCCCCTAGCGTAACCACCAATCCAATTGTTCCTATGGCCACCGTCCCTTCACCTAAGAGTTCATACATCATCATTGAGATCGCCTTTAGATCAGTCACAGATAATCCCATCTTTTCTAGGGTGGACTTGAAATACACATATAATAAACTTCCATTATCTACCAATATCCTTCGTGCCCTTCGATTAACAAGCATCACGATTACCACCAACGTGTCATTATGTGGTAATTGAACGTGGCTAGCATCCTACACCGTGAAAAAAATTGGTTGTTTTTCCAACCACTGTTGTTTTTATAACTATTGCTCTGAGATAAATACCATACTATTATGAGTTTTCAGCTCTTGTATATACCTCTTTTGGGCTCCATTTCTCGTGCCCGCCAAATGAGGTCCTCCGAAAATAGTAGTTATATCTCCTCCTACTATTGGGGGAGGGTCAACTTGGTTCTGATTCAACTGATCCATCTGAGTCCTCAGCTCACATATCGAAGTTTCTGGTGTTGGACAAGAATTCAACATGATAGATTGATTGGGAGCAACTCGATTTTGGGCGTACTGGAACGGTCTAGCCTGAATGAGAGTTTTAATATCATCCTTTTGTTGTCAGCAATCATTGATATTATGCCCGATGTCATTGTGGTATCAGCAAAACTTTGAGGGATCTTTCTTCACCCTCTGATTCCTTAATGGATTTGGTTTCTTCCACCGAAGGCGATTAAAGTTTGCTACGAAATATGTTCCCGTGTTTATGGTAAATTAGTGTAGGTGGCATTAATGGTCTTGAATTTTGCCCTGGACTTGTTTTTCTTTGTGCCATGCTGGTTGCCCTCACCATTCCCTTTCCTCTTATTGTTTCTTGCTTGGTTATTCTGGGTAACAGGTTAAGTCGTAGCTGCACTGCTTGTGACCGCTCCAGCGAGCTGAATAAGGGTCAAGTTGATTCCTCCGACGGCAGATCGCGCCTCATCCAAGTTTATCCACTCCAGAGCTCAAGCAATGAACTCTTCTACACTTTTAATCCCTTTTCAATGGAGCTCCTGCCATAGATTGCCTCCCACCAGGATTCATGTTCTCATTTCCATGAGCTTGGAGCTATCATCAACATCTCTAGCTCGTGCAGCAACGTTGGCAAATTTGCTCAGATATGCTTTCAAGGACTCACTAGGTTACTGTTTTATGTTGGCCAATGAGTCAGCCTCTATGCGAGTTTCCATTGAAGCTTGGAATGCTCTCTTGAACTTGAAAGACAAATTCTTCCAAGAGCTTATGGAATGCATTTTGTACTTCTTGAACCACTGTCTTGCAGGTCCAATTAGAGTCATGGGGAACATAATACATCTTAGGTCAAACCCGACATTGTGGGCCATCATCAACATGTTGAACATCTCAAGGTGGTTGGATGGATCTGCATTTCCATCAAATGTTGGCATGTTCGACATCCTAAAACCAATAGGATATATAGCTACTTAATTTTCTCCTCCATCAAAGCTAGTCACTCGAGGGTTAAATCTTTGGTCTCTAGGTTAGCTGGGAGCTGTTAACCAGCTCCCATCCTATTGTATGCGTTAGATGGGTTGTTATCCCTCCATGTTCGAGCTTGGTTAGGTGGGACATTCATATTATCATGTACGATAGACAGACCTCCCTCATGTCGAGTATAACTTATATCATCATTGTGAGCTGGATACCTCCTTTGTGAATTCAGATGATCACGCAGGTCAGGATGTGGATCGAAATGAGGAATTTGTGCTGACCTAAGATGATTCCTCAGGTCTCTCTCAGACCTGCCTCTTCACTGGCTCCCCATCCAGTAACTCCGATTTGCAAAACTTACAGCCTGTTGCTGAGATCGAGGCCCTGGATGTAAGTGTCTACTGACAGTGGAGGATTTCTCCTACTATTTCCATGAGCTGGAGCGTCTCTTTATGGGCACGGTGGTTTAGGATGTCCAACCGGCGATGGCAGATGTCTTACTGGTGAGTCTATCCTTGTTCCATCAGGACGAACTAAATTTGCCCGTCTTAGTTCTACCCTAATGTCCCGTGTTCTCTGTGCCTAGGGTTCTGATCGCGGTGCAGGAGGATTCACTGGAGTGTTTGTCTCCGTGAATTTTTTCCTAGCTCACCCTGTTGGGTTGTTATGGACATTCCTGGGAATCTATGTGGAAGGCACAGAGCTAGGGGTCGCAGGTTTGACCGACTGACTCCCACGCAGATGATGGTTTCTGTGATGATTAGAGGGCGGAGCACTTCAGTGATTTCGCTCTGAAGGTACAAAGCTCGATGTAGCGGTCATGACAGAACGACTAGGTTTAGACCGATTATTCCTATGGGACTTATGGGACCCACTTTTCCTTTTTTCTAACATTAGCATCGATTGTAAGAGGGGTAACCAAGCCAGGACCTCCTCGATCTGTCTATTTTCCCTAGCGAGATGGCTCCTTAACTGGCCATTCTCCATCTCGACAGTAGTTAGATATTCTGGATTAGGATTTGGTGGGCATGACGTTGAACTCCCAGTGTCATCTTGGCCCACCGGTTGTTTCACAGGATGGTGCTGAACATCTGGGCCTTTTCTAGTGGGAATGGTTATATGATGCGCCTTTTTCCCACCAGGTTGTTCCAATATGTTGTCATGCATCGATGGAGTAACCACCATGATGAACATAGAATGAAACTTGTAAAAGATTAAGCACTAATTTCTTCTCAACAAAAGTACCAAACAGGTAGCCTAATTAATTCATCAGTGACATTTTCCTTGCGAAACCCAGAAAATTTTCCAAGCTTTTGAATACCTTATTTCTAAACATGTCTAGTATCGTTCCCTTAGCCTAAATCGTACCCTACTTAAGCTCACACAAGGCCATAACACAAAACAATACTGAACAAAGAGTGTTTTTCAAAGTAAAAAATTCACTGAAAAATAAAAAAGTGAAAGATTCAAGACCACATGAGGAAATACTTACAGTTTGTAGGTCTGTTCGATGAGAATGCAGATGCATCCATAGCTAGCAGCTTGAGAGCTTCTGAGAAGCTGAAGGACAATGAAGGTTTTTGGAAATAGTTTGAGAGAAAAAGTGGATTTTTGTTTCTAAAAGGAAATTTTTTTAACGTAAAGGTGGTAAGGTTCAGGTCTGACCTCCTTATTAATACGTAAGCTTTGGGAATTAATTTGGGCCATCAGATTGGGTCAATTAAAGATCCAAAGGCGAAGATTAAATGACTCGTGTGCGGCAAAAAGTTGACAGGACAGTTGTCACGGTGCTCGAAACTCGAACTGATGTCAATTATAGACGGCCATGTGTTCAACACTCGAGTAGTAGGCAGGCATGATTTTACATGACATAAGCCTAAAAGCACTTACTGTGTGTGTTAGAAAATGATGGCATTAAGCACGAGCAGAAGCTCAGCATGCAAATGTTGTACCCTAAAAATTAGAACGGGTTCAATCACTCAGCTAGGGGTACAATTGGCAGATGAATATATTGGGAAAACATACGAGTAGAACATTTAGCTAATGATGATCTGAGCAGTTAAAGTTAGGATGTGGCAACATGACATTCATGTAATCAAAAGGTCGCCTCTTAGGATGACGGTCCAGTTCGAGACATGTAATCCAAGGATCCCCTTTTGGGCACCCTGAATATGATCAACTCGTGGAAACCTGGTCATGACGCATACTGAAGGATCCCGTGAGATTCGGAGGCAGTCTATATGCTCATTAATGTCCAGGTTGTATAGCACATGTATTGTTCGAGATAACAGGAGTATGATCTGTTAGGCAATCGTATCCCTATGTAAATGGAAATTATCTTTATTAAATGTTTGCCATATTTATGCACACGGTTACCCAAACTTGTCCAGGAAATTCCACTATAAATATTAGGAATAATGGACAGGAAAGGGGACTTCCTTTTTGCAATACTGAAACTTTGCAGAAATTGTGAGAGAGCAATAATATTGTCTCGTGGACTAGGTGGATTTTAACCACTGAACCACGTAAAATTGTGTGTTCATATAAGTTCATTATGGTTTGCAAATAGGCACTAATACTCTTATTAGATGTCAAATCTACTACTGGTGAAAAATTGCGTCAATAGATTTTAGGGTATTAGCTGAGTGATTGAACCCGTGCTAATTTTTACGGTACAAGAGTAATTTTATAATAAAATTATTTGAGTGATTATATCTGCACTGCATAATATATATAGGGACCCCGTTTGTTAAAAAAATATTATTTTTTAAAATTTATTCTTAAAACTTTATTTCAATTTTTTTTACATTCTTTAATTTAATTTTACGTTAATTTCAATAATTTTATTATATTTTGTTTTCATAATTTTCTAAAAAATAATGTATAATTTTTTAATTTTTTTTACTTTAACAAATTTTCATATATATACATAATTTTTATCAAATATTTAAAATATATTTTATTTATATATATTTTTTTAGAATGTAAAAAATAATAAAAAAAAGTGAGCATAAGTTTAAATATATATATTTTATATTAATTTTTAATAAAAATGGGGTGTGTAAATCAAATTTTGGGGTGTTAATATAATGCCTCAAATATTTCTAAAAGTATTTTTTTTTAACTTTAACATTACTATTATTTTTATAAGTGGGACACTAATTTATTTTACTTTAATACATAATAAATAAATTAAAGTCTATAAACTAGTAACAATCAAAGTATTTATTTTTTTCATATGGTTTGTAATATATAATTTATAATCAAATAACAAATTTAAAGTAAAAATATATAATTATCAATATATTAAAAATAAAATAATAATTTCATAATCAAACCACTCTCCATCCTTCCTACTCTCCTTCTAATACCAAACAAAAAGATAGAAAATTATTTCCTTCCTAACATGCCAAACAATATAAAGGAGTACTCATTTTGTTTCCACTCCTTTACCCTTTCCATCATTCCTACCCTATATATCCTTCCTCTTATCCATCCTTCCTACCAAACATAGCTTCAGTATCTTCTTTTTCACCACTTCCATCATTGGTGGATTAAAACGCCGTTGAGCTTCCCTTGTAGGCTTTGACCCTTCTTACGTTGCATGAATATGGTGGGACTTATGCCATTAATATTCGCTATATTCCACCCAATATTGTTCTGTAATCCTAAAGCACTCTAATCAATCATTGTTCTTGAACTTGATTGAGATTCTTCGTGGTTATTACTGGCAGTGTTTCATTCTCTCCCAAGTACACATATTCAAGATGCCCCAGAAATGGCTTCAATTCAAGCATAGATGGCTTCACAATAGAAGGTTGAATCTTCTCACAAGAAATCAATAAATCCACATACGATACTCTTTTCAAAGTGTCATCAAAAGTTGTATCGAGATCATCTACAATAGGCTCCAATCACAAATTAACAAAAAGATTCCATTTAGAATAGTCCACATACCCTAACTCAAGATGTTCTTTAATAGCAACATACAAATCATCAGCTCCATATAGTTCAAAGAACCTTTATTACAAGGTATCTAACACATCAATAGAAAATAGAGAATGAACATCACTAGGGTACCTCATAGCTTCAAAGATATTGAACTGAATAAACTCACAATCAAACTCCATAGTTAAATTACCTTCATGAACAACAATCTTGGTTCTAGCAATATTTACGGACGGTTTCCCCAACAGAACTGATGTACAATTAGGGTAAGAATTTGAACGGTATATAGAAATTGGCAAGAAAGACAAGTTCATTCACTTGTACCAAGACATCTTCCACTACTCCACGTGGGTAAGCATTTGAACGGTCGGCCAGTTGAATAATCACTCTGGTTTCCTCTAAATGTCGAAGGTTAAGGGATGCATAAATAGAATAAGGCATGACATTGATTGATGTCCCCAAATCCAACATACACCGTTCAATTCTCTTATTTTCAATAGTGTGTTGAATGGTGAAAGTCCCTTGATACTTGCACCATGGTGGTAGCTTATTTTGGAGAACAATAGAAACATTTCCCCCCACACTTATCTTCTCATCTCCTCTCAGCTTGCATTTATCAATGCACAAGTCCCTCAAAAAATTTGCATACCAAGGCACTTATTAATACCATGAATATGAGGGATGTTCACTTCCACCTTTCTAAATGTTTCTAATATCTCCTTGTGTGCCTTTTCCATTTTTGTCTTTGTTAATAGTAGTTGATCAGTTATTAGCCTAAGTTAGTTGTTAGTTGAGTAACCACTTACTGTTAATTAACATTAGTAACAAGCTGACTATTTTAAGGCATAGCTGTCATTACATTTAGGACTATAAGTTGTACTTACCTATAGAAGGGCTCCTCGGTCATCTTGTAAAGGTTCACTATTTCACATTGATTCATATATTCTTTTAATATAGAACTAAAACAATTATATTTTGTGGGTGATTACATACATTACAGTGGTTGTGTGTGTAGTGTTTTGAAGTTAATCAAGGCCTCGTATTCGTGATGTTCTTGAGAGCTTCTTGTGGTGTGTGAGATCGAGAGCAATAACACAACAACTGGTATCAGAGTCAGGTTGTTCGAAGAAGATTCGTGATTTCATATTCTTGTTTTTAGTGGACAACCATAGGAGATGGGGAATGTCATGTTCGATCTTGAAAAATTTATGGGTAAGAATGACTTTGGCTTATGGCAAGTAAAGATGAGGGCTCCTGTTGGTACAACAAGGTCTTCAAGGTGGATTTCTTGAAGAGAAGAAATTTCCAAAAACCATGGCAAAGAAGGAGAAGAAAAATATACTTGAACAAACACATAGTGCAATCTTAGTCCAAAGAGAAGACTGCAGCTGGACTATGGTTGAAGCAAGAGAATGTTTACATGAAGAAATCATTAGCCAATCCTTTGTTCTTGAAAAAAAAAAAATTGTATTCTTTTAAGATAACACCAGGGAAGGATATGGAAGATCATTTAGATGATTTCAATAAGATAATTCTTGATTTGGAAAATATTGGAACCAAGACAGAAGATGAGGACCTGGCCATTATAGTTTTGAATTCTCTTCCCACAGTGAAATATGAACATTTTGCGGATACCATGATGTATGGTAAAGACTCTTTCACATTAGAAGAAGTTCAAGATGCATTAATGTGGAATGAAATGAAGAGGAAATCAAAGCTGAAGAAGGAAAGCATTGGGATGGTCTACTAGTTTGAGGTAAAGCTTTCAAGAAAGAAAACAAAGGTCAGAACACGTCAGGTAAAGGGAAGTCTAGTTTAAAATTTGAACATAGATGTTTTATCTGTAACAAATCATCTCATCTCAAGAAAGACTAAAGATGGGTGTTTTATCTGTAACATGCTTAATAAAGATGGGTGTATTGTTATGATAGAAAATGGAAAACTGCGAGTTTTAAAGGGATCTAGAATGATCATGAAAGGATCAACATTGAATGGTATTTATGTGTTACAAGGAAGCAATATGCAGAGTCAAGCAAATGTGGTAACAACAAATGCAAAGAATATTACCATGGTTTGGCACAGGAGGCTCGGTCATATCAGTAATGGTGGTCTCAAAGTTCTCACCAAGAAGGGTGTTTTGGTAAGGATTAGATTCAAGACTTAGATTTTTGTGAACAATGTATGCTTGGAAAAACTACTAGAGTAAAGTTTGGAGTTGTGGTTCATAAATCTAATGGAATAGTAGATTATTTTCCCTCAAACTTATGGGGACAATCCAGGACAATGTCAAGAGGAGGATCCAAGTACTTTATAATATTTTCAGACAATTTTTCTACACATGTATGGGTTGTCATTTTGAAACATAAAAATGAGGCTCTAACAAAATTCAAAGAACTTAGAATGATGCTAGAAAATCAGATAGAAAGGAAGAAAAAAAAGCTGAGAACCAATAATGGTCTAGAGTTCTGTGCATATGAGTTCATAAATTTTTGCAAGCAAGTTGGAACTGGATGGCATCTAACAGTTTCAAGGATACCTAAATAGAATGTATTAGTTTAGAGAATGAATATGATAATCCTAGAGAGGGTAAGATGAATGTTAATTTTCACAAGACTACCAATGGATTTCTGGGCAGAAACAGTAGTCATGTTACCTAATCAATAGGTGCCCATCATCAACTATTGAATTCAAGACCCCAATGGAAGTTTGGATAAGTCATAATGCCAAGTATGAATATCTAAGGATCTTTGGGTGTGTAGCTTATGCTCACATTAGGCAGGACAAATTGGAGCCGAGAGCAAAGAAATGTATTTTTCTGCGGTATCTAGAAGGTGTGAAGGGATACAAACTGTGGAGCATTGAGCCAGGAAATAACCAAAGATTATTTGTTAGCAGGGAGGTAATCTTTGAAGAAGAAAAGGTGTACAGAGATACAATCAAGCCCAGTTCAAAAAAGTCAAAGCATAAGAAAGATCCCATTTTAGAACATGAGGTTGAGATATCTAGCAAAGACAGATTAAGTGATCAAGTCAAGATAGGAGGAATTTTAGATGATGATGAGGAACAATACATTGAAGAAAATGATGTAGAATCAGATGGAGAAGACATTCAAGACTATCAATTTGTTACGAACAGAAAGAGAAAAGTTATAAAACCTCTAGATATATTTGGATTTGATGATATATAGCTCACTATGCTCTAAGTATAGCTGAGTTAAATACTGATGAACCAAACAAGTATGAGGAAGCCATGAAGTCTAGTAATAAGTTTGAATGGGAAAAAGCATTGAAGGAAGAGATTGAGTCTCTGAATAAGAATGAGATTTGGGCTCATGTCAAGAAGGTTGCAGGAAGAAAAGTAGTTGGCTACAAAATGGATATACAACTTCTAGGAAGGAATAACTGGAGTGGATTGACTATAGAGTACTTTTACATTTGGTTGTTAGTGAAGATTTGGAGCTTAAATAGCTAGATGTAAATATCACATTTATCCTTGGGGACTTAGAAGAGCTTATTTTAATAAAGCAACCAAGGGGTTTTGTGGTGAAGGGAAAATAAGACCATGTTTTTCTATTGAAAAGATCACTATATGGGTTGAAGTAATCACCACGACAATGGTATAAAAGATTTGATGACTTTGTTACCAAATCTAGTTTCAAAAGGTGTTCATATGATAGTTGTGTGTATGTTAGAAATGCAAAAGTAGTAGTATATTTACTCTTGTATGCAGACGACATAATTATTTTTAGTAAGCATATAAGTGAGATAGAAAATGTCAAGAAGCTACTGAAAATAAAATTTCAGGTGAAGGATCTTGGTCAAGCCAATAAACTACTGGGGATTGAAATCACTAGAGATAGAAGCAAAATAAGTCTCAAGCTTTGTCAGAGTGAATACATCTCCAAATTATTGGATTGATTTGGTTTCTCAAATGTGAAGCCTATCAATACACCTATTGCACTGCATTTCAAGCTCTCAAATGCTCATTTCCTTCTCACAGACGAAGACAACAACCAAATGGATAAGGTACCATACATTAGTCTTGGTTGTAGTTTAATGTGGATCATGGTAAGTACATGGCCAGACCTTTGTTACGGGGTTAGTATGGTGAGTAGATATATGGGAAAGCCTGGCATGGAGCATTGGGAGTATGTCAAAAGGATGATGAGGTATTTGAAGGGTACCATCACTGTTGCCTTGGTTCATGGTCAAGAAATGACATAACTGGAGCAGTGGGGTTTGTGGATTCTGATTATGCAGGTGTACGCCCTGATTTTCCCACGGGCTGATTAGCTTGCTGAGCTGCGGCCTAATCATGATTATCTCATGGAGATCCCTAAAACTGGAGCTTCCGTCATCAGATCATACCTCCTTATCTCGAGGTAACCTGAGGGTTTGCCTCTGGTAACTTAAGGAGGGAGTCCGGGCTCTGAAGGCCGAAGGTCAAGTTCAGTACCCAGATCGTAGTACGAGCTGGGGTTGGAGGCTATAACCCTTTATAAAGTCAACCACACAAGGTAAACGTGCATATATCGGACATCACGTGTTTGATATATCCCTGACTTCTCGGACACGCAGCAGGAACGTGCGTATTCAGACACCCACGACAGGGTTGGCCCATGCGGCCCATTATCTCCTTACCTATTGATTTGACCACACTTATGTGTCAGGTTTAGGAATTAATCATGATTGTCACAGAATTGACACGATAGGTAAGAAGGTCACGGGATGACCTTCTTACCAACTCCCAGGTGCCTTCTCCTATAAATATGGAGACCTTGGGAGTTAATAAGGGTTGGATTCTATATTGTAAAAAAGGACCCTGTAATCAAATATCCAGTATACAGCAATAATACTGACTAGTGGAGTAGAAGGATTTTAACCTTTGAACCACTCAAAAAACGATTCTTGAGTCACCATTTCATTTCCTAAGATCATATATC
Source organism: Humulus lupulus (assembly GCF_963169125.1). Taxonomy (NCBI): domain Eukaryota; kingdom Viridiplantae; phylum Streptophyta; class Magnoliopsida; order Rosales; family Cannabaceae; genus Humulus; species Humulus lupulus. The sequence goes on along the minus strand of NC_084798.1, from coordinate 107,633,304 downwards.
TGTTTCGGTTCAACGCAAGCACTAATCCCTTTCTCTTCTTTTCTTAATTTCCTGTTGGCGAAGAATCGCGTCAACAGTTTGGTGCTTTCATTGAGAGCAAGTTCGATTAGTGCTGTCGCAGATATCTAACTATGGGGACTACTCGATCCAGGCACAGTAACGAGACAGGGCAGCATGATGGGCCGGAGGCTCATCATATTGCCATCCTTGGTGAACAAGTTCCTGAGGCCCAGCAGCGGCTAGGAAAACAGCCAACGGGCCAAGATGACACCGGAAGTTTTGCGCCCCGGCCACCTAATCCAAACCCGTGTTATTACAATATGGTGGACATGGAGAATGCTCAGCTGAGGAGCCAGCTAGCAATAGATAGCCAACAGATCAAGGATGCGCTGGCCCGGCTACCCCCTCTCACAACCGACGCTAACGTCAGAGAGAGGCAAGGCGAGGCTACTAAGTCTCGCCAAGGTAACCGGTCTAGGCATAGCCGCTCGGACAGATTTCTGACAGCCAACTCCACTCCACCATCACACTGTCGAGAGGAAAACTTTGAAGAAGTGCCTGGAGCCAGGCAACAGCAATACAGCCGTTCGGTCAGAACATCGACTCCTAGCTCCCAACTATCCTTGAGAGCGCCCAGGGGAGCTCGAGGAAATTCCTGAAGGAGATCGGGGAGGGCTCGCTTCATCAGCCCGTCCCCAACAACCGTCCTGCACCTCGTCCAGATCGCCAGGCTCGGGACCAGCCGGTTGGCAGGGCCGAAAGGCCCCCACCAAACTTGATCTGTCCAGACAGAACCAGGATTGCCTCTCCAATTAGGCATCCTCCGTCTCCAATCAGATATCCATCTCCTCCTCAGCCCGTCCGAGATACTCCAGCCTACGGAAGTAGCAAGGGAGATCCGCCATCAGCTGGACATTCCCAGCGTAGCAGGGCATCAAGGGAAAGCCCAGGTCCTCAGTACCAAAGGTGAGCTCCAAGCCTCTCTAGCAGGAGCTACTGGACCGGCAGTCGCCGGAGTGACCTTTCTGGGGGAGACCTGCGTCAGCGCCTAAGTTCGGCACAAATCCCACACGCCGCTCGGGGAGGCGATCTGCGGGATCGCCTTAACTCCCATAGAGGGGAGCAGGTAGGAGGAGGCAGCCATGCTCGTTCCGGGGGGGGGGGGGCGGCCCTGTCCGAAGTACGTAACAGAGGGAATGCCCCAAATAACCTATCTCAAGATAGGAGGGGAAATAACCCACCAAATATGTACAATGGATCTGAAGCTGTTGAATAGCCCCGGAATAACGAAGGACATCAGGACCAAACCCTCGAGCGCCTGGCCCAGATGGAGGAGCTAATGAGGAAGCTCCTGTCAGAAAAAGAAAAAGATGAATATGATTCTGGGGGCGAGATGGAGCTCTTTGCCTCCAACATAGCAGCAATGGCTTACCCACCTGGTTTCCGTATGCCGCACCTATCTAAGTTCAATGGAGACGGAGACTCGTCGGATCACCTAGGGATGTTTAACACCCTGATGATGGCCCACAACATTGGCCCCGAGCTGAGGTGTCTAATCTTTCCTTCCACACTGACTGGACCTGCCAGGCAGTGGTTCAAGCAAGGTAAAAGATAGTCAATCAGCTCCTGGAAGACACTCTCGACAGATTTCAAGAGGGCATTCCGAGCCTCCTAGGCTGCCCGCGTTCAGGTCGACTCTTTGGCTAACGTGAGGCAGCAGCCCGGTGAAACTTTGAAGGCCTACCTAAGCAGATTTGCGAACGTCGCTGCTCGGGCCAGAGATGCAGATGATAGCTCCAAGCTCATGGCCATTAGAACTGGAATCCTCATCGGAGGGGATCTATGGAAAGACATACAAAGAAAGGGAGTCAGTTTGGTTAACGAATTCCTTAACAGGGCCCAGGAATGGATAAACTTGGAGGAAGCCGAAGCCTCAGCTGCAGGAACCAGCCAGGTCCCTGATCAGCCCGCTGGAGTGGGGACGGAGGTCGTGCCAGTGACCCAAACTGTCACACAGAACAACCAGCTTGGCGGAGGCAAAAGAAAGGGAAACGGTGAAGGCAACTAGCACGGCCAAAAGAAGAATAAGCCCGTAGACAAGTTTAAGCCCGTCTACGCTACTTACACAGAGCTCACCCAGTCTAGGGAGAAAATTTTCCTAGCTAATTCTACTCGCCTTCCCTGGAAGAGGCCCGAGCCGTTGAAGCACCAAAAGGGGAAGAGAGACACCTCCAAGTTTTGCCGCTTTCACAACGATGTTGGCCACAACACCGATGACTGTAGGCATCTAAAGGATGAGATCGAGACCCTCATCTGAGCCGGCCCATTGGCTCAATATGCGTGGAATAGAGTCCCGGCAGGTCGACCCACTCCAGAAGTCCCGGCCAGTCAGCCTGGGTCTCGGATAGATCAGGACGTCCCTCCTCCCTTGGTTGGAGGGGAGATATCCACCATCTCTGGAGGACCGCATTTGGCTGGCGTGAGCAGGGGCGCCCAGAAGAGATACGTGAACGAACTGAAGGCGCATAACGGAGTGGAGTTCGTCTCGGAGCAGCGCCTGCCGAAGCAGCAGCGATTGGAGAAGCAACCGATCATTTATACGGAGGAAGATGCGGGCCATGTTCTATTTCCTCGCAATGACCCTTTGGTCGTGGCAGTTCAGCTCGCGAATCGGAGAGTGAGGAGGGTGCTGATCGACAATGGGAGCTTGATGAACCTCCTATTCTGATCCACGTTAGAGAAGATGGGTTTGACCGTTGCCGAGCTAAAGGCGACCTCCATGATGTTATACGGTTTTTCGGGAGAAGGAGCGCCGGCCATAGGGACGATCGAGCTGGTGATCACCCTGGGAGAAGGACCTCGAACAGTCTCGAAACTCCTCAAGTTCGTGGTCATTGACTGCACCGCTACGTACAACGCAATTTTGGGCCGACCTACGCTCATGGCATTCTAGGCCGTCACTTCTATTCGCCACGTCGCGATGAAATTCCCTACTACCGCGGGAATATGCACCATCCATGGCGATCAGCTCGCTGCCAGGGAATGCTACAACATTTCCATGAAGGGAAAATCTAAACCCGGGCAGCTGGCAATGGCCATCCAAAGTGGTGAAGAGGAATCTCAGGAACCCTTAGCTGATCCTGAGATTGAAAAACCTCAAAGCGCCAGAGGGGAAAATGTCGTCTTAAGTGAGGATATTGACCCCCAAATAGGCGAGGATAGATCCGAGATACAGTCTATTGAGGAGCTCGAGGAAGTGAACATTGATCCGCAGAATCCATCATGGATGGTCAAGCTTGGGAAAAACCTCTACAGCGAGAGGAAGGCAGAGCTGGTCAGATTTCTACGGGATAACCTGGACGTGTTTGCGTGGTCCCATGAGGACATGGTGGGAATCAGCCCGAGTGTCATCATGCATACACTTCATCTGGATAAAAGCATTCCCACCAAGTCCCAGAAGCAAAGACCCCAAGGAACAACCCGGGCTGAAGCCTTGGAGGAAGAGGTAGCCCGGCTAAAAAAATGTGGCTTTATCCGTGAAGCCAAGTTTCCAATATGGGTCGCCAACCCCGTGCTGGTCCCGAAGCCCAACGAAAAATGGCGGACCTGCATAGATTTCTCCGACCTGAATAAAGCCTGCCCCAAGGATTGTTTTCCACTGCCAAGGATTGACCAGTTGGTAGATGCCACGACGGGGCACGAGCTCATGTCATTTATGGACGCGTACTCGGGCTACAATCAGATCGCCATGAATCCGGCGGATCAGGAGCACACCAGTTTCATGACCCCTGCTAACGTTTATTGTTACAAGGTCAAGCCGTTCGGGTTGAAGAACGCCGGGGCTACCTACCAAAGGTTAGTAAATAGAATGTTCGCAGACCAGATCGGAAAAAACGTGGAAGTGTACGTCGATGACATCCTAGTCAAGTCAAAGACCGCCGATAACCATGTTTCCGACCTGGAAGAATGTTTTAAGATACTACGGGAGTATGGCATGAGGCTTAATCCGCAGAAGTGCACTTTTGGTGTCGCGTCGGGGAAGTTCCTGGGGTTCATTGTCAATACCCAAGGAATCGAGGCAAACCCCGACAAGATCAGATCACTGCTCGAGCTTCCCTCGCCCAGGTCGCAAAAGGATGTCGAAGGCCTGACAGGAAGAGTGGCGGCCCTCAATCGGTTTATTTCCAAGTCCACCGATAAGTGTTTTCCATTCTACAACCTGCTTCGAGGAAACAAGAAGTTCGAATGGACAGAAGAGTGCGAAAGAGCATTCCTCGACCTGAAGGCACATCTGGCCGAGCCGCCCGTACTATCCAAACCAAAGGCAGGAGAGCCTCTTTTTCTCTACCTGGCGGTCACTAAGGATGCAGCCAGTGCCGTATTGGTCTGGGAAGAAGACTGAGTTCAGAGACCAGTCTACTACATCAGCAAGAGACTTTTCCGGGCTGAATCCCGGTACCCGTTGATGGAGAAATTGGCGTTCTGCCTTATCACGGCCTCGCGAAAGCTCAGGCCGTACTTCCAGTCCCACTTAATACACGTCATGACCGATCATCCTTTAAGGCAGGTTTTGCAAAAACTTGAAGCATCGGGACGTTTGTTAAAGTGGGCAATCGAACTCAGTCAGTTTGAGATTTTGTACACTCCGCGAACTACTATAAAAATTCAGGCCCTGGCCGATTTTATGGCAGAGTGCACGGGATTCCAGGAGGATCCCGCAAAAGACTCACCTCAAGTCACCTCGCCCCAGGCGTCGTGGAGAATCTTTGTGGATGGTTCATCCAATGAGAACGGCTCCGGAGCTGGAATCATTTTGATATCCCCCGAGGGACATAGATTCCACTCGGCCCTGAGATTTGGATTCAAGGCCTCCAACAATGAGGCCGAATACGAAGCTTTGCTGGCCGGTCTGAGGATAGCTCAGAAGCTTAAGGCGAGCTCTGTCTAGTGCTTTAGTGACTCCCAGCTCGTGGTAAACCATGTTCTGGGCGAGTATCAAGCACGGGGACCCAAGATGGCTGCCTATCTAGCAAGGGTAAAGGTTGAGCTGTCCGCGTTCGGGCGGGGCTCGATCGAGCAGATACCACGGGAGCAGAACGCTAATGCAGATGCTCTTGCCAAGCTCTCCACCTCTGGGGAAACGAAGACCTTGGGGTTAGTACCAATAGAATTCTTGGAAAAACCAAGCATAGAAGATGCAGGACGGAGGTCGAGATGATCGATGCCAGGCCGACCTGGATGACCCCTATCCTTGAGTATCTCATCGAGGGAAAGCTGCCTGAAGGACGTAATGATGCACGACGAGCCCTGTATCAAGCTCCCAGGTATACGATGGTAGATGGAGTGTTATACTGACGGGGGCATTCCCTACCTCTCCTGCGATGCGTTCTTCCAGGCGAAGCAAAGGCCATCCTGCAGGAGGTACATGAGGGTTTTTGCGGAAACCACACTGGGGGGCAGAGCCTGGCCTCAAAGATCCTGAGGCAAGGATATTACTGGCAAAATCTGTCCAAAGACTCGATTTCATACGTGAAAAAATGCGACAAGTGCCAGCGATTCGCCGCAGTTGCCCGAGCTTCTCTAGTCGAGCTGAAGATGATCTCGTCCCCATGGCCGTTCGCTGTTTGGGAGATCGACTTGGTGGGCACCCTCCCTACTGGAAAAGGCGGGGTCCGTTACGCCGTGGTAGCCGTCGACTACTTTACGAAGTGGGCCGAGGCAGAACCTTTGGCGACGATAACGTCCAAAAAAGTGCTTGACTTCGTGGTTAAAAGCATTGTTTGCTGATTCGGCCTGCCCAAGAAGTTCGTTTCTGATAATGGCACTCAGTTCGACAGCGACCTGTTCACCGAGTTTTGTGAAAGGTACAAAATTGTGAAAAGTTTCTCCTCCGTGGCCTATCCTCAGGCGAATGGCCAGGTCGAAGCTGTCAACAAGACCCTAAAGGCGAGCCTCAAGAAGAGATTGGATGATGCGAAGGGGGTTTGGCCAGAACAGGTCTCGCAGGTCCTATGGGCATAGCGGACCTCGCATCGGACTCCTACGAGTCATACTCCTTTCTCCCTAACCTTTGGGAGTGAGGCAGTCCTCCCCGTGGAAATTAAATTGCTTTCGCATAGGGTCCAGTCTTATGACCAGGACCGCAACCACGAGCTACTATGCAATTCCCTTGACTTAGTTGATGAAAGGCGAGAAGATTCGCAACTCCAGCTCGCCCATTATCAGCAAAAGATCACTCGCTATTTAAACTCCAAAGTCAAAAAACGCGCCTTTAGCATTGGCGACCTAGTCCTAAGGAGAGTTTTCTTAGCCGGTAGGGACCCCAAAGATGGAGTCTTGGGACTGAACTGGGAAGGACCATATCAAGTCATCGAGGTCATTAAGGAAGGAACTTATAAGTTAGCTCGGCTTGATGGAGGAGCAGTCCTGCGGACTTGGAACGCCATCCACTTAAAGAAATACTATCAATGATTCACTTGTAAGGCCTAGAAGGCCATTTTTTGTGTATTAGGCAATGAGAATCAGCTTTTTGTTTATATTTGTACATGTTTCAAGTGTAATCTAAAGTAACCACGAAAGACCCTTTCCTAGTTACTTGGGGGGGCATATTGTACCTGGATATAACTAGGTCACCTTAACGACTTAGAAGTTGATTCATATCGATTGATCGCTATTTTTCTTAAAAAATGCGAGATATTGGTAAGGATTAACGCGAACTAAGTCCTATCCTGGATATAACCAGGTCATAAAACTTAGAAGTTGATTTAAATCTATTGATCGTTATTCTTCCTAAAGAGCTGGAGATATGGATAAAAGTTAACACAAACGAAGTTTTCAAATTAAGTTCATGGATATAACTAGGTCATAAAACATAGAAGTTGATTTAAATCTATTGATCGTTGTTCTTCCTAAAGATCTTGAGATATGGATAAAAGTTAACACGAACTAAGTTTTCAAATTAAGTTCCTGGATATAACCAGGTCATAAAACTTAGAAGTTGATTTAAATCTATTGATCGTTGTTCTTCCTAAAGAGCTCGAGATATGGATAAAAGTTAACACAAACTATGTTTTCAAATTAAGTTCCTGGATATAACCAGGTCATAAAACTTAGAAGTTGATTTAAATCTATTGATCGTTGTTCTTCCTGAAGAGCTCGAGATATGGATAAAAGATAAACACAAACTAAGTTTTTAAAAAATTGTAACCAAAATGCGTAGGGGAAAAAGTAAGAATCAATCAAAAATAAAATTAAGTTAAATTGTCTCGAGGTGGAAGCACCTCATGCATAGGTTACACAAAAAAAGGGGGAGTTAAAAATGTTGGAAGAAAGGGCACGAGAGAAGGAGGCCCTAAGCTCCGCCAGGTGGCCCCTTGGAGGTTGCCGTCTCACCCCGTTCAGGTGCACCAGCCCGGCCTCGGAGGGCGCTTCTTTATCGAGGCGAGCATGGAATTTCACCAGCAAGCGCTCCCAGAGGCTCGCTGACAGGAAGGAGAAGACAACGTCTGGATTGTAGGCCCACCAATGGTAGAACAGGTCTTCCAAGGCTTTTTCCGAAGTTGTCTGCTCAGTCTCCAGGGCGGCCTTGGCCTCAGCCTTCGCTGCATCTAGGTCTGTCCGCGCGGTGGCAAGGGCGGCCTCGAGCTCTTGGACCTTTGGGCGGGTTTTCTCCAGCTCGGCCTGCGAGGCCGCCAAGGCATCCTTAGCCGTCTGCAGGGAAGTCTGGTGCTTGCTCTTCATCTCCTCGAGCTGAGCCTTGGCCCTAGAGATGCTCCGGTGCAGGGTAATGACACCCTGCGAGAGATGAGGGACAATTACCTTAGAAAAAAAAAGAGAGAAAAAACAGGGCAAAGTGTGATAATAAAAGGCCATAAAAGGGTAAAGTTAGCTTACTGTTAGGGTCATGCCTATTGAAGACTCCATCACGCCCACCGGGCTCATTGTCTCGATGGCTCGGAGCTCCTTCTCGTTGAACTTGTATATGTGACTGACGACGTAGTTCGCCGACTCATACACCATTCCCCGGAAGGCCTCTGGAATCTTCTCCAGGTCTTGGGGATTGACTGGGATGCGTACCTCGGAGGGTACGATCGCCGAAGCCCTGGGCTTCGCCCCTGCATCCTGGACGGGGGCCGGAGCTCACGGAGGAGGTGGGGGCATGTTGCTTCCCCCTGCAGCAGGAGGAACCTCTCCCACGACCTGGGCAGCTGGGGCTTGCTTCTTCTCCTTTGCAGGAGACTTGGTGGGGGTCCCAGCGGCGTGCTTGGACTTCCGGAGCCTTTTCATTCTTGGCCTAGCGGCCCCAGCTGAGGGGTTCCCCCCGGCAAACACACCTCACAGGCTCTCTACGGACTGAGACATTTCTTCTGTCATAACAAAGACATGGTTAGTACAAGAGTTAGCAATCATACACAAACAAAAACAAAGAAGGAAAAAGATAAATTAAAGTATATGTATACTAAAAGGGATCCTACCCCCGGGCTAGAAGAACCTATGGTTACGACCATCGGCTCCGGAGCTCCTGCGGGAGAATCTAAGTCGATTATCTCCCGAGCTGGTGCAAGTTCTGGATCTAACTTCGGTTCCGGGCTAGATTCTTCTACATATTGCCTAAGCCCTGGAGCTACGGCACCCCTCTGGAGTGATGGCCTTGAACGAAGGTTGGTCCCATTCTCCTCGAATAGGATCGACCTACTACGGTACCCCTAGGCCGGCTATCTTGGTAGTCCATCACAAGCCAGTCGATGCAGTGGAGCAGGGTTGTGTTCAGGTCCGGATCACTTCGGTGACGATGGACGAGCTGCCTAGGATTGAACCTAGCTAGCCGGGGGTCTGTTGTGGCCCTATCTAAACTCCTAAACAAGTTAGGGTTACCTTGGCCAGATGGACCCGTAGCTGCTCCGGACTGGATCCTCTCCTCACCCGTCCTTTCGGCGACCTCCAACGCCCGCTTCCTATTCCTCACGAGGGGAACTTCGTCGTCCTCGTCCTCCTCCTCTTCATTTCTCGCGACCTCCTCCACGATGATGGGCCTGGTATCGCGGGCTGGGGAAAGCCCCCGGGGCCTCCTTAGGTTCAGAGTATGATTTGGGAAAATCAGCTTGCAAGCCACCATTGTCTCGTCTGTCACGAGCACGCGATAATCCTTCTCGCTGGGGGGCAAGCCTGCCAGTCTCTCGTACTGGGCCCCGAGGGTCACAGATTTCTCTGTGCTCGCGAAGATAGCTGCAAGATCAATCTAAGTCAGAAAGGGATACAGGAGGAGCTAAACGATACTTAACTTACGAGCTAAGGATGAAAAGCACTTACGAGGGCGATTGAAGTAATGGAGCTCACAGTTTCTGAACCCTGTCGACATGAAGAATTGATCCTTAAAGTCGTTGGGGTGGCTGGGCAGCTCGATGACCGCAGCCGTGTTGGGAAATCAGGTAAAGTAATATCCGCAGGAGTGGGGACCTCCCACTCGTGCTTCAAAAATAAATATCTCAACCCCGCCAACAACCGATAAGAGTTGGGGGGGGGAGCTGAAATGGGGCCAGTGAGAGGAAGGCCCCCGCCTTTAAATGCTCGCCGCTCCAGGCTGCGAATTCCTCGTCGAGCGGCGCACAGCTCCGCTCGCCTTCCGCGGGAGGTCGAGCAATCACTGATGCTCTCCCCAGCCCGATGTTGTGGGAGAGGAATAGCTTGTTGATCTTCGTCTGGTCAGTGATCTTTGAGACGATCCTCTCCGCCTCAGAGAATGCATCAGGAGCCACCTCGAGCTCCTGCTCCACGGCCGGCCCAAAGTTGGGAACCGGGGAATCCAGCATCACCGCCTTTCCTTTGTCTTGCTGGGAGGCCGAGCTGCCGACGGTCTTCTTTGGAGCGTTCCTCTTCGGTGCCATCTGATCGCCTAACGAACAAAAGAAAAGATTTCAGAAAAGGCGACCTAAGCATAGGGAAGAGTCAAAAGGAGTGTTCTTTGCACAAGCTGAGATAAGCCTAGCCCGTGGAGAGTGAGACCACGTGGTTCAATGAACACGCGCCTGTGCTCCCAACAGATCCCCGATTACTCAGAATTCGTGTGTCAGGAGGGTCAGATTAAAATTTTTCCCTGGAGGGAAAGTTCCAATAGGCATGAAAGGCAAAACCGCCTGTGAAGCATGTCCCCTAAGCTACCTGGTTTAGCACCCAAAATTCCAAAACTCCTACCCAGAAATTTTCCCCAGAAAATGCATCCTGTAAGCCATACTCCTAAAACGATTTCCTACAGCAAAAATACCCTAACCTAAAAGGCTTTCACCCTTCGTACCCACAAAAACCAGTAAACCCTTGCATGTGGCTACAGTAAATACTTACCTAAGCTACAGTGAAAAATATTTTCAAAACACACATGGTCAGAGGACTTACAGAGTGTTTGGCTGGGAGGTTGATGAAGGTGTCGCCTAGGTGGGAGCTTCACCGGAGTATTTGTTTCCAAAGCTTTGAAGGAGTCCTCACGCCTGAGCTTCTTGAACGCTGAAAATGGCAATCACAAAGAAGAGGGTTTTTTCCTTCTGAGATGAAGAGAGAATAAGGAGAGAGTTTCTGAGAAATTTCAAATAAAAGGGTGGCCCATGCGTAGGGTGGCCACCCCTGTTATATACGTGAAGGGGCACGTAAAAAGGGCCGTTGGATGGCCCTGATGTGGGATCCAAGGCCCTTCACTCGAAATACGAAACGACGGCTGGGCATAGGCTAGGCCATTAAATGCGGTTCTCGGAAGACGTACCATCACCAACCATGATGTTCCACATATCAGGCGCCTGTGTAAAATGTGGAATGTGAAGAGTTCATGGGGAGGCCTAAAAGTCCCTACTGTGGCCTTATACGACGTCGTATACCACAAGCAGGGGCTTGGGGGGCAGATGTACGCCCTGATTTTCCCACGGGTTGATTAGCGAGCTGAGCTGTGGCCTAATCATGATTTTCTCGTGGACATCCCCAAAACCGGAGCTTTCGTCATAAGATCATACCTCCTTAGCTCGAGGTAACCTGAGGGTTTGCCTCTGGTAACTTAAGGAGGGAGTCCGGGCTCTGAAGGCCAAAGGTCGAGTTCAGTACCCAAATCGTAGTACGAGCTGGGGTTGGAGGCTATGACCCTTTATAAAGTCAACCACGCAAGGTAAACGTGCATTTATCGGACATCACGTGTTTGATATATCCCTGACTTCTCGGACACGCAGCAGGAACGTGTGTATTCAGACACCCTCGACTGGGTTGGGCCGTGCGGCCCATTATCTCCTTACCTATTGATTTGACCACACTTATGTGTCAGGTTTAGGAATTAATCATGATTGTCATAGAATTGACACGATAGGTAAGAAGGTCACGGGATGACCTTCTTACCAACTCCCAGGTGCGTTCTTCTATAAATATGGAGACCTTGGGAGTTAATAAGGGTTGGATTCTATATTGTAAAAAAGGATCCTGTAATCAAATATCCAGTATACAACAATAATACTGACTAGTGGAGTAGAAGGATTTTAACCTTTGAACCACTGAAAAAATGTATCTTGAGTCACCATTTCATTTCCTAAGATCATATATCTGTTTCGGTTCAACGCAAGCACTAATTCCTTTCTCTTCTTTTCTTAATTTCCTGTTGGCGAAGAACCGCGTCAACAAAAGGGGACATAAACTCTAGAAGATCACAAATAGGCTATGTGTTTTAGCTAAATGGTTGTGCAATCAGTTGGAAACAAAATTTATAGTACATCGTTGAGTTGTCCATTACAGAGGAAGAATATATAGCTTGCATAAAATCACTCAAGGAGCTTGGGCTTGATAAAAAACACATGATTGTGTATTGTGATAGTCAGAGTGCATTTCACCTCAATAAAAATCAAGTATTTCATGAAAGAACCAAGCAAATCAATGTGAGACTTCATTTTATTCGAGACGTCATTACAGAGGGGGAGATCAAGCTTAGCAAAGTCTCAACAAAAGAAAATCCAGCAAACATTCTAATAAAGTCCTTGCCTACTTTGAAATTTAGTCATTGTACTTACTTATGGTTACCTAGTGAGTTGTTTACTATTGTATTCAAGCTAATAACAAGTCAAAGCGGAGAATTGTTATTAGTAGTTGACATGTTATTAGACTTAATTATTTGTTAGTTGAGTAACCAATTATTGTTACTTACGATCAGTAACAAGCTGACTACTTTGAGTCATAGTCATTATTATAGTTAAGATTATATGTTGTACATGCCTATAAAAGGGCTCCTCGGTCATCTTGTAAATGTTAATTAATTAACATTGATTCATATACTCTCTTAATAAAGAACTCAGACAATTTGATTATATGGGTGATTACATACATTCTAGTGCTTGTGTGTGTAGTATTCTAAAGTTAATCAAAGCCTTATATTCGTGGAATTCATGAGAGCTTCTAGTGGTGTGTGAGATCGAGATCAATAACACAACAATCTTCTTTAGTCGGCTAGGAAAATGTGGTGGAGTGATATAAGTAGGTACAGTGGGCACAGTTTTAGGCATGTCTTTCCTTGGCACAACTTTTTCTTTAACAAAGTTGTCAACATGTGGGTTTTGAGCCATGTTTTGAGAAGATGGATGACTTGGTGGATCATATTGCTTACCACTCCTCAATTTTATAATACTAGCATTCTCTATTGGATTTCTCTTAGGCTATAAAGGCAACTTCCTTAAATTTTTTGGCTTGGCTTTATTCGAAGATGTAGCAATTTGGTCCATAGTGTTCTCCAAATTCTTTATAGAAGGTTGAGTTATTTTAAAAGTGGTTTGAGTCAAAATACTAGTAGCAACCAAAGTTTTAATCGTATCAGCAAGAGATGGCTCTTAATCTTGTGGGGTTGCAGGTGGAGGTTGTTGAGGATGAGGCAAGTAAGCCTCTTGAGTTCTTTGTTGACAAATGAACTGCAATGGTCTAGTAGGTGCAACTTGTTTTTGGGTACCATATAAGAAATTAGGATGATCTCTCCACCCTGTATTATAAGTGTGGAGTAAGGATCCTATTTTGACCTTGACTGCCAAGGAAATCCACCAATAGCTTTAGCTTGCTCTTGAACTCCTTCTTGTAGTGTAGGGTATGCATTAGAAGGGTGCCCCATCACTTGGCATATTTCGCAAGGTCTCACCTATTGACCCATTTTCATTTATTACCTCGCAGATGTCAATTAAGCTAGTGGTTGCTCTATCTATGAACTCACTTCATCTACATTCTTCACTAGTACTTCCTATCGAATATGAAACTACATTCTTCTTGCTATCCATCATAGTTCCCCCACTTGCTGCATCAATCATACTCATATCCAATCATAAAGGTCATTCATAAATATACTAGATAAGGAGTTGTCAACTTATCTAATGGTGGGGCCATCTAGCAAAACAACTTGAATATTTTCTAATAATCATACAAAGACTCCCTAGTTTGTTTGCAAATGCCAAAAAATTATTTTCTAATCCTTCAAACCTTAGATGCAAGAAAATACAACTTTAGGAACATTTTTTTTATTGTCATTCCATGTATGTACAGTTCCAGATAGAAGATAGTAGAGTCATTCCTTAGAAGTGTCCTTCAAAGTGACTGGAAAGACTCTTAACTTGATATGCTCTTCAATCACTACAACAAGTTTTATACTAGAACGGACAATATGAAACTTTCTCAGGTGTTTGTTTGGGTACTCTCCTTGCAGCCCATGTAATGATAGTAATACGTGAACGAGACCTTATTTTAGCTCAAAATTTACATTCAAAGCTATATACCATATGCATAATGGCTGGTGGTCAATGTAACACCCTACTAATCAAGGATCTGTTACACTGTGTGTTTAAAATAGTGCTAGACTCTTTAAATGTGTCGTTTGCACTTAAACATGTAATTAAAGTTGATTGAATCAGTCAGATACTAAATGTAATTACTTTTCATTAAAAGAGTTCAGTATCTACATGGGATCCCAGAAAAGTGGTGATAAACCATTACAACTATAAATAAGGTACAAAATAGCCGACCTAAGTGGCAAAATGAATTGTGGTCCTATATGCTCCAAAGAAGTCTCGATCGTGGTGATTGAGTAGGCCGCATATGTACACATTGCCCCTGAAGCTCTCTAACTCATGTCTGGTCTAGCTTCTCCTCACTCTTACATGCACCACGTAGCACCCATGAGCCAAGGCGCAACAAGAAATCTTAAAATCAACAAAACAGATAATGAACAGGTTATAAATCATTACAAGCATCAGATAATCAACAAGTTACAAATCATTACAAGCATCTGTTAATCAATAGGTTGTCTATCATTACTAGAATACTTACCAATTATAACCAACACTTAAGCAGACATTCAATCCATCTATGCGGACGTAGAGCTACACGATTGCATACGGCACTCCTTTCTTTCAAGTGACTATAGAGTTGTACAAGCGCATATCGCAATTCTAGATTGGCCCAACCATAACGTCCTACATTCCGCATGCTAATGTCGGCCAAGACTTATAAGACGAGCTTTCCAAACAGATATACATTTCACATATAACACAAATTTTCTTAGTACATTCATTCATAGTTAAAAAAAGCTTCCAAGTGGGGCTATAACCACGTTCAATAAGCAGGGGCTCTAGCCCTAATCTCAACACAGGTGTCGTTTTCTTACCTTAAGTTCTCAACATTATCCTTTCCTCCTGAGCCTAGCGGAAACCCCTAGAAAAAACACATTAACAAATATTCATCAAGAACTGAATCGATGGAGGGCTTCATGACGAAGTCCTAGCCCTTGGGACATCGAATTTCACTAAACTGGGTAGTGGAATCATTCCCAAGCCCTCTTATTTAGTTTTCTGAAACCCAAAGGTGCACACTTAAAATTCCCATTTAGCGCCACGACGCCTCCCAGCTGCACCGTAACCCATAATAGGCCGAAATGCCTCTAAGATTTCCCAAGGATTTTGTACCACGACGGCCCACTTGACAGAGATCTAACCCATAATTTTTTCCCATTTTGCGCTATGGTGCCAAGGTAGTCCAAGGGAAACCCAATGCTCAGGGACCTTCAAACGAGCCGCGACGCTCCTACCTAGCACCGCGGCACTACTGCGAAAACCCAAAAATCTGGCTATCTCTAAAATCGCCAACTGACTCAAATTCATCCCAAAAACTAATTTCAACCATTTTCGAGCCTAATCCCAACCACAGATCAGTAATACTACCCATAATCATCATAAAAACAACATTAAAATACACCCAAACCCAACAAAATCCCAGTACTAAATATTGTCAAAGACACTCCAAGAACAATTAAAAAATCTTCAAGAATTATAGATTACCTTTTAGAATTCAAACCTCTAAGCTGAATTCCCTATCTTGACCACTCCTAATCCTAAAAAACAAGCTTATCTCCTCTTGAATCATCTCCAAACTTGATCCTCCAAGGAAAAGTCTTCAAAAGACTAAGAAAACCACTTCAGCCTTTTGTCTACCTGCCTAGCCTAGCCAAATGACTATAATACCACTGCCCGACAAATCTTCCAACAAAGCCATAGAAGGGCATAAAGGTCATTTTCCTTAAATTCCCACTAAACCTAAAATTATCCTTAAAATTGCCAACAGAATCCACTAATCCTCCAAATACCAATATTTTTCCCAAATATATCTCATACCCCAATAATTCCCAGTAATCTTCAAAATACCTCTAGGCTCACCCTGAGTCGGGTAATAATCCCCGTTGTGACTTTCCTGCTAATTGCTCAAAAGGACTGACTCGTGCCAAATATGTCAAATATATCCACATAATAATGTGTTCTCAAACATATAAAAAGTATAATTACAATTTTACCCTGAACGAGTCAAAATTAGGAAAATGCCATTTTTTAACAAAAGTAGGTCATTAAGCACATATAATACACTTAAACATGCATAATAAATAATATTATAATATAACTCATGTAATTCACATAATCACATAAATATTGAATAAAACAACAAATAAATGCAATTAGGACCTCCTGACCCACTAATCAAGGTACTAAGCCTTATTAGGAATTTTGGGACTTACGACTATCCCCTCCTAATAGAAATTTTGTCCTTTAAATTGACCTGAACAACTCCGGATATTGTTGTTCCTCGTCCTGCATGTCTGACTCTAACTCCCAGGTGAGTTCCTTGGCCTTGTTGTTCCTCCATAGAACATTAACTAGAGGAATAGTCTTGTATCTCTAAACTTTTTTATTTCTATCCAGGATCGGTACTGGCCGCTTCTCATAGGATAAATTTGTCTATAGCTCCAGATCCTCGTAACTCAATACATGAGTTGCATCTAACACATCTAAAGCATTGAAATATGGAATATATTATGAATCCCTAATAGTGACGGGGATAAAGCTAACCTATAGGCTGTCTATCTAATCCTCTCCAGAATCTCAAAAGGTCCCACAATCCTAGGGCTCAACTTGCCCTTCCTCCCAAATTTCTTTACCCCTCTTAAAGGAAAAATTTGAAGAAAAACACAGTGCCCAACTTGGAACTCTATATCTATGCTTAGGATTAGCGTAGCTCCTTTGTCAGCTCTACGAGGTGAGCATTCGAGTTCTAATCTTCTCAATAGCCTCCTTTGTCCTATGTCCAGCTTCCGGACCCAGATATTTCCTCTCACCCATTTTATCCTAATGAATGTGTGATCTACAGCTCCTGCCATACAACATCTCACATGGAGCTACTCCAATAGTTTATTGAGAACTTTTGTTGTAGCAAAATTCAATCAAAGGTAAGTACTTACTCCAGGACCCTTCAATGTCCTGTACACATGCCTTAAGCATGTCCTCCAGTATCTGAATTGTCCTCTCAAATTTTCCATCTTTATGAGGATGATATGTTGTACTAAACTTTAACTTAGTGCCCATAGCCTTCTGTAGGCTCCCCCAAAACTTGGAAGTAAAAGTGGGGTCCCAATCTAATACTATAGACTTCGGAGCCCCATGGAGACGTACAATCTCCTTAACATACAACTCAGCATGATCTACTGTATAGATTTATTCATAGGCAGAAAATGCGCCGGCTTGGTATATATGTGTAAAATCACCCATACCAAGTCATGTTGCCCCACCGTTCTAGGCAAGCCCACAATAAAATCAAAAGTGATGTCTTCCCACTTTCACTAAAGAATACCTAAAGGCAGTAACGACCTTGATGACATCTGGTGTTAAGCCTTCACCTTTTGAAAGGTTAGGAACTTAGCCAAATATTCAATCACATCTTTGTTCATCCCAGAAGACCAATACTAAGATTTTAGATCTTGGTACATCTTCGCAGTGAATATAGTGTAGTATGAGATTCATCTGGAATCGCCTGTTTGATACCAACATCCATCAAAACACAAATTCGATGCTTGTATCTCAGTAGATCCATCTCTGAAATAGTATATTCCTTAGCCACTCCAGCTAGGATGTCCCCTCTGTTCTTCATCAATTGGGGATCTCTCAACTTGCCCTCCTTTATCCTCTCTACATGAGTCAAGTGCAAGGCGATATTGGCTAGCTGGCCCACCGCCAACTCTATTCATGTTGTAGTCGTATACTCTGCCAACTCTTTTTTTATTTGCTTTCAACAGAATAAATGTCCCGTACCTCTCTGACTCAAGGCATCTGCCACCACATTAGCTTTCCCTAGATGGTAGAAGGTTTCACAATCATATTCCTTTACTGATTCCAGGCAACGTCTCTATCAAATATTTAAATCCTTCTAAGAAAAGAAGTACTTCAAACTCTTGTTATCAGTATAAATCTCACACTTCTCTCCAAATAATTAGTGTCACCAAACCTTCGGTGTAAATATCACTCCTGCCAACTCCATGTCATTAGTAGGGTATTGTTTTTCATACTCATTTAACTGTTGTGATGCATAGGAAATCACCTTCCCAACCTACATAAGAACACATCCTAATCCTTATCTCGATGCATTGCAATATACCTGAAACTTCTCCTGATATAAAGGAAAACTTAGTACCGAAGCAGTGATCAATCATTGCTTCAACTCCTAGAAGTTGTTCTCACATCTGTTTGACCATACAAACTTCAAGTTCTTGTATGTGAACTCTATCAATGGTGTAGCAATTCTTGAGAACCCTTCTACAAAACACAAATAATACCCTGCCAATCTGAGAAAAATTATGATCTCTGGAGCACTCCTTGGCCTTAGCCAATCCCTGACTGCCTCAATCTTGGCCGGATCCACTTTAATCTCGAATTTACTAACAATTTGACCGAGGAATGTCACCTAAGGTAACCAGAACTCACACTTCTTGAACTTGGCATACAATATGTGATCCTTCAGTCTCTATCGTACAAACCAGAGATGCTACTTATGCTCTATTTCTTCCTTAGTATAATCCAAGATGTCGTCGATGAAGACAATCATGAATCTGTCCAAATAATCCTTGAACACTCTATTTATCAAATCCATAAAAGTGGATGGGGCATTAGTCAATCCAAATGACATGAATAAAAACTCATAATGCTCGTACCTCGTGCCAAAATATGTAATCGGGATATCCTCATCTTTGATCCTCAGCAGGTGATAACCAGATCGAAGATCAATCTTTGAGAACACTATCAATCACGAATCTTTGGCCAAATAAATTGTTCATCGTCAACAGTGGATACTTTTTCTTGATAGTCAACTTATTCGCTACTTAATCATGTATGATGGAATCATCAAAGATTTGACCCTTTTCGAACTCCGTCTGTAACTCACTACAGACTCGATAAATAAATAGAAGATGTGTTCTCAGTAATGAATAAAAATTCTTAGTGACCCATCATTCTTCTTCACAAACAAGACTAGTGCACCCCACTGTGAAAATCTAGTTCTGATAAGCCCAAATTCAAGTTGCTTTTGTAACTTTACCTACAATTCTTTCCGTTATGTTGGAGCCATTCTATACAGTGTCCTGGACACTGGTTCCATATTCGGTGCCAAGTCAATAACAAATTAAATCTCCCGGTGCAATGGCAACCCTGGTAAATTTTTTGAGAATACATTCAGAAACACACAAACCAATCTAGTATCTTAGGGTCCAACAAGTACAACCGTTGTTGTATCCAGCACACTACCTACGTATTAACCACCTCGCAATAGGTCCCTAGCTGTCACTACTAATATCATAGGAATGTAGGGTCAATTCATAGTATCCACAAATACAAATGGTCTTCACCCTTAGGCTCAAAAGTTAACATCATTCTTTTACATTCTATGGTTGCCCCATACTTGGCTAACCAGTCCATAGCCAAGATCTGATCAAAATCCTCCATGGAAAAGTCTATCAGGTCCACTAATAACTCGATAATATCCACCTTTATCGGTAAAGATCTAATCCATCTCCTAGAGACTATCTACTCTCCAGTGGGTAATAATGTCCCAAACGCCCACAGTACAACAATCATATGGTCTACACAATCTATCTTTCACTCCGCTAGATAAAATTGAATGCATAGCACCAGAATCAATCAACACAGTGTAAGAAGAACCAGCACTAGAAATCTAACCTATCACTACTAAGGGACTAGCCTCAGCCTCAAACTACATCAAGTTGAACACTTGAGTTGTAGTCAATTTGTCTGCCTTCTTTGGTTCTTCCTTTTTCACCCTCGGGCAATCTTTTCTTAGATGTCCAACCACCCCACATTAAAAACATGCCTTCGCTCAGCATTTTCTGAGATGGCGTCTCCTGCATCTAGAAAACTTCAAATAAGTCCTCCAAGTCTCATTGCTTCCCTGGCAGCCAACCTGAATGCCTCGGGCCCTCCTGTATGGGCCTGAAACTGTAGAGGTGTATGAGGTCTTTCTCTTATGGTCACTAAGGCCTCTGCCCCTACTAGATCCTTCCAATAGAGGTACCACCCTCCTTGTATGTTGCCCGGCGACACTCTCACGATAAATCTTATTCTTTGCGCCCTCAACAATGGGGGCCTTCTCCACAACCTGAGCATAAGTTGTAACTCCAGGTACGGAGGTGAACCTTACATCTCGGACTACCATAGTATTTAGCCCTCGAACAAACTGTTATTTTCTGTTACATCAGTTGGCACCAAGTCAGAAGCAAACTTGGCCAACCTATGAAACTTTAGAGCATATTATGTTACTGTCATGGTGCCCCAAACGAGATTGGTAAACTCATATGCTGTTGTAGCTCCAACTACATCATTATAATACTTGTCATTAAAGAAGTCTTTAAACTCTTCCCAGCTCAGTGTAGTCACATCCCGACTCTAGGATACCACCTCCCACAAGATTCAGGCATCCTCCCAAATCATATACATGCTACATGCCACTCTGTCATTGCCTAGCACCCTCTTAATGTCCAGAATAGAGGTGGTCATAGTCATCCACTGCTCAACTCGTAGTGGATCTGACCCTCCCTCAAAGGTAGGAGGGTGTAGCTTTCTAAACCGCTCATATAAATGCTCCCACCTATTCTCAACCCCTGGCTACTACTATAAAACCAATACCACGGCAGGTGGCACAACTGGTGAATCGTTCTCTGGTAGAACCTGCTGTCTCAACAAGTTGACCTCATCATCTTGTCTCTGTATTATATCTTGCATTTCAGCAAACATCTACTGCTAGATCTCAGGGGCTAAAGGAAGGTTTTGATCTTGGTCATCTTCTCTAGCATTGATCTCAGCTCTGGCTAGTCAATCTGATTGCCTTAGAGGCATAGCTCTCCAAGTATATTTGCACGCAATGACTCGACTCATAAGGCAATGACAGCAGTACCCAACACCATGCCCAGGGTCCCAAAACCGAACAAATAATCATACAAATGCAATAACAATGCTAATAAACATTTCAGTAGCTTTCACATACAACAATCATTCTAATAATCATGACTTTTCATATTCATGCTCAACCGTGGGCTAATAAGAACATTCCTAGTATTCACAAGAAACAGAAGTGCTGATGAGCACATATTTTCATATTCACATAGCAGTAAGGAGCCAAACCCCATCAATATAGCTCATGCTCCCTATTCACGCATGCAGATACGACATATATACTTCATTTAAACAATTTGGCACATAATCACATCATTATTTATCAAACCGTGAGTCAAGATTATCTTTAGCAGTGAGTGTACATGCCCAACCAATCTTCAGGAACCATGGCAGCTCTGATACCAAGTTGTAATGCCCTACAAATCTAGGAATCGTTACATTGTGTGTTTAAGATAGTTCTAGACTCGCTAAACAAGTCATTTGGACTTAAACATGTAATTAAAGTGAATTAAATCGGTTAGGTACTAATAATTTTGGCCAAAAGAGTATTAATTTTCATTAAAAGAGTTCACTATATACATGGGATCCTAAAAAATAGTTTATAAATTGTTACAACCGTAACCAAGGAACAAAATGGCCGACCTAAGTGAGAAAATGAACTATGGTCCTAGATCCTCAAAAGAAGTCTCGACCATGGTGTACACAATGCCCTCGAAGCTCTCCAACTCAGAGATGGTACAACTTCTCCTTGCCCTTACCTTCACCCCGTAGCACTTGTGAGCCAAGACTCAACAATAAAACTCACTATCAACGGATTATAAATCATTACTAGCATTAGATAATCAACAGGTTACAAGTCATTACTAGCATCAGATAATCAACAAGTTATCTATCATTACTAGCATGCTTAGTAGTTATAACCAACACTCAAGCAGCAATTCAATCAATCTATGGCGTCCATACCACACTCCTTTCTTCTAAGAGTATATAGAGTCGTACAAGGGCTTATCGCACTTCAAGATTGGCCCATCCACAGCGGACTGCAATCTGCATGCTAATGCCGACCATGACTTATAAGCCAAGCTTTCCAACCAGATACAAATAGAAATGCATTTTACACAACAGAACTATGTTGAGTACGCTCATTAATATTTAAACAAACCTTCCTAGCATAATTATAACTACGTTCAACAATCGGGGCTCAAGCCCTAATCTCAACATAGATGCAGTTTTCTTCCTCAAGTCCTGAGAGATAAAGCGAGGTGACCCCGAGCATGATCATGTCCTCCCGAGCCTAGAGAAAACTCCTAGCCATAACACATTAAGGAATATTATTCAAAAACTGAATTGATGGAACGCTTCAAGACCAAGCCTTAGCCATCGGGACTTTGAATTCCACTAAATCGGTTGGTGGAATTGTTCCCGAGGCTTGTGATTTGGTTTTCCAAAACTCGAAACCACATACTTACAATTCCCATTTTGCTATGTGGGCCTCTAATTGGCCAAAAGGCTTTTAAGAATTCTCAAGCATTTTGCGCCGCCGCGGCCATCACTAAGGGTTGCAACGCCCCCCTTGTCAGAGAGCTAACCCATAATATTTTCCCCATTTTGTGCTGCGGCGCCCAAGGCGATCCGAGGGTAACCCTAGCCTCGTGAACCTACAAGCGTGCCACGATGATCCTACCAAGCGTCGCAGCGCTACTGCGAAAACAAAAAAATCTTGCGATTTTAGAAATCGACAACCGGCGCCATTTCATTCCAAATAATAATTTAACAAATTTGGAGCCTAATCCCGACCACATATCAGTAATACTGCCAATAATCATCATAAAATCAACATTAAAATACACCAAAACCAAACAAAACCCCAACACCAAAAATTGTCAAAGACACTTAAAGAACAATTAAAAAAGCTTAAAGAATTATAGATTACCTTTTAGAATTCGAACATCCTAGTTGAATTCCCTAGCTCGACTGCTGCTAATCCTAAAGAACAAGCTTATCTCCTCTTGAATCACCCCCGAACTTGATCTTCCAAAGAAAAATCTTTAAAAGTCTAAGAAAACTACTTTGAGGGAGAGAGAGAAAGAGAGCTATACGTGAGAGTGAGGTAAACCACTTGAGAGTTTTGTCTAACCCCCTAGCCTAGCCAAATGACTATTATACCTCTGCCCCACAAATCTTCCAACAAAGCCACACAAGGGCATAAAGGTCATTTGCCATAAATTCTGACTAAACCTCAAATTACCCTTAAAATTCCCAATAAAATCAACTAATCCTCCAAATACCAATAATTTTACCAAATATATCTCATACCCAAATAATTCCAAGTAATTCACCACATTACCAAAATACCCCTAGGTCACCACGAGCTGGATATTAATCCCCCTTGTGACTTTCTGCTAATCGCTCAAAATGATTGATTCATGCCAATTATCTTAAATATATCCACATAATAATGTGTTCTCAAACATATAACACACATAATTACAATTATACCCTGAACATGTCAAAATTAGGAAAATGCCCCTTTTTAACAATAGCGGGCCTTTAAGCACATTTAATACACTTAGCACATGCATAATCAATAATATTTTAGTATAACTCATGTAACTCACATAATCACATAAACATTCAAAAAACCCATGAATAAATCCAATTATTCCCTCGCGACCCACTAATAAAGGCACTAAGCCTTATTAGGAATTTTGGGACGTTACAGTCAAGATCTGGCGCTGCCAAATTTTTTAATGTTCTATCCTATGCCATTGCTATATGAGATTTTAACTGATGAATCTAATTCAGAGTCATCGTCAAATGGTAATAGGACTTGTATTGGATCAACTCTTTTTGTTGTATGTTTAAGGAAATGGATTATGAATGATAGTACGAGAATAGCGGGACAACGATGTTTCGAGATATTTCTTTATTGCTTGAAGTCTGTCTTTAGTATCATCATCAGACATATAAGCATGACAGTAAGCAACAAAAGAAAACCAAGTTAGTAATTAAAAAAATAAAATTGAACAATAAATATAAATTAAAATAGATCCCAGCAACGATGTGAAACAGTTGATGCATGTTGCAAGACGTACGAGATTCGATAATAATTATTCCTTATTACTCACAAAATTATTGCTAAAGTAGCAATTATGGTCGATCCCACAAGGACTATCAATTCAATTTATTACTCAAATAAACGAAAGTTAATAAAAATGGGGTTTTTAGAATTTAAGAATAAAAAAAAAGAAATATAATAAATAAAAAGAATTGAAGGATTGAATATACTCAAGATTTCATTCTCCACCGCTATACATACTTCCAATTATTCATTAATAATATCATTCTCCACTTCCTATCAAATTCTCAACCATAGATTACACAAAAACAGTAATTATCTCAATCTCTCTTATGGAAATTAGTCAAAGGAAAAGTGTTATTGACTATTTCTTTTTCACTAAATAACCTAAAGGAAAAGCACCAAAGATTCAACCTAGTGAAATCATTAAATTCTATATAGATACATTAATCTTAGCAACAAATTCAACAAGCGTGATTCATTTAACTTAGGTTATGTTTTCCATATAAGACAAGAGATGAAGAAGAATATAATTTAAGAACAAAAACTCTCTAATTTTCTCTCTAAAATTCACTCAAAATAATGTCAAGTTCTCTCTCTCAAAAAGTGTATCTTCCTAAGAGAAAGAGTGTATCTGCACATAGAATTCACTTTTCTATTTATAAAGAGGTTTATACATTTTTGGATCCTGTGTTTTGTATCATTACCTATTTGGACCTCGTGTTTTGACAAATTCATTTTTAGACCATGTGTTTAGTAAAATGGTTAAAATAAATCTCTAACCCAAATTTTGATGAAGAAAAAATTGGTTATTAAAACATAGTTATTAGGCTTAATGATTTTATTTCTTTTAAATTGTTAGTTTGGGGAATTATTTATAATTTTAGTTTGCTTACCCAAAAATGGCCTCTGATGACATGGCAAACTTTCTTTACACATGTCTCACACGTGGTGATTTCAAATGAAAAGATCCTGCTCAACCATCAACCAGGTGTTCCTTACACCATCAAATCTCGTGCTTAGATACAACCAGTCTAGTCGCATGCTCTTAGTTATTTCCTTTAAGATACGCAATCTTGTAATAATAACATTGAGATATTTTCCTTTATTTATCTTGATATGCTATCATTAATTGTAATTACAGCCCATTCGCCCATGTAACCCACCTGAACCTATATATAGTGATGATAGGGCTCAGGGGAGGGGGTTGGAGTCTGAAAACCTTAGAAATTTTTGGTATTCAGAGAGAAAAATATAGTGTGATTATCCACCTAAATTGAAATCCTCTCAAAGCTTGTGAAACTCAAGAACCCTAGTTCTTTGATAACGGTTTTGAGGTTCAATATCAATAAGAACACTAAGTGGACGTAGGTCATTACCATTCATTGGGGCCGAACCACTATAAATTATTTGTGTAATTTCTTTACCATTTGATTCCATTATTGACTATCATCTCATTCCTTGTCATAATTCTGACTCCGTGTCGTTGACCAAATCATGGATCAACATAGCTCATAAACCTTTGACCAAAATCATGTTTAGGGTTCTATTTGAACCATTTTAAAAAACATAGGGTCAAAAAAGTCATTTGTCAAAACAGAGGGTCAAAAACAGGTAATTGGACAAAACACATGGTCCAAAAGTGTATAAACACTTTATAAAATTCTAAAAGTAGCTGAAATTAATAATAAAAAAATCAACTAAAAGCTAAAATAACCAACATAGCTAATAATAATAATAATTTCTAAGAGTATTAGTAATTACTATCCGAAAATAATAATATCTTTCCTTTTGAAATGTTTAAACTTAAATATGTAGATTATTTTTGTGATTCAAGTGCACCACACATGAAATAAAGAAGGATTCAGTATCTAACGCATCTTTATTACAATGCAACAAAAGGTTGCTGATGAGGCTCCATATGCGCGCACGTTAATACCACTTGCCCTCTAAGTAGTGTGTGAGTGTCAATTGCTTGGAGGGAGAGTGGACAAAGCAACCGTAGGACCCACACCTGCTAGCTTGATGTAGAAAGCGAACTTGGCGACCTGGGAGAGGAGGACCCATTACTCAACTCGGCTCCAGCTTGGCTTCAAATGGTTCACTGGCTCGACTGTGAAAGTTAAGAGGATTCAAATTGTAATGGGCCTACATCATATGTTCTAAATCTTCTTTTTATTGTTTTGTTGGGAAATTCACAAAAATACCTAAGATTTATTAAAAAAACTTCAAATAGGGAATTTAGAAATGAATACAAAATTATAGAGGGGCATAATTGTAAATACAGAGATTTTTTTTTTTTTTAAAGTTTACAAATGTTTAACTGTTGACTGCCTTTTTCATTAACAACTTAATAGCAAAACTTAAAGAAAATAAAGAAGATAACACTGAGATTATACATGATTCAGGTTGTAAAACAACCCTAGTCCACGACTCCTTAGTGTTCGTGTTCTTGAAGCTTGGATGAAGAAGATTAAATGGAGGTTTTCTCAGGCAGCATATAGATTGTTTTGAGTACATGAGTGGGATCAAATGTCTAAAAGAGAAACGTCCTTTACAATGGGGTTCCCTAGCCCTATTTATTGTGGCCAGGACCATTAATATCCTTAATCAACATTTTCTACAAATATTCCCCTATTTATTTAGGGAGTTAATTGCTTCTTAACACCTTCAGATGTACTAATTAAGACTATGGGCCCTTGCATATCGCACGGGGCCCAATTTGTAGGTTGCAACCCACCAACTTTATCAGAGATACGTGTCTGACATAGTTAAAATACAGTTGCACATTTTCCTACATTAGGAGACTTTGTGGAAAATGCCAATAGTCGAGTCTACGAACTCGACACCGCTACTCGAGACACCCAAAATGTTGTAAGACGATCATGTGGTGGCCAAGGGTGTAGTGATTAACACCTGGCGCTCTCTCCAGGACTCAGGCCCCTAAGAATGTACGTGTTTGAGTTATGATTGCGCCTGTTGATTAAACATACTTAAATATTCTGTTGCTGGCTAAGTTTTATATGATTATTCGAATGGTTTGCGTAGCTAGGGCTCGACCACGTTAGGGAACATGGTTATTACTATTTCTACATTTAATTAATGGTGTTATATGATTAACATGTATGCATACTTGTGTTTTCTAAAATATCCTTATTTGTATCTGTATCTGAATACTTGGTTCAGGGCATGACTTATTAGTCAAGGGCAGCAATAACGCGCTGCACGGTGGTCGAAAGGCTTAATCCAATTCAACAACGTACTATTACTTTGGCCGATCCTATGGTCATTGGAAAATAAATCGTTTGACTAGCTCTTTGGCTAGTTACTCAAAGCTAAGGGCTAGGGCCCCAGGTGCCTCTATGGTCACATGGCTAAGGCATAGGGCTCGGGGTTGACTCTATGGTCAAATATTTAGGGCAGCGACCCCAAAATGGTCTAGTGACCATTAATTTGTAATTGTATGCATGCATCAGTAGGTTATTACTGTTGGGCATGCTTGATAAGTATTTGGAAATCTGTATTTTATGTTCAAGTACATGTTTAAGTTTTCTTGCCGAGCCTTGGATCTTGAGTGCTATGTGGTGCAATTAAGAGGAAAGGAAAGCTTCGCCAGCCATGAGTAGGAGAGCTTCAGGATGCCGCTACTCGTCCATCGCGTTATAGGATATCTTAGAGGAACTAGGGTTGTATCCTTGATTTTTCCGCTTAGGTCAGGCGGTTGTAACTTTTGATGTATATACACCCTTTTCAATTGTTGTTTGTAATATTTTGGGATCCCATGTATGTATGATACCTTTTAAATGAAATGTCAATGGTTTCTTTGATCAAAATTTTTAACCCTAACTCTTGATGTTAACCTTAGTTACATGTTTATAACCAAATGACTTGATTACTGAGTCTGCCAGTATTTAAAATACGCAGTGTAACGCTCTTGGATTAGAAGGACGTTACAACTTGGTATTAGAGCTGCCAAGTTTTAAGGTTCCTAAAGACTAGCCAAGCATGTACACTAGCAACTAAAGACAAACTCGAAACAGGGGTGAGTAACTATTTATGTGGTTATGTGTTTAGCTGCTTAAATGTGATATAAAGGCCTTATCTGCACGCTTGATTAGGGAGCATGAGATAATCTAATAGGGCTTGGCCCTTGACTATTGGTTGAATTTTGAAGAACGTGCTTATTACTATGATTATTGCTAGTTAATACAAAGGAACAGCTTTTTAGCGTTATTTATATGGACATGTAGGTCAAGATACGCTTATTAGTGTTACTTTATGCTTATAGGCCAGGAAATGCTTATTAGCACTATTTACACTCGCAGGGATTAAAGAACACACTTATTAATATTGTTATGCATGAAAAAAATGTTGGAACATGCTTATTTGCATCGTTAATTGCTTATGAATGTCAGAAATTCTTATTAGCAATGTTAGTTGCTGATGAATATCAGGAAGTGCTTATTAGCACCATGATTTAGTATATTACATGTTTGCATGCTTATTAGCATTGAATCTGTTGTCTGTCTGTTTCCAGGCAGCAAGAGGTATAGCTATTACATACCTAACGACTGATTTGATCACTACAGAGTGAGTTAGATATCAATATGATTCCTTGAAGGTCAGAGAGGTTGGCTGGCCAAGAGATACAGGCCAGGAAAGAGAATGACCAAGGCTAGACTAATTTGCCAGCTCCTAAAAACTGGCAATAGGTGCTTCCTGGTATGCAAGCTAGGTTAGGGAGGTAGGAAGATGAGAGTTGCCTCTTGAGACAGCAATAGGTTCCAGCAGGGAAGCCACAGCCCGCAGTACCAGTGGTAGGGCAGCCCCAGGCAGGGGGAGATATATGGGAACCCGTGTACGAGAGGTCCAGGAAACAGCACCCTTCAGCTTTTGAGGGCAGCTTAGATCCACTAAAGGCTGAATAATGGATGACCGTGATAATAACCATCATGGATTTTATGAGGGTAGGTGGTAATGAGAGAGTGGCCTGCGCCACTTACATGTTTCAAGAGGATGGCCGAATATTATGGGAGGCGGTATCCTAGACCAGAGCAGTAAACACCATGGAGTGGGAAGAGTTTAGAACATTATTTAACGAGAAGTACTACAGCGACATAGTTAAAGCTGCGAAGGCTGAAGAGTTTAGCAAGTTACTTTAGGGTAACATGACAGTGATTGACTACGCCCGAAAGTTTGATAGATTGGCAAAGTTTGTCGAGGATCTAGCACCCACTGATGGGACCAGAAGAGAGAGGTTTCTCTAGGGGCTACAACTTATTATTGCCTGGGATCTTCGTATCACTATTGTGCTAGGATTGACCACCTATGCATGGGCTGTGGAGAGGGCGCTTACAATAGAGAGCATAGAGAACAAGATCTAGCATGAGAATGTGGGCAAAAGGGATTCTAGGAGGCTAGGACCTCCATTTAGAACTTGCACCAGTGGTTTTTGCACTAAAGGTGTGGCGGCACTACTTATATGGTGAGAAATGTGATATATACACTGCCCACAAGAGTTTGAATTACTTCTTCACCCAGACGGATCTGAACATGAGGCAAAGACGTTGGTTAGAGCTGGTAAAAGATTATGATTGTGAGATCCTATATCAGGTTGGGAAAGATAACATGGTAGTCAATGCCTTAACCCAGAAGGGTCTAGGACAAATGTATAGTGCTAGGAAGATATCCAAGGAGTTGGCTCACGATATGACTAGAGTAAGAATTGAGTTAGTGGTGGGTCAGTTAGCCAGCATCACCCTACAATTACTCTTTTGGAGAGGATTAAGGAGAAGCAATTAGATGACCCATAATTGGGGAAGATTAGAGGGGATGTCCTAGCTAGAGTAACTAATGAGTATACAGTGTCAAGCATGGGCTTGTCGAGATGTAAGGATCGGATATGCTTTCCGATTGATACTGTGATCAGACAGGAGATTTTGGATGAATCTCATACTACCCCTTATTTTGTTCATCCGCGCACCACAAATATGTGTCAAGATTTGAAAGATTTATATTGGTGACCTGGGAATAAGAGGGATGTGATTGAGTACGTGGCAAGGTTCCTAGCCTATCAACAAGTCAAATTAGAGCATCAGAGGCCGTCAGGGCTTTTATAATCTCTGGATATCCCTGAGTAGAAATGGGAGGACATCACGATGGATTTCATGGAAGGATTGTCCAGGACAGTTGGCCAGCATGATTCAATTTGGGTCACCATGGATCGGTATACGAAATCAGCTAACTTTCTACCAATGACGACGAATTACACGGTTGATCAGTATGCATATCTCTATGTGAGAGATAGATAGTTCGCCTTCACAGGTTTCCGAGGTCTATCATGTCTGATAGGAACCCTATCTTTACCTCCATGTTTTGGGGAAGTTTACAGACGGCAATGGGTACACAACTGAAGTTCAGTACAACTTATCATTTTCAGATTGATGGTCAGTCTGAGAAGGCTATCCAGAAACTAAAGGACATGCTGAGAGCATGTGAATTGGAATTTGAAGGGTCCTGGAGTAAATATTTTCCTTTGATAGAGATTTCCTATAACAACAGCTACAAGTCAACTATTAGAGTGGCACTCTATGAGATGTTGTATGGTAGGAAGTGCAGATCGCCCATTCACTGGGATGAGATGGGTGAGAGGAAATATTTGGGTCCTGAGTCAGTTCAGTGGAAACTGAGGCTATTGAGAATATTAGAGCTCAGATGCTTGCGTCTAAGAGTAGACAAAAGAGTTATTTAGATACAAAGTGGGGGAACATGGAGTTCCAGGTGGGAGACTATGTCTTTCTTAGGGTTTCACCACCAAGAGGGGTGAACATATTCAAGAAGAAGGGCAAGTTGAGCCTTATGTTTATGGGACCATTTGAGATCCTTGAGAGGATCGATCAGGTGGCTTATAGGTTGGCCTTAAACCTACACTGTCTAGTGTGCATAATGTATTTCTGTAGATGCTCAAAATTCCATGCTTGTAAAAAACTCAAAGTATATGCTTAGCTCCCATGTCCCTAGGTGTGTATTGGGAAATCTTGACAAATGAAGCCCCAGGGAGTGTGCCACCCAGGACCCCCCGTCTCGTGCCTCGCCTCGACATAGCTGCGCCTCTAGGGCCTCGTGAGGGATGGCCTTGCCTGGCCACAGCCGTGCCACTAGGTCCTTGCGAGGGATGGTCTCGCCTCGCCTCAACATAGTCGCGCCCCCAGGGCCTCGCGAGGGATGGCCTCACATCACCTCGACATAGCCGCGCCACCAGTGCCTCGCCTTGCCTAGGACACCCACAAACGTCATGTGCACCAATAGGTGCGTCACTAGGAGTGGCGTCTTGCGCGCTTATCACCCACATCTCATGGGTGACCTTGAGGTGCTTCGGGCGTCACGCGAGAAGGGGCCCGTCTTGCTTCAAACGCCCGAGAGTCCCGTCTCGCGCCGCGACCCCTACATGCATTAGGTATCTCGCACCCCGCACCTCAAGATGGTGTCTCCTGTGAGGACTTACGGAGACTCCAACATTTAGAGGTAAAAGATCAAGTATAATTTAAAAAGATCATACAAGTACGAAGCTCATACGGGGTACAACCTTTAAGACCCCGTATGTCTAATACAAATACTCATGCCAGACAAGTAGTGGGAGTACTAGGAGGGGGGACATGGCTTGTATGCTTTTAACCAGATGACAGAGAAGACACCACCACTAGTACAACTATGCCTGGTGCCACTCCTCTGACACTCGTACTAAATAAGTAGTGGAGACATCCCCACAGAATCGGACCATGTACTAGAGCCAACAGCACTAGCCCTGAGACCACTCTCCTGACAATGTACTTGTGTACCATCTGGTCCCCTGGACCATAATGTATCAGGGGCCATTAGAGCCCACTATAAAAGGAACCCCATTTCCACACGGAAGGGGGTTGGAAAAAACACTGTAGCTGGACACAAAAGAGAAATACAAGTTCTTTTCCCCATTTTTCTTCTGCAACTATTTTCTAAGTTCCTAAGTTTTTGATTATATAGTTGAAGTTCTTCATTGATAAGCAATAGACTTTGATTTTTCTATCTTAACTTCATTGACAAGTTCTCATCGTCAACAGTATGGCGCCGTCTGTGGGAAGGATAAGTGTCAAGCCATCGTTCTTCCATTGATTACGATAAGAAAGAAATGCCACGATTTTCTAAACGACTGAGAGAGCCACGAGAAATGGAGGTCTACCTTGATGGAGATCACCTGGAAGCCTCTATGAAGGATCCTCCTCCACCCAAAAAACGTGAAGGCCCTAAAGGAGCCTGAGGTTCACAGAGATGAAAGGGAGGCCTCATCCCCGGCAGTCCTACCTAAGGAGGATCATCCAAGGCCAACGGTTGCCCAAGTAGGGGATGCCGGTGAGTTCCTGCCTCCAAGGTCGCCGCAGGTGCCGAACTCCGACCGGCAGGATCTGGGCCCGTCGACGCGCATACCAAACAAGAATCCCCGGATCCATTCCGTGAGCTCAAATTCTAGATCTCGATTTTACGAAGAGGAGATACGTGAACTGCACCGTAAGAACCAAAGGCTAGAAACCACTTTAGAGAACATGCAAGATGTGCTAAATGGCCTGTTGCAAGGGAAATCAAACATAACTCTTCTAAGCGAAAATAGGGAGGTCAAGAGAGGGCAGAAACCACCGTCCCAGTAGAAGATGGAAGGACTTGACTCTCTACCAGTAACACCCCTCGGAAGAATCAGTACAAACGTCCCGAACCACCGAATCAGCCCCAGAGGCCAGAGTCGAAGACCAACGCTGGCCCTCGTAACGACGTCTAAGTCACCTCAAGGAAAACACCCTCAGATTTATGAGAGGAACTCAACAAAAAAAGGGTGGGTAAAAGGACCACGCCTCCTGTGGCACCCCGAGAAGGCAAAGGAAAGGGAGATCCTAACCCATCCATGTTGAGGGACTCCTTGCACAAGAGGATACAAGACCTAGACACAGAAATGAGGAGCCTACGGAGCAAAATTATCACCGCCTCTGGAGGACAAGCCATTGAGGACGAGTTCAACCATGAGTCGCCTTTCATCAAGGAGATCCAAGCCATCTGATTCTCAACCAACTTCATGGAGCCCCATATGACCCCATATGAAGGAAGTACAGATCCTAAATACCATCTGGATGCATTTAACGACCTGATGAAGTTAAGGGGGATTAGTAGCGGGGCCAGATGCCATTGCTTCACTGTCACATTGAAAGGACTTGCGTACAAATGGTTCAAAAGACTTAGACCAGGGTCCATCAGATCTTGGCAACAATTTTCTGATGAATTTCTCCAGCAACACCACGCCGTGCGGGACTACATGATGCTGGGCACCAGCCTTGTTAACATGAAGCAAGGAGAAAATGAGAGTCTAAAGAGCTACATTCGCAGGTTCAACATGGAGGCGGCCAAAGTAGGGAGTTTGACTCGTAGAGAACTAAAAGTGGCCATCATAGCCGGAGTACGCCCGGGAAGAAAATTATGGGATAACATGCTCAAGAGAGAGGTCACCGATTTGGATGACTTCTACGAGCGAGCGCAGAAATATATTCGCGTGGAGGATGGTCATGAAAGCCTCAAGGCCGGAAAAGGCCAGTCACCACCAAAACCCTCAATTCGAAAAAGCTAAAGTGGTGCAAAGAAGAAGAGGGTATATGAAGGAACGAGAGATGATCGACCCCGGAAGCCTCAGCGCACTGATGAGCGCAGAGAGCACCCCTACACCTTTTATACTGACCTCACCCATGCTAGAGAACATATTTTCATCACGAATGAAAACCAGGTCCCTTTCAAAAGGCCCTTGCCAATGAAAAAAGACCGGTCCAAAAGAGACCCCAGCAAATATTGCTGGTATCATAAAGATATCGGCCACACCACCGCGGAATGCAACCATTTGAAGGTAGAAATCGAGGAGCTTATACACAGAGGATATTTGGGCAGATATGTCCACAAGGAGAGCCAAAGGCCGGGAGAAGGAGCATCCTCGCCGCAGGCACGAGAGGTGGCCCTGGAAGTATAAGGAGAGGTCAGGACCATCTTTGGAGGGCCAAGATTCGGAGGCGAATCAAGGAAGGGGCAAGATAAATATGCCAGGGAGGCCAGATGAAGTCCACCACCGTGCATCTTATGTTTGGAGCAACGCCCCCCGAAGAGTTTTAAGGGTGAAAATGACTCAATAACCTTCACTGACGAAGACGCCCGGGGTGTACATTTCCCCCATAATGACCCCCTAGTGTTGACTGTCCAGCTTGCAAACATGAGGGTGCATCGGGTCTGAGTGGATAACGGAAGCTCTGTTGACATCTTGTATCGCCCAACTTTGGAGAAGATGGGACTAAACATCCGGCACCTAAAGCCTTGTAGTACCTCCTTGTATCGATTTACGAGAGATTCAATATAGCCCCTAGGGGCGATCGAGTTAGCCGTCACTATGCGAGAACAGCCCAGACAAACCACCATAATGGTAAACTTTGTTGTGGTAGATTGCACCTCAGCCTTCAATGCAGTATTAGGGAGACCATCCCTAAGAGAATTCAAGGTGATAACTTTTGTGTACCACTTAGCTATGAAATTCCCAACTCTCGGGGGAATAGCATGCATTAAAAGAGAGCAGAAGGAAGCGAGGGAATGCTATAACACATCCCTCCGCACGGCCAAAAAGCCATCGGTGCCTATGGAAATGGTTGTACATGAAGGCGTGAACCCACACGAGTTAGATCCACGAGCCGCAGAAGAACCCAGAGCTGAACCAGTAGAGGAGTTGGAGGAAGTCACGGTCATGAACGAGTTGTTGAGAAAGTTGAAGGTAGGAAGAAACCTTTTGTGTATCATGAAGGAGAAGCTGGTAGAATTTCTGAAAGCCAACCTTGGCGTATTCGCCTGGACACTTGAACATCGACCCAAAGGCAAGGCCTGTGAGGCAGAAAAGGAGAGCACTAGACCTAGAAAGATATGCCGCCTTAAAATAGGAGGTTGACAAGTTGAAGGCAAATGGGTTTATCCGAGAAGCATTCTACCCAATATGGGTATCGAACCCAATCTTAGTCCCAAAGCCCAATGGAAAATGGAGGACTTGTGTGGACGTTACTAACCTCAATAAAGCCTGCCCAAAGGACAGCTTCCTGCTTCCTAGGGTAGACCAATTAGTAGACGCCACGGCGGGACACAAGCTACTTAGCTTCATGGATGCATATTCCGGGTACAACCAAATAACCATGAACCTAGCCGATGAAGAGCACACCTCGTTCATAACGGAGAAGGGGCTTTATTGCTACAAAGTGATGCCTTTTGGTTTAAAAAATGCAGGTGCTACTTATCAAAGACTGGTGAACAAAATGTTTTCATGTAAAATAGGAAGGAATATGGAAGTATATGTGGACGATATGCTGGTAAAGACAAAGAAGGCAGAAGAGCTCACAAGCGACCTCAATGAGACGTTCAACACCCTCAGAAAGTTCAGAATGAAGCTAAATCCGCTCAAGTGCACCTTTGGAGTTTCATCAGGGAAGTTCCTAGGTTTCATGGTGAATTCAGGAGGTATCGAGGCCAACCCAGACAAAATCAAGGCATTGCTAGAAATGAGCCCACCGCAAAATAAGAAAGAGGTGCAATGCTTAACAGGGAGAGTAGCAGCCCTCAATAGGTTTATTTCCAGGTCCACTGACAAATGCCTCCCTTTCTTCAACATCCTTAAAGGGAGCAAAAAGTTCACTTTGGATGATGATTGTCAGGACGCCTTTACTAAGCTAAAGGAACACCTTGGGAAACCACCCATCTTGGCCAAGCCAGAAAAAGGGGAGAAGTTGTACTTGTATTAAGCCATATGAGAGCATGCAATAAGTGCCACCTTGGTGAAAGGAGAAAAGAAGCATCAGCAACCCGTGTACTATGTGAGCAAGCGGTTGGTAGACGTAGAAACCCGGTACCCAGAAATAGAGAAATTGGCATATGCCTTGATAGTGGCTTCTCGAAAGCTGAGGCCCTATTTTCATGCACATGCCATCGAGGTGCTCATCAACACCCCTTTGCGTCAAATCTTGCACAAACCAAAAACGTCAGGAAGATTGTTAAAGTGGTCGATTGAACTAACTCAATTTGATATCACTTACACCCCAAGGACCTCCATCAACGGGCAAGTACTTGCAGACTTTATAGTTGAATTTGCACACCAACCCCATAAGGAGGGAGAAGTAGAAGGAGATGAATCGGCGCATGAAGAGTGAAAGCACCCTGAAAAATGGAGCCTCCTTGTAGATGGGGCATCTAATGAAGGAGGAGTCTGCGCTGGCATAGTGATGACGGGACCAGAGGGGCACAAGATGTATTGTGCCTTAAGTTTCGGATTCGAAGCTTCCAACAATGAAGAAGAGTACGAGGCACTGTTGGCTGCCTGCGGCTAGCTAAGGAGTCAAAGGTAACCCATTTGCATGTCTTTAGTGACTCACATCTGGTAGTGTTTCAGGTGAAGGGTGAATACTAAGCTAGATGTCCAAAAATAGTTGCATATCTCACCAAGGTGACGGGGTATTTGGATTAGTTCCAAAAATACACCATAGAACAGATCCTAAGGGAGCAAAACACAAACGTCGATGCACTCGAAAAACTTGCCTCCACTCGAGACGAAGACACACTTGAGTCCATCCTGGTGTAATACCTCCCCAAGCCAAGCATAGCAGAAGAATGGATTAACATGGTCAATAGCACTGAGGAGTCATGGTTTGCACCCATCGTGAGCTACATAAATGATGGGACCTTGCCTTTGGACAAAAAATATTCCTGTAAACTGACTTACAAAGCCGCTCAGTACACCCTAGTAGATGGATCCTTATATAAGAGAGGCTTCTCTACCCCGCTCCTACGGTGCGTAGATATGGGAGAGGATTTAAAATTTTCACAAGAGATACACGAAGGGGAATGTGGAAATCATGCTATGGGCAATCCACGGAAAAAAGGCCATCTGCCAGGGGTATTATTGGCCTACCATGGAGAAGGATGCGAATTCGTGAGAAGGTGTGACAAGTGCCAGAGACATGGAAATTACCCCCGACAGTCACCAAATGAGCTGGTGAGCATGACCAGTCCGTGGCCCTTCACTGTGTGGGGGATCGACTTGATTGGAATGTTGCCAACAGGAAGAGGTGGAGCAAAATACGCGGTGGTTGCAGTCGATTATTTCACTAAGTGGGTGGAAGCAGAGCCTTTAGTCAACATAACAGCTGAGCAACTCACCACTTTTGTCAACAAATATATCGTCTGCGGATTTGGAGTACCATACAAGATTATCTCCGAAAATGGAACACAATTTGAAGGGGGAATATTCGAGGAATATTGCAAGGAAAAATGAATCAAGAGTTTCTCCGCAGTAGTAAACCAACAAGCCAATGGACAAGTAGAGGCCATCAACAAGATCCTAAAGAGGAACTTGAAAACAAAGTCGGAAAAGTTGAAAGGGGCCTGGGTCGAGGAACTCCCCAATGTACTTTGGGCCTATAGGACCACCCCTCGTTCCACCACTGGGGAGACTCCTTTCGCTTTAGACTATGGCTGCGAGGCTGTCCTTCTGATAGAAATGAAAATTAACTCCATCTGCACGCAAGCATATGATGACTAGGCTAATATCGCAGCATTGGTCGGGAATTTGGACTTATTGGAAGCCAAGAGAGAGAGGGCACAACTAAGGCTGGTAACATATCAGCAACGAGCCGCAAGGTACTATAATTCACGGGTACGAGAGAGGGCATTCAGAATTGGAGACCTTGTGTTGCGGAAAGTCCTGCCCAACACTCGAGATCCAAGCGCGGGTGTGTTAGGGGCCAACTGGGAAGGACCCTAACAAGTTGCCCAATTTGTGCCCCCCAACACCTACAAGCTCGCACGCTTAGATGAAACCATGGTACCTTGAGCGTGGAACGCAGAACATCTAAAGAAGTATTATTAGTAAAACTTCCATGTTGAGGCAAGGTTGATATTAACCTATGTAACATGCAAGTTAAATGTAGTAGTTGTAAGTTCAATTTGAACTCCTTAATATGTAGCAAGAACAAGTCACACTAAGTTGCCATGTACTTCGCCTATTTTCAATGGTTATGTTGTGACATTAAGTGAATATGTAGTAAAGTTTCTTGTTTAAGCAAAATGATTTTCAAAATGCATGAATAGAATGATCAAAGTTCCTGTCGATATAAATCTCACCAAACACTTGGGGGGAAGAGTATATAAGTATATAGGGGGTCAAAAAAAGGGTCCCAAATGAGACCCTTATATGCTAAGAGGACCCCTTATATCAAGAGGATCCTAAAAGGACCCCTTATGTCAAAAGAGGGTCTCAAACGAGACCCTTATTTCCTAACAGAACCCTTTATATTAGGAGGATCCTAAAAGGACCCCTTATGTCAAAAAAGGGTCCCAAACGAGACCCTTATGTCCTAAAAGGACCCCTTATGTCAAAAATGGGTCCCAAACGAGACCCTTATATCCTAAAAAGACTCCTTACCAGAAAGATCCTAAAAGGATCCCCTTACAGATAAAGAAGAAGACCTTGTAAGGCATTGCTTGAGTTCACAAGGATTAGCTACCCTTATGAACACCAAGGAGGTCAAAAGGTCTTACAAGAAAAGCAACCTAATAAGAGTAAATGCTTCCACAAGAGGAAGTGCCTCAGGAGAAGCACCCACCAATAAGCCTAGAATGGTCACCAAGCCGTCTAGCGAAAAAGGGTCCTAAAAGAGACCCTTGCAAAAATAGTACTATGAATAACGACGAGAAGGGCGCTTCTCGCAAAAGATAATAAGCACACGCAAAAATATTTAAAAGGATAACTAAAACCCAAGGGGTCAATATATCCTTATAGTTACAATCAAGAGGCACCAAAGAGGGACCTATTGCACCCCTTCGCATGGGCTCCAAAGGACCTCAAGCCTGATAAGTAAGAAAGAAAACCTATCAAACCCCATTGTGCGGACTCAAAAGGACCTCAAGGTCGGCCACTAAGCAAGTGAACATCCCCTGCAACATCACGACTTTGGCAATTACCCTCTTCTTACTTTTTGATGACGAAGAGGCCTTCGCCAGTGCCTTCTCCAGCATTTGTTTGGTGTGAATGCCAAAAATT
Organism: Humulus lupulus; assembly: GCF_963169125.1. Lineage (NCBI taxonomy): Eukaryota > Viridiplantae > Streptophyta > Magnoliopsida > Rosales > Cannabaceae > Humulus > Humulus lupulus. Next base: position 107,594,333 of record NC_084798.1, on the reverse strand, counting down.
GACCAGCGCCATTGTCAACAGTCAAGAGAAAAATTGAGGGTTACCCTCAATTAGCCTCGGGCAAGCAAAGCAGGCCAATACCTTGCCCCACGCGAGAACCATGTCGCATAGAAGCCCTTAGCGAAAATTTCCAAAATGACCTAAGGGGCCTCGTTGTGCAAGGCTACCCTTCCCCTGTGCATGCCTGGCAAGGCATCAAGGGTCTCACTATGCGAGGCTACCCTTCCCCCGCATGCGAGGCTACCCTTCCCCCGCATGCGCCTGCCAAGGCAACAAGGGTCTCACTATACGAGGCTACCCTTCCCCCGCATACGAGGCTACCCTTCCCTTGCATGCGCCTACCATGGCCACAAGGGTCTCACTATGCGAGGCTACCCTTCCCCCGCATGCGAGGCTACCCTTCCCCCGCATGCGCCTGCCAAGGCCACAAGGGTCTCACTATGCGAGGCTACCCTTCCCCCGTATGCGCCTACCAAGGCCACAAGGGTCTCCCTATGCGAGGTTACCTTTCCCCCGCATGCACCTGCCAAGGCCACAAGGGTCTCACTATGCGAGGCTACCCTTCCCTCGCATGCGAGGCTACCCTTCCCCCGCATGCGCCTGCCAAGGCCACAAGGGTCTCACTATGCGAGGCTGCCCTTCCCTCGCATGCGCCTGCCAAGGCCACAAGGGTCTCACTATGCGAGGCTACCCTCACCCGCGCGCCTCGCGACCCAGATGCGCGCCAATGCCTCACACAGCAAGACACACCTCACCATGCTCGTGTGCGTCTCGCGAGGTATGACCATGCCAAGGAGCCTCGTCCACCACCGTCTTGTGGTCCTCATGCAACCCCATCACGCCTTATGAGACCCATGTCCGAGCTCGTGAATGCCTGGGTCATACATGGGTAATCACTTAGGCACCAAGGGTCTTGCCTTGTGAGACCCATCCCCAAGCCTCGTACATGCCTATTTCCAGGCCTCCTACCTGGAGGTAAGGACGGGATAAAAGAAGTATGGATCGACACTTACTAAAATATAAAGAAATCTAGAGAAGATATTTAGGTAAAGGGGACCACTAGGGATGAGATAAATGTACAAGCACGGGATGTACAACCCTAAAAAAGGGGCAAAGGCATGACTCTGACATCTGTGTCCTACAAGTAGTTGAGGTACGGATTTGTACAGAGAGTGGAAGCACTACATGCATACCTCTGAATATGTACCAGGCCGACACCATAACCTTCTGCTCCACCACGACCTGTGCCACTACCCTGACAATGTACCTATGTACAATCTTGTCCCCTGGGACCACAATGTATGAGGAGCCATTAGAGCTCCAGTATAAATAGATCATCACCCCTCTAGAAAAGGGGTTGGAAAATTGATTGTATGCTAAGGCTGTTAAGTAATATACAATTTCGACTCCATTGGAGTTCTACATATTTACTCTTTCAAGTTTTCTCCATCTACTTCTGAGATACCTTTGGCAATATAGTCTTAGTTTCCTAACCTTATATCGTTGACGAGATTTCACCGTCAACAGTTTGGCGCCGTCTGTGGGAACGTAAGCACCAAGCTACTATTCTACCATTACTTCTGGCAAGAAGAAATGCCAAGACGTTCGAAGCGACTCAGGGAGCCACGAGAGGTGGTGGTCCACCTAAACAGAGTCCAGCTAAAGGCCTCCATGAAGGATCCACCTCCACCCCGAGACGTGGAGCCCCCAAGGGACCCTGAGGTTCACGAGAATGACAGGGAGGCCTCGTCACCGGCCATCCTGCCCGATGATAATCCTCCAAGGACAACTACCGCACCACCCGGGAACGCCAACGAGTTCCCTCCTCCCAAACCACCACAAGTACCGAACTCCGACCAGCAGGATCCGGGCCCCTCGACGCGTAGACATGTTAAACAACCCCAGGTCCATTCCGTGAGCTCGAGTTCTAAATCTCGTTTCTATGAAGAGGAGATTCATGAGCTGCACTATAAAAACCAAAGACTGGAGATCACCTTGGAGAACATGTAGGAGGTACTGAATGGCGTGTTGCAAGGTAAGTCGAACGTGACCCTGCCCAAGAGGAAAGAGAAGGGTCAGGAAACCACTGTCCCAGTAGACGACAGGAGGACCAGACACTCCGCCAGTAACACCCCCAGGGAGAAGCCGCATGAGCATCCCGGACCATCGAGGCCACCTCAGGGGCCAAGGCAAGGGAACCATGTTGGCTCTCACAACGACATCGAGGTCACCTCAAAGAGGACGCCCTCAGATCTACGAGAAGAGCTCAACAAGGGAGGAGCAGACAAGAGAACTACACTTCCTACTATCCCCTGAGACAACAAAGGAAAGGAAGATGTCAACCCCTCCATGTTGAGAGACTCCCTGAAGGAGAGGAGGCAAGGCCTCGATACAGAGACGAGGAGCCTGCGGAGCAAGATTGTCATCGCACCCGGAGGACAAACCATCGAGGATGAGTTCAATCATGAATCGCCCTTCATTAAAGAGGTCCAAGTCATCCGACTCCCAGCCAACTTCAAGGAGCCGCATCTGACCCCTTATGAGGGGAGCACAGACCCCAAGTACCATCTGGACGCATTCAATGATTTGATGAAGTTAAGACGGATCAACAGCGGGGCTAGATGCCACTGTTTCGTGGTCACCTTGAAAGGACTTGCGTATAAATGGTTCAGAAGACTTCGCCCAAGATCCATCAGGTTTTGGCAGCAGTTTTCGGATGAGTTTCTCCAACAGCATCACGCCATGCGTGATTATACAATGCCAGACACCAACCTCGCCAATGTAAAACAAGGAGAAAACGAGAGGCTGAAGGGTTACATCCACAGGTTTAACATGGAGGTAGCCAAAGTGGGGAGCTTGACCCGCAGGGAATTAAAAATGGCCATCACAGTCGGAGTGCTTCTGGGAAGCAAATTGTGGGATAACATGCTCAAGAGGGAAGTCACTGACCTAGATGACTTCTACGAGAGGGCACAAAAGTATATTCGCGTGGAGGATGGCCATACAAACTTAAAGGCAGGAAATAGCGAGTCCCATGTAAAGTCCCCAGCCAATGAGGGGTCGAATAGAGCACACAAGTACATACGTGTGGAAGAGGGCCATGACGACTCGCATGTTGAAGAAAGTGAACCTTCCTCCAGTCACCCTACTACTAATACGTCTCAAGAGTCAATATAGAAGGGGACGTCATGCTAGAAGGGTCGCTGACAAAGTTTAAAATTGGATGAGGACCATCTAGCCATATAAGCCCCGACATGAGGGGAGATCACCTCAAAAATTGCAAAAAGGGTCTCAAAGTAGACGCTTGAGAAAAGGGTCTCCAAAGTAGACGCTGGAGAAAAGGGTCTCAAAAGTAGACGCTTGAGAAAAGGGTCTCCAAAGTAGACGCTAGCAAAAAGGGTCTCAAAATAGACGCTTCCACAAAGGGTCTCAAAGAAGACGCTTGCAAAAATAGTACTATGCCTAATGACGAGAAGGACGCTTCTCGCAACAAAATAATAAGCGCGCGCAAAAATACATAAGAGGATAGCAAGGACCCAAGGGGTCAACATATCCTTACAAGTAATCAAAGTGCACCAACGGACAAGGATCACCCAACAATACCACCAGAGCATAGGGAGTGTAGTATTAATATGAGTCTACCAGGAAGCCTAAAGACTTCCTAATAGACTGGGGGGCAAGTGTGAATGCTAAAAAATTGACCAGAGCCATTGTCAACAGTCAAGAGAAAAATTGAGGGTTACCCTCAATTAGCCTCGGGCAAGCAAAGCAGGCCAATACCTTGCCCCACACGAGACCCATGTCGCATAGAAGCCCTTAGCGAAAATGCCCAAAAGGACCTAAGGGGCCTCGTTGTGCAAGGCTACCCTTCCCCCGCGCATGCCTGGCAAGGCATCAAGGGTCTCACTATGAGAGGCTACCCATCCCCCACATGCGAGGCTACCCTACCCCCGCATGCGCCTGCCAAGGCCACAAGGGTCTCACTATGTGAGGCTACCCTTCCCCCGCATGCAAGGCTACCCTTCCCCCGCATGCGAGGCTACCCTTCCCTTGCATGCTCCTGCCAAGGCCACAAGGGTCTCACTATGCGAGGCTACCCTTCCCCCGCATGCGAGGCAACCCTTCCCTCGCATGCGCCTGCCATGGCCACAAGGGTCTCACTATGCGAGGCTACCCTTCCCCCGCATGCGCCTGCCAAGGCCACAAGGGTCTCCCTATGCGAGGTTACCCTTCCCCCGCATGCACCTGCCAAGGCCACAAGGGTCTCACTATGCGAGGCTACCCTTCCCCCGCATGCGAGGCTACCCTTCCCCCGCATGCGCCTGCCAAGGCCACAAGGGTCTCACTATGCGAGGCTGCCTTTCCCCCGCATGCGCCTGCCAAGGCCACAAGGGTCTCACTATAAGAGGCTGCACTCACCCGCGCGCCTCGCGACCCAGATGCGCGCCAATGCCTCGCACAGCAAGACACACCTCACCACGCTCGTGTGCGTCTTGCGAAGTATGACCATGCCAAGGAGCCTCGTGCCACCATCGTCTTGTGGCCCTCATGCAACCCCATCACGCATTGTGAGACCCATGTCCGAGCCTCATGAATGCCTGGGTCATACATGGGTAATCCCTTAGGCACCAAGGGTCTTGCCTTGTGAGACCCATCCCCAAGCCTCGTACATGCCTATTTCCAGGCCTCCTACCTGGAGGTAAGGACGGGATAAAAGAAGTATGGATCGACACTTACTAAAATATAAAGAAACCTAGAGAAGATATTTAGGTAAAGGGGACCACTAGGGATGAGATAAATGTACAAGCACGGGATGTACAACCCTGAAAAAGGGGCAAAGGCATGACTCTGACATTTGTGTCCTACAAGCAGTTGAGGAACGGATATGTACAGAGAGTGGAAGCACTACATGCATACCTCTAACTATGTACCAGGCCGACACCATAACCTTCTGCTCCACCACGACCTGTGCCACTACCCTGACAATGTACCTATGTACAATCTTGTCCCCTGGGACCACAATGTATGAGGAGCCATTAGAGCTCCAGTATAAATAGATCATCACCCCTCTAGAAAAGGGGTTGGAAAATTGATTGTATGCTAAGGCTGTTAAGTAATATACAATTTCGACTCCATTGGAGTTCTACATATTTACTCTTTCAAGTTTTCTCCATCTTCTTCTGAGATACCTTTGGCAATATAGTCTTAGTTTCCTAAGCTTATATCGTTGATGAGATTTCACCGTCAACATTTAGTTTCAGCAAGCTCCCTCTCAAGCCCCTGCACCTGGCCCATAAGACAGTCCCTTTTAGTATTCGATGCGGAAAGGTCATGAGCCGAGTCGGCAAATCGCTGAGCCAGTGTTTAGGTCTGCACAAGAAAAATAACAATAACTATGATAAGCAAAAAAAAGAGAGAGAGAAATGGGATAAGGCCGACATAAGATGCATGAACTCACCCAAGTGGCGGAATGCACAAGAGTCTCCCCGAGCTCCGACATGGAAAAACTCCCAAGACCTCTCCAATCAACCTCAGGAAGAGTCATGGCAACCTGGACATATCGTTTCCCATAAAAGGCCGCTATGTGGCCCACCAAGAGTGCCCCTTCCAAGCCAAGGGCGCTTGGCTGGGTAAGGACAGATGACTCGCTCGCCGAAGGAGGAGGGGGCGCAAGAAGATCGGAAAAATGAGCCCCCAATGGACCAGGATCAAGGGAAGCCTGAGGGAAAGCATCGAAGTCCTCAGAATAGGGACAGACGAAGCCTCTCGACATGGCCTGTTGATCGTGGGAGTGGGAGGCCATATCATGGTCTATAGGGGCTAAAGAAGGGCATCCCCTGGGAGACAAAGATGGTTGGTGGGGTTTCCTATGTCCTGGGTAAACCCCCTCTGGCACACACACTTCCTCACCCCCGTCCGAGTGAGGTTCAGCCAGAACAACCTTTTTCTTCCGCGTTATCGAAATAGTCCACAATAATTCAGGCTCCGAAACTGGGGACAGCTTATGACGGGTGAGGTTGGTCACAGTGAAGAGACATACAACCATTTTTTTGGCAGGGTCAGCCTCAAAAAATTTGTCCACTACATCCGCCTCCGGCCCGAGAACTTCATTCACGGCAAAATTCTATGCACAATCAACATAGTTGCCGACACGAACATAAGTTCCAAAACAATAAGTTCAAAAAAAAAACAAAAAAAAAAACTTGAAGTACTTACTAGGAGCTGAGCGAAAGTGCTCATGAACAGATATGGGACCCTTCACAAAGAAGAAGTCCTGCTTCCAAGACCCTGGGTTGGATACGGAACCCTCTATCAAGGAGACCAAAGTATTGTCTTTTTGTAGGAAATAAAAGCCTTTGGATTTTAGAGAGGGCATGAGGTTGTACATGAAATGTACCTCTTGGGCCATGGGAGCACGCCCGTAGCGCTCCATATACACAATAAAGAGGAAACTCAAGGTCAACCAGTTGTTGGGGGCCAACTGGAGCGGAGCAAGTTCAAAATGGTTGAGAACTGTGACAAAAAAATGTTGTAATGGGATTGTGCTACCCACTTTCAAGATATGCTCGCTCATGGCCACGTAACCCGAACTTGGGCGATCAGCCCAGCACTTGTTCGAAGGAACATATAATTTGTATTCCAGGCTAACACGGTAGTTCCCTGCTAATTCGAAAAATTTATTTTTGGACACATGGGACACTAGGGTGGATGCCAATAGGGGGCCAGTGTCTTGATCCTCGGCGGTCACCTGTCGCCATGCTCTCTTCAGCATATCTACAAAACCAAAAGAAAAAGGTGAGGTGGAAACAAGGCCCTTTACCGTGCATTTTTTCTTCCTAGCAAGGGTCTTTCACCGAGGCACCGAGTGTGAAAGTGCTAAGCAAGGATAGACCGAGAACAAGGGTTGAGAGAAGACAGGACGTCCCCATGACAGTCATTAGGGGAAAATAGGGTAGGAGGCTTAGGCGAGAGATTTCCCTCCATAAACTCCAACTCCATCTACAAATCTAAAAGGGTCACCCTAAGGTTCGCTACATTGTCCTTAAGGTCAAGGGGGAAAGATACTCCGTCTCCCCTCAAAACAAAGTCTATTTTGCTCTCTACCACCCAGATTTTACGTCTAAGTTCAGCCATGTGCTCAAGATGATGAATACGGGCCTGCCTTAAGCTGTCGTAGCCTTGGTGAGGGTTTTCCTCGAGGGACTCCGAGTCTGAAGACAAGTCAACAAACTTGACCCCCGGAGGAGCGTCGAATGGTCCTTCACATGCCATGAGACCTCGTCCCGAAAGAAAAAAGGGGTCACGTATAAATGAGAGAATTGTTACAAAACACAAAGAAATGAGCTCAAAACCTTTAGGCACAAGCGCTCTAAATAACCAACTACGGGGTATGAATTAGGGCATGCAACTGGGTTAACTCAGTACGAGCTCAGGCCAAAATATCCCATCCCGAATCGTGCTAATTTGGACCCAATAAACATAAGGGAGAAAGAAAGTATACCTCAAGCAAGTAAAATTAGGCACAGTCGTGGTCAAAAGGGGATCGAGGGCCAAAAGCACCGTCACGGTCAAAGATAGGCAAGTGATCGAAAGTACGCATCTAGAAAAACAAAGGAAAAGGGTGTTTTAGTCCTCAAATGCCTGCATGGATATAGACATACAAGAAACGAACTCAAATAGAAAAAAAAAGGGAAAAAATAGAAAAAGTGAGGTTGTGGGGGATTGAACCCCTTACCTCTTGAAAGGAGCAAGGATTTAAAAACCACTAAGCTAAGGAGATGTAGTGTAAATAATAGGCTAGATGTGAAGGCCTATTTATAGGAGCCACAGGCTCATCTCAACCATCGAACCTAAAGACTAATCAATGGCCAAGAGGGGAGCTTGGCATCTAGATTGGGATCCACGAAGCAAGACGATAGGCTCACGATCAATCTCAAGAAATCACAAGGATCACCACTAACACCACCAGTGCTTTCAAGACACCATATCGAAAAGTCTACCAGAGCACCTAAAGGCCCTCTCCTAGACTAAGGGGCAAGTGTAGATGCTTAAAATTCCATGCGTGTAAAAGACTCAAAATACGTGCTTAGGCCCCATGTCCCTAGGTGTGTATTGGGAAATCTTGACAAATGAAGCCCCAACAAGTGTGCCACCCAGGACCCCCCGTCTCATGCCTCGTGAGCCTAGGAGGTATGCCACGCAAGGCCCTTAGGCACCTACGCGAGGTCATCACCCCCACATATCCATGAGGCTGTTATGCCCTCGCCTCGCCTCGCCACAGCTATGCCTCCAGGGCCTTGCGAGGGATGGCCTCGCCTCGCCACAGGCGTGTGTCGCCAGGGCCTCGCGAGGGATGGCCTTGCCTCACCACAACCGTGCCACCAGGGCCTCGCGAGGGATGACCTCGCCTTTCCTCGACATAGCCGCGCCTCCAGGGCCTCGCCTGGCCACAGCCGTGCCACCAGGGCCTCGCGACGGATGGCCTCGCCTCACCCTAGCCGTGCCACCAAGGCCTCGTGAGGGATGGCCTTGCCTTGCCTCGACATAGTCACGCGACTAGGGCCTCATGAGGGATGGCCTCGCCTCGCCTTGACATAGTCGCACCCCCAGGGCCTCACGAGGGATGGCCTCGCCTTGCCTAGAGATAGCCGTGCCACCAAGGCCTTGTGAGGGATCGGCTCGCCTCACCTCGACATAACCGCGCCACCAGGGCCCTGTGAGAGACAGCCTCACCTCGCACGACTAGGCATCTCGCAAGACGACATCGCATCGGACGCCCATGAACGTCTCGCGTGCCAACAGGCGCTTCACTAGGAGTGACGTCTCACGCACCTATCACCCACATCTCATGGGTGGCCTTGAGGTGCTTTGGGCGTCTCGCGACAAGGGGCCCGTCTTGCGCCAAGGGCCCAAGAGCCCCGTCTCGTGCCGCGACCCCTACATTCATCAAGTATCTCGCACCCCGCACGTCAAGATGGTGTCTCCTATGAGGACTTATAGAGACTCCAACATTTAGAGGTGAAAGACCAAGTAAAATTAAAAAAAGATCGTACAAGTATGGAGCTCATATGGGGTACGACCTTTACGACCCCGTATGTCTGATCTGAATACTCATGCCCAACAAGTAGTAGGAGTACTAGGAGAGGGGACATGGCCTGTATGCTTCTAACTAGATGTCAGAGTCGACACCACCACCAGCACCACTACGCCTAGTGCCACTCCTCTAACACTCATACTAAATAAGTAGTGGAGACATCCCCACGGAATCTGACCGTGTACTGGAGCCAAGACCAGTACCCATGAGACCACTCTCCCGACAATGTACTTGTGTACCATCTGGTCCCCTGGACCACAATGTATCAGGGGCCATTAGAGCCCACTATAAAAGGAACCCCACTTTCACATGGAAGGGGTTGGAAAAAACACCGTAGCTGGACACAAAAGAGAAATACAAGTTCTTTTCCCCATTTTTCTTCTGCAACTATTTTCTAAGTTTCTGATTATATTGTTGAAGTTCTTCATTGATAAGCAATAGACTTTGATTTTTCTAACTGAACTTTGTTGACAAGTTCTCACCATAAAAAATTTCATATTTCCATGCTGAGGAAGTATGTATCAGATGGGACTCATGTATTGAGTTATGAGTATCTGGAACTGGAGGAAGACTTGTCCTATGAGGAGCAGTCAGTTCAAATTTTAGACATGAAGTACAAGGTTCTGAGGAACAAGACTATACCTTTAGTTAAGGAGGAACAACAAGGTCGAGGACGCGACCTGGTAGCTGGAGGCAGATATTCAAACTTAGTATCCCTAGCTGTTCAGGTAAAATTTTGAGGACGAGATTTCTGTAAGGAGGGGATAGTTGTAACGTCCCAAATTACCTAATAAGGCCTAGGGCCTTGATTAGGGGGCCAAGATGACAACTTATGGAGTTATATGCTTATATGTGTTATATTTGTGTGTAACTATGTAATTCTGTGAGTTTTATGATAATATGACCAGACATGCATGTTTAGGAGTATTAAATATGCATGTTGGTCCATTTGATATTAGGAGGGCAATTTACGTAATTTGGAATGTTATGGGCATAATTGTATATGTGGGATTATTTGGGTTACTTGGCATGAGATGATCCTAGGGAGAAAGTTAGAGGGATAGTCACAACGGGACCTAATACCGGACTCGGGGCGAGTCAAGGGGTATTTGGGTACTAATACATTATCAGGTAATGGGAATGAGTAATTGAGAATATACTTGGAATTAGTAAGATTAGGATAGACTACTGGAGATTTTTACCATTTTTCCCTCAAGGAGGTTTTTGGTACCCGAGCCTCGGGATTAGACAAAGTAACTTAAGCCTTAAAGAAACAAAAGAAATACTCCAACACTTTGTTAGTAGCAGCACCCAACCGACTCTCTCTCTCTCAGATTTTTGGGTTGAAAGCTTAGGAATTGAAGGCCTAAACTTGGGTTTGGGTTAGCTACAGCTAGGGGGAAGCTAACGGCCAGTTGAGGTAAGCTTTAGACCTTGTTTTTCATTGCATTTTTGGTTAATTTTGGTTGTTCTGTGCTTGGAGACTCAAGATTGTGAATTTCAGTTTTGGGTAGTGTTCTTAGTGTGTTGAGCTGGCGTTTTGTTGCTGCTATTATGCCTATATTGTTCTGAGGCATTAATTGTTGTTTTAGGATTAATTTGGGGTGGTTTTTATTAAGTTTGGCTGGAGAAAAAACAAAGAAATTTTCAGTTCGCATGTTCAGGTCGCGACCCTGTTCTTGGGGCGCCGCAATCCTACCAAACCCAGGGCCAAGGGGGAGTTTCTTCTTCGGGACGCGCCGCGACCCTATACGGCAGGTTGCGGCCCATGTCCAGGTTCCAGGAAAGAGGGATCCTCTGACCTGAAAGGTGTGCCGTGACCCTTAGGGGAAACTCGCGAAACGCTTGGGCTGTCTTGGCCACCATGGGTTTTGAGTGATAGGAATTTAAACCTAAGGGCTTGGAATCGATTCGACATCCTGGAGGCTAGGACTCAGTTTGGAAGAATTTATTTCCTCGTTATTGATAGGATCCTATATTATGTTTGTGACTAGGTTATCGCTAGGGGATCGGAACCGGGATCGTGCTCGAGGGTCATCCTTCTTTTATGCTATACTCAGAACTGAGGTAAGAAAACTGCACCCAATACGTGATATAAGTGATTAGGGCTTGGCCCAATTGTTGATTATAATTATGAATAGGGCTCGAGCCCCTGAGAATGTACATGTTTGAATTATGATTACGCTTGTTTATTAAACATACTTGAACATTATGTTTCTGGCAAAGTGTTATATGATTATTCTCATGGTCTGCGTAGCTAGGGCAGCCTCGTTAGGGAACATGGTTATTACTATGTCTGCATTTAATTGACAGTATTATATGATTAACATTTATGCATACTTGTGTTGTCTGAGGTATGCTTATCTGTATTTGTATCTGAATACCTAGTCAAGGGCAGCAATAGCGCGCTGCGCGCTAGTCGAAAGGCTTAGGCCCAAATTATCAACATACTATTACATTGGCCAACCTAATGGTCGTTGGAAAGTAAATCATTTGAATAGCTTTATGGCTATTTACTCAGAGCTAAGGGTGAGGGCCCAGGTGACTCTATCGTCAAGTATTCAGAGCAGCGACCCCAGAATGGTCCAGTGACCATTAATTTGTTATTGTACACATGCATGAGTAGGTTATTACTGTTGGGCATGCTAGATAAGTATTTGGAAATCTTTATTTTATGTTCAAGCACATGTTTAAGTTTTCTTGCTGAGCCTTGGCTCACGGGTGATATGTGGTGCAGGTAAGGGGAAAGGAAAGCTTGACCAGCCATGAGTTGGAAAGCTTCGGTGGTGACGTGTACATATCCAGCTGCTCATCCATCATGTCCGAGAATATCTTAGAGGAAGTAGGGTTGTATTCCTGATTTTTCCGCTTAGGACGGCCAGCTGTAACTTTTGTTGTATATACACCCTTCTAAATGGATGTTTGTAATATTTTAGGATCCCATGTAGGTATGAAACTTTTTAAATGAAAATTCAACAATTCTTGTCACCAAAATTTTAACCCTAACTCTTGATGTTAACCTTAGTTACACGTTTGTAACCAAATCACTTGATTAGAAAGTATGACACTATTTAAAGTACACAGTGTAACGGCCCTGGATTAGGAGGATGCTACAATCACCCTCGAGTTTTTAAAGGCAGCTCAAACCCATTGAAGGCGGAGAAGTGAATGACTATAATAACCACCATCCTCAATTTCATGAGGGTAGGTGGTAATTAGTGAGTGGCCTGCACCACTTACATGTTTCAGGAGGATGTCCGAATATGGTGGGAGGTGGTATCCCAGACCATAGTAGTAAATATTATGCAATGGGAGGAATTCAGAACTCTATTCAATGAGAAATACTAGAATGACGCAGTTAAAGCTGTGAAGGCTGAAGAGTTCAGTAAGTAACTTTAGGGCAACATGACAACGACTGATTATGCATTAAAGTTCAAAAGATAGGCAAAGTTTGTCGAGGATCTGGTTCCCTCTGATGGGACAAGAAAAGAGAGGTTTCTCCATGGTCTACAACCTATGATAGCCCGGGATGTTCATATTACTACTATGCTAGAGGTGACTACCTATCCACAGGAGGTGGAGAAGGCACTTATAAGTGAGAGCCCATAGAACAAGATGTGGCACGAGAATGCGGCCAGAAGGGATTCTAGGAGGCTGGGACCTCCATTTGAATGCTTTGCTAGGGGCAGAGGCCCTAGTGACCTAAAGAGAAAGACTTCAGATATAGTTTCTGCTCCAGGGAGTATTTCTCAAAAGGTGTTGAGACAGTTTGGGTGCTCGACTACTAATCTCCTAAGCTGAAGCTTTGAGCATTTAGAGGACAACTGGAGTGGTGTTGGGATTGACAGAACGACAACAAAAACTGGTCAGACGTACAGTCTGCTTTGATTGGACACGAGAAGGAGGGTCAGGAATGGAAGGGTCATTACACTTGGGATATTTCTCTGGCCGCCTCTATCGACTTGACCATTCACCAGCATCCTTTCTCTTCGTTGGAGTATTTCTTGTCGGGGTTGCAGGTGTTAGTTTAATACAGAACAAGTGTGTTAGGTTAATGAGAAAATAATAAATGATTAAAAAAAATAGTTAATGAAATGTATAGTACCCATGCATACACTATCTACAAAGAAACAGTTTAAAAATGATGTGTTGTTTGACCAAGAAACATTCACCTCCCCTTTGAATAGTTTAAGAGGCGAAAGGGAAGAGTCATAAGGCCTACTACTACACTTAGAAAATGATGAAGTAATTTTATTATTACTTCGAGTGCTGCTCGCATCATCTAAAGATGACATGTCTAGAGGGTCCTCGACCAGCACTTGTATCCATTTTACACAACCTTCAGGAGTCGCTTGTGTTCTGGGTGAAGCCTCTGCTAGCTCACTAAGACTAATCTCACCAGCTCTCCTTTTGTTCGGTGTAGGAATCACTTCAGGCTGCTCACTCTGCCCCTCTCCCTCACCAACATCCTTCTTGTTGGTTTTATTAGTAGTGACACTTTGAGTAGTATCCTTGGCAGTCTGGTAAGGCTAAAATAATCTGACTACCCTAAAGCTGCCATGTTGACCAATTGCCGATAGCTTTTCTCCTATCTGGTAAGTCTGGCCGAAAGATCCGCTCTATTTGGCATATTCTGGGTGGAAGGAGGCTGGTACTAGGGAACTAACAACAAAGAAAAGTTAAAGAGTCAGTATAAATCTAAGATAAAATAATGGTTTAGAAGGGATGAGGTACTAATTACCTCCTTGCTGGAATGAAAGATTTTTGGTGACCAGGTCTCTTGTTGAGAAATACACCTTATGATATTGACCACCATTGCTTCTAAATGTGGTCTCCGCCAAGAATACCCTGGTCGAGTCCCGATTAGTTAAGCAAAAGAAACCAGTTCCATGTTGGTTGGGGTTATATTTCAGCTCGAACAAATAGTGGACCTCATAAGAACTAGGCAGGTCCTAGTGACGGAGGTGGCAGAGGATATATAATACAAAAACCATTAAATACCCATTTGGAGTTATTTGGAAGGGGACAATACAAAAACATTATGCACACCCTTTGTAGAAGCTGGGCAAAGGAAGAGTTGCACCAGCTATACTGTTGAAGCGGGATCAAGCGCTACAGGCTCCACTAGGAAGGTTGGCATGTTGGTTGGCTCGTGGGGTGATAATGTTAATCCCTTGAATCCCATATTTTTCAGCATAAATCTCCATAGTGCTTCTCGAAAAAAGTAATAGCAAGCATTGTATGCCAAGAAACATGTGCTAGTATGCTTGGAGTCTTATAAAATTTGCAACTTCAGCAGTCGGTTTAGATCTTGTCTCCACCGAATTACCCCATTGGTCACTTGCCTAACAACCTACGGGTCCGCAACTATGTTTTTGTGGGTCTTTTGTTTTTAACGCTTGCCATATCTGGATAAAAAAATAGCAACAGGTACATCTAGATGAACTAAATAATCATTGCTTGCCACTCTCCCACTGATTGGGACTCTAATTGGGAGAGTATCAGCAATATCTAGATGGGCAATGTATGTCCAGTCCTTGGGAAGGAATTTCCTAATTCCTTATTGTAAGTCCTCAACCTTAGTATGATAATCCTGGTCGGGATTATTAAGAATTGATAGTGATGGTGTTAAACCCCTGCTCAAGAAGATAATTCAAGAGTTCCAGATTCATGTAAAGTATCGGGTTGATTTTATTCAAGATCATCGACCAGCATCTGTATTATGTTCTATGATAAAGAATAATCCCTTCCACATTGATCATGTGCATACATCTGTTATTAAAATAAATGGGAAGTGAGTCTATCGACCAATGTCATGTGTGCTTAAAAGAAAGTGTATTGGTCGAATACAAACAAGTGAGTGTATTTGATGATGAACATATTTGGATTTAAAAGGTAGTTGAAAAGATTTTCACAATTCTTTCCACTTATCTTTTTGGCAGGAAATTTCCCACCATTTTTCCAGAACTGAAAATTGTACTTTCTCTCAAATTGATAGTTTCTCCAATAAATTGCAACAAATCAATATTTCCTGAAGCCTAAAGTTCCATTTTCCTACACCCCCAAACAAGATTTTTCTGGGAAAATCCATACTTTATCAAGAAAGTTCAAAAATTCCTATTATTCTATCAAGAACAAGAAGAACACAGAGATGATTTTCTTAATTCTACAACAAATTTGGTAAGGAAAAAAGTACAAATTACAAAGATCTAATCGAAAACTTACTTGAAAGATGACATTGTGAAAGAATTTTTGAAGAAAGTTTCACGGATTCTAGGAACGTAGAATTGTAGGTTCAGTTTTTTTGAAAGTTCTTGAAGGAAAGAGAAAGTTGGGGAAGATGAAAATGATACTATAAAAGGAAAGAGAAAGTTTTGAGCCACAATTTTGTTGGAAATTTAGGTCTCGATTACCGAAGGATCATGGAGGGGAAAATGCAGTCGTAGAGCATTCTCCTTTGAGAAGGTAATTATTTGGTCCATCATTTGAGGCAGTTGTGTTGGGAGCTTGACCTGCACACAAACTTCATTATCCTGATTGATGGCTTACGCGTATCCATTCTACAAGCTCCTCAATGTTCCTCCTAGGTGGGGTCCTCCTAAGATGGTCCCTACTCATCCGTTCATAGGAGGAGGTCCATGTGCCATCGGCTGTGGGGCAGCTGGTGTTGGGCCTTATTGATAGGGAGGTGCCCCTAATTTATTTGGGGGTAGAGCTCCTAGAGGACTGGTGCAGGGCATGCACCCCTGATATAATGGTGAAGATGCCCCATATTGATGAGGCTCCTTATCTCATCAACTAGTTGCCCATATCCATTGGTGTTGTGACCAATGTCATTGTGGTACTTGCAAAATTTGTCGACATCTCTCTTCTCCTTTTCCCTCTGGATGGGCTGAGGTCTACAGTAATGGATTTGCTGCTATGTGGCCGCATATATATATATTCTCCCAAGTATCGACCAAATTATTTTACTCGGAGTATTGAGCTGAATATTTCTCCAGTGGAGATATTTTTTCTTTCTTGCTCCCTTTGCCTTTACACCCACATTTACTACCACTCAGGCCTTCACTAAGTGCTGAATGAATTCTAATAAGCACTGAATCAAGTGGGAGTTGCTCCGTACCTAGTGGGCATCGCGTTCTTGCTAGCTTGTGGAGCGGTGGGGTTGTATTGTAGAGCACTCATCACACTCGTCTGTGCATGAATGTATGGTGAGAATTGGGCATTGTAGGATCTGGAATGGAAACTTTTCATCCAAAGGCTCAAATTTGGGCATCTTTCCTCTGTATGTACTCTTGGGCCCACGAACGAAATCATCGAGCCTATGGCATCCGCATCTTTGCAGGTCATCCATTCATGTAGAACCTAGTCAGATACCAGCTTACAACACCATTAGTTGCTGACCATAATCAACCATCTTGGTTCTTGTAGCTTCCTCCACAAAACACTTAATGTACACTTAATGGGTCTCAAATGGTCCTTGCTTAATGTTAGCCAAGGCGTTGACCTCGAAGCCAACCTTCTGGGCTGGTATGAACTATCTCTGGAACTCGGAGGATAGTTAGGACCAGGAAAGAATGGAACATAGTTGGTGCTTCTTAAACCACTCGTCACCTACTCCCATCAAGGATAACGGTAAGTATAGGCATCTTGCGTCCTCAGAGATGCGGTGCACTGACATCAACCTATTGAACTTGGTCAAGTGATTGAATAGGTTCTTCGTCCCGCTGTACAGGTTAATAACTATAATTTTGAAACCTCTAGGCAATGGGGCTTCAACTATGTGCTAGGCACATGGATCTCCGTCTTCTTCCTCGGAATCTGAGTCATAGCCCTGCTTCTTGTCCATCTTTAAACTGTCTTTTTTAAACTCTCAAACTCTGCCTGAGATGATCGTTGTTGGCACTGTGTGCCGGGTATGCCCCTTGGTTGGGCATTGCATCTTTCCTCCGAGCATTCAAGTTATCTCGAAGCTCCAGTTTAGGGTATCTCCTATGGAGGTCCTCGAGGCTGACCTTGTTCTTTCGAGCATTGAGATTGTCTCTCAAGTCAGGCTGTGCGCGTCTACGGCAGCCATCGGCTGGGAATCCTACTTCCTTTTCCATATCAAACTTGACGTAATTATTACTTACCTCTCTCCTGTTGGCACTTAGCACTGGGTTTCCCCGAGACTGCTAGAGCATGAAGGGTTCTGTCTCTTGGGGCCTGACATGGTCTATTGTGGCGCACTTGGGTGGAAGCCCTTGGGCTCCTCGGGCATTGTGTTTCTGGAGGTCTCCTCAGACTTCATGAACTTCTTCAAGGTCCTGTACCCTCCTTGGAACGTCGAGGGGCTCGAAAGCCCATTGAGTTCTCTTCTGTTTTTTAGTTCATTCTCTCTCGTGAGCTGGGCATGTCAGTGGTACTCAACCTAGGTGCACAGGTGGCACGCTAGTTGGTTTTTTTAATGGCACGTCAGTTGGTTCTGCAGGTGGCACGCTAGCTGGCTGCACAATTTGAATTTTAGCTTGGAGGTACACTTATAACCCTTGGTAACCAGCATGGCTCTAATGGTATTCACCATCTCTTAGACGACAGTAATATTGTCTTTTTGTGTTCCATTTCACGTTGTTGGTAGCCAACTTGATCTTTCAACACCGCCACTTCTGTTGGCTCTTCGGATTAAAATTTTGTGGAGCACTCAATGTCTCCATTACTTTTGTCATATCATTCATTATTTTCCACCTTCGGAATAGCTACAGAAGGCAGGCGAACTTGTTCTCCTCCCATAAAGGCAGAGAGGCAATCTTCAGGTAGAGCTCTCAATGAAGACATCAAAATGTTGACTAGCTTTTATGATAAAACCTAAATAAACAAAATCTTAAAGGAAAATATATCAGAACACAGATTTTTCAATGGTTAAAGTTATTAACCAACTCGAGTCAACAAGTGTAATACCCAAATTTCCTAATAAGACTTAGGACTTTGATTAGGATACCGGGAGGGCCATAATTGATTTATTATGCCATTAAATGATTATATGCATGATTATGTGAGCTATATTATTATATGATGATAAATGCATGCATATGGGTCCACTTTTCATTATAATAGCATTTTGCTAATTTGGCCTGTTGAAGGCATATTTGTATATTGTCATGCATGTTGGTAAATTATGAATGAGGCCACATTATAATGTGGATTTGTTCGAGCTATTCGGCATGAGACGATCTTGGAATGCAAGTTAGCGGTTGGGTCATAACGGGGTTAATTTCGGGGCTCGGGGTAATTTGATGATTAGTACATTATCGGGAATTAAAGGGTAACGGGATATCATTTATTAGTATTTGAGAATATTGGGAATAACGGAAATTGGAGGAAGTTAATTATAATTAACGAGATAGACGGGAAAGGATGATTTTACCCTTGCTAGCTTGAAAGGAAAATATTTAACCTAGGGGCATTTTGGTCTTTTGACCAAAGGATATATTCAACTATAGAAGGCTATACAAAACTATTTAAAAAATAGAGCTTCTCTCCTCTTCCTCCCGATCATCTTCTTTTCTTCTTCTTCCTTTGAAATTTTGAGGCTCCAATTGAGGATTCAAGCTAGGGAATCAAGCCTTGAGGGTCTAGGATGGTGTTCTACCATTCAAGAGGGTTTAATCTTGAGCTTTAGGTAAGAATTCAGCCATGGAAACTCTGGTTTATGCCCTGTTTTTCAATTAGTTTTCAGTTGGAATTTTGGATTTGATAGTTGTGAATTCATTGAATTTTTTGGCAAAGTTTGATTGGGTTTTGATGCCTAAGACTTATAGGGTTTGGTTTATGGGTTAATTTTTTTGGTTTGGTTGAGGTTTGGAAGAAACTTTTGAAGTTTGGAAATTGGAGAACTCGAAGGGGAAAAACCAGGGCTAGAACACCCTTGTTCTGACGCTACAGAGCCTAGGGATGGGCGCTATAGCACTGTCCAGGGCATGGCAGCTCTGGTTGTAGCGCCATAGCGCCTGGGGGCAGTGCTTTAGCACTACCCTATTTTTCCAGGGTACTCTTTTGAGTACTTTTGAGGGTTCTTGGCTTGGGATTTCAATTCTTAAGGCTCGGGATCGAATTTATTAACTGTGTTAGTAGGATTAGAGGTCCCTGGAGTGAGGTTTAGATAATGAACCTTTTATTGTTGATTTTATTGATGGAATTCCATATTTGGTTATGGCTAGGTGACCGATAAGGAATCAAAGGATTGATCATTCTCAAAGGTCGTTTTTAACTTATTTGTCGCTCGAACTAGAGGTAAGAAAACTGCACCCAGTATGTGATGCATAAGACACATGAGCTTAGGGTATGGCATGAATGTTGAATATGAGATTGATCAGAGCTTGAGTCAATGTTTTTGTGCATGATTATAATTATGCTTTTGATTATTAATTAAGCATGTTAAATGCCTTATATCTGAATATTTGACATATAATACATGTCTGTTTGCATTACCTCATTGAGGAAGCATTGACTTATTAGTCAAGGAACAACAATGGTTTTAGTATTGATTGTGAAGTTGTGACTCATTAGTCAAGTTCCACAGTAGTACTGAGCACTGGTCATATGGTATTGGCTTATGAGTCAAGAAAAGTATTAGCGTGTTTAACCCAAGCCAAAAAGATTAGATCTAATCAACATAAGCATGAAATGCTTGACCAACCTTATGTTCGATGAAAAAAAAAGTGCTTGTTTAGTCTAAAGGCTAGTTACTTAAAGCTAAATTCAGAAAGGCTCAGGTGACTGCAACATCACATGGTTGTGGGTGTTGAGCCCAAGTTCGTGACTCATTCATTAGTCACTTATCTGATTAGGGTGTATACTCCAGAGTGTGACTCATTAGTCACCTGTCCAAAGTGTGACTCATTATTCACCTATACAAAGTGTGACTCATTAGTCTCCTATTCAGAGTGTGACTCATTAGTCACCATTCTCGGAGAGTGACTTATTAGTCAACTATTCAGAGATAGGCTTATTAGTCAACTATACAGAGAGAATTATTAGCATTTACCTCAGAGATAGACTTATCAGTCATCTAACAGAGATAGACTTATGAGTCATCCATAAAGAGATAGACTTATTAGTAATCTATAAAGAGATAGACTTATCAGTCATCTACATAAGGATAGACTTATTATTCATCTATACAGAGAGACTTATTAGTCATCTACCTCAGAGCGAGTGACTTATTAGGTATCTACTCAGAGCACAGGACTCCATAAACATTTATTTGTACCTGCTTGCATGCATGAGTAGGGTTAGTACTGCTAGGCATGCTTATCATGATTTAGTAACATGTTATTACTTGTTCATGAGCATATTGAGTTTTCTTGCTTAGCTTCGGCTCACGGGCGTTATGTGGTCCAGGTAAAGGCAAAAGAAAGCTGGCACATCATTGAGTTGGAGAGCTTACTTGATGATGTGTACATATGTGGCTGCTCAACCACACGGCCAAGGGTTTGAAGAGGAATTAGGGTTAATCCCTAATTTGCTGCTTAGGTTAGCTAGTTGTAAATATTTTATTGTAACTAACCTTTAAAATATACTTTCGGGATACCAATGTATATAGTAAATGTTTTAATGAAACGTTATATCTTTGACAAAAAAAAAATTTAACCCTAAATTGTTAATCACATTTAGTTACACAATTATGGCCAAATGACTCGGTTAGCGAGTTTATCACTGTTTAAAATGCACAATGTAACGGTCCCTGGGTAGTAGGGCGTTACAACAAGTCACTTGTATTAGGATGCTTAAGAACTTGCACAACTCAAGTTCTCTAAGTTTTTTAGGCAGCGTTTAGGCCCACTTTGTAAAAAGTAATCGGAAACATTACAATTTGTGTCCTAGCCATATTCATAGGCTGAAGTGGCAATCAGAATCATTAATTGGAGATGATAAAAATTATCCTCTCTTAATGGGAGTTTGTTACATAATAAACACACATTCTATGCTTAAATGAGTTGGTGGGGTCCAGCGTATCTTGTTGGGCCGAATGTGAGTAAATAAAGCCCACCATTTTGTTGGGGGAAATACCTATATCATTGTCAGAGTTGTAGTTGCATGTTTTCTCATGTCAGATGGCATTGTAGGACATCAGTTTTGCTGTTTGTACGGAGTCGACACCATGAGTCATGTGACAGTAGGTGTCAAAAATATGTCTGTGGTCTGGGGTCAAAGTGCTTGGCACTTGGCTACCATTCTCCTCGTTCGAAAGAAGGGTCTCGCAGACTCGATGGAGGTGATAAGGTAGAGATAGTCTTGAAATTAGACTTGGAGCAGCACCCTGTGACAGGGTCCTCGGGGAGTGATGCTTATAGGAAGATGTACTCCTCTAGTGGGGGTGAATTATGGTGAAGAACCTTAATCACCGATAATTTATGCCACGTGTCAATCAACGAAAACATAGACAACATAATTTGTTTCAAATATTTTGATTTTAAATAAGATGTATAATAAATAAGATAATACATAAAATAATTATAGATTCTCCTTTAAGTCAAAATCTAAAGTAAGGATGTACCGATCTTTAGATTCTAATTTTAGCTTATTTATTTACAAAAATGATTTATTAAAGAGTTGTTTAAAATTACAGCTTTTAACTTCTTTGAATGTTATACAAAAACTAACTATTAATTAGTCTCTTCAGTGTCTTGGACTATTTATCTTGCTTGGACTTTTTCTATATTGGTGAGCAATATTTAGATTTAAATTTATAAGTACAAAACTTAATAACAACAACTACATCCTATAACTATCATATGTTTCCCTATATTTTGGCAGTTATTTTAGTGAGCATTGCTATGGGCACTATGGGTGTGCAACAATACAATATCCTGATTGGTGTAATTAAGTATCGGGTCTCACGTATCTTACTTTAAATTAAAATATGTGGGACTCGATACTAAATTACATCAGTATTCCATATAAAGTTGTGTTGGGAACCACTAACATAGTTTATTTAAAACTCGGTGCTCAAATTAATCGTTTGTTTGTTCATACTTAGACGTCATAACTCCCCACATCACAGCGCATGCCAGAGAGAAACCCTGTTATTTACCTGAAAGGGGGAAAGTAAGGGGGTGAGCTAAAAGCCTAGTAAGGAAGTACAACAATACAACAACATCAAAGAAAATTCAAGAATGACATATATAATAAACAGACAGTACATCACTTTATCATACTCATATTTCATAATCATGACTGAGCTCATAGTCATACATCACATTCATACATCATAAACATACTCTTTGTTATCATGACACATATGTTGTCCATGTCAAATCTTGAGGTAACCAGTATAACATGGGCTGGTAAAACCTCCTCTATGAGGTAAATCGAATCTTAGGTCCTTGAATAACCTCGGCGCGTTCACCCTTTGAGTTACGTCATACCCTTACTAACTCATTTGTTGCATTGAGTTCAGCATGCTAGCAACCTTTTCTTTTCATTCATCATACAAACGCATGTAATCAAATTACAATCAAAACATAGGAAATACATATGTTTCATCACACTTGTCATAACATATCATGAAAGAATTTCACTTTTCCATAACACTTGGTTTATCATACACTTTCATTTACATAGGACACTATTTCATGTTGCATATAAATCTTACCATTTCATAGCATAAACATAGAAAAATCTATATAACTTCCTTCACTCAGGTCCGAGCAAAGTAAAATTTGAAAACGTCACAACGAGCCTATAATAATAACCAAACGTTCATATCCTAAAATCATACAAGAATAATGTTAATTCTACCTATTAATTCTTCATTGTTTCAAATTAAAAGTCATGTGTTTGAACATTAGGAATATATTTGCATGTAAAAATACATTTGCATGTAACATGCATACGTGAGAGTGTTCTTAAGATTTAATATTTTAAAACGATAATTTCTACATGTCTATGTCTTGCCTTTTCAAAAAAAAAAATCAGCAAGCGTACTCTTATTTACCATTTATGTATTTCTTTAACCGCAAAACAGCCATGCAAGACTTTTAATACAACATATTTACTTTATAAGATAATTCATTTAGTCTTTTCTAATTTCTCATGAAATAATAATTCTATTTATTATTTCAATAGCATTTAAAAGGTTGTGATAATATTGTAGTTACTAATAACAACTAAATAAATTTCTTGTTTTTCTTTTAGAAAAAAAAATATTTATCTAAAAAAAACTTCATATTCACAAATATGAAAATACATAAATAAAATGTGGAAAAGGGGTTCCGAAGTGCTAAAATAGGCCATCAGGGCGAGGACGAGGATTGGAAACTATACTTGAAATGTGCTCGGTGTAAGAGACCCCATCTGGAGGAATGCCAAGCAAAGGCATTTTCTTATGTGGGATGGTTGGGCACTTTAAGAGGGATTTCCCATGACTGAGGAATATAAACCAAAGGGGCAGATAGCTCGACTCAAACTCGAGTGTTCACTCTAACGCATTCAGAGTTAGAGACTGAGACTAAGACTGGTTCCTCATTAGTGGCAGGTCAGCTTCCTAGTTTTGACTCTTGTATTATGCTGACTAGTTTTGGTGCCATGTTGCTCTTTGTTTTTCTTTTTTTTACATTTAAGAGAGGCATAGACTTGATATGAAAATTACATGGTTATGTTATGATGGGAATTTGGTACTCTATTGGTAACTTTAAGAGATGAGTTAGATTATTGTGGGAAGGGACTCGTCAGTTTACTTGATAGAGTTGGCTATGAATGACTTTGATACAATCATGGGTATGAAATGGTTCGCCAATTATGGGGCAATGGTAGATTGTAAGGAAAAGATGGTAACCCTTGGGCCTGAGGGTGAGAAGCCTTTTGTAATTGTTGGCACTGTGCATGGACCCCATATACCTATGATATCTGTACTTAGAGTTAGGGACATATTGAAGGTGGAAACAAAGGACTCGTAGCTAGTGTGGTGGATACCACGTAGGTCGTGCCAATGGGACCATGACAGACTGGATTAGTCAATGAGTTTTTGGATGTGTTTCTAAGGATCTGACAGGGTTACCTCTACACAAAGAGATAGAATGGTGATTATGTTCATGCCAGGGATGCAACCAGGTCTAGGGCACTGTATTGAATGACTTCAACAGAGTTGTAGGAACTAAAGGTTCAGTTATTGAGTAAGATAGCATTCTCTAAGGTAGATCTTCGATCTGGTTATTACTAGCTGAAATCAGGGAGAAGGATAAGCTGAAGATTGTCATTTTTATCAGATATGGGCACTAGGAGTGTTAAGTCATGTCCTTTGGGCTTGGCTAATGCCCCAGTTGTGTTGATTGATCGGATGATCGGGGTGTTAAAGGATTATTTAAATTGGTTATCGTATTTATCAACGATATTGTGGTACACTCCCAATTAGAGATTGACCGAGGCAAAGGAACACCTTAGAGGTCAGGTGTTTCGTTGGATGGGGAGGATATTAGTAACATCCTGGATAACGAAGGTCGTTACACTATGTGATTATAAAATTGAAAAACTTGCTAATTAAGTTGTATAGTTGAAAACGTGACCCTAAAGTCGTAATTAGCTGAGGGTTAATTTTTTTTTTTGTCATAAACAGGAAATTTCTCAGTAAAATAAACGTTTAATACAAGGGATCCCAAAATAGGGTCTAAAGGACAGTTTATAAAATATCAAAGTTTATGTACAACCACAAGCCACTCTAATGGAAATATAGGCACTTTAGGTTCTCCTATCCCTGTACCATTCCTCGGTTGTGGCGGCCGATCAGCTGACTATGTACATTATGCCTCAAAGCTCTCCAACTCTGGACTAGTCCACTTTGCCCATTCCATTACCTGCACCATGTAGCACCCGTGAGCCAAGGCCCAGTAAGAAAACCATAATACAGAGCATAAACGATAATCAATAGTCAAATAATTCACAAATCATCAATCAGATACACAGCAGGTCACATTGTTCACATAATCAATGATATCAATCTGCAACCAATAATCAATCATCCAGATAATAAACATGCCATAATAATCAGATTAATAACAATAAACATATCACACAATATCCAGGGTCGACGGCCTTAGGCCGCACCCTCTGATTGCCCCACTGACTCCGGCTCGCTTAGGCACTGAACCTCAGCTACCAGTTGCTGAGCCGTGTCCTGTGCGCAAATATTAATTCTGGCACTCTTAGGGCGTTAATCTCATGTCCCCATTGCATAATAACATCATATGACATCACATACAAGTATAGGCAACTCTTAGTCCCAACATAATCACATAACCGGGTGCAGTTTCCTTACCTTTGATTATGAGCGCTTCGGCTAATTGAAATTACCCTCGAGCACGAACCCATCCGAGCCCTAGCATACACCTAGTCACAACCGTAAAATAGAACCCTCATTAACATTCAATTCCAAAACATAACTTCGAAACTAATCCCAAGCCCTCGGGAAGCCCAATTCAACCAAACGGGGTGGTGGAATCGACCTCCGAGCCCCTAAGCAAAATACCGAAAATCCATTTCTGGAAGTAGGGCAATGCCAGAATGCAACATGGTGGGTGCTACAGCGCTAGATTCAGAGACTCAAGCCCCCCAAAAAATGTGGTGTAGCACTGTAGCGCCCCCTACCTAGATCTACAACCAGCACATGCAAAACTTTTTGGTTTCTCCTTCGAACTTCCTCAAGCCAAAGCTCCATAAACCCACTCCAAACCTCAACTAAACTCCAAATTGAGCCTATCATCCACTATATCTCAACCAACATGACCTAACCACATCAAAACTTAGCCACAAGCACCATCAAACACAGAAAACAGAATTGAGCTTGAAGCTCAAGAACTTCATCAGAAAAACTAGAAAATCTAGAAACTCAAATGGTCATGACTAGAAATTGTTACCTCAGCTGAGAGAATTCGACACTAGGTTTCCTTCTATGCCCTTCCAGCCTTTAGCTCCTCAAATCCCCAAGCTCAAGTCATTAATTTCCATCCAAAATCAAAAATCAGAATTCATCCTCACAAAAAACCCAGAAAATTCAAACAAAACCTTTAAACCTTACCTTAATTGGTAGTTAACTCCAACTGAATCCCTTAGCTTCTCCAAGGATCGACCCCACAACCAAGTCTAGACTTACTCTGAGTTCTTA
Organism: Humulus lupulus; assembly: GCF_963169125.1. Lineage (NCBI taxonomy): Eukaryota > Viridiplantae > Streptophyta > Magnoliopsida > Rosales > Cannabaceae > Humulus > Humulus lupulus. The sequence continues at coordinate 107,568,102 of NC_084798.1, read as the reverse complement.
GCTTCAGAAATCATCAAGAGAATGAGAGAGAGATAACAATTCGTGAGAGAGAGAGAGGGATAGGTTAGGTGCTCTGTTTTCTTCCTTTCCTTTTTTTTTTCCTTTAGTTTCTACCACTTTCCCTTATACTCTAAAAATATTAGATATAACAAGCATATCTCCTAATAAGCAAAGGACTCTTTTACCCTCCCATTTAAATCCAAGCCTTTTAATCACTCTAAGGGCATTTTGGTCATTTGCTCCCAATTCCTGCTAATTCCTCGAGTGTCCCTAACGTATTCCACTTAAATCTCGTCATCTAATTAATCATCAATTATTTTCCCTAATGTCAAATAGTCTCCAATATATTTTCAAAATTCCTAGAAATATCCCAGGCTCCCCCGAGCCGGGTATAAATCCTCGCCGTGACTATATCGCTAAATCGCTCACTAGGATCTCCTCGAGCCTTATGCTGCAAATACATCAACATAATAATGCGGTCTTAACAATTTATCACAAATAATAACATTTATGCCCTCAACGGGCTAAAATTACATATATGCCCCTATAAGATAAACAAAACATATATGCATACCAATACTCATAGTCATGCATTTCACATATCCATATAATCATATAAGCATGCTTATCACATAATCATGCATTAAACCATATAAATCACACATAAACCAATTATTCCCTCCCGACATACTAATCAAGGCATTAAGCCTTATTAGTGATTTTTGGGTCGTTACAACTATCCCCTCATACATAGAATTTCGTCCTCGAAATTTTACCTGAATAACTCGGGATATTGATCCCGCATCATTGACTCAAGTTCCCAGGTCGCCTCTTCGACCCTACTATTCCTCCATAACACTTTAATGAGAGGAATTGTCTTGTTTCGTAGAACCTTATCCTTCCGATCCAAAATCTGAACCGGTCGCTCCTCATATGAAAAATTTGTCTGCAATTCCAAGTCTTCATACTTTAATACATGTGTTGTATCAGAGACGTACTTTCGGAGCATAGAAACATAGAATACGTCATGAACTCCCAACAACGATGGTGGAAAAGCTAACTTGTAAGCCACCTGTCCGATCCTTTCCATGATCTCAAAAGGTCTTATGAATCTAGGGCTCAACTTGCCCTTCTTCCCAAACCTCCTCACCCCTTGCAGTGGTGAAACTCGCAGAAACACATGGTCCTCAACCTGGAACTCCACGTCCCTATGCTTAGGATCAGCGTAGCTTTTCTATCTGCTCTGCAAAGCAAGCATTCTAGCTTGGATCTTCTCAATAGCTTCATTAGTCTTCTAAACCATGTCCAGCCCCAAATACTTTCTCTGACCCATCTCATCCCAATGAATGGGTGATCTACATCTCCTCCCACATAGCATCTCATATGGGGGCACTCCTATTGTTAATTGATAATTGTTGTTGTACGAAAATTCAATCAACGGGAGATACTTACTCTAAGATCCCTCAAAGTCAATTACGCATGCCCTAAGCATATCCTCCAACACCTGACTTGTCCTCTAAGACTATCCATCAATCTGAGGATGAAAGGTCGTGCTGAACTTCAACTGAGTCCCCATAGCCTTCTGCAAACTACCCCAAAACATGGAGGTAAAGATAGGATTCTGGTTTGACACAATAGACTTAGGAACCCCGTGAAGACGTACAATCTCCCTCACATAAAATTCATCATACTGATCCATCGTATATGTCATCTTCAATGAAAGAAAATGAGCTGACTTGGTGTATCTGTCTACTATCACCCACACCGAGTCATGATGCCCCACTGTCCTGGGTAAACCTACCACAAAGTCTATCACAATATCCTCCCATTTCCACCCGAGAATACCCAAAGACTGAAGCATCCTGCAGGTCGCTGATGCTCTGCTTTCACCTATTGACAGGTTAAACATCTGGCCACGTACTCCACCACATCCTTCTTCATCACGGGCCACTAATACAACTTCCGTAGATCCTGATACATCTTCGTGGTACCTAGATGAAGTGAGTACGGCGTAGTATGCGATTCATCCAATATCTCACGTCTAATTCCCAGATCAGTCGAAACACAAATCCGACCCTGATACCGTAGTAAACCAACCTCTGAAATAGAATAGTTCTTAGCTTCCCCCGCTAAGACATTCTCTCTAACCTCTTGTAATTGAGAATCCACTAGCTGACCTCCCTTAATCCACTCTAATAGCACTACAAGAAAAAACAACATTCATAACACTTAAAAACTGCTAACTGGGAGTATTGATAACGCTTCTGAAAACGCTAACATAGCCCTTATTATTAAAAGTCCTGTCTTTTCTATAACAGTATTCAAATGTTATGTTCGATGTTATCTTAAACTATTCAATAACACATTTTTAGTTGCTATAATATTCAAATAATAACATTTAGTTAGAGTATTTAGTTATAAATTTGAAGTTTAATCTTATACTTTTTGCATAACACTTTTCAACTGTTACATTTGATTATTTTGATAGTGCTTTTAGTTTGTTATATTATATAAATCATAACAATTTGTTACACTTATAATATGTTTCTAAATCATAACATATTAAGGTTTTTTAATAAGGATAATTATAAGTTTTTTTTAATTGAAAGATTTTCATTATTGTACTTTGATAAAAAAAATCAAAATTAATCATAAAATGTAATTCTTAACAGATTGATAAACCATAAGTATTACATTAAACAATAACTAATTCAAACCATGAATGTGTCTACTTCGTCAGATCTTAGTTCTAACTTAAGTTTGAAAGCATAACATAATAAAGTTTTATAATCTTGAAGATTTTTTACTTCAAAAATGAAAAACAGAAACATTACAAGATACTCAAAAGTAAAATATGCATGAAACTTGCTCCATCCTTCAATTCATCATCTTTTGTGCACTGGTCTTTGTTGTGAGTCCATTTGCTTAGCTACAATAAAATTTAAATAATTAATGCTTCAACTTAAAGTTAATAGTAAACTAAAAGAGTACATAAAAATAGTTAATTACCTAATTATGACTTTAACAGCTGGCCATGCAATTATACTACCTATAGCATCTTCTATAGTAGACATAATTATTGAAGGCCTCCACAGAAATGCATCATTCTTTCTCACAAGATCTAACCCACTTTGATAGCACTAGGCCTAAGAGGAACATGGTGAACCTCATCCTTTGGGTCACTTGAAATAAAATAGCCTTCTCCAATAATTTCTCCAGATCCAATCCAATCTAATATTTTGCATTTGGAGTCAAATGTGTGGTTCTTGACACTCTAACAATATATCAATAAAACAAATTCAGCAGTAGTAAGTGATTTTATATTGAATATTATTTGTTTTAAATTTTATCATTTTCACATAATTAGTATCATAATTATCTAAGTGGAATGAACATGAAATAGTAACCAACAAAAAGAAAATTTTTGATAAGACTATGTAATGGTAAATACATAATTGTATCAACCAAAATATAATTGAATTGTTTATAAACCTAAAAAGTACACATCGAAGAGTAGCTCACTTCCATTTTAACACACCTAAACAAAACTGCGAAATAGCTCTAACTCTATTCTCTACGAAAGATTTACATAACCTCACCAAGCAAATCACAAGCAAAAGGTTAAAAGTTAAATAAATCATAAAAATAATGAAATAAAAGACCAATTTTTTTAATTTTTTCATACATTAATAAAATTTAATATGACAATAAAAAAACAACAACCAAATATAATAACAATAATGTACAAAATGGAATAAATACTACTACACAAGATATTTAGCTAGAGATATGTTGATTATGATCGACAACCAAATCAAAAAGCGCAAAGAGATTGTAACGACCCAAATTCGCTAATAAGGCTTAAGGGCCTAGATTAGTGTGCTGGGAGGGCATAAATGGGATTTGAGTGAATAGTACTTATTTGAATGTGATATTATGAGATTAACAGTGCTTAAATGACATTATATGATAATTGGTGATATTATGTGATAATATGAAATAGACATGTTTTGTATGTGAGAACCACATTATTATGTGGATAATTCTGCAGCCGGCGACTTGAGGCGATCCTAGGGTTAGATAGCGGGAAAAGTCACAACGAGGCATTATAATTGACTTTGGGGCAAGTCAGGGGTATTTAGGGTATTAGGAAGTGATTTAGACTATCGGGTGATGAAAATAAATAATTGGAGATATATTTGAGGTTAGGATGTTTAGGCGGGATTATCGGGGGATTTTACCGTTTTTCCCTCGGGGACGTTTTTGGCACCCCGAGCTTTAGGTTTAGCCTAATAATCTAAGGATATACTTGGAAGACTTAGAAAATACTAGACAAAAAAGTGTAAACCGACCTTATCTCTCCTTCTCTCTCTTCTCTCTCTTAGCAAAGGAAAAACTACTGAAACTTGAGTGGGAACTACTGGAATTAAGCTTTGTCTTGGGGAAATAGTCTGGAGGATTAGCTCAGGAACTGATCAAGGTCTGGGATAGAGCCAAGGTAAGCTTTGAATTTTCGTTTCTGAGGTTAGGAATTTAAAGAAAATGGCTGAGTTTTAAATATCTGTGGTTTTGGTATTTAAGGTGGGATTGAGGCTTGAAACTTTGAAGATAGGTCAGGGGACTCTTGGAGAATCAATTGTACAGCTGAGGTAAGGTTTAATTTAAAGTTTGATGGTTGAATTTTAGGGTTTTCATGGCTGGTTTTGAGTTCTGCGGGTTTGAAATTTCAGAAGTTGGAATTGGGGTTTTGGTGAGTCTTAGGCTGGATTTTTGGTTGGATTGTGTTGTTTAAATCATTCTAATGTTGTTATTATTAATTGGTTTTGAGTTGGGGGCTTTAGGATGGCTTAAGGTGAGGTTTAGAGATTGAAAATGGTGGTTTTTTCTAGGTTCGAAGGGTCGGGCGGCGGCATGGTTCTTGGTGAGCCGCGACCCTTTGAAGTTGTTGCATGCTAAAGAAGGAGGGCGGGCCGCGGCATGGCCCAAGAAATGACGCGGCCCTTACCTGTTTTTGTGCCTTAAAAGGTTCTATTTGGGGGCCATGCCACGGCATGGGTGGCCTATGCCGCGACGCTTAAGGGAATTTGGGATTTGGAGATTTTAGGCTTGGGAATTTAACCTAGGGTGCTTAGGGTTGAGTCTTTTACCATATTTGGTGAAGTTCAATGTTCCGAGTACTAGAACTTGGTTTGGAAACTCATTTAAGGTTGTTAATGGTGTCTTTCATCATGGTTGTGACTAGGTGTTAAGCTAGGGCTCGAGGATCGGATCGTGCTCGCGGAGTATCGCCCGTAACTAATTCATCTGAAAGTTAAAGGTAAGAAAACTACACCCGGTTGAATATTTGAACGGGACTAAGGGCTCCCTGATATACATGAATGAAAGAATGGTATTAAGCCATGTAAATGCTAAACCAAAGGCCTAAGCGTGCCACGGCTAACTTTTGCAATTGGCACGGCTCGGACACTGGTATCCGAGGATAGCTTATTATGCACTGAGCTCGGTTTAAGCGGGCCGGAGTCAGTGGGTTAAATAGAGGGTGCGACCTAAGGTGTCGACCCTAGTACTTGTGTTAATTGATTATTATATTTGGCTATGAATGTGATTAATGAGATTGTTGAATAACCTGAGTATAGTTGAGGTTACTTGTACCTTGAAGTGTGCTTATATGCTGTGGACTGAATATCTGAACATGCTTACTGGAATGTCTGGTTGATAATGTTGTTTATACTGTGTATGTTGTTTTCTTGCTGGGCCTTGGCTCACGGGTGTTGCGTGGTGCAGGTAAAGGCAAGAGCAAGATCGATCAACCTTGATTGGAGAGCTCTGCAGGGTGAATGTACATATCAGGCCGCTCAACCGCCACGGTTGAGGAGATTACAGGGACGAGAGGTCCAGAACCTTGTATTTTTCCTTAGTATGGCTAATGTTTACTCTTAACTGTTGAATTTTGTAAACCAACTTTTAAACACTGCTGATTTTTGGGATCCCTTCTGTAAACTGTTTATAACTTATAAAATGTATCTTTTGAGGCCAAAATGTCTTTTAGCCCTAGAACTCTTTATTTAATGACACGTTTTCATTAAACGACTTGATTAGCAAGTCTCACATCTTTATAAATACACAGTGTAGCGGTCCTGGCTATCCAGGGCATTACAGAGATATTATTATTTTTTGTTATAAATTGAGGTTATGATCAGCATGGTACACGGAAGAGATTCTAGGATTTATGCACTCATCAAAATAGGTTGTGAAAAAATAACATAATTTAAGGTTCTCCTTATAATAGTAATTAGGCCTTGAGTTGGTAAGAAGATCTTAGGAAGACTGTATTGCTCTATTTTTCCTTTTTACAGATTTTGTAATTTTTACCTTTTGTTAACTATTTAATTTTTAAGGTTTTTAATATTAGGGAGGTTTTTCTAAAAATTAAAAAGAAAAAGATCAACTTTTAATTATGTACTATTTCTTTTTCCAAGTTGGCTTTAACCAAGGAAATGATGTTAGTTTAGCTAAAAGCCGTCCTTTTATTTTTTTTTAATATTAAATAACAAAAAACATGGTATAAATATATTTATATATATTATATTCTTAAATCAACATATGAACACCAAACATTAATTGATATGTATTACTAGCACTTTGCTATATATTAATTAATTTATTTACACAAGTTAAAAAATGAATATTGTAATTAAAAAAATAACAAGAAAAAAGGAAAATTAATCTATTGACAATGAAACAAATCGAGTATTGTGGAGATGTTCAAACAAGAAATAATGGAGTATTTTGAGATGACAGATCTTGGATTGATGACCTATTTTCTTGGAATGGAAATTAAATAAAATGACTATGAAGTCTTCATATGTCAGAAGAAATATGTTAAGGAGATTCTGAAAAAGTTTGAATTTGAAGAATCCAAAGACATAAGCACTCCAATGAACTCAAGGGAGAAGCTATTTAAGGAAGATGGAATGGAGAAGATTGGTTGCTTGATCAATCCACTGCTGAAGCAGAATTTGTTGTTGCAACATTCGCTGTTAATCAAGCTTTATGGCTGAGAAAGATTTTATTGATCTTAACATGCAGCAAGAGGAGTACACAAATTCTTGTTATCTATATAGTTGTGATCATGGCATGATATTAGGACCATGATTCAGGGTTGTAGAAGGTAGGGTACTTGTTCTTTCTTACTTTATACTTCTGCTGTTATTTATGCCCTAAATATAAATAATGCCTCTCTACTGATAAAGTAACATTTTGTTTTTTCTTTTTTTCTTTATATAACTATTGCCGTGTTTCTACTTCTTGTATATATGGGCCAACTGAATTATTATTCAATTATGAAACACAAATTTTGAATATAGAATAAAGTTATGTGATGATACAACATGAATATCTCTTGATAGGGCAAGTCCTTCCCAAATATTCATGCATTTCAATGGCTCTGTGATACATATATATGGATATATCGTCTTTTCAAGTCTTTATGGAGATGGGAAGTTAGGAAGACTGAATGAATGAGTATGAGCCAATATTTATTAACCAACAATCTACCATTATCAATTCAAAATATTCAAACAACATACAAGTTTTCTTCCTTATCTCGCCACAACACACAAATTTCTCAGATCTTACTTCACTAAGGCACACAAGTTCTCAACCTTCCATTATCACCGCAAGATACAATAATAATCTCAGGACCTACTTCACTATGGATGAATATCTAAGATATTCAAACTCCTCTAACATTTGCAAAATATTTTAACAAAAATAAAAAAGAACATACCTCTTGCAAACTGTTGTAAATAAAGTTTCCTTCCAAATTGAAATCGAATGAAGCCACTAAAATGAAAGCAAAATAACATACCAATTAAAAAACTATCAGCATCATTGGACCTTTAATTAGGAGTCATAATTAAAAGAAAAATTACAACTCTTACAACCAAGAAGCTATCCAAACCCACTACAGAGTCCTTGGAAACTAGAGCTCACAAAAAAAAAAAAGAACAACAAAACTCTTAAATACAACGACAAGAGGCAACATATTTCTCTTGAGGAGGAAAAAAGGTTATGGTTGAAATCTAGATGTAAATGGGCTAGAGAGGGAGATCCAAACTCAAAGTTCTTCCATAACATCCTAAGTGCCAGAAAAGCCAAGAATTTCATATCTAGGATTGAGAAAGATGATGGATCAATATTAGATAATGAGGATGATATAGTGAGTGAAATCACTAACTTTTATTGCAATAATATCATTGTAGACAACCCTACATTGTAACCTAATTCTGACTTATTAGATACAGCTGTATAGTCTGTTTGGTTAACAAAAAAAAAAACTTTCATGTGTCAGGGAGGACTAGAAAACTGAATAGTTTGTCTTTGAATAAATGATTTTTTATTTAACTTTTTATGTCAAGGATAAAGGTTCCCCTCAAAAGAGAAAAAAATATGATGCATATGAAAAAAAAACTGTATAAACTTTTTAAGCCTGGATGAAAGGTTCCATCTCAGAAGTGCCCAGATGGTTCACAAATAAATGTTGATGACAAAACACTCAGTGACTTCTTACATACCTAACATTTCCCAAGGGATACCAAGAAATATCACATTTGGACCATTCCTTCGAATAGTCACAAACTTATAAATTAACATAGTAAAGCACAACTTGAAAAGAGAACACATGTAAGATGGTCTGGACATCACATTGACAAAGCTGCCAACGAAATGGGATGATATCTTCCAAAAAACACATCATCAGATGTAAAACTAAAAATTATCAATTTTTAGCCCTATATGAAAATTAAAATCAAAGTACAAAATAATAACCATGAAAATCTCTGCTTCACTAGAACTCCTCTCCTCTTACTGGGTATTTGGTATAATTCGGATTTTAATGTCTTTGGCAATTAGATAATGCTAAAAACTAAAAATTGGTCTTCAATTGTAATTCTTATAAAGCATGTAACATAAACATGATGGGGTATGTATCATTCTAAGATGATATTGCAATGCCAATTTGGGGTATGTATAATTCTAATGATGAAATTACAGCTCATTGCATTGGAATGCCATTTTATAATCAACACATTGTTACATTTTAAATGTTTCCAACTCCCAAACCACCAAACTCGTTTGGTTTGAAAACAACATTCTCCATCATAAAATGATCAACTGCCAGCAAAAAAAGAAACATCACTACTTATTTTCAATCACCCCTGCCACCCTTTTAGGATACAATACAACTATTCAGTTCAATGGTCAAGTTCCATATGCCCCTACATATGATTAATTACATGATTCTCTTAGAAATATACCCTTAAGAAGATTTTATTTGGACCTTATTCTAATTTAATACATTGAATTCATTTTTTTTCAAAAAAAAAAGTTCAGTGCCAGAGGTGAGAACCCAAGTTTGGTTAGAGAGGAGTAGCAGGAGTTCAAATAAGATTACAAGCCCAGAAAATCTACTGCCATGGTCAGTGACATCACATACATATAAAGTCAGTCAAATGGTTAAAAAATATAGTCACCTAAAAGAATAAGGATCTAATCTTATGGTGATGGGAAAAAAGAGAGTAACACCAATACTCTTTACTTGTGCAAAGGTCCTTTGTCCATACATTAGACGCTTAGTGGACAATTCTTTCAAGGTTCGAAAGAGGATCAAAAAGATTCTGTGAGAAAAGAGAACATCTGCTAAAACTGAAAAGAGATCTGGCCTATATAATAATTCATCAAGCCCAATAGATCAATACGATATCATAAATTACATTAATGCTTACAAAATGACAAAACTGATCATACAATTCCTTTATACAAGATGCTATATAAACTTGTGCCTTCCATGCATAGAAAGTTCAACACATATAATCAAAATCGTATTAGTGAGAAATTAAAATAGATTAATATGTTTTCATAAGAGAAGAGACTAGTACTAATGATTGAAAATAATGCAAGCACAAGTGTGGAAGAGGAAACCCCGCAGAAACACCAAAACACCAATAAGATCTTCTATACCAGATAGCCAAAGTTCAACTAAAAATTTAACATTATTGCAAACACTGTCCTATTGCATATTCAATTGAACTAAACAGATATAATTTCTCATTGGCTCAAAAAATTTAGACAAATCATGTCCATTCAGTTAACCATAAAAGTCCTAACAAATCTTGGGCATCACAAACTCAGATTGAAATTGCAGAGATGTAAATTAAATTTTCTTGTACACAAAGATGCAAACTCTACGCGACATTGTGTGACCCAACCAGTCTACCCTATTAAATGGGAATAGGAGAGAAAACTACAAATACATATGATAAAATTATATATCTTAGTCTTTATGAAAGCAAGCATTTTTATTGAAACAGCATAGTTTCAGCAAACACCACAATTACAAGAAGAACAACAATAACAAACCTAGAAGGGAAAAAAAAACTCACCATTCTACTGGATAATCAATTCGAGCAATTTTTTAGATGAGCATAGCCAACGTGAGAGCTATCTGTATCAGACATATAAAGAGCATAGTAAAAGTGGATTCTTTCACTAAAATAATGTCACTTCTAAAATAAATATAAAAAAGAAAATCTCATATGAAGAGTTCGAACTCGGGCTAGGATGATGAATCTTGAACGACATATGATGAGATAGATAGATTTATATACATATATTTAGAGGGAGAGAAAGAGACCATGTTCCATTTGTAAAAAAAAAGAAGTAAGGGCAACAAACACCTGATAGTTTTCTTCTCTTAAATGGGATACTAGTTTTTGCCTCAGATGTACTTTCTCTTCGTTGTTGATTCCCCTGAAAGCAATATGTTCATATTAGATTCCATGTGATAAAAATAAATTATTTACCTTGATAAAAACATATCCTGCCCACACACATGAAAAAATGCAGATACTACAATGCGTTTACTAAATCACATACTCGCATAAACGGATTGCCTTATATATGAAAAGTAAAGTACTTTTCAATCAAATGAGCTGATACAAGTATCCAAACTCACACATTGTGAATTCCTAAGCTCTATAATCTACCACTTTCACCATATGTTTCTAATATCAATAACCAAAACAATAATAAACAATGTCTCACAAAGAATCACGTCTTTTCCTCCAGTAGCGATTAATACTATACATGAAATACAGTGAAGCCATCAATCGAACGTCCACCTGAGGGGCCAAATGCTTGGCACTAATAATCTCCTACATTACAATACAGTAATTCAATCAAACTAAAATTAATTAGAATAAAAATATATCTTTTGGATTTATTACCAAACAACATAAAAAATGGACCAAACAGTACTAGGTCTAATGAAGAAAAAAATTCAAGAAGAAAAGAGAGAGAGTACTCACCATGAGACAAGAGCAGAGCCGGGCCTAGCCTCGGACTGAGCGAGAGCCTCCTCTGCTGGCTTGTAGACACTTTCATCGACACTCAATGAGTTGGTCAAGAATGAGTATATCGCTGGGAGGTCCGATTCCGACAACACCATTACAAGCGAGCTTTGAAATCAATGATTATTTGATATTAAATTGAAATATTAATTAAAAAAAATACCTCACATAGAGAAACGGAGGTCAGAGTGCTCTTGCCTGGGTTCTTACTTCCAGCAGGAGATGCCGTGAGGGAGAATCGCATGAGGGAGAAGGAGTAGATAGAGAAGGAGAATCAAGACTCGCGTGTGGGAGAAGGGGGAGATTGAGCAGCAAGAATCGCGTGAGGGAGAAGGCGCAACAAGACTCGTACAGGTCGTGGTGATCCAGTGGCTCAACATAATGGATTAGAGACTTAGTGTGAGAGAGAGTGAGAGAAGGAAAGATATTCGATGGAGTGAGTCTAAAAGATAGGGGCAGAGGAGGCAAACAAAATTTTCATTAGGCGCCTTCTTTCTATTTCATTTGGCGCCTAAATTGCCTGTGAAAAGAAAATTAAACGTGTGTTTTCTTTAGTTTGCCCATTAATAACGATTTTTAATATGTGTCATTTTTTACTGTAATATATACTCAAAAATTTTGTACTGTAGGGTCGACTGTATAGTAATGTTGGCCAATCGGCCCACCACAAACTCTATCTCATCAGCCAACGCCCTCGAAATCTGAGTGGAACAAAATAACTCCCCCAAGCCCCTCCGGCTCAATGCATCTGCCACCGCATTGGCTTTCCCTGAGAGGTAAAGAATATCACAATCATAGTCCTTTACCAACTTCAGCCAACACCTATGCCTTATGTTCAGGTCCTTCTGCGTGAAGAATTACTTCAAACTCTTATGATCGGTTTATATTTCGTACTTCTCCCCGTACAGATATTGCTGCCAAACTTCAGTGCGAATACCACCACTGCTAACTACAAATCATGGGTAGAATACCGCTGCTCATACTCCTTCAGCTGTCGTCATGCATAAGCTATAACCTTCTCATTCTGCATCAACACACAGCCTAAACCCAACCTCAAAACGTCACAATAAACCACAAACTTCCCTTCCTTTAAAGGAAGACTCAACACAGGTGCAGTAATAAGTCGCCGCTTCAATTCTTGAAAATTGTTCTCACATTTGTCTGACCAGACGAACTTCAAATTCTTCTGTCTCAATTCTGTCATTTGTGTAGCAATCTTCGAGAACCCTTCCACAAACCATCTGTAGTGACCTACTAACCCAAGGAAGCTCCGAGCCTCCAAGGCGTTCCTTGGCCTCGGCCATTCTCTCACTGCCTCCACCTTAGATGGATCCACCTTAATCCCATCTTCACCAACTATATGTCCAAGGAATGTCACATCTTGTAGCCAGATGTAGCTCGTGCTCTGCCTCTGAACTGGAGTACACTAAAATGTCTTTGATGAAGACAATGATGAACTAATCCCAGAAGTCCTTGAACACCCTGTTCATTAAGTCCATGAAGGTTGCTGGGGCATTGGTCAAACCAAACGACATGACCAGAAACTGATAGTGCCCATACCTCATTCGGAAGGCCTTCTTCGTTATATCCTCGTCCTTGATCCTTAGCTGGTGAAAACCAGATCGAATATCAATCTTGGAGAATACCGTCTTTCCCTGCAACTGATCGAACAAGTTGTCAATCCTTGGTAGAGGATACTTATTCTTGATAGTCCACTTGTTCAACTCTCTATAGTCTATACACATCCTCAAAGTCCCGTCCTTCTTCTTCACAAACAGAACTGAAGCACCCCATGGTAAAAAACTAGGCCTGATGAACCCCAAATCCAAAAGCTCCTGTAATTGTATCTTTAATTCCTTCAGTTCTTCCGGTGCCACTCTATATGGTGCCCTCGACACTGGCTCTGTCCCTGGCACTAACTCAATAACAAACTAAATCTCCGTATACGACGGAATCCCTGGTAAATCTTCAGGGAATAAATCTGAGAACTTACAAACCAAACTGGTCTCCTCTGGCCCTGGCGACAACACCCTAGTAGTATCCACAACACTAGCTAGGAAATCTATACATCTCCCCTGTAATAGGTCCCTAGCCCTCAATGCTGATATCATTGGTACGTGGGGTCCACATACCGCACCCACGAAAACAAAGGGATCCTCGCCCTCCGGCTCAAAGGTCACCATCTTTTTCCTATAATCAATAGTAGCTCCTATCTAACCAACCAATCCATGCCGAAAATCATGGCAAAGTCCTCCATACCCAACTCAATCAAGTCTGCTGATAACTCCCTACCATCAACCATCACTAGCAGTGCCCTAATCCACCTCCTAGAAACTACCAGTTCCCCTATAGGCAATATAGTCACAAACATCGCAGTATAGTACTCAGTAGGTCAACAAACTCTATCAATCACCTCACTAGAAAAAAATGAATGTGTAGCACCAGAGTCAATCAATAAAGTAAAAGGAGAGCCAGTGCTAGAAAGCTGACTTGTCACTACTGAGGGACTAGCCTCGGCCTCTACATGATTCATGGTAAACACTCGAGTTGGAGTCAAGTTGTCCACCTTTCGTGTGTCCCCTTTCTTTACTGTTGGGCAGTCCTTCTTGAGGTGTCCCGCCACCCCACACACATAACAGGCCTTAGCCCGACATTCACCCAGATGGCATCTTCTGCCCCTGGTGCACTCGAGGTAGCTCCTCCATGTATCAATACCTCCCTGACGGCCACCCTAAGTACCCCAACATCTCCTATCAGAACTAAGAGCTGTCGAAGTATCAGGGGTCTTCCTCTTCAGATCACTGGGGCCTCCACCCCTACCTGACCTAGTAAATGGAGGCACCGCTCTGCGACCCTCTCGCCTTGCAGCACTCTCCCTCCAAATCTTGTTCTCCGCTTCCTCAGCAGTAAAATCCTTCTCAACAGCATGGGCATAAGTTGTCCCACCAAGTACTGTTGTAATCCTCACATCTCGGGCTATCATAGTCTTAAGCCCTCTGATAAATCTTTCTTGCCTAGCTGCATCTGTTGGTACAAGATCTGGTACAAACTTTGCGAGTCTATCGAATTTTAGGGCATATTCTATAACTATCATGTTGCCCTGAACCAACCCCACAAATTCATTCACCTTTTCTACCCTGATGGCAACAATATAATACTTTTGACTGAGCAAATCCTTGAATCCATCCCAACCTAGGGTAGCAGCATCCCTGGTTTACGATGCCACTTCCCACAAAATGCGGGCATCCTCTCTCAGCATATATGCAGCACAAGCCACTATGTCATGACCCTCTACCCTCCTGAAGTCCAGGATAGCAGTAATCATACTCATCCACTGCTCGCCCTTTAGTGGATGTGGTCCTCCCTCAAAAGTTGGAGGATGCTATCTCTTAAACCGCTCATACAATGGCTCCCATCTATTCCCAACCTCCACTGACTGTACAACTGGTGCCACTGCAGGTGGCACAATGGATGCAACACTCCCTGACGGAGCCTGCTGTCTCAGAAGTCGGATCTGCTCATCTTGGCTCTGAAGCCGGGCTTCCATATATGCCATAATCTGCTGCCAGTTCTCAAGGAATGGGGGAGGGTTTTGGCCCTGGTCATCATCTCTAGTCTTAAACCTGGTGCCGACTAGTCGTGTAGATCATCTTGGACGTATAGCTATCCAAGTTAATCTGCAATCAACGACTCGGTGATCAGACTATGATAACAGGGTAATAATCTTTCCATGCATCACCATTGGAAACACAACCAATCACAAGCAGCCAAGGTATAACAGTTTAACCAAATATTCATCCACATGCACATCAATGCTAATAATCATGCCTCAATATAATCACACAACAGTCAAAGGCCAGGCCCTATCAGTATCTCATGCTCGCTATTAATCAAACAGATATCAGCATTCATATTTCTTTCCAATAATTGAAGCATATAAACATTTATACACAATTACCAAACCCTGAGTCGAGCTTGTCTTTAACAGCGAATGTACATGTCTAGCTAGTCTTAAGGAAGCCTTAACCCTAGGCCACTTTGATACCAAGTTGTAACACCCTGGATGACCAAGGTCGTCACACTGTGTGATTATAAATGTGAAAACACTTGCAAATCAAGTTGTATAGTTCAAAATGTGACCCCAAAGTTGTAATTAGGTTAGGGTTAAAAGGTTTTGGTCATAAACAGGAAATTTCTCATTAAAATAAACGTTTAATACATGGGATCCCAAAATAGGTTTTAAAGGACAGTTTACAAAATTTCAAAGTTTATGTACAACCACAAGCAACTCTAATGGCAAAACAGGCACTTTAGGTTCTCCTATCCCTGTACCATTCCTCGGCCATGGCGGCCGATCAGCAAACTATGTACATTCTGCCCCAGAGCTCTCCAACTCAGGACTGGTCCACTTTGCCCTTGCCTTTACCTGCACCATGTAGCAACTGTGAGCCAAGGCCCAATAAGAAAACCATAATACAGAGTATAAACGATAATCAACAGTCAGATAGTTCACAAATCATCTATCAGATACTCAACAGGTCACATTGTTCACATAATCAATAATATCAATCTGCAACCAATAATCAATCATCTAGATAATAAACATGCCTTAATAATCAAATTAATAACAATAAACATATCACACAATATCCAGGGTCGACAACCTTAGGCCACACCCTCTGATTGTCCTACTGACTCCGGCTCGCTTAGGCCGAGCTCAATGATTTTATACTTAACCTCAGCTACCAGTGGCCGAGCCGCGTCCTGTGCACAAATATTAATTCCGGCAATCTTATGTCATTTATCTCATGTCCCCATGGCATAATACCATCATATGACATCAAATACAAGTATAGGGAACTCTTAGTCCCAACATAATCACATAATCGGGTGCAGTTTCCTTACCTTTTATTCCGAGGGCTTCGGCTAATTGAGATTAACCTCGAGCACGATCTCGTCCGAGCCCTAGCATACACCTAGTCACAACCATAAAATAGAACAGTCATTAACATTCAAGTCCAATACCCAACTTCAGATTCAATCCCAAGCCCTCGGGAAGCCCAATTCCACCAAATGGGGTGGTGGAATTGACCCCCGTCCCAACAAGGAAAAACCCTAAGAAAATACCCATAACCCATTTCTGAAGGCAGGGCAGCGCTACAACGCTACATGGTGGGCACTACAACGCTGGATTAAGAGACTTAAGCCCCTAAAATACTTTCCCTACCACTGTAGCGCCCCCTACCTAGTGCTATAGCGCTACAACCAACACATGCAAAACTTTTGGGTTTTTCCTTCGAACATCCCCGAGCCAAAGCTCCATAAACCCACTCCAAACGTCAACTAAACTCTGAATTGAGCCTACCATCCACTATATCTCAACCAACATGACCTAACAACATCAAAAGTTGGCAACAGGCATCATCGAACACAGAAAACAGAATTGAGCTTGAAGCTCAAGAACTTCATCACAAAAACCAGAAAACCTAGAAAGTCAAATGGTCAAGACTAGAAATTGTTACCTTAGCTGAGAGAATTCGACCCTAGGTTGCCTTTTATGCCCTTCCAGCCTTTAGTTCCTCAAATCCCGAAGATGAAGTCCTTAATTTCTATCCAAAATCAAAATTCAACCTCACAAACCCATAAAATTCAAACAAAACCTTTAAACCGTACTTTAATTGGTAGTTTACTCCAACTGAATCCCTTAGCTTCTCCAAGGATCAAAACCCCAACTAAGTCTAGACTTCCTCTAAGTTCTTAGATTTAGAAATCCTCAAGAGAGGGATAACAATTCGTGAGAGAGAGAGAGGGATAGGTTAGGTGCTCTGTTTTGTTCCTTTCCTTTTCATTCCTTCAATTTCTACCACTTTCCCTTGTACTCTAAAAACATCAGATATAACAAGCATATCTTCTAATAGGCAAAAGACTCTTTTACTCTCCCATTTAAATCCAAGCCTTTTAATCACTCTAAGGGCATTTTGGTCATTTGATCCCAATTCCTGCCAATTCCTGTAAATCCCCACTATGACTATATCACTAAACCGCTCACTAGGATCGCCTTGAGCCTTATGCTGCAAATACATCCACATAATAATGTGGGCTTAACAATTTATCACAAATAATCACATTTTTTCCCTCAACGGGCTATAATTACAAATATGCCCCTATAAGCTAAACATGGCCTATATGCATACTAATACTCGAAGTCATTCACTTCACATATCCATATAATCATATAAGCATGGTTATCACATAATCATGCATTAAACAATATAAATCACACATAAACCAATTATGCCTTCCCGGCATACTAATCAAGGTCGTTAAGCCTTAATAGTGATTTTGGGTCGTTACAATATTACATGTGCTTTGTGGAAGAATTCTAAGTCTTCCTACAAATCGAAACCAGTTTATAAGTTATTATGATATCTCATTGACAAAAAAGGAGATTTCCTATGCATCATGTTAGCTGAAGGATATGACCAGAACTTGAGCAGAGTTACTAGTGGCCTAGTTGGCCAATATTACGCTTCAGTTTACTCTTTTAGAGAGGATCAAAGGAAAGACTATGAAGTGACTTATAGATGGGAAGGATTGAGGGGGAATGTCTTAGCTGGATTAAAGGACTATGCAGTGCCAGGTTTGAGTTTACTTAGGTATAAGGATCGGACTTGGGGTCCAATGGACACTGGGATTAAACAGGAGATTCTAGATGAATCTCATACTACCCCATTTCTCTTCATCCAAGCACCTTGATGATGTACCAGGATGTGAAAGCTTTATAGTGGTCGCCTGGGACGGAGTACGTGGTAAAGTGCTTAACCTATTAGCAGGTAAAGGTAGCGTATCAGAAACTAGTAAGGCCATTACAACCTTTGTGTATCACAAAGTGGAAGTGGGAGGACATCACAATGGATTTTGTAATGGGGTTTCTTAGGATAGTGGGCCAGAATTATTCAGTCTAGGTCATTATGGACCGGTATACAAAGTTGTCTTACTTTTACCAGTAAGGATGAATAATACAGTCGAAAGTTATGTAGGTATCTGTATGAGAGAGATAATACACCTTCTTGGGACTTTGAGGACTATCTTGATGGATAGGGACCCTGTATGTACTTCCAAGTTTTGGGAAATGTTACAGAAGGCAGTGAGTGTACAACTGGAGTTCAATACAACTTATTATCCTCAAACTAATTGTAAATTAGAGAGATCTATCCAATTATTGGAGGGGCACCTTATGAGGTTATGTATGGTAGGAAGTATAGATCACCCATTCACTTTGATGAGATGGATGAGAGGAAATATTTGGGTCCTGAGGTAGTTCAGAGGGCCACTAAGGCTATTGAAAAGATTAGAGCTCAGATGCTCGCTTCTCATAATAGATAGAAAAGTTATGTTAATTTGAAATGCAGGAACGTGGAGTTCTAAGTGGAAGACTATATCTTCCTTAGAATATCAACATGTAATGGAGTTAGGAGATAAGGGCAAGTAGAGCCCTAGATTTGTAGGACCGTTTGAAATCCTGGATAGGATCGGTCAGGTGGCGTATAGATTGGCTTTATCTTCGGCACTGTCGGCCGTATACAACATATTTCATATTTCCATGTTGAGGAAAAATGTATTAGATGAGACTCATGTGTTGAGTTATGAGGATCAGAAACTAATGGCAGAGTTATCCTATGAGGAATATCACGTTCATATTTTAAAAGAAAGAACAGGGTTTTGAGGAACAAAATTATACCTTTGGTAAGGTATTGTACAGAAATAGTAAGGTCGAGGGAGCGACCTGCGAACTGGAATTAGATATGCAGGATCCATATCCCAGGCTATTCTGGTAAAATTGCGAGGATGAAAATTCTGTAAGGAGGGGATAGTTGTAACGTCCCAAATTTCCTAATAAGGCGTAGGACCTTAATTTGGGAGCCAAGATGGAAAATTATGGAAATTGTGTGATTATGAGATATGAGATATATATGTGTATCATTATATGATTATGTTAGCTATAGTATAATATGAGTTGATATGCATGTTTAGGTGTATTAAATATTCATGGGGGCCCATTTATGATTAAAAGGGAAATTTTCGTAATTTCGCCCGTTATGGGTATATTTGGCATATATGTGATATATGTGTGGGATCACATTATTATGGGGATATATTTGGGTTACTTGGCACAAGACGATCCTAGAGAGCAAGCTAGTGGGAAATTTGATCTTCCTTAGAATATCACAACGGGACCCATACTTGACTCGGTGTGAGTCAAGGGGTATATTGGGTATTTAGTACATTACTAGGTTATTGGGTAATGGGATAAAATATTTGATGATATATTGGGAGTCAGTGAGATCAGGAGGGAATTATGGGGATTTTTACTATTTTTCCCCAGGGACGTTTTGGGTACCCGGAGCATTTGGATTTGCCTAAGGTTACTCAAGCATGAAGTAACTTGATAGACTAAATAATAAGAGAACATATAATTCTCTCTCTCTCTCTCGTTCTCTCATTTGGCATTCAATCGCATTTTCGAAGGAAACTCGAGTTTTAGGACTCAGATTCAAGCAAGGATAGAGACATGTCAATTCTAGGAAAGAATAGAAGCTTATTAGGTGGAGGATTTAGTGAGAAACGACATAATCTGACGTAATTTAAGCTTTGAATTTCCTAGTTTCTGTTTCCTAAAGTTTCTTAAGTTTTGAATTTGGATTCTATGTTTAGAGGTGTTTTTGAATGGTTTGAAGCTTGGGTTTTGATGATTTTGGGCCATTGAGATGATTGGGAACTTTGTTTTTGGGATTTGGATAAGTTTGGATAGGTTTGTGGAAGGTTTTGAATGAGAAAAATGGAGGTTTTTTTTTGGCTACGAGTTCAGGTCGCGGCCCTATTCTTGGGCATTGCATCCCATGCTTGAAAAAGGAGAAGGCTCTTTGTTGTTGGGCATTTAGGGTCGCAGTGCTGGGTAGGTGCCCTGCGGCGTGCGACACAGATAGTGTAGCATCCCATATTTACTAATTAGGCTTAGGGCCTCAATTAGTGTGCCTGGAGGGCAATAAGTGATTTAATATTATAATATGTGAATTTGTATGAATATGTGATTAGAGATGCATGTTTAGGTGAATTAAATATGCATGTGGGCCCCGTTTGGTTGTTAGGGGCATGTTTGTAATTTTAGCTCGTTGAGGGCATAAATGTGATAATTGTGATATATTTGTGATATATCTGCATTGCATGATCTGATTCAGTCTTAGGGAGCTGTTTGCTAGAAAGTCACAACGAGGTCGAAAAACCTGACTCGAGGAGAGTCGAGGGGTATTTCAGGTATTAGACATTTTATTGGGGAAATAAATATTTGGACATATATTTGAAGATAGAATGTTTAGGAAGGAATATTGGGGAAGTTTACCATTTTTCCCTCGGGGACGTTTTCGGTACCCTGATCCTTGAGGTAACCTTAGAGACTAAGTTAAATAAAACAAAACACAAGAAACATTGAGAATTCTCTAAACCGATCCTTTCACTCTCTATTTATCAGTTTCCTTTTATCTCTTGGAAGCTTAGTGAGTTTTGGTGGAAACTAACCAAAGATTAAGGATTTTGAGCTTGGATTTTGGGAACTAGAAGCTTGGAGCTTAAGGACCTAATTCAGGGATTCACTTCTACTCAAGGTAAGCTTTTAAATGTGTTGAGTTGTGTTGTATTGCTGCTGGTATTTTAGAGTGTTGCATGTAAGCTAAGTTGGGAATTTCTCTTGATTATTTGGGTTAGTTTCTGTTGGGTTTTGCTGCTGGGATTGCTCTAGAAATGTTGTGATGATTGAGTGGGATTGTTAGGTTGATTTTGGGGTAAATTGGCTGGGTTGTCATGGTAAAAATGGAGGATTTTCCTGGGTTCGAAGGGTTGGGCCGAGGCATTGTTCTTGCTGAGCTGCGCCTGGGACGGCATGGTCGTACGTGTTTAGCCTGATGATGGCTTGATTATATGTTGAATGTGAAATGTGCTTATGTTATCTGCTTGTGAGGGTTTTCTTGCAAGGGGAAATTCGACCAACCATGAGTACAAAGAGCGTGAAGCGGCGCGTACATGTTTGGCCTGCCTGACTGCCACAACCAGGGGTATTTTTAGGAGATGATTGTACTAAACCTAGATTTTGTTGTTTATCCGACTCTGGTTATATTTTTTGGTTGTAAATATTTTTAGACAGTATTTTGGGATCCCAAATGTTTAATTCTTTAAGATTTTCAGTAAATGGAATTATTTTCAAAGTATAAGACTTTGTTGTTTATGGTTTTACTACACTTTTGTCCTAAAACCTCGATTAGCGAGTTAATTGCACGTTTTAAACTCACTTATTAACGACTCTAAGGTAGTAGGGCGTTACAACTTGGTATCAGAGTGAGCCAAGGTTTATGGTTTTTGGAGATTGACCGAACATGTACGCTCGCTGTTAGTGACAAGATCGACTCAGAGTTTTTTGGTAATGATTGACTTATATGCTTGAATATGTGCTTAAATGCCCTGTTTGCCTTCTTGTTTCATATAGAGCATGATGAATGAGTTAACATATGCATGATGCCAGGGCATGGCCCATTGAGTGTTATATGTTACTCGTATGTTATGTGGATTGTTGTTTATGGTTGACTGATACAATTTGGGAGGTGGTTTTGGAAGTTGTTATCATGCCTGATGAGCGTCGTCGTTGATTGCAGGCATATTGTTGAGATGCCTCGACAATCATCGAGACTTCGCGGTAGTAGTGCCGAGGATGACAACCAGGGTCAGGACCCTCCATTTGCCCCACAGACTTGGCAACAGATGTTTGCCGAAATGGAAGAAAGATTGCAACGAACGGAGGATGAGCTTCGACAGTTGAGGCAACAGGCCCCTCCACAAGTCACTGGGTTGCCAGTTCAGCAGGTTGTGGCGCCAGTGCCGGTTCAACCTGTTGTGGAGAACAGGTGGGAACCTTTATATGAGAGGTTCAGGAAGTAGCATCCTCCCACCTTTGAGGGTGGACCAGACCCACTGCGAGCTGAGTAATAGATGAATATGATTTCCTCTATCCTGGATTTTATGAGGGTTGAGGAGAACGAGAGGGTAGCATGTGCTACCTACATGTTTTGAGAGGAACCTAGGAAGAGTTTAAAAACATCTTCAACGAGAAGTATTATAGTGTTGCAGTTCGAGCTGCAAAGGTTGACGAGTTCATCAACCTGACTCAGAACCGGTTGACAGTTACTGAGTATGCTTTGAGATTTAACTGGTTGGCAAGATTTGCGCCGGATTTTGAGCCGACGAATGCTGCAAGAAGAGATAGATTTGTGCGGGGATTGAACGTTATGATCTCCTGTGATGTAAATATCACCTTGGATCTAGAGACTACTACCTATGCTCAGGTTGTAGACAAGGCCCTTACAACTGAGGGGGCCGAGGACCAGATTTGGAGAGAGAGCGATGTTAGACGTGATGCCAGGAGGACAGTGCCTCCTTCTATTGGATCCAGTCGAGGTAGTGGCTCTAGTGAGCAGAAGAGAAAGGCCCCATATTCTTTTGTTCCTCATAGATCAAAAAGGAGGGCACGGGGTAGTTTTAGTGGCCGTCAGGGAGGAGGTGACAACTGGAGGAGTTTTCCAGTATGTCCCTGGTGCAGACGACGACACCAGGGTGAGTGCAAGATTAGGGCCTGCTTTGTTTTTCGGAGTGCTAATCATCTGAAGAAGGACTGCCCACAAAGCCACGAAAGAGGAGCCGAAGGAGGGTGGCAGTCTCGCTCCTACCAGAGTGTTTACTTTGACTCAGACTAAGGCAGAGGCTAGCCCCTCGATTGTGACAGGTTAGATTTCTAGTGTTGGGTTTTCTTATACTGCATTGATTGATTCGGGAGATACTCATTCGTTTGTGTCTGCTAGAGTGATATATCAGTTGTGTAGACCTAGAGTATTGTATGCTAGGGGTTTTCAGACTTTGTTGCCAACTGGGGAACTTGTAGTCTCTAGGAGATCGATTAGAGCTTTGCCAGTAGAGGTAGATGGTAGGGAATTGTCTGTTTATCTGATTGAGTTTGTGATGGATGACTTTGACATGATTCTAGGGATGGATTTGTTATCGAAGTATGGGACAACGATTGATTGTAAGTGCATGGTGGTGACTTTTGAACCAGAAGGGGAGGTACCCTTTGTATTTGTGGGGACAGTTAATGGATCGTGGGTACCTATGATTTCAGCACTGAAGGCTAGAGACCTGATGCAGGAAGGTTGCATAGGATTCCTAGCATATGTTGTGGATACCTCTAGGGTTGTGTCGGTTGGACCGGGGGAGACAAGATTGGTATGTGAGTTTCCAGATTTATTTCCAGCAGATTTGTCAGGGTTGCCGCCGTAGCAGGAGATTGATTTTGTTATAGAGTTAGTGCCAGGGGTAGAGTCAGTATCTAGGACACCTAATAGAATGGCTCCGGTAGACTTGAAGGAGTTGAAGATTCAATTGCAGGAGTTACTAGATTTGGGGTTCATCAGACCGAGTTTCTCGCCATGGGGTACTCAAGTGTTGTTCGTCAAGAAGAGGGATGGATCCCTTATGATGTGTATTGACTAAAGGGAGCTAAACAAGTTGACCATTAAGAACAAGTATCGACTGCCTAGGATCGAAAATTTATTTGACCAACTACAGGGAAGAACAGTGTTTTCCAAAATTGATCTCCGATCAGGTTACCACCAGTTAAGGATTGAAGAAGAGGACATAGCAAAGACCGCTTTCCGAATGAGGTATGGACATTATGAATTCCTGGTCATGTCATTTGGATTAACCAATGCCCCATCAGCTTTTATGGATATGATGAATAGGGTTTTCAAGGACTATCTGGATAATTTTGTGATTATGTTTATTGATGACATTCTGGTGTACTCTCAGTCAGAGACAGAGCATGAGCAGCACCTACGTTTGGTATTGTAGCGGTTAAGGGAGCATAGGTTATATGCTAAGTTCAGCAAATGCGAGTTCTGGTTACCGCAAGTTACATTTCCAGGTCATATCGTCAGTAAGGAGGGGATTCTGGTTGACCCAAGTAAGATTGAGGTAGTGAGATAATTGCCTAGATCGAGCAACATTCCTGAAGTGAGGAGTTTTCTGGGATTGGCAGGATATTATCAGCAGTTTGTTGAGGGGTTCTCTAGGATAGCTATGCCGTTGACAGATCTGACAAAGAAGAAGACAAAGTATGTTTGGACAGACAGATGTGAGAATAGTTTCAAGGAGTTGAAGCGGCGACTGATCACTGCACCAGTGTTAAGTTTGTCGACAGATAATGAAAAGTTTGTGGTTTATTGCGATGCTTCCAGACAGGGTTTAGGGTGTGTACTGATGCAAGCTGGAAAGGTGATAGCCTACGCATAGAGACAGTTAAAGGAGTATGAGTAGAGATATTCCACGCATGATCTGAAGTTGGCAGCGGTGGTATTCGCACTGAAGATTTGGAGACATTATCTACATAGTGAGAAGTGCGAGATATACACTGACCATAAGAGTTTGAAGTACTTCTTTACTCAGAAGGATCTGAATATGCGGCAGAGGCAGTGGCTGGAGTGGGTTAAGGATTATGATTGTAATATCCTATACCATCCTAGGAAGGCTAATGTGGTGGCTGATGCATTGAGTTAGAAAGGCCCAGGACAGTTGTTCAGTTCGAGACAGATATCCGATAAGCTGTTGGAGGAGATGACTAGAGCAGGTATAGAGTTGGTGGTTGGTCAGTTATCCAACATCACTCTTCAGTCGACAGTCCTTGAGAGAATCAAGGAGGCGCAGGGGAAGGACTCCCAGTTGAGAGGTCACAGGGAGAACGTCTTAGTCAAGCAGCTAAGGACTTCTCTATCTCGGAGATGGGGTTACTGAAGTACAAAGGTCAGATCTATATTCCGATGGATTCTGATATCTGGTGGTAGATCTTAGATGAATAACATGAAGAGGGATGTGATGGATTATGTGGCTAAGTGCTTAACTTGTCAGTAGGTCAAGGCTGAACATCAGAGGCCAGCAGGGTTGCTGCAACCTCTAGGGATTCCAAAGTGGAAGTGGGAAGATATCACCATGGATTTCATGGTTGGTTTGCCAAAGACCGTGGGATAGCATGACTCGGTGTGGGTGATTGTGGATAGCTATACCAAATCCGCCCACTTTTTACATGTCAGGACGACTTATACTGTCGAGCAGTATACCGAGTTATATGTGAAGGAAATTGTTCGACTTCATGGGGCTCCGAGATCGATAGTATTTGACAGGGACCCCACCTTCACCTCCAAGTTTTGGGAGGGTCTGTAGAAGCCTATGGACATGTAGTTACGGTTTAGTACCGCTTATCATCCTTAGACAGATGGATAGTCTAAGAGGATGATTAAGATATTGGAGGACATGCTACGAGCCTGTTGCTAGATTTTGGAGGATCTTGGAGTAAGTGTCTCCCCTTGATTGAGTTCTCGTACAATAATAGTTATCCGAAGACTATCGGAGTGGCTCTGTATGAGATGCTTTATGGGAGGAAGTACAGGTCACCTATCCATTGGGATAAGATGGGTGAAAGGAGATATCTGGGTCCTGAGATGGTTCAAAGGACCAATGAGGCAATTGACAATATTAGAGCTTGAACACTCGCCTCCCAGAGTCTCTAGAAGAGTTACTCGGACTTGAGACGTAGAAGCGTAGAATTTCAGGTCAGCGACCATGTGTTTCTTAGGGTTTCATCTTTGAGGGGAGTGAAACGGTTTGGTGTTCAAGGCAAGCTGAGGCCTAGGTTTCTTGGCCCCTTTGAGATTCTAGAGCGGGTTGGAGAGGTAGCTTACAGACTGGCGATGCCTCCAGCCTTATCAGGGATTCATATTGTTTTTCACGTATCCATGCTCTAGATGTATGTATCTGATTCGACGCATGTACTGAGTTATAAGAATTTGGAGCTGGACCAGGATTTGTCTTATGAGGAAAAGCCGATTCAGATTCTGGACTAGAAGGATAAAGTCTTGCGGAGCAAGACCATCGCCTTGGTGAAAGTGCTGTGGAGGAACAACAAAGTTGAGGAGGCGACTTGGGAACTTGAATCAGAGATGCGGGAGTGGCATCCTGAGTTGTTCAGGTAATTTCAAGGAAGAAATTTTTGTAAGGAGGGGATAGTTGTAGCGTCCCAAATTTGCTAATTAGGGTTAGGGCCTCGATTAGTGTGCCTGTAGGGTAATAAGTGATTTAATATTATAATATGTGAATATGTATGAATATGTGATTAGAGATGCATGTATAGGTGAATTAAATATGCATGCGGGCCCCATTTGGTTGTTAGGGGCATGTTTGTAATTTTAGCCCGTTGAGGGCATAAATGTGACAATTGTAATAATTGTGATATATTGGCATTGCACGATCTGAGTCAATCCTAGAGAGCTGTTAGCTAGAAAGTCACAATGGGGTCGAAAACCCAACTCAGGATGAGTCAAGGCGTATTTCGGGTATTAGATGTTTTATGGGGTTATCGAGTTATGGAAAAAAATATTTGGAGATATATTTGAAGATAGAATGTTTAGGAGGGAATATTGGGGAAGTTTACCCTCGGGGATGTTTTTGGTACCCCAAGCCTTGAGGTAACCTTAGAGACTATGTTAAATAAAACAAAACATAAGAAACATTGAGAATTCTGTAAACCGACCCTTTCTCTCTCTATTTCTCAGTTTCCTTTTCTCTCTTGGAAGCTTAGTGAGTTTTGTTGGAAACTAACCAAAAATTAAGGATTTTGAGCTTGGATTTTGGGAGCTAGAAGCTTGGAGCTTAAGGACCTAATTCAAGGATTCATTTCTGCTAAAGGTAAGCTTTTAAATGTGTTGAGCTGTGTTGTATTGCTGCTGGTATTTTAGAGTGTTGCATGTAAGCTAAGTTGGGAATTGCTCTTGATTATTTGGGTTAGTTTCTGTTGGGTTTTGCTGCTGGGATTTCTCTGGAAATGTTGTGATGATTGAGTGGGATTGTTAGGTTGATTTTGGGGTAAATTTGCTGGGTTGTCGTGGTAAAAATGGAGGATTTTTCTGGGTTCGAAGGGTCAAGCCACAGCATTGTTCTTGCTAAGCTGCGGCCCTCTATAGCATTTTGGTGGCCAGGAAGAAGGGCGGGCCGCGACACGCCCTTGCTTGGGTCGCAGCACGCCTACCCTATTTTGGGGTTGGAGGTCTCTAGTTGGGTGCGGGCCGCGGCATGGCCTCATGGGGTCGCGGCGCTTAGCGTATTTTTGGGCTTTAAAGAGGTTTCAGGCTAGTGAATCCAAAAGTTAAGGCTCTGGATGGATTTTATCACCCGGATTGATAGAATTCAAGGTCCCAGAGACTAGAATTATGACCCAAAGTTATTTAATGGATTAGAACTTGATGGATGGATATTGATGGTGCGTTATGACTAGGGTTTCAACAAGGCTCAGTCTAGGGGA
Source organism: Humulus lupulus (assembly GCF_963169125.1). Taxonomy (NCBI): domain Eukaryota; kingdom Viridiplantae; phylum Streptophyta; class Magnoliopsida; order Rosales; family Cannabaceae; genus Humulus; species Humulus lupulus. The sequence continues at coordinate 107,540,250 of NC_084798.1, read as the reverse complement.
CTATGCTCGGGACATCGGTGCTTGGAAAGCTCGGGATACAAGTAAGAAAACTACTGTACCCGTAGAGCTTGTGTTGCAGGGCATGGCCCTATATGATTGTGTTGCAGGGCGTAGCCCTTTTGATTGAGTTTATACGTGTTTAAGTATTTGCTTAATTATTCTATGTGTTTATATATGTGAATGAACGGCAAGAGCTAGGAACGGCGAGGGTCGGGAACGGCAAGGGGCCAGGAGCAGTGTGTAGCACGCGGAGTGCGAGTTTCTAGGGCGAGACCCTAAAGGATACCTGGAATATCCTTACCGTGTGGACCTCAAAACCAGGGCCTGGTAAAGCACCTGGGACCTCATGGCCATGCGTGTTTAGCCTGATGATTGCTTGATTATATGTTGAATGTTAAATGTGCTTATGTTATCTGCTTGTGAGGGTTTTCTTGCTGGGCCTCGACTCACGGGCGCTCTGTGGTGCAGGTAAAGGCAAGGGGAAAGTCCACCAACAATGAGTACGGAGAGCGCGAAGCGGCACGTACATGTTTGGCCTGCATCGCTGCCACGGCCAGGGGTATTTTTGGGAGATGATTGTACTAAACCTAGATTTTGTTGTTTAGCCGACTCTGGTTTATATTTTTGAGTTGTAAAAATTTTTAGATAGTATTTTGGGATCCCAAATGTTAAATGCTTTAAGATTTTTAGTAAATGGAATTATTTTCAAAGTATAAGAGTCTGTTGTTTATGGTTTTACTACACTTTTGTCCTAAAACCTTGATTAGCGAGTTAATTGCACGTTTTAAACTCACTTAGTAACGACTCTAAGGAAGTAGGGCGTTACAGATAGAGAAGGTGCTGGGCCCCTGACTTGAGTGGGCTGCGGCTCGGGTGTTTGGGGTCGCGGCGCAAAAGGGAAAAAAGGCCAAAATGGGTTTTTAGTGATGGGCACTCAAACCTAAGGGCTCGGGATCGATCCTACTACCATGTTTGGTAGGATTCGACGTCCAAGAGGCTAAGACTCGGTCCAGAAGTGTTTATTTACTCATTATTGACGAGATTCTATATTATGGTTGTGACTAGGTTATCGCTAAGAGCTCAGAATCAGGATCATGCTGGAGGTCGTTTATTGGTGACCTGTGCTTGGACTAATGGTAAGAAAACTGCACCCATTACGTGATGCATGTCAATATGGCTTGGCTTGAATTGTTGAACAGTAATATGATTAAGGCTTGAATGGTTGAGTATGTGCATGATTATGATTATGCTTGTGATTATTGGTTAAGCATGTTGAATGCTTTGTATTTGGATATTTGATATACAGTGAATGCCTGTTACCATTATATAACCGAGAAAAGCATTGACTTATTAGTCAAGGTTGACAATAGTGTAGAGCGTTGGTCGAAAAGCATTGACTTATTAGTCAAGGTCGACAATAGTACGCAGAGCATTGGACGTTTTGGTTAGGATAACAAGGAGCGCATTATACGCTTGTCTGACCTATTGTTTTGGAGAAATTTAGCGCCAGGTACTCTTAAACATAGGATAGGGCTAAGGGCCCCGAGGAGACTTATTAGTCCCATATCCTAGCATTGAATTATAAGTTAAGGATGGCCTTAGCACGTTGAGTGTTGGTCATAAAGCATTGACTTATTAGTCAAGGATGACCATAGCACGGTGAGTGCAGGTCGTAAAGCATTGACTTATTAGTCAAGGACGGCCGTAGCATGTGAGTGCTGGTCGTAAAGGATTGACTTATTAGTCAAGGAAGACTTTAGAATGGTGAGTGGTGGTCGTAAGGCATTGACTTATTTGTCAAGGACGGCCATAGCACGGTGAGTGTTGGTCATAAAGCATTGACTTATTAGTCAAGGACGGCATTAGCACGCTGAGTGTTGGTCGTAAGGCATTGACTTATTAGTCAAGCATGGAAATAGCGCTGAGCGCTGGTCCATATGATCTAGTCTAACAAGGAGTGCATTATACGCTTGACTAACCTATGGGTTGAAGATAACTAAAGCGCCAGGAACGCTGGGCAAGTCCCAAATTTGCTAATAAGGCTTAGGGCCTTGATTAGCGTGCCATGAGGGCAACAATTGATTTAATTATTTAATATGTGAATTTAATTATTATGTGATTAGAAATTCATGTTTAGGTTAATTAAATATTCATGTGGATCCCATCTGGTTATTAGGATCATATTTGTAATTTTAGCCCGGTGAGGGTATAAATGTGATATATGTTTATATTGTGATAGCTACCACAAGTAAGTGGTGATATATTTTTGATGCATAATCCGAGACGATCCCAGGGAGCAATTTAGTTAAATAATCACAACGGGGTCGAATACCTGGCTAGGGAAGAGCCTGGGGGTATTTTGGAAATATAATATGTGCTCAGGAATTACCAGGTGACGGGTAGTGATTTAGCAATTATTTGGACATGTCAAGATTAAATGGAGATTTATAGGAACAGTTGAGGAATTAGCAGATATAGCAACTGACGGGATTTCCCTAAGCGCTATCAAGGATTTAGGATTTACCTTAGGGGTAATAGGGTCATTTTGTACTAGGAATGGTTTAGTGCAGACTGAGCAACTTTGAGAAACCTCTAGAATTAGGTAAAGACAAAAGGAAAAATAAAACAGAAAACCTCAGCTCTAAGTCTCTCACTCTATCTCTCGGCGTACTCCCTCTCTCTTTGTTGCTTGGAGATTTTTGAAGAAACTTGAGGATCCTAAGCTAAGAAAGTGAAGGATTGAAGCTTACTATAGTTGGCGATAGCTCAAAGTGAAACACATCTCAGAGGTAAGATCCTAAACCCAACTTGAATTTGGCCATGGATTGAGTAATACAAGAGAGTTAAGCTTTATGTTTGATTTTGGAGTGTTGGTGAGGGCTATGGAATTGTTTTTAAATGGTTATGATGCTTAGGCTGTATGGATAAGGAATCTAGGCTTAATTCTTGGTTTAATTGGTGTTTGGGGTGAAATTAGTGGTCTAGGCTCAAAAAAATATGTAGGAAAATGAAGGATTATGTGTTTTGGAAGCCCAAGACGCGGCCCTATTCTTCAGATGTCGCGACCCACATGTTTGAAGAGGCTGGGGAAGCCTCTGGTTTGTCCAGGCACCGCAGCCCTAAGCGAGCATGTCGCAGCTCGTGTGCTCTAGCAGGGAGGGCCTTGCCCTCTGACGAGTAGCAGGTCACGGCCCTAAATGGAAATAAATGGGAAATTAAGGTTTTAAGCTCGGGAATTCGAATGTTAAGGCTCGGAAATGATTCTACTACAAGATTTAGTAGAATCCAAGGTCCTAGGGGCAAGATTAATATTTCAAAGGTATTTAATTGTTTAAGGCTTGATGGATGGATATTATGAATGCGTTCTGACTAGGTTTTCAACAAGGCTCGGATTAGGGGACTGTGCTCGGGATCGCATTGGCTTATCAACTCGGGACACAGGTAAGAAAACGATTGTACCCGTAGAGCAGGGAACGACTCTATTGTTTCTATTTCAGGGCACAACCCTATTGTTTATGCTTAATATACTTGTGAGTATATGTGGTTGTTATGCTATGTAATGCATGTTTGTGAGTGAACGACGAAGGCCAGGAACGGCGAAGGCTGGGAATGGCGAAGGCTGGGAAAGGCGAAGGGCGAGAATGGCTAGGTGTTGGGATCGGCGTTGAGCACGCTGAGTGCATACTGTTAGGGCGAAATTCTCCTGGGGTGCTGTATCCACTCGCTCGATGGAGACCGCAAACCCAAGGCCTGGTAAAGCGCCTGGAACTGCTTAGGGCATTATATGTTTAGCATGTTGGCTGTTTGTTGTATACGATTGATTGTTATATGTTATATGTTGAGTTTTCTTGCTGGGCTTTGGCTCACGGGTGCTCTATCGTGCAGGTAAGGGCAAACGGAAGGTTGACCAACCATGTGTACGGAGAGCGTGGATTGACGGGTACATGTTCGGGCTGCTAGGCTACCATGACCAAGCTTATTTTGGGAAAGTATTGTAAATAACTGCTTTGTCGCTTCGGTCGACCTTAATTATAGTTTTGGGTTGTAATGTATTTTCTAAACAGTATTTTGGGATTGCAACTGTACGAATTTTTATGATTTCAATGAATGTCCAAATCTTTATAATTAATGTTATTAAACGAGTTTTATTTCATTTAGTCACACTTTTATCCTAAAACCTTGATTAGCGAGCTAATGACAAATTTTTAGCTCACATAGTAACGACTTTAAGGTAGTAGGGCATTACTACTTAGTATCAGAACGTGCCAAGGTTTATGGTTCCTGGAGATCGACCGAACATGTACGCTCATTGCTAGTGACATGCTCGACTTAGGGTTGATTGGTAATTAATGAACTATATGCTTAACTGCTTGTTTAAGTTGCCCTATATGCCTGAATGTATAGATAGCATGATGAATATGCATGATTTTAGGGCATGGCCCCCTTGATTATTTATGCTATGTGTGATATGTGGACCTGCTGGTTATAGCTGAATGATGAGATTGGGAGGTTGTTTTGGATGTTGTTGTCATGCCTGATCTGTGTTGTCATTGATTGCAGGCATATTGCAGTCATGCCTCGGCAATCAATCAGACTTTGCGGCGATAGGGTCAAGGATGATAGCTACGGTCAGGACCCTTAACCTGCCCCACCAAATTGGCAATAGTTATTTGCTGATATGGAAGCTACACTTCATCGAATAGAAGAAGAGCTTCGACAGTTAAGGCAATAGGAACCTCCTCAAGGCATTGGGTTACAGGTTCCACAGGCTGTGGCATCAGTGCCAGCCCAACCTGTTATGCAAAATAGGTGGGAACCTTTGTATGAGAGGTTCAAGAAGCAGCATCGTCCCACCTTCGAGGGTGGCACAGACCCACCACGGGGAGAGGAGTGGATGAACATGATTTCTTCCATCCAGGATTTCATGAGGGTGGAAGGGAATGAGAGAGTAGCCTACGCTAGCTACATGTTGAGAGAGGATGCCCGCATCTGGTGGGATGTTGTGTCTTAGAGAAGCAATGTTGTAGTCATGACTTGGGAAGAATTCAAAAACATATTCAATGAGAAGTATTACAATATCGCAGTCTGTAATGACCCAACTATTTCTAACACCTTGGACCATTAAAACTACTAGACATAGCTACTATTATTTTGATACAAACATAAGAAATAACTTAACGTTATTGAAAACTCAAAGATATTGTATCAAATACAAAGTAAATAAAACATGATATGGTATGGGATCCCATTGTTTAAAAAAAAACATAAACTTTAATTGTTAAAATACTAAATGCGGAAAAACATGATTTAAAAGACTAAAAATAAATAACGTCATCCTCGATCGACACGCAGTCCATTCAATCGATTCATCCTCAACACAAGTCAAGTTACCAAGAAACCTTCCATCTTCCATATCATTTTCCTACATCACACTAAAAATAAAGGAATGAGCCTAATGCCCAACAAGGAAAATCTACTAACAACATACATCATATATCATAAGCATAAAACTACATTATAAACATACACTATAAAACATATATTACAATGGCCATCATACTTCTTGGGGCTTGCTAGCTAGGCAAATCATATGCCCATAAATTTACGGGGCTTGTTATCTAAACAAATCATATAAATTTATGGGGCTTGTTATCTGAACAAATCATATGCCCAAGGAATATATTCTTGGGACTTGTTATCTAAACAAGTTATATGCTTGTTATCTAAACAAATCATATACCCAAGAACTCAAAATATATCATACATATACATACTATAGCATAAACATATCATAACATATAAAAATAACATAACATATAAGCACATAAACTCTATCCTATTTTCCTTACCAAAGGCCGAGATATTTGGGAACAAGAACAGGATTAGAACACTCCAAGAAAGACCTTAAGTTTCAAGAACATATATACCTTGATTGACCTTATAGATTGATCTAAACCTCAATACCGAAATCACACTATATCTCACTTCCCAAGTGTTTAGAAAGCTTAGAATTATAAAGATTTTATCCCAAACCCAAGTGTATTTCTCTATACTAACATTAGCACCTTGGAGGCTCTGATCAAGTACTTGAAGAATGAAGAAAATGGTTGAGCACTAGGTCCTATTTATAGATTTTGAGGAGTGAAACTATCCTATTGAAAAATACTTAAATCCTTAAATAAACATGATTATGACAAGTGTCATGCTCTTAATGTTTCTAGAAGGTACTAGAGTTTCTAGAACTTTCTTTTATTTAAACAATAATTAAATCCTTAAATAAATTTGGTTATGACAAGTGTCATGCTCTTAATGGTCTTGGAAGATTCTAGAGGTTCTAGAACATTCTTTTATTTAAAAATACTTGATTTCATTCTAACTGTAATCCAAATTTAAATTTAAATAGAATCCTAACTTCTATAGAAAATATCTCTAAGTTATCTTATTAATATTTTTTTTTTAAAATTGAGGAATAATTTAACATAAAAAAATATTCCAACCTCTAACTTCCTAAATCTCTAACTCTAAACTAACTTGTAGTAAAATCAACATTACTGGAGCTGTATGATTCCGATTTAGACCATATTTATACTATTAGAAAGAGAATTTAATTATCTATAACTTTCTAGAAATACTATTTCTTGAAATTCATAATATAACTAGGTCAAAAATAGGTGGGAAGTTACAGTACCCTTAAGATACGAAAAATCTTTTTAATTATCTAGATAACAACCTAATCTACAAATATCTTAACTAACCATAAAACAAAAAACTCTAATTCCCTAGGCTGATTTCGAATTTACTAAGCCCGAAATCTTATTGGGCTTTTGGGCTTTATGTAGGCTCGATCCATAACACTTTTTAATAATATCATTATTAATTTATTCTTATGCAATCACCCCCTTTTCCCACAAACAAGGCTAATAAATCATAAACATATACTATACTATAATAATCATAACTGCTAAAAAAAATTAAACCTTATGTTATAATTAATATTCTTAAACTATAGGTTAAACTTATAAAATTCATAACTGTTGCTCGAGTTTCCAACTAAGTCCCGACTTGAACCAAAATCCACGGAATCTAACATACTACAAACTAATACTAACTAACTACTACTACTACTACTACTACTACTACTACTACTACTACTACTATCTAGCTAGTTAAGTAAATATTATGGGACTCTACGATTCTCCCCCACTAAAAAGAATTTCGTCCCCGAAATTTACTTATCAAACAATTCTGGATACCGGGCTAACATGTCTTCCTCCAACTCCCACGTTGCCTCCCATTTAGAACTATTACTCCATAGGACCTTGACTATCAAAATACTCTTAGACCGTAATTTTTTCATCCTTCTATCTAGGATGCTAACCGGTTGTTCCTCGTAACTCAATTCTTCCTAGAGTGCTACCGTATTGAACTCGAGGACGTGAGATGAGTCTGACACATATCTACGCAGCATCGAGATGTGAAATACATTGTGACTATCTACTAAAGCTGGCGGTAGGGCTAATCGATATGGAACTGTTCCCACCTTGTCCTATATCTCAAAAGGACCTATAAACTGGGGACTAAGCTTGCCTTTCTTCCCAAACCGCTTCACACCTTTCATAGGAGATATTCTTAGGAGGACTTGATCTCTGACTTTTAATTCCACATCATGCCGCTTGGTATCCACATAACTTTTCTGACAACTCTGAGCAGCGAGCATATGCTTTCTTATCAACGCTACTACATCCTGAGCCTTTTTAACAGCTTCGGGTCCAAGAAGTTGCCTTTCTCATACTTAATCCCAATGAAACGGCGATCGACATCTCCTTCCATAAAGAAACTCATAGGGTTCCATCCCGATCATTGACTGATAGCTATTGTTGTAGGAGAACTCTATCAGCGGCAAATACTTACTCCATGATCCTCCGAAATCAAGTACACAAGTGCGCAGCATATCTTCTATAATCTGTATGGTACGCTCGGACTGACCATCGGTGTGTGGATGAAATGTTGTACTAAGACTTAACTTGTACCCATAGCTTGCTGCAAGCATCCCCAAAATCTCAATGTAAACACAGATCCCCTATCGGACACTATAGTCTTAGGGATTCCATGCAGTCGTACTATCTCCTGAACATAAATGTATGTGTACTGATCTGTTGTGTATTTAGTCTTGGCAGGCAGGAAATGAGCTTACTTGGTTAGTCTATCTACTACTACCCAAGCCGAATCATGCCGTTTACTTGTTCGTGGCAATCCCGTCATGAAATACATAGCTATGTCATCCCATTTCCATTATGGAATACTAAGTGGTTGCAATAAGCATGCAAGTCACTGATGTTCTGCTTTCACTTGCTGGCACACTAAGCATTTAGACACATACTCTGCTACATAATTCTTCATTCCTGGCAACCAATATAACGCCTTAAGGTCGTGAGTCATCTTAGTCAACCCTGGGTGAACTGACTATGGGGTAGTGCGCGCTTCTTCTAAAATCTTCATCTTAATTCCTTGATCATTCGGCACAGCATAACCGATCCTTATATCTCAAGATCCCCTGTCCTGATATCGAGAAATCTGTGGCCTTGCTTTCTTTAACTGCATCCATATGAGATACTAATGTGTCATCAAATCCTTGTCCAATCCGTTTATCTTCTAACAGACTTGACTGAATTCACAAGTTAGCCAATTTACCAATGACTACTTCTATTCCGGCATTGATCAGCTTTTGCTGTAGCGGCTTTTCTATTCTAGCTAACGCTGCTAGACATCCATAATTCTTCCTACTTAGCGCATCAGCAACTACGTTTGCCTTTCCCGGGTGGTATAGGATTTCGCAGTCATAATCCTTCACTAGTTCTAACCACCTGCGCTGCCTATTGTTGAGCTCCTTTTGTGTGAAGAAATACTTTAAACTTTTGTGGTCCGTATAAATCTCACACCGTTTTCCATAAAGATAATGGCGCCAAATTTTTAATGCAAAAACCACTATAGCCAACTCCATATCATGCGTTCAATAGTGTTGCTCATATTCCTTTAGCTGCCTAGAGGCGTAGGCTATTACCTTGTCATTCTGCATCAGCACAAAACCCAAACCTTTCTTTGACGCATCACAGTAGACTACAAACTTGTCGTTGGGTGTCGGTACATAAAGTACTGGTGTTGAGCATAGCTTGTCCTTAAGAAACTGGAAGCTCTCTTCACACTTATCAGTCCAGTTGAACCATTGCTGGTTTCAGGTTAGGTTGGTAAGCGGAGTGGGTATCTTAGAAAAGCCCTCTACAAACCTCTGATAATAACCTGCTAATCCCAGAGAACTTCTTACCTTAGACGCGTTCTTTGGTCTTGGCCAATCCTTCGCAACCTCTACCTTAGATGGGTCTACTACAACTCTGTCTTTGGATACAATGTGCCCGAGGAAGGCTACTTGTGATAGCCAAAATTCGCACTTCTTGAACTTGGCATAAAGTTGATGCTCCTTTAGTCGCAACAAGGTCATCCTTAAATGTTCCTCGTGCTCGACTTCATCCTTTGAATACACCAAGATATCATCGATGAACACTATAATGAATTTGTCCAAATAATCCTTGAAGACCCTATATATTAAATCCGTGAATGTGGCTGGAGCATTGGTAAGGCTGAGAGACATAACTAGAAACTTGTAATGTCCATAACGAGTTCTCAAAGCTGTCTTAGGAATATCCTCTTCCCGTACCTTGAGTTGGTGATACCTGGACCGTAGATCAATCTTTAAAAGCACGGTTGCTCCTCGAAGTTGATCAAACAAGTCTTCAATTTGGGGTACCGAGTATTTATTCTTAATTGTAACCTTATTCAGGTCCTGATAATCTATGCACATCTGCATGCTTTCGTCCTTCTTCTTCACATATAGTACTGGTGCTTCTCATGGCGAATGGCTCAGTTTTAAGAAACCCAAGTCTAAGAGTTCTTCTCACTGCATCTTTAACTCCTTAAGTTCAGTAGGAGCCATCCGGTATGGTGCCTTGGAGGTAGGCTCGGTGCCCAGTACTAACTTGATTGTGAAGTCAATTTCTCGTGTCGACAGCAACCCTGGCAATTCGTCAGGAAATACTTTTGGGAATTCCTTTATAATGCGGACGTCTCCAACCTTTAGTGGTGTTTCCTTTACCACATCTGTGACGCTGGATAAGAATGTGTGACATCCTTTTTTTTCTATCATCCTCTAAGCTTTGAGAGATGAAATAAGCAGCGTACGTAGTCCTAAAACCATAACGCATAGTCTCTGACCGTCAGGAGTTTCGAACATCACTTTCTTGCGTCTACAGTCGATGGTTGTGCCATGCCTTGCTAGCCAATCCATGCCCAGTATCACGTCGAAGTCTTTGATCTCTAATTTTATCAGGTCTCCTTCTAGTTCTACGTCCTCAATTTTGATCGGTACGCCTTGTACTGTTCATGATGGTAGAACTACTTCGCCTGAAGAAACTATGTCACATTCCTAGTTCTACAAGGTTTGTCTAATTTCTCTATCATTCCTAACGAGATATACGAGTATGCTATGCTCGAATCAAACAATACTTGAACATATACTATCAAGGATATGAATCTGACCTGTGACTACTTTATTACTAGCAGAGGCTTCTCCCTGGGTCAAGGAAAAGACTCTGGTCTGGAACCATCTTAGTATCCCTCTTCTTTTCTTGCTTAAGTTGTGGACATTCCTTCCTCTGATGATCTTCCTGGCCACAATTGTAACATCCTTTGGTGTTTGGACGACATTCCCCAAGATGTTTCTTTTGGCATTTGGAGCACTGTGGGTATTCTACACAACCCGACTTGTTACCTCCATTGTTTGTCCGTGCTGTTTTATCGTTGTCGGACTGCTTGTTGTCAGGATGCCTTCTCTTCTGACCATTATTATTGTTGTACTTATGGTTGTTGTGGTTGTTTTTCTGACCATTCTGAGGTTGACTCTGCTGCTTAGGCTCAGGCTTACTTGCTTCCTCCTTACTAACATTCACATGAAGCCTTTCCACTTCTATAGTCGTCTCTAGAGCATCGACATACGTAGTAGTTCTAGGGTTTGCTAACTTGACCCCTAGTATAATCTTTGGTCTAAGTCCTCTAACGAACTTGGTAACCCTCAGAAAGTTAGTTGGAACCATCTCTGGTGTAAACTTAGCTAATTGGTTGAATTTTTTAGCATCTTCTGCTATCGTCAAGTTGCCCTGCTTCAAACTAGCGAACTCCTCGACCCTTGTAGCAATGGCTGCCAAGTTGTAGTACTTCTTGTGGATTAACTCTACAAATCTGGTCCATGTCATTGTGGCGACATCATGAGTCTGCTAAACTAAGTCCCACCATATTCTAGCATTATTCTTTAGTAGAGACAAAACACAGGATATACGATCTATGCTGTCGAGGTTCATGTGCACTAGGATCGGCTCTACATTTCTGAGCCATTCTTTCGCTTCGAAGGGGTCTATTGTCCCTTAAAAGTTTGGAGTGTGTTGCTTACGAAACTGCTCGTAGATTGGCTCCATGTACTGAGCTGGGTATGGTGCATATTTTGCCATTGGCCATCCCCCATAAGGACCTACTTGATGGGGTGCTTGTGCCATTTGATAAGGCTGCGGTTGCGGCAGAGGTTGAGGCTGCGGCTGAGTCTGTTGTTGCTGTTGCAGCAATTCTTCCACTTGTTGTTGTAGTTTGGCAATTTCTGCAGTGAATCGGCGGCAGCGGTGCACTTCGATTAGCAGCAGCAGTGGTTGCACGCCTTCCCTTTCTTCGAACTGGAGGGGATTCATTAGTATCAGGAGCGATGCTGGAGGCATTGACATTCGTGCATGCAGACCTTCTGAGCGACATCTTTAGCAAAAGTTCTAACAGTCTAGAACATGTTAGAACTTACCCTAATAGGCTCTAAGGCAAAACTTAATCTAAGCAAACATAACTCGGACATATTAACTATGACTTCTTATAAAAGAATTATATAAGCCTTCTTTATAATTAGGGTGTGTTTCTAAACTTAGAAAAAAATAAGTCATCTTTATTATTTTCTAAGTCTGTTTTAAATCATCCTATATGACTTAATCCTCAAGCTCGAAACTCATCATTGTTCCAAAGTTAACCATATTGAGGGAGGGCTGGGATCAATAAAATTGTTCTCACTACTATGGCCCCCTAACTCTTAATATAGAACCCAGTCCTTTGATTTGTATCCACCCTCACCGAACTCAGGCATTATTTATTCATTTAAATTTATTATGATTGCAAAATAAAATCAAACTCATACACGTCATTAAAAAAAAATAACAATAATATTAATTTGGAAAATGGTTTTCACTAAATACAATCAGAAATACAAATAAATAAATAAACAAATAAACTAACATAACTAGGGTGAATCTAAAAATTGAGATACATAACGGCTAAATCGTTAGCTATAAACATAAACATAAGCATAATAAACATAAACACTTACATTGGCGGTTAGATTCGGAGGTTGAGCGTGGTATCAAGGAAAACTTCATGGATATGAATCGTTGCTCTAATACCAACTGTAATGACCCAACTATATCTAAGACCTTGGACCATTAAAACTACTAGACATATCAACTATTATTTTGATACAAACATAAGAAATAACTTAACTTTATTGAAAACTCAAAGATATTGTATCAAATACAAAGTAAATAAAACATGATATGGTATGGGATCCCATTGTTTAAAAAAAAACATAAACTTTAATTGTTAAAATACTAAATGCGGAAAAACATGATTTAAAAGACTAAAAATAAATAACGTCATCCTCGATCGACACGCAGTCCATTCAATCGATTCTTCCTCAACACACAAGTCAAGTTACCAAGAAACCTTCCACCTTCCATATCATTTTCCTACATCACACTAAAAATAAAGGAATGAGCCTAATGCCCAACAAGGAAAATCTACTAACAACATACGTCATATATCATAAGCATAAAACTACATTATAAACATACACTATAAAACATATATTACAATGGCCATCATACTTCTTGGGGCTTGCTAGCTAGGCAAATCATATGCCCATAAATTTACGGGGCTTGTTATCTAAACAAATCATATAAATTTATGGGGCTTGTTATATGAACAAATCATATGCCCAAGGAATATATTCTTGGGACTTGTTATCTAAACAAGTTATATGCTTGTTATCTAAACAAATCATATACACAAGAACTAAAAACATATCATACATATACATATCATAGCATAAAAAAATCATAACATATAAAAATAACATAACATATAAGCACATAAAATCAATCCTATTTTCCTTACAAAAAGCCGGGAAATTTGGGAACAGGAACGGGATTAGAACACTCCAAGAAAGACCTTAAGTTTCAAGAAATTAAATACCTTGATTGATCTTATAGATTGATCTAAACCTCAATATCGAAATCACACTATATCTCACTTCCCAAGTGTTTAGAAAGCTTAGAATGATAAAGCTTTTATCCCTAACCCAAGTGTATCTCTCTATAATAACACTAGCACCTTAGAGGCTCTGATCAAGTACTTGAAGAATGAAGAAAATGGCTGAGCACTAGGTCCTATTTATAGAGTTTGAGGAGTGAAACTATCCTATTAAAAAAATACTTAAATCCTTAAACAAACATGATTATGACAAGTGTCATGCTCTTAATGGTTGTGGAAGGTTCTAGAGTTCTAGAACTTTCTTTTATTTAAACAATAATTAAATCCTTAAATAAACATGATTATGACAAGTGTCATGCTCTTAATGGTCTTGGAAGATTCTAGAGTATCTAGAACATTCTTTTATTTAAAAATACTTAATTTCATTCTAACTATAATCCAAATTTAAATTTAAATAGAATGCTAACTTCTAAGAAAATATCTCTAAATTATCTTATTAATATTTTTATTGAATAATTGAGGAATAATCTAACATAAAATTATATCCCAACCTCTAATTCCTAAATCTCGTAACTCTAAAATCACTATAGTAAAATCTACATAACTGGAGTTGTATGATTCTAATTTAGACCATCTTTATAATGTTAGAAATTTAATTCAATTATCTACAACTTTCTAGAAATACTATTTTTCGAAATTCATAATATAACTAGGTCAAAAATAGGTCAGAACTTATAGTACCCTAAAGTTAAGAAAAATCTATTTAATTATCTAAATAACGACCTAATCAAAAAATATCTTAACTAACCATAAAATAACAAACTCTAATTCCCTAGGCCGAGTTTGAATTTACTAATCCCAAAATCTTATTGGGCTTTTGGGCTTTACGTAGGCTCGATACATAACACTTTTTAATAATATCATAATTAATTTATTCTTATGCAATCACCCCCTTTTCCCACAAACAAGGCTACTAATATCATAATCCTATACTATACTATAATAATCATAACTACTAAAAAAAATAAACCTTATGTTATAATTAAAATTCTTAAACTATAGGTTAAACTTATAAAATTCATAATTGTTGCTAAGAGTTTCCTAATAAGTTCCGACTTGAACCAAAATCCACGGAATCTAACATACTACAAACTAATACTAACTACTACTACTACTACTATTACTACTACTACTACTACTACTACTACTACTACTACTACTACTACTACTACTACTACTACTACTACTACTACTACTACTACTACTACTACTACTACTACTTCTACTACTATCTAGCTAGTTAAGTAAAAATTCTGGGACTGTACATAGTCCAAGCTGCAAAGTTTGACGAGTTTACTAACCTGACTCACAACTGGATAACAGTCACAAAATATACCTTGAAATTTGACCAGTTAGTGAAGTTTGTGTCGGATTTGGAGCCTACTGACTTGCCACAAAAAGATAGGTTTGTATGGGGATTGAATGTTATGATCGCCCATGACCTCAAGAAAACATTTGATCCGGGAATTACCACCTATGCACAGGTAGTGGAGAAGACCCTTACAGCTGAGGTGGTTGAGGATCAAATATGGATATAGGGCACTGCTAGGTGTGATGCTCAAAGGATTGCGCCTCCCTTCAGTAGAACTAGCTGGGGTAGTGGCCTCAGTGAACAGAAGAGAAAGGCCCTAGACTATTTTGTTCCTCCTAGCTCGGATTGGAGGGCATGTGGTACTTTCTGTGACCATCAGGGCGGGAGAGACAACTGGAGGAGTTTCCCAGTGTGTCCTCAGTGCAGACGATGACATCAGTGAGAGTGTAGGATCAAGACCTGCTATACTTGCAGGAACATTAGTCATTTGAGGAAGGACTGCCCATAAGCCAGGAAGGAAGAGCCAAAAAGAGCGACAGTTTCACCCCTGTCAGAGTATTTTCCTTGACCCAGACCGAGGCTGAGGCTAGCCCCTCAATTGTGACGGGTCAAATTTCTAGTGCTGGTTCTTCTTTTGCTGGATTGATTGAGTCAGGAGCTACTCATTCATTTGTATCTGCTAGAGTGATAGATGAGTTGTGTAGAACTAGTGATTTATATGCTAGAGGATTTCAGACTTTATTGCCGACTAGGGAACTGGTAGTCTCTAGGAGATGGGTTAGATCATGGCCAATAGAGATAGATAGATGGGAGTTGTCTGTGGACCGAATTGAGATAGCAATGGATGGCTTTGATATGATCCT
This sequence comes from Humulus lupulus, assembly GCF_963169125.1. NCBI lineage: Eukaryota > Viridiplantae > Streptophyta > Magnoliopsida > Rosales > Cannabaceae > Humulus > Humulus lupulus. The sequence continues at coordinate 107,524,614 of NC_084798.1, read as the reverse complement.
AGGGATGGATTGGTTATCGAAGTACGAGGCGACAATTGAATGCAAGCACAGGATGGTGACCTTTGAACCAGAAGGGGAGGTACCTTTTGTATTCATGGGGACAGTGAGTGGACTGCGAGTACTTATAATTTCAAAACTGAAGGCTAGAGACCTAATGCAAGAGGGTTGCATAGGATGAGACCAGACTGGTATGTGAGTTTCCTGATTTTCCCCCATAGATTTACCAGGGTTGCCACCACACCGAGAGATTGAGTTCATCATAGAGTTGGCATCATAGAGTTCATCATAAACCAGTATCTAGTACACTTTATATAATGGCTCCAGTAGAGTTGAAGGAACTGAAGATTCAGTTGCAGGAGTAAATGGATTTGGGATTCATTAGATAGAGTTTTTCGTTGTGGGTTGCTCCAGTGTTGTTCATCAAGGAGAAGGATGGATCCTTAAGGGTGTGTATTGACTACAGAGAGTTGAAAATTTTGACCATTAAGAACAAGTACCCACTACCTAGGATCGACAACAAGTTTGACCAGCTACTGGGGAAGACAGTGTTCTCTAAGATTGACCTTCGGTTAGGCTATCGCCAGCTAAGGATTAAAGAGGACATACCAAAGGCCACATTCTGCACAAGGTATGGAAACTATGAATTCCTGGTTATGTCCTTTGGATTAACCAATGCCCTAGTAGCCTTTATGGACTTGATGAATAGGGTCTTAAAGGATTATGTGGAAATGTTTGTGATCGTATTCATTGACGAGATACTGGTGTACTCTCAGTCAGAGACAGAGCACGTGCACCATCAACACCTGGTATTACAGTGGTTAAGAGAGCATGGGATATATGTTAAGTTTAGCAAGTTTGAGTTCTGGCTACCCCAAGTAACATTTCTGGGTCATATTGTTAGTAAGGAGGAGATTCTGGTTGACCCAAGTAAGATTGAGGCAGTGAGGGATTGGCCCAGGCCAAGCAATGTACCAGAAGTTAGGAGCTTTTTAGAATTGACAGGGTACTATCAGTGGTTCGTTGAAGGATTCTCTAGACTAGCCACACCATTGACCAAACTAACGCATAAGAAGACTAAGTATGTATGGATAGATAGGTGTGAGAACAATTTGAAGGAGATGAAGCGGCGTGTGATCACCGCCCCAGTATTGAGTCTGTCGTCAGGCAAGGAGAAGTTTGTAGTCTACTGTGATGCTTCCAGACAGGGTTTAGGATGTGTATTGATGCAAGTCAGAAAGGTAATAGCCTATGCTTCGAGAAAGTTGACGGAGTATGAGCAGAGGTATCCCACCCATGATCTGGAATTGATGGCGGTGGTATTTTCACTACACGTTTAAAGGTATTATTTATATGGCGAGAAGTGCGAAATATACACCGACCATAAGAGTTTGAAGTATTTCTTTACTCCGAGGGATTTGAATATGCACCAGAGGGGTTGGCTGGAATTGGTTAAGGATTATGATTGTGATATTCTATACCATCCTGGGAAGGCCAATGTGGTGGCTGACATGCTAAGTCGGAAGGGCCCAGGATAGTTGTTCAGTTCGAGGCAGATATCAAATAAGTTAGCTGAAGAGATGACTAGAGCAGGTACTGAGTTGGTAGTTGGACAGCTAGCCAACATCACTCTTCAGTCTACGCTCCTTGAAAGGATCAAGGAGGCATAAGGGGAGGATCCCTAGTTGAGAGAGCACAAATAGGGTGTCTTAGCTAGAGTGGCTAAAGAATTTTCTATTTTGGATATGGGATTACTGAAGTACAAAGGCCAGAATTGCGTTCCGATGGATTCCGATATCCGGCGAGAGATCTTAGATGAGTCTCATACAACTCCATATTCTTTACATCTGGGTACGACGAAGATGTACGATGATTTGAGAACTTTGTATTGGTGGCCGAGAATAAAGAAGGATGTGGTAGATTATGTGGCCAAGTGTTTGACTTGTCAGTAGGTAAAGGCTGAACATTAAAGGCTAGCAGGGTTGCTGCAGTCTCTAGGGATTCCAGAATGTAAATGGCAGGATATCACCATGGACTTCGTGGTTGTATTATCGAAGATTGTGGGACAACATGACTCAATGTGGGTAATTGTGGATAGGTACACCAAGTCATCCCACTTTTTGCTTGTTAAGACAACTTATACGGTGGAGTTGTACGCTGGATTGTATGTGAAGAAAACCGTGCAACTACATGGGGCTACGAGGTCGATAGTATTTGACAGGGACCCCACCTTCACCTCTAAGTTTTGGGAGAGCCTGTAGAAGGCTATGGGTACACAGTTGCGGTTTATTACCGTCTATCATCCTCAGACGGATGGACATTCTGAGAGGATGATTCAGATACTAGAAGATATGATATGAGCATGCGTACTTGGTTTTGGGGGATCTTGGAGTAAGTGTCTCCATTTGATTGAGTTTTCGTACAATAACAGTTATCAGGCAACTATCGGAGTGGCTCTATGTGAGATGTTATATGGGAGGAAGTGCAGATCACCCATCCATTGGGATGAAACGGGTGATAGGAGGTATCTAGTTCTGGAGCTTGTTTAGAGAACCAATGAGGTGATTGAGAAGAATATAGTTTGAATGCTCACCTCCCAGAGTCGGCAGAAGAGTTACTCAGACTTGAGACACTGGAGCGTAGAGTTTCAAGTTGGGGACCATGTGTTTCTCAGAGTTTCTCCCTGAGAGGGGTGAAACGGTTTGGAGTAAGGGGCAAGTTGACCCTAGGTTTGTTGGTCCCTTAGAGATTCTAGACCGGTTTGGAGAGGAAGCTTACAAATTGGCGATACCTCCAGCTCTATCAGAGGTTCACAATGTGTTTCACGTATTCATGCTCCAGAAGTATGTATCAGATTCTACGTACGTGCTGAGTTATGAGAACTTAAAGTTGGATCATGATTTATCGTATGAAGAGAAGCTGATTTAGATTCTTGACCGAAAGGATAAAGTATAGCAGAGCAAGACCATCGCCTTAGTGAAATTTCTGTGGAGGAACAACAAAGTGGAAAAGACAATTTTGGAACTTGAGACAAATATGCGGGATCAGTATTCCGAGTTATTCATGTAATTTTGAGGATGAAATTTTTTGTAAGGAGGGGATAGTTGTAGTGTCCCAGATTGGCTAATAAGGCTTAGGGCATTGATTAGCATGTCGGGAGGGCAATAATTGATTAAATTATGCTAATATGTGTATTTAATGATTATGTGATTAGAAATGCATGTTTAGGTTAATTAAATATGCATGTGGGCCCCATCTGGTTATTAGGGGCATATTTGTAATTTTATCCCATTGAGGGCGTAAATGTGATATATGTGTATATTGTGATTGCTACCACGAGTGAGTGGTGATATATTTTTGATGCACGATCTGAGACGGTCCCAGGGAGCAGTTTAGTTAAATATTAACAATGGGGTCAAATACCCCGCTTGGGAGGAGCCCAGGGGTATTTTGAGAAAATAATGTGTTCTTGAATTATTGGGTGACGGGTAGTGATTTAGCAATTATTTGGACATGTCAGGATTAAATGAGGATTTATAGGAACACTCGAGGAATTAGCGAAATATGGCAACTGACGGGATTGACTTTACAAGTGTCAAGGATTTAGGATTTAACTTAGGGGTAATTGGGTCATTTTGTACTAAGGAATGGTTTAGTGCATGTTGAGTAACTTTGAGAAACCTTTGGAATTAGGTAAAGACAAAAGGAAAAAAAATCAGAAAACCTCATCTCTATGTTTGTCACTCTATCTCTCGGCTCATTCTCTCCCTCTCTTTGTTGCTTGGAGATTTTTGAAGAAACTTCAGGATCCTAGGCTAAGGAAGTGAAGGGTTCAAGCTTTCTGTGGTTGGGGTTAGCTCAAAGTGAAACACATCTTAGAGGTAAGATCCTAAACCCAACCTTTACTGCTGAATTTTCCATGGATTGAGTATTGCATGAGAGTTAAGCTTTAAGTTTGATTTTGGAGTGTTGGTGAGGATTAGGGAATTGTTTTTAAATTGTTATGATGCCTAGGCTGTATGGATTGGGAATCTAGGCTAAATTTTGGGTTTAATTGGTGTTTTGGGTGAGAATTAGTGGTTTAGGCTCGGGAAAATATGCAGGAAAATGGAGGATTTCTAGGTTTCAGAGGCCCGAGTTGCGACCCTGTTCTTCAAGTATTGCGGCCCACGTGTTTAAAGAGGCTGGGGAAGCCTCTATTTTTCCCAAGTGTAGCTACCCTAGGGAGCATGCTAGGACCTGTGTCCTCCAGCAGGGAGGGCCTTGCCCTCTAACTAGTAGCAGGCCACGACCCTAAATGGAAAGAAAAGGGAAATTAAGGTTTTAAGCTAGGGAATTTGAATGTTAAAGCTCACGAAGGATTCTACTACCCAATTTAGTAGAATTTAAGGTCTTAGAGGGTAGATTAATATTCTGAAGTTATTTATTGGTTTAAGGCATGATGGATGGTTATTATGAATGGGTTGTTACTAGGTTTTGAACGAGGCTCGGATTAGGGGACCGTGCTCAGGATCGCATTGGCTTATCAGCTCGGGACACAGGTAAGAAAATTCTTGTACCCGTAGAGCATGGCACAAACCTATTCTTTATGTTTCAGGGCGCAGCCCTATTGTTATGCTATGTTATGCATGTTTGCGAGTGAACAGCGAAGACCGGGAACGGAAAATGCAAGGGACGGTGAAAGTCGGGAACGAGGAAGGCAGAGAATGGCAAGAATTCGTGCACGGCAAGGGGTCGGGATCATCGTTGAGCAAGCTAAGTGTAGGCCATTAGGGCGAGACCCTCCTGGGGTGTTGTAACCTCCCGCTCGATGAAGACTGCGAACCCAGGGCTTGGTTAAGGACCTGAGACGGCGTAGGCCGCTATATGTTTAGCCTGTTGGCTCTTTGTTTAATATTGTGGATTCTTATATGTTATATGTTATATGTTGAGTTTTCTTGTTGGGCTTCGACTCACAGGTGCTCTATGGTGTAGGTAAGGGCAAAAGGAAGGTCTACCAACCATGAGTACCGAGAGCGTGGAGCAACGGGTATATGTTCGGTCTACCTGGCTGCCACAACCAAGGTTATTTTGGGAAAGTACTGTAAGTAATCGCTTTGTCGCTTAGGTCAATCTCAATTTTTTTTCGGGTTGTAATGTATTTTCTAAACAGTATTTTGGGATCCCAACTATACAACTTTTTATGATTTCAATGAATGTCCAAATCTTTATAATGAATGTTATTAAACGAGTTTTGTTTTAATTTAGTCATACTTTTCACCCAAAACCTCGATTAGCGAGCTAATTGCAAATTTTTTAACACAAATAGTAACGACTCTATGGAAGTAGGGTGTCATAGCCTCGGGGAGACTCATTACTCCCATATCTTAGGGCGTTGACCACAATATGATTCCATAATCATATATTTTGGGTAGTGGGTCCCGATATGATTCATTGATCATTTATCTAAGGTAATATGTCCCATATGACACTGTAGTCATTGATATGAATGGTATGCATGCATGAGTAGGGTTATTACTTCTAGGTATTCTTATTATAATTTGGTAATATGTTAGAACTGCTTATGAGCATGTTTAAGTTTTCTGGCTGAGCCTCGGTTCATGGGCGCTATATAGTGCAGGTAAAGGGAGAAGGAAGTTGGACCATCCTTCAGTTGGAGAGCTTAGGTGACCATGTTTACATATGTTGCAGCTCGACCACCACGGCCAAGGGTTTAAAGAGGAACTAGGGTGAAACCCTATTTTGTCGCTTAGGTCAGCAGGTTGTAAATATTTAATTGTAATTAACCATTTAAATGTATTTTGGGATCCCATGTATACAGTAAATGTTTGTATCTTTGACCAAAATTTTTAACCCTAAACCATTAATCACATTTAGTTACACGATTATGGCCAAATGACTCAATTAGCGAGTTTAGAACTATTTAAAATACACAGTGGAACGGTCCCTGAGTAATAGGACTGTTGCATGAATAATAATTAACATGTTTATTAGCATCGTTATTGCTTTCAAATGCACAAGAATTGCTTATTAGCGTTGTTACATGGACATGTAGGTCAGGACACTCCTATAAGAGTTGTTATTTGCATATAGGCCAGGAAATGCTTGTTAGAAATGTTAATACTGGCAGGGCTTAAAGAACATGCTTATTAGCATTGCTCTATGTGTATAAATGCTTGAACATGTTTATTTGCATTGTTAATTGCTTATGAATGCCAGAAATGATTATTAGCATTGTTATTTTTTGGTGAATATTTGGAAGTGCATATTAGCACCATTGTTGAATGTATTACGTGTTGGTTTGTTTTGTCTTGGACCGTGAGACGATAAGAGGTATAGTTATTACTTACCTAACAGTCGATTTGATAGCTCAGAGTGGGATAGTTTTCAGTATGCTTCTACAAAGGTTAGAGAGGTTGGCTGGCCAAGAGACACAAGCCATGGAAGAGAATGAAGAGGCCAAGCTCCTGAATACTTGCAACAAGTGCTTGATGATATGCAAGCCAAGTTACAGAGGCTCATCCATAGCCAAATTTCCTCTAAAGCATCTAGTTCTTCAGTTATTGAGGTTCGAAATGAATTAATTTCGATAACAGTTTTCACTTAAGTTGAATTGAAAATATGAGTTTCTGTTGTAAGCAATAATAATTGACCTTTATTGGTCTAAAGTGATAAAATGAGGTATCTAAGCTTACCCTAAAAATTTGGAATCATTTGGAGGTCCTTAAGGGTGATTTTGGACACCTTAGGCAATGGGGAAGCGACATGTCGCAACTTAAGTGGTGACATGTCTTCACAAGGCTTAAAATCAAAACCAATAAAGTGGACAGGCGACATGTCGCCTGGGGCTTTTTGGGAAAGTCCTATTTTGGCTCCAAAATTATGTGTTTAAAAGGTTGGTTCTTATTGATTAATCTCAATGATTGTGCCTACACTATAAATAAGTGATATAACAATTCTAAAGCCTTGATCACACTTTTCAACTCTCTCTAACCCCCTCTCTCTCTAGCTCTTGAATATCATCAATTTTCTCTAGGAAACTCACAAAGAATTACTTGAATTGTGTGAGTTTCAAAGGCTTGTTAAATCTCACATCTTCTTCCTTCTTGGTTGAGCTTTAAGCTACTATGGGAAGTCTTGGAATAGATATTTTGAACAGTGATACTCTTTGTGTATTTCTCTAAACCCCTAACTATCTGAGATAGACTATTTTGATTTCGTTTTTTGGTTTACCATTATACTTTGTGTTTTCACCTTTGATGCTTCTTTAATATTTCATTTTAGGTTTCCAATTATCTAGGAGGTGTATTTTCACTCTCCATTTTATATCATTTTCTAGATCTTTCTTTATTCTTTGAAATTTTCAAGATTTTCCTTCATACAATGCACGCGATTCTTGTTTAGTGTTTAGGGTTTGTATTATTCAGTTTATTCAAATTATTCATTGTTGATTTATATTGTGTAAGCCATAAATTCCCAACAACCTATGCAAGGACCGAATTTCTCCAAGGTACTAACCACATCCTAAAAAGTATGAAACTTATCGCAATATCAAACACGACAATATATATGTATAGTTCTTCACCTTCCCTTGGGGCAGACGAAATAGGCAGGAAACTCAAATAGTGTTTGAGTGCCGCAAATTCTTTGTTTTGTTCTTCCCCTAGATCGGTGAATTTATTTTCCTTATAGGTGGCATTTATTGAACATTCGTGAAATAAATCTACTTAAGAAAAGAATTTTACCAATTATCTTATGTACGTCTTTCACTGTGCGATGTCCTGTGACTTCAAATAATGAAATTATCTAGGTTGAATTGGCTTCGATTATTCTTTCCCTCGCAATATGTCTAAGGAATTTCCTAGAGGTAACTCCAAAGATGCATTAAGCATGGTTCAACTTTATCTAATAATAATTCAATACTTGAGAGGATTCTTCCATGTTTTCAACATGAATGGCATTTTGTTTTGACTTGACCACCCTGTGAACAATGTAGACTTCAATGGTTCAGCCAAGTTGTTTCACAAAAATTTTGGTTATCAATCTCTGATAAGTGGCTCCTACATTTTTTAGTTAAAACAATATCACCATGTAGCAATACAAACTTCTTTCAGTGCTATAGGTTGAATGGAAACCATATTTCTCTACCATATAAATCTGGTTGTTTCTTGAATAACCATTGGTTACTCATTCGCTTATCCTTTTTTGTTGCAATGATCATCTGGTCTATTTTTGAAAAAGGATAACAATCTTTAGAGCAGGATTTTTATTTTCGACAAATTTATCTTGTTTATCCAAGAATAGACACGATGACGTGGCATGAAAAAATGACACGTGGCAACAAGAAACATCCATTTTGCTAGCCCTAGTCGAATGGGCTCGACCAGAAGATGAAGAGCTTCCTCCTTGAGTTCATCCAAATATGTCAAAGGTTGTTTATCGAAGATTTTAGGACAAGTATGTACAAGCTGCCCAAAGGAATGTTGGTCGCATAAAGATCCCAGAACCAGATTTAGCGACCAGATCAATCTGCATTTAATGAGATATTTATGTATCTATATTTTGAATGTATTTTATTTCATATTCAGTTGTAAAAGACTCACGTTATGCATGTAGGGCCCATTTCACACTTGTAAGGTCTAAGTCCCTCTAGAATCTCTATAAATTAGAACTCTCATTGTCATTTGGGCGGATTGAGATATGAGAATCAATCTCTAGACTCTAGACTCTTTCTAGAATAAGGACTTACATACAAAAACCCTACTTGTACTGTATTTCCTCTCTCGGGCTTAAGAAACTTAGTTGACTTTGATTCATATGATTTTGAGTTTGAGACTTTCGTGGTTAATAAAAGTGCAAGTGGACGTAGGTCATTACCAACTCTTGGGGCCTAATCATTATAAAATTATTTTTTTCATTTACTTTTGTTTATCTTTAATCGTCGTTTAATATGACTCGGTGTCGGTTGACCAAAACGTTGGTCAACATTTTGGTGCTTTCATTGAGAGTTGAAAAATTAACGCAGAGGAAAAATTGACGAGTATGACATGAAAATGTTGTACCTAGGAAAATAAATATAGCATGAAAATTTTACATCTGGGAAAAACATATGAGCAACATAATTATATCTGCATCACAGAATAGAGGCCCAAAAAATTCTTACAATTACCAAGATTAAAAGCTACTCGGACATCCATTGTCTTGACACCATGAACATTATTTTTTTTGTGTCCTGGTATGCGAAGAAAAAATAATAGCCAATGTTGGTAGACCTCCTCCTCAACATCCTGCACCTCGACACCCTCCAGAACCTCTCAAGCAAGACACTTCTCCATCTCCTTCTTCTCGATTTCATTGGGGAGGTAGGACAAGTGGGCCTCTTTGTTGTGCTTCTAGAACAAATAGAAGCTATTGAAAGTCATACTTATTGAATCTAGCCATATCTAAGGAATATTTTTCTTTCTCTTCCTTAATTTGTTCTCTCGGTCCTCGAGGAGTTGAAAAAAATATTTTTCCTTATCCTAGATGACCTGATTAGCTTTGCTCTTCTGCTAGAGCTCAGTATTGTCTCGAGGAGCTCTTTGTCAATATGCTTAGAATCCTTCTTGTTTTTTTAGCCAATCTCACTAAAGAGTTCCAGAGAAGATTTGGTCATCTTCTGCTCCTCTGCTAACTCCTTTGCTCGTTTTCAGAGTCATTGCTCTCTAAAAAAATAGAGTAGGAAATCTAAGAGGAAAAAATATATGCAAGATTGAAGTAAAGGGAGATGATGAATAGAGCTTTTACCCAAAATGTCTCGCATAGAGTTCGAGCAAGACCAGAGTCTAAGATCGCATCGACCAGAGAGGAAAAGGCCTCAGTTCTCAAAGGATGTTGAGACAGTTTGGGTGCTCGACTGCTAATCTCCTCAGCTAAAGCCTTTAGCATTTGGAGGACAACTGGAGTTGTATTGGGATTGGCGGAACGACAAGAAAAACTAGTCAGACACAGAGTCTGCTCGGATGGGACACGAGAAGGAGGGTCAGGGATGGAAGGGTCATTGTACTAAGGATATTTCTTTGGTCTCCTCTATTGTCTTGACCATTCACCAGCAACCTTTCTCTTCATTGGAGTATTTCATGCCGGGGTTGCAGGTGTTAGTTTAATACAGAACAAGTGTGTTAGGTTAATGAGAAAATAATAAATGATTCGAACAACATAATTAATGAAAAGTAAAGTACCCATGCACACACTATCTACAAAGAAATAGTTTAAAAATGAAGTGTTTTTTGACCAAGAAACATCCCCCTCTCCTTTGAATAGGTTAAGACGCGAAAGGGATGAGTCATAAGTCCTACTACTACACTTAGAAAATGATGAAGTAATTTTATTATAACTTGGAGTGTTGTTCTCATCCTCTAAAGACAACATGTCTAGAGGGTCCTCAACTAGCTCTTGCTTCCATTTTTCACGACCTTCAGGAGTCGCTAGTGTTCTAGGTGGAGCCTCCTCTCGCTCACTAAGACTAATCCCACTAGTTCTCCTTTTGTTCAGTGTAGGAATCAATTGGGGCGGCTCGCTTTACCCCTCTCCCTCACCAACATCCTTCTCGTTGGTTTTGTTAGTAGTGACACTTTCAGTAGTATCCTAGGCAGTCTGGTAAGGCTAAAATAATTTGACCAGGCTAAGGTTGGCCATGTTGACCAACTACCGATAACTTTTCTCCTATCTGGTAAGGCTGGCAAAAAGATCAGCTTAATTTAGCATATTCTGGTGGAAGGAGGCTGTGTTGGGAAAACTTATACATGATCTTTATTTATTTTCATGTAGATATAATATTAAGCAAATTAATATGAGACAACCTAAAACATGTAGGAATTCAAAGAGAAATAATGAAAAGAATACTTACATTATACGCAGCGGAATAATAGAGTCATTCCTTCAGTTTCTCTAATCCTTGTTTCCTTTCTGTCGCAGAGTATTACCAAGAAACTAAAATGATCTTCAATTTTCTTCACAGCCTTCCAAAGTATCCTTAGAATCACCTAGACTAGAGTGGACAATTCTCAACACATGAAATAGATACAGAGAGAAGAAGAGAAAAGAACAATAACGCTTTGAAATGACTTATGTTTAGAGAGAATCTAAAACCTATCAGAAACTTGTGTTTCAACTTATGACTTGACTTGTGTTTTCAAATCTCTCTTAAAATTCCTTTTATAGACTCAATTAGATCATTTATTTAATTTAAAAATCAATAAAATAATAGCCAATTAATAGCCCTAGGTCGAAATTATCAAGGGCTTTAGGCCCGTGAAATTTCTCATTTGATTATAAGCCCACTGGACTTAAAATAAAGGCCTGTATTATTTTCTATTGATTTAATTAATTAAATCCTTTATCAAATTAATTATTTATAATTTGAACCTTTATTTAAACTTATTTATTAATTTAGATACCAATTTATCTTAATTAATAAATCTTCCCCAATTTCTCTTTTCTTCTCAAAATTACAAAACTCTGTGAAACTATCCAAAATTGACCTGGTCAACTTTGATAATTCTATTTGATAATTTAATCAATTATTTGAGACTATCTAGATGATTTTATCCAAGGTACAGTTGGGACCATGGGCCTATGAAATCAAGCTCCAATAAGTTACCATAAATCTAACAAATAAATTTACTAACTTATTAATTCCTCGTGACTCCACTAAAGACTCAAAAATGTACTCTCGAATTTATGGAACGCTCTATAAAAAATATAGATACGCTATTAATTATTCATTGTTAAAACCATAATTGTCACTCAATCCTCTATAGATGGGACTAAAATACTGTTTTACCCCTCATTGTATTTTATCCTTAGAACACTTAGTTCCTTGTAAATGATATTTTAGTAAACTAATATTAATTACTGAAATGAGATCTTTATCATGTAGCACCTTTAACCAAACTAAAAGGAAACCATCATTTCACTTCTTCACCAGAAGCTATAGATGTTCATATCTATGATTAACACTCCCACTCAATTATACTACCGAGTTCCCAAGATGTAAGTATGGGCTAGTCCATAGGTTAAGCTGGTAACGAACAAGTCAAAGAATTCAAATAATACAATCAGTTAGAATACTAACCACTCAGAATTGAGATTGAATTGACCTATGGTCAACTATATGATATGACTAGAATAGATAATACAGGTATATTTACTTATCCTATCAACTGTCAATATCAATTCCTGAAATTTATATTAAACAAATAATCATGATAATAAAACATGTGAGCAAAGTGATTGACCAAGTCAAAAAATTATTTCAATTCTTTTATTGATAATAAATAAGATTAGAAAGAAATTGGGTTTTAATTAGGGCATAAAATCACAACACGTTTGTACAAGGGGCCTAACAACAAAGAAAAGTTAAAGAGTTAGTATAAATCTAAGATAAAATAAAGGTTTAGAAGGGATGAGGTACTAATTACCTCCTTGCTAGAATGAAAGGATTTTGGTGACCAGGTCTCTCGTTGAGAAATACACCTTATGATATTGACCACCGTTGCTTCTAAACGTGGTCTCCATAAAGAATACCCTGGTCGAGTCCCGATGAGTTAAGCAAAAGAAACCAGTTCCATGTTGGTTGGGGTTTTATTTCAGTTCGAACAAATAGTGGACCTCATGAGAACTAGGTAGGTCCCAGTGACGGAGGTGGCAGAGCATATATGATGCACAGACCATTAAATACCCATTTGGTGTTATTTGGAAAGGGACAATACAAAAATATTCTGCACACCCTTTGAATGTAATGACCCAACTACTCTAGACCTATGGACCATTAACGAAAACTATACATAAACACTAATCCTTAATAAAACTTACAAGTGAAAAGACCATAACTTTATTAAGAAACTTGTCAAAAATAAAAGTTAAACTTACATAAAATTCAAGTTAGGATATGGGATCCCATTGTTTTAAAATCAAAACATGACATAATTAAAAAGAGATTTACATAACAAAATGCGGAAAAATACATGTAAAAACCATAAGAAAAAAAACTACATCCTCGAATCGAAACGCTCGGCTCTTAAATCCATTCCGCCTCAATACACATTCTCCAAGCTTCCAAGAACCTTTCCCGCCACTAAAAGTATTTTCCTGCACATATAAACAAAAAGGAGTGAGCCAAATGCCCAGCAAGGAAAAATCTAACACATAGTCCATATACATAAATTTCATAAAAAACATAAAAACATAACATAACACTTACATCACATACATACTATAATGGCCATTATTACTTGGGGTCCCATAGACTAAACAAGTCATATGCCCATTAGATTAGTGGGGTCTTGCTAGCTAAGCAATTAATATGCCCATAATCTATTTGGGGCTTGTTAGTCATATAGGTCATATGCACAAGCCTTCAAACATATTTAACATAACATATTTCATAACATAAAAACAATAAGATAACATATAAAAAAAACATATAACATATAAATTCTATCCTATTTTCCTTACCAAAATACCGGGATATGAGGACAGAGTTGGGACTTTGGAACACTCCTAAAAACCATTTATGAAAGGGTGAGTCTATTGAAGAAAAGAGATGAAAGAGATGAAGGAACTATACCATTAAAATATACTTACCAAAACCTTGTGCTCAAGAACTTAGATTTCCTATCCAAAATAAGAATAAGGTTAGAAGGCTGAGTAGAAGGCTATGAGAACTTAAATAAAATAATATCAATGAACTAGAGTGTGGAAATACCTTGAATACTTGTAAGACCAATCTAAACCTTGAACCAAAATGCTATAAAACCTTACTTCCCAAGTGTTTGATAAGCTTATGATGATCAAGCTTATGATTCCCAACCCAAGTGTTTACACTCTCACACTCACCTAGCAACTTGCAGGCTCTGAACTTAGAGTAATAGATGAATAATGGCTGGGTACTAGGTCCTATTTATAGAGTTTAGGAATGAAAAGATCTCATTTAACTTGAATAAAATAATGGCTTTTTAAGTGAAAATAATTTGAATTATCGTTCAGCAGAGGCTGAAGACTCGTTCAGAAAGGTGCTGGACTTATCAAGAGGTTGAAGGTTTGAATGGGAAACGATTTTGAAAACTTTCAAAAAGTGCTGAGAGGGGCGATATATCGCCTGGGCCAGTATGCCCGAGGCAATCGTGCATCGTTTCAGGTTTTTCGTATCTTCGTGTTGCGATATATCACCCCCTATAGCTGTGATATATCGGCATACGCTGATTATTTAAACACGAAATTACACATTTTTAGTTTAATTTAAATTGAGTAAACAGCCTTGACTATGCCTTCCAACATTTTCAAAGCTGACTGACTGACCTTAGAGTATTCAAATTTTAGCCTTAATAAATTTAATCCTCAAAATACTTAATCATTAATAAACCCATACATAACATGTGCTATGATCTTATTGGTTCTTATTTAAACCTTTTAGTATACTAAATATTATCCTCAATATCAATTATATTAATCAAACCTTAGGTTAAAATTAATATTCTTAAACTATAGGTTAAACTTAGAAAATCTACAAGTCCTACTATGAGTGTCCAAATAAATCCCGGTCTGAACCAAAAATCCACGGTCATAAAGATAATACTATTATTACTATTATACAACTATCTAACTTAGCTAAGTAAAGTTCTTGGACTCTACAATTCTCCACTACTAAAAAGAATTTCGTCCTCGAAATTTACTTACCAAATAACTCCAGATACCGGCTTTGCATGTCCTCCTCCAACTCCCACGTTGCCTCTCGTTTAGAACTATTACTCCATAGGACTTTGACTATAGGAAAGCTCTTGGACCGTAACTGCTTCATCCCCCTATCCAGGATGCTAATCGGTCGTTCCTTGTAACTTAAGTCTTTTTGGAGTGCTATCGTATCGTACTTGAGGACGTGAGATGGGTCTGACACATATTTGCGTAGCATCGAGATGTGGAACACGTTGTGACTATCTGCTAGTGCTGGTGGTAAGGCTAGTCTATACGCAACTGCTCCCACTTTGTCCAATATCACAAAAGGACCTATGAATCGGGGACTAAGCTTGCCTTTCTTCCCAAACCGCTTGACACCTTTCATAGGAGACATCTTCAGGAAGACTTGATCTCCAACTTGGAATTCCACATCGCATCGCTTTGCATCCGCATAGCTTTTCTGACGGCTTTGAGCAGCAAGCATACGCTGTCTAATAAGCGCTACTACTTCTTGAGCTTGTCTAACAGCTTCGGGACCTAGAAACTGCCTTTCTCCTACCTCGTCCCAGTGCAACGGCGATCGGCACCTTTTTCCATATAGCAACTCATAAGGTGCCATCCCGATCGTTGACTGGTAGCTATTGTTGTAGGAAAACTCTATCAACGGCAAGTACTTGTTCCATGCTCCTCCAAAATCAAGTACACATGCGCGTAGCATATCCTCTAAAATCTGAATCGTATGCTCGGACTGCCCATCTGTCTGAGGATGAAAAGTTGTACTAAGACTTAACTTAGTACCCATAGCTTGCAGTAAACTTCCCCAAAATCTTGATTTAAACACCGACCCTCTATCTGACACTATTGTCTTGGGGATTCCATGCAACCGTACTATCTCTTGGATATAGATGTCTGCATATTGGTCTACCCTGTAGGATGTCTTAACAGGCAGGAAATGAGCCGACTTGGTTAGTATATCTATTACTATCCAAGCGGAATCATGCTGCTTATTCCTCCTTGGCAAACCCGTCACGAAGTCCATAGCTATATCGTCCCACTTCCATTCTAGTACGCTAAGCGGTTGCAATAAACCTGCAGGTCGCTGATGCTCTACTTTAACTTGTTGGCATATAAGACACTTAGATACATATTCTGCTATGTCCTTCTTCATTCCTGGCCACCAGTATATTGCCTTAACATCATGAGTCATCTTGGTTAACCCTGGGTGGACTGAGTACGGGGTGCTGTACGCTTCTTCCAGAATTGTCTTCTTAATACTTTGATCATTTGGCACGCATACCCGATCCTTATATTTCAATAAAACTTGGCTAGAGATTGAGATATCTGTAGCTTTGCCTTCTCTGACTGCACCCATATGTGCTGCTAGTGTGTCGTCAGATACCTGACCATTTCGTATATTTTCTAGTAGATTCGATTGGATAGACAAGTTAGCCAGCTTGCCTACAACTACTTCTATTCCGGCACTGATAAGCTCCTGCTGTAGCGGCTTTTCTATTCCGGATAAAGCTGCCAAATTCCCATAACGTTTCCTACTAAGTTGTAGAGTCCAAGAACTTTACTTAGCTAAGTTAGATAGTAGTATTATAGTAATTATAGTATTATCTTTATGACTGTGGATTTTTGGTTCAGACCGGGATTTATTTGGACACTCGTAGTAGTACTTGTAGATTTTCTAAGTTTAACCTATAGTGTAGGAATATTAATTTTAACCTAAGGTTTGTTTAATATGGCTGATATTAAGGATAATATTTATTATACTATAAGGTTTAGATAAGGACCAATAGGATTTTAAGCACATGTTATGTATGGTGATTAATGATTAAGTATTTTGAGGATTAAATTTATTAAAGGTAAAGTTTGAATGCTCTAAGGTCAGTCAACAGCTTTGAAAACGTTTGAGGGCTTAGTCAAGGCTGTTTACTCAATTCAAATTAAGCTAAAAATGTGTAATTTCGTGTTTAAATAATCAGCGTATGCTGATATATCGCAGCTATAGGGGGCGATATATCGCAGCACGAAGATACGAAAAACATGAAACGATGCATGACTGTCTCGGGCATACTGGCCCAGGTGATATATCGCCTACAGGGGGTGATATATCACCCCTCTCAGCATAATTTGAAAGTTTTTGAAATCATTTTCCATTCAACCCTTCAACCTTTTGATAAGTCCAGCATCTTTTTGAACGAGTCTTCAACCTCTGCTGAACGATAATTCAAATTATTTTCACTTAAAAAGCCATTATTTTTATTCAAGTTAAATGAAGATCTCTTCATTCCTAAACTCAATAAATAGGACCTAGTACCCAGCCATTATTCATCTTTTACTCTAAGTTTAGAGGCTGCAAGTTGCTAGGTGAGTGTGAGAGTGTAAACACTTGGGTTGGGAATCATAAGCTTGATCATCATAAGCTTATCAAAACACTTGGGAAGTAAGAATTTATAGCATTTTGGTTCAAGGTTTAGATCAGTCTTATAAGTCTTCAAGGTATCCCAAACTCTAGTTCGTTTCTGTACTTTTTCTTTAAAAGTTCTCATAGTCTTCTATTCATTCTAACCTTATTCTTATTTTTGTTAGGAAATCTAAGTTCTTGAGCAAAAGGTTTTGGTAAGTATATTTTTAAAAGTATAGTTCCTTCATCCCTTTCATCTCTTTTTCTTCAATAGACTCACCCTTTCATAATGGTTTTAGGAGTGTTCCAAAGTCCCAACTCTGTCCTCATATCCCGGTAACTTTGGTAAGGAAAATAGGATAGAATTTATATGTTATATGATTTTTATATGTTATCTTATGTTTTCATGTTATGAATTATGTTATGTTATGTTATGTATGTTTGTAGGCTTGGGCATATGACCCATATGACTAACAAGCCCCAAATGGATTATGGGCATATGACCTGCTTAGCTAGTAGGACCCCACAAATCTAATGGGCATATGACTTGTTTAGTCTATGGGACCCCAAGTAATAATGGCCATTATAGTATGTGTATGATATAAGTGTTATGTTATGTTTTTATGTTTCTTATCAAATTTATGTATATGAACTATGTGTTAGATTTTCCTTGCTGGGTCTTAGTTGCGGGAAAGGTTCTTGGAAGCTTGGAGAATGTGTATTGAGGTCGAATGGATTCAAGAGTTGAGCGTTACGATTCGAGGATGTAGTTTTGTTTTTATGGTTTTTACATGTATTTTTTCGCACTTGTTATGTAATCCCTTTTTATTTTAAATTATGTTTTGTTTTGTTTTTAAAACAATGGGATCCCATATCCTAACCTAAATTTTATGTAAGTTTAACTCTTATTTTTTTTACAAGCTTCCTAATAAAGTTATGGTATTTTCACTTGTAAGTTTTATTAAAGATTAGTATGTGTAGTTTTCGTTAATGGTCCAAAAGTCTAGAGTAGTTGGGTCATTATATAAGCGCATTGGCAACTACGTTCGCCTTTCCTGGGTGGTATAGGATTTCGCAGTCATAATCCTTTACTAACTCCAACCACCTGCGCTGCCTCATGTTGAGCTCCTTTTGAGTAAAGAAGTACTTTAAACTCTTGTGGTCCGTATAAATCGCGCACCGTTCTCCGTAAAGATAATGGCCCCAGATTTTTAATGCAAAGACCACCACTGCCAACTCCATATCGTGAGTTGGATAGCGTTGCTCGTACTCCTTCAACTGTCGTGAGGCATAGGCTATCACCTTGTCATTTTGCATCAGCACGCAACCCAATCCTTGCTTTGATGCATCACAATAGACAACGAACTTATCGTTGGGTGTCGGTACACTAAGTGCTGGTGTTGAGCAAAGCTTATCCTTAAGCAATTGGAAGCTTTCTTCACACTTATCATTCCAATTGAATCTTTGTTGTTTTCGGGTCACGTTGGTGAGCGGAGTGGCTATCTTAGAAAAGCCCTCTACAAACTTCCTATAACAACCTGCTAACCCAAGAAGGCTTCTTACTTCAGATGCGTTCTTTGGTCTGGGCCAATCCTTCACGGCCTCCACCTTTGATGGGTCTACTGCAACTCCATCTTTTGATATAATGTGCCCGAGGAACGCCACTTGCGAAAGCCAAAATTCACATTTCTTGTACTTGGCGTAGAGTTGATGCTCCTTCAATCGCGTCAAAATCAACCTCAAATGTTACTCGTGCTCTACTTCATCCTTGGAGTATACTAAGATATCGTCGATGAACAGAAAAACGAATTTATCTAAGTAATCCTTGAAGACCCTATTCATTAAATCCATAAATGCGGCTGGTGCATTGGAAAGACCAAATGACATAACCAAGAACTCGAAATGTCCATAACGAGTCCTAAAGGGTGTTTTAGGAATATCTTCTCCTTTTACTTTGAGCTGATGATACCCGGACCGTAAATTGATCTTTGAAAACACAGTCGCACCTCGGAGTTGATCAAACAAATCGTCGATCCGAGGTAGCGGGTACTTGTTCTTAATTGTTACTTTGTTCAGCTCACGATAGTCTATACACATCCGCATACTTCTGTCCTTCTTCTTCACGAATAGCACCGGGGATCCCCATGGCGAATGGCTCGGCCTAATAAAACCCAAGTCTAGGAGTTCTTGTAGCTGCGTCTTTAACTCCTTGAGTTCCGTAGGTGCCATCTGATATGGTGCCTTAGAGATAGGCTCGGTGCCTGGTACTAATTCTATCGTGAAGTCTATTTCCCGAGTTGGCGGCAATCCTGGCAAGTCATTGGGAAATACTTCTGGAAATTCTTGTATAACACGGACATCTCCAACCTTAAGTGGTGTCTCCCTTTCCACATTCGTGATGCTGGCTAAGAATGCTTGACATCCCTTTTCCATCATTCTTTGAGCTTTGAGACATGATACCAACGGGGTGCGTAATCCTGAAGCTTGTCCCATGAAGCATAGTTTCTGGCCGTCAGGAGTCTCGAACATCACCTTCTTGCGTTTACAATCGATGGTTGCGCCATGCCGTGCTAGCCAGTCCATGCCTAGTATTACGTCGAAGTCCTTGATCACTAGTTCTATTAGGTCTCCTTCTAGTTCTATGTCCTCAATCTTGATCGGTATGCCTCGTACTATCCGTGATGATAGAACTACTTTGCCCGAATGCAACTCGATTACAAACCTAGTTCTAAATCTTTCACAAGGTTTGTCTAGTTTTTCTATCATTCCTAACGAGATATACGAATGAGTGGCTCCCGAATCAAATAATACAGAACATAAGTTATTGAGGATAGAAACCTGACCTGTGACCACCTTATTGCTAGCATCAGCCTCTCCTTGGGTTAAAGCAAAAACCCTAGCAGGAACCATCTTATCGTCCTTCTTCCCTTCTGGCTTTCGCTAAGGACAATCTCTTTTCTGGTGTCCTTCCTGACCACAGTTAAAACATTCCTTGGTGTTTGTGTGGCATTCACCAGGATGCTTCTTCTGACACTTAGCACATGGCGGGTATTCCACGTAGCCCGGCCTATTCCCCCCATTATTTGTCCGTGCCCTCTTATCGCTGTTAGATTGCTTGTGGTCAAGATGCCTTCTCTTCTGACCGTTACCGTTGTTGCCTGACTGATTGTTGCCATTATAGTTGCTGTTCCGACTGGTCTGAGGATGACTCTGCTGTCTAGGTTCAGGCTTACAGGATTCCTCTTTACTTACATTAGCCTGCAACCTCTCTACTTCTATTGTCGTTTCAAGAACGTCGGCATATGTAGTATTCCTCGGGTTTGCTAACTTAACCCCCATCTCTATCTTCGGTCGAATTCCTCTAACAAACTTGTTTACCCTCAGAAAATCGGTTGGAACCATCTCAGATGCGAACTTAGCTAAGCGGTCGAACTGGCGAGCATACTCTGCCACTGATAATGTACCCTGCTTCAAGTTGGCAAACTCCTTAACTCTCGTAGCGAATACAGCTGAATTGTAGTACTTCTTGTGGAAGAGCTCCACAAATCGAGTCCATGTCATGGTGGCAACATCATGCGATTGCTGGACCAAGTCCCACCATATCTTTGCATCCTTCTTGAGCAATGACGAGATGCAGGATATGCGATCTGCATTACTGAGATTCATGTGCGTCAGAATTGGCTCGACATTCCTTAGCCACACTTCTGCCTCAAAGCGGTCTGTAGTCCCTTCGAAGTTTGGAGCGTGCTGTTTGCAAAACCTTTCATACATTGGCTCCATGTTCGGTACTGGATATGGCGCGTAGTTCGTCACTGGCCATCCCCCATACGGACCAATTTGTTAGGGTGCTGGGGCCATTTGATGTGGCTGCGGCTTCGGCGGAGGCTGAGGCTGAGTTTGAGGCTGAGCCTGTTGTCGTTGCTGCTGCAAAAGTTCCTCGACTTGTTGTCGCAGTCTGGCGATCTCCGCAGTGTTGTCAGCTGGCGGTGCTGGTGCGTTGCAGCGGGCAGTAGCACGCACTCCCCTTCTGCGAACTGGAGGGGCTTCATTGGTTGCTGGGACAGCGTTGGAGGCGTTTCCGTTGGTGCGTGCAGATATTCGGAGGGACATCTTCAACAAAGTTCTAACAGTCGAGAACATGTTAGAACTTATCCTAATAGGCTCTAAGGCAAAACTTATTCTAAAACAAACATATCTCGGACCTATTTATTATGACTTCTTATGAAAAATTATATAAGTCTTTATTTATTATTTAGAGTGGGTTTCTATACTTAGAAAAACAAGCCATCTTTATTTTCTAAGTCTGTTTCTAATTATCCTATATGACTTAATTCTCAGGCTCGAAACTCATCTTTGTTCCAAAGTTAACCATATTGAGGGAGGGCTGGGACCAGTAAAATCGTTCCCACTACTATGGCCCCCTAACTCTCAATAAGGAAACTTGGTTCATTGATTTGTATCCACCCTCACCGAACTTAGTCATTATTCATTTTATTTATTATTTATTATGATTACGAAAATAAAATCAAACTCATACATGATAATAAAATAACATGATATTAAGTTGGAAAAGCGTTTTTCACTTATTACAACCATAAAACAAAGAAATAAATAAAACAAACAATGAAAACTAACTATTCTAAAAATCAGGATCTGAAACATCCGACCCTTCATCTAGCATATCATCATCCAGTTCTTCATAATCCTCATTGTCTTGAGCCTCAAAATTTCCTCGGGGAAGATTCAAGAAGATCCTATATTTTTGCTCATTAGTGAATTGAAACTCTAAATTATAGGTGAACTAAAGTATGAGAATAATATCTTAGGGCTACTTGTAAGTCATCATCAATATTCATAGTCTCCCATATTTCTTTTAAAGTTGAAATTACTGAAGGAAAATCTTTTGAAAGCCTAATTACTAGGACATATTGTTCTACAGCTCTCATCATGATTTTCTTAGTAATCTGAAGATGGTCTATCTCCTTGTGGAACAAAATCAATCTCCCAGAGATTTTCTCTAGTGTGCCTATGGTATTTCTTGGTTCCCTTATTCTCTTTAAAGCCTTAATGGCTCGGATATCCTCATTGCTTAATGCTCCATTCATACTTAACTGAAAACATAAACACTAAAATTGTTAGCTATACTCATAAGCAAAATAACTATAACTTAAATACTTACTTGGCGGTCAGATTCGGAGCTTTGAGTGTGTGTATCGAGGAGAACTTCATGCGATGGAACCGTTGCTCTGATACCAACTGTAATGACCCAACTACTCTAGACTTATGGACCATTAACGAAAACTATACATAAACACTAATCCTTAATAAAACTTACAAGTGAAAAGACCATAACTTTATTAAGAAACTTGTCAAAAATAAAAGTTAAACTTACATAAAATTCAAGTTAGGATATGGGATCCCATTGTTTTAAAATCAAAACATGACATAATTAAAAAGAGATTTACATAACAAAATGCGGAAAAATACATGTAAAAACCATAAGAAAAAAAACTACATCCTTGAATTGAAACGCTCGGCTCTTGAATCCATTCCGCCTCAATACACATTCTCCAAGCTTCCAAGAACCTTTCCCGCCACTAAGACTATTTTCCTGCACATATAAACAAAAAGGAGTGAGCCTAATGCCCAGCAAGGAAAAATCTAACACAAATTCCATATACATAAATTTCATAAAAAATATAAAAACATAACATAACACTTGCAAAATAATTAAATTAGGTGAAGAAAAACTCTTGGAGGCGTGAGGTTTCTCTCTAAGCTGCTCCATGGAGAGACGTAAGAGAGTACACCAGAAGCCAGTTTCAATCAACAATGGCAATGTGGACAAGGATGGCGACGAGAGTAGACATGTGGGCATGGGTGGTGAATCGGTTGTAGTCGACGATGATGCTCTTCCAGCTGGGACGGAGGATGTTTTCAAGGACTCGATGGCAGAATTTCCAGAGATTGGAGGGTCGGTGAAAGGTGATTTGATTAGTGATAGGGTGGATTTGGCCCAGCCTGGTTGAAGATGGAGTGAGCAAGAAGGAGATCTTAATGATTATGCTAATCAAGCTAAGGATAAGTGGGCATCATTCAAAGATCTGTTGCCGAACCAAGGGGGTGCTTGGTTACAATTTGAGGAGCCATTAGTTCAGGATGGTCATCGGATTGCTCAGGTGGATTTAGAAGAAATCGCGGTTGAAACATCT
The DNA here is from genome assembly GCF_963169125.1 of Humulus lupulus. NCBI lineage: Eukaryota > Viridiplantae > Streptophyta > Magnoliopsida > Rosales > Cannabaceae > Humulus > Humulus lupulus. Next base: position 107,501,280 of record NC_084798.1, on the reverse strand, counting down.
AATTGGAATTCTGCTGTAGTGTGTACGGTTTTTGGTGCTAACCCCCCGTTCACCGTTTTTGAGGGTTTCATCAAGAGAATGTGGGGAAAACTGGGTATAGAGCGAATAGCGAGATTAAATGCTGGCCATACGTTGGTCAAGTTCAGGGACGAAACGACTAGGGATCTGGTACTAGAAAATGGAGTTTTGCACTTTGATAGAAAACCAGTCATTGTTAGGCCATGGACAGCTGAGTTAGATCATTTGAGGATGATTAAATCGGTCCCAGTTTGGGTGAGGTTGCCCAGTTTGGGGCTTCAGTATTGGGGAACCAAATGCCTTAGCTCTTTAGTTAGTACTCTTGGCAAACCAATCATGGTGGATAAGGTTACAATGGATAGGTCTATGATGCAATTTTCTAGAGTTTTAGTTGATATTGACATAGCTGATGAGGTCCCGAAATCCATTCAGTTCTTGAATGAAAGAGGTCAATTAATGGAACAATTTGTTGAGTTTGAGTGGCTACCCACACAATGTAAGCTGTGCAAGGTGTTGGGTCATACTGAATCTTTATGTAATAAGAAAAAAGATGTAGTTTGGAGACCAAAAGATCAGTTAGTTAATGGATCCAAATTGGATAATTCGTTGGAGGAGACTACAAGGGGAAATTCTGTGGTGCACAAGGTGGCTAGTTCTTCAGCGCCAGGTACAGGAGAGGGGGACAAGACTAATTTGCATGACAAGGCACTGAAAGGTTCACAAGTTCAGACAAATACAGAGATGGGTGCAGTTTATTTTAACCAAGTTTCCAAAGGAGACCAGGTGTCTGTTGACCGTGGTTCAGCTAGTATGGTAGAAACAGAAGGAGAGTGGATTACTCCTAGGAAAGTTGGGGGGAAGAAATCGCTGGCTTATAAGGCTCAGAACAGGGTAAAAAACACTTATAATGTCTTACTAGATAAGATTTGGGAGGATGCGAATTTGGCTTTGCTTGCAAACAAAAAATCTAATGGTAGAGTTCCAAATTCTTAGCTGGAATGTTCGGGGTTTGAATAAGAGGGAAAAACAGAGATCCCTTAGTGTTTTTTGTCGAATAAATAAGATTGGTTTGGGTGCTTTTCTTGAAACCAAGTTAAGAGGTGAGAAAGTGGAGGATATGATGAGTAGGTTTTTTGATGGGTGGAATTATTTTAAAGGTTCTCTTTGTGAAGGTAGAATCTTGCTGGTTTGGAGAAGTAGTTTGCTTTTTGTTGACGTTATTCAAGAGAGTGATCAAATTGTTCATACTGTTATCAAGGAGCATCATTCTAAGAGGGTGTACTGTGTGACATTTGCTTATGGGCGAAACTTGGTCCAGGAAAGAGCTCAGATGTGGCTTGACTTATCTTGCCTTAGTTTCCCTGTTGCTCCCTTAGCATCATTCAACACTGTTTTTGAGTTTGAGGACAGAAAAGGGGGTCGGTCAGTTACTTCTGCTGAGTTGGTTGATGCTCAGAGATGGCGTGGTCATGGGTTAGCTGATGAGCTCGGTTCAATTGGTTCTCAATATACTTGGACTAATAACCAAACAGCTGATGCTAGGATTTATTCCAAAATAGATCGGGTTTTTAAAAATGAGGAGTGGCTTGACCTCTTTCCTGCTTCAGTGGCCGTCAAACAGTGGGACATGCTATCAGACCACTGCTATTGCATTATTAAGTTGTTTCAGGAGGTCTTCACTGGGTTCAAACCTTTTAGATTTTATAACATGTGGGTGGAGCATAATAAATTTAAGTCTACTGTTATGCAAAGTTGGCAAAAACCAGTAGCTGTGGGAGGTTTTACTGGTGTGTTAATGAAACTTCAGAGACTTAGCCATGTCTTAAGGAGGTTTAATAAGTCTGATTTTGGTGATGTTGAGAGCAACTTCCAGATGGCTAAAATGTTGTATAACCAGGCCCAAGGTAACCTCCAGTAGGATCCTTTTTCTTCTGTGTTTCAGGCTGAGGAAAAGCTGGCGCTTGAGGCTCTAGTTCAGAGTTCCAAATTTTATGATAGTTTTTTGAGGCAAAAATGTAAAGTTAATTGGCTCAAATTTGGGGACGATAATACAGCGTATTTCCATGCTTGTTTGAAGCAGAGGAAGGAAATAAATAGAATTGCCTCTTATGTTTTTGACAATGGTCAGCTTGTTGAGAAGTATGAGGAGGTGGTGGATCATTTCTTACATCATTTTAGAAATGTTTTGGGCAGTCAAAGTAAGGCTTCGGGTTCTATCCACATGGATTGTTTTGTTCATGGTAATATCCTTTCTTTAGAGCATTAACTGACTTTAGTTAAACCGTTTACCAAGAAGGATGTTAGAAATGCTATGTTTAGCATAGGATCTATAAAGAGTTCGGGACCGGATGGATATGGGTCGGGTTTCTTTAAAGCTATGTGGAATGAGATTGGTGATGAAGTTTCAGAGGCTGTTTTGGGTTTCTTTCAGCAAGGCATTCTTCCTAAAAAACTGAATAATGCTCTGTTGTCATTGATTCCAAAAATTGCTAATCCGACGAAGGCTGTGGAGTATAGGCCCACTGCTTGCTGCAATACTTTGTATAAGTGTATTTCTAAGATGATGTGTGAGAGACTCAAAAGGGTACTTCCTTTTCTTGTTCATCAAAATCAAGGGGCGTTCATTAAGGATAGGCTTTTAGCGCATAACATTCTTATTTTTCAGGATATCCTTAAGGGTTATAAAAGAAAACATATTTCCCCTAGATGTGTGATGAAGGTCGATCTCAGCAAGGCTTATGACTCCATTGATTGGCATTGTTTAGAGGCGATTCTTACTGTTATTTGTTTCCCGAAGCAATTTATTAACTGGATTTTGGTGTGTTTAAGAGATGCTTCTTATTCTATTTTGCTTAATGGTAGAGTTCAGGGTTGTTTTACGGGTAGGAGGGGGCTGAAGCAAGGAGATCTAATCTCTCCGCTCTTATTTGTTCTAGTTATGGAGTTCTTCACTAGGATGCTTATTCGAGCCACTCAAAACAGGGATTTTAAGTTTCACCCTCGGTGCAGGAGATTGAATCTGGTGAGCCTTTGCTTTGCGGACGATCTTGTGATATTTTGCAAAGGTCATAATGCTTCTGTTCAGGTTATAAAGCAGTGTTTTAATGAGTTCAGTGAGGTTTCTGGTTTGACAGCTAATTTGGACAAGTCCAGAGTTTACTTTGGGGGTTTAACAGAGGTAGAGACCAAGGATATTTTAAGAGATTTGCACTTTGCTGAAGGTGATTTCCCCTTAAAGTATCTAGGTGTTCCGCTAAGACCTACAAAGTGGAGGGCGGGGGATTGCGCTACTATTATTCAAAAAATTCAGTTGAAGCTTTTCCATTGGTCTAATCGGCATCTCTCATATGCTGGAAGAGCTCAGCTCATTCAATCTGTTCTTTTGGCAATTAGATCATTTTGGATGAGTATTTTTCTCCTCCCTAAGAGTGTAATTAATGAGATTGATAGCCCGTGTAGGAGATTTCTGTGGGGAACCAGCAAAGGGAACGATAACAGAAGTAAGCTTCACCTCACAGCTTGGCACCAAGTTTGCTTGCCTAAATGTTTGGGGGGTATCGAGTTCAAGGAAGGGGCCAATTGGAATATGGTTCTTCTTGCTAAGTATATTTGGGCTGTGTCTACTAAACAAGATATTCTTTGGGTTAAATGGATTGATTCTGTTTATCTTAAAGGACAATATTTTTGGGAGTACAATAATCAATCTGACGTGAGCTGGTATTGGCGTAAGCTAATCAAGATGAGGGCATTCATAAGCAAGGAGATGATAGATAAAGCTATAGTAAACAGCAAATTTAAAACCAGTAAGTTGTATTTTCAGCTGATGAATAGAGATAAGGTGCCTTCGGCTTCTGTTATTTGGTGTAGCTTGTCCTTGCCTAAACACAGGTTTATTCTTTGGCAAGCTTCCTTGAAGCATCTATTAACCAGGGACAATTTATTGAAGTGCCATTTGCAGCTGACTTCTTACCTGTGTCCAATTTGTGAAGTGCAGCAGGAGTGTCATGAGCACTTATTTTTTCAATGTCAGTTTGCTTATCAAGTGAGGAAAGGTGTGGCTAGCTAGCTGGGAAGTTTGATTTGGCCTGCTTGTTTCCAGGATTGGATTAGGTGGATGGAGGGGAAGCCGAAGAGTCTTCAGCAGAAGATAGTTGCTGCTGGGTTAGCTGCTTCTATGTATCTGGTTTGGTGGAACAGAAACCAGTGTGTTTTTAACTCCTTTTCGATGTTTGTTTGCAAGGCTGTTTCTCTGGTTCAATATAGTATTAAGGCTAGAGTTTCTAGTTTGTCTAAGGCTAAGATGAAGAGCACTGATATTGTTTTTCTTAGAAGCCTGAATCTGTTGTAATTTTCTGTTTGCTGGGCTCTTTGTGAGCTGTTTTGTAGGTTGTCTCGGTTTGCTGGGCTCCTTTTGAGCTGTTTCTGTTTTTGGGATCTTTGTTAGCTGTTTTTGTATTTGGTTTGGTTTGTTAATAATATTATTTGTTCATAAAAAAAAACGTAACACTTGCATCACATACATACTATAATGGCCATTATTAATTGGGATCCCATAGACTAAACAAGTCATATGCCCATTAGATTAGTGGGGTCTTGCTAGCTAAGCAAGTCATATGCCCATAATCTATATGGGGCTTGTTAATCATATAGGTCATATGCCCAAGCCTACAAACATATTTAACATAACATATTTCATAAAATAAAAACCATAAGATAACATATAAAAAAAAACATATAACATATAAATTCTATCCTATTTTCCTTACCAAAATACCGGGATATGAGGACAGAGTTGGGACTTTGGAACACTCCTAAAAACCATTTATGAAAGGGTGAGTCTATTGAAGAAAAGAGATGAAGGAACTATACCATTAAAATATACTTACCAAAACCTTGTGCTCAAGAACTTAGATTTCCTAACCAAAATAAGAATAAGATTAGAAGGCTGAGTAGAAGACTATGAGAACTTAAATAAAATAATATCAATGAACTAGAGTGTGGAAATACCTTGAAGACTTGTAAGACCAATCTAAACCTTGAACCGAAATGCTATAAAACCTTACTTCCCAAGTGTTTGATAAGCTTATGATGATCAAGCTTATGATTCCCAACCCAAGTGTTTACACTCTCACACTCACCTAGCAACTTGTAGGCTCTGAACTTAGAGTAATAGATGAATAATGGCTGGGTACTAGGTCCTATTTATAGAGTTTAGGAATGATAAGATCTCATTTAACTTGAATAAAATATGGCTTTTTAAGTGAAAATAATTTGAATTATCGTTCAGCAGAGGCTGGAGACTCGTTCAGAAAGGTGCTGGACTTATCAAGAGGTTGAAGGTTTGAATGGGAAACGATTTTGAAAACTTTCAAAAAGAGCTAAGAGGGGCGATATATCGCCCCCTGTAGGCGATATATCGCCTGGGCCAGTATGCCCGATGCAATCGTGCATCGTTTTGGGTTTTTCGTATCTTCATGCTACGATATATCGCCCCCTATAGCTGCGAGATATCGGCATACGCTGATTATTTAAACACAAAATTACACATTTTTAGCTTAATTTAAATTGAGTAAACAGCCTTGACTAATCCTTCCAACGTTTACAAAGCTGACTGACTGACCTTAGAGTATTCAAATTTTAGCCTTAATAAATTTAATCCTCAAAATACTTAATCATTAATAAACCCATACATAACATGTGCTATGATCTTATTGGTTCTTATTTAAACCTTATAGTATACTAAATATTATCCTCAATATCAGTCATATTAATCAAACCTTAGGTTAAATTTAATATTCTTAAACTATAGGTTAAACTTAGAAAATCTACAAGTTCTACTATGAGTGTCCAAATAAATCCCGGTCTGAACCAAAAATCCACGGTCATAAAGATAATTCTATTATTACTATTGTACAACTATCTAACTTAGCTACATAAAGTTCTTGGACTCTACATTGAAGAAGTTGGGCAAAGGAAGAGTGGCACCTGCTATAATGTGGAAGCGCAATCAGGCACTATAGGCTCCACTAGAAAGGTTGGCATGTTGGTTGGCTCGTGGCGTGATAATGTTAATCCCCCAAATCCCATATTTTTCAGCATAAATCTCCATAGTGCTGCTCGAAAAAGTACTAGCAGGCATTGTATGCCAAGAAACAGGTGCTAGCATGCTTGGAGTCTTATAAAATCTACAACTTCAGTAGTCGGTTTAGGTTTTGTCTCCACCAAATTACCCCATTGGTCACTTGCCTAGAAACCTATGGGTCCGCAAATGTTTTTTGGTTGGTCTTTTGTTTTTAACTCTTGGCACATCTGGAAAACAAATAGCAACAGTGTAACGCCCTGGATAAACAAGATCGTTACACTGTGTGTTTAAAATAGTGCATGACTTGCTAATCAACTCATTTAAATTAAAATGTGATCCTAAAGTCGTAAACAGGTTAGGTTTAAAAGATTTTGGTCATAAATGAATAATTTTCATTAAAATAAATGTTCAATAGACGGGATCCCAAAAACAGGGTTTAAAGGACATATTTACAAAATTTCCAAAAATTATATACAATCAAGGCCACTCTAATGGAAAAATACTCATTTTAGGTTTCCGTCCCTGTACAATCCCTCGACCTGGCGGATGAGCAGCTGACAATGTACACCTCGCCCCCAGAGCTCTCCAACTCATGGTTGAACCATCTTACCCTTGCCTTTACCTGCACCGTGTAGCACCCGTGAGCCGAGGCCCAGCAAGAAAACCATAAAATCATAGCAAAATCCATAACTATAATCCAACAATAACAATCAAATACTACATAGAACAATAAAAACGCATTCAACATATCATACCGGTCACCCACTCAGTGGTGACAAACAATGTATCACAAGCCATTCATCTCAGCATTTATCAAGCCCTAAGCATCAGATTTGCAATAATAAACACATCAATACTCACCAGTTAAACATAATCCACATACAATACTAAGGGTCGATGCCCTTAGGCCGCACCCTCTATTTAACCCACTGACTCTGGCTCACTTAGGCCATGCTCAGTGAATATATAGCTATCCTCAGCTCGTAGTGGCCGAGTCGCGTCCTGTGTGCAATCAAATATGGCAATCTTAGGCCGTTTATTTCATGATCACATGGCATATCATAATCATACTGCATTGTATTCAAATATAGGGAACCTTAGTCCCAACAGAGCCACATAAACGGCTGCAATATTCTTACCTTGAATTCCAAGCACGATCCTCAGTCTTGAGCCTTGGTGATGAACCTAGCCACAAGGGTCAAGAGTAACCATCACCTTCCAACAAAAATAAATTCCTATGAGACAGAAACTAGCCTCCAGGACCTCAATTTCTACTAAATCGGGTAGTAGACATTGTCCCGAGCACCTAGGTTCAAACCCCCGAGCCCTAACAATTCTTGAAGCAATTCCAAGGCTAAAATTCTCAGGCGGGTCGTGACTTGGCTTAGTGAGTCACGACTTGCCCCCAAGTCAGAGAGCATCCCAGGTCAGAAGGGCCACATATGCCACGACGCCCCCTGGCTAGGTCGCGGTGCGCCCCCTTTGACCTAGAAAAATTATGGGTTTTCCTCCTCCTTCTCCCAGCCAAGAACACCAAAGATAAGCCCATAATTTCTTTAACCAACCTCCCAAAATCAACACTAACCAACTACGAATTTGAACACATAATCACATATTTCCATCCTATAATCCCCAAAAATTAAACAGGAACTAACACTCCTATACGGACACAAGAATCACAGCTATATCCCCTGAAATTTCAACTCAAATCCCCAATCAAAACAAAAACAACTAACGCTTATAATTCCATCCAAATTCAGCTAGAAACTTTAAAGATGATGTTCTAAAGTCTTACCTCAATTTATAGCTCAATTTCCCAGCTCAAGTTTCCTGGTTAATAAGCCTCAACTCCACAAGCCTTCCCTTCAATTTAGCTCCCGAAATTTTCCCTTCCTCGCCTTTGAACCAATTGAGAGAGAATGAGAGAAAGAAGAATGTGAGGGAGAAAGAGTTGGAGACTTCTATTTTTTTTCTTTTCTGCTTAGTTCTAGATACCTTTCTGAGTATATCCATAAACATGGGAAATGAGTATTTTACCCTTCCAAGGTTTTATAATCATCAAATGGCCCTTAGGGGTAAAAGGGTCATTTTGCTCCCAATTCTCGCTAATTCCTCGAGTGTTCCTAATATTTACCAATTAAATCCCATCATCCAATTAACAACGAATTATTTAACCAACACCTAATAATACCCAATATATTCTCTAAATTCCCGAAAATACCCCTAGGCTTCCCCGAGCTGGGTATAAATCCCCACCGTGACTATTTCGCCAATCCGCTCCCTAGGATCGTCTCGAGCCATATGCTGCGAATATATCCACATAATAATGTGATCACAAAAATTTATCATATATAATCATATTTATGCCCTCACCAGCCAAAATTACAAATATGCACTTGTAAGCTAAACATGGTCAACATGCACATTTAATACTCATAAACATGCATTTATTCATATCCATATAATCATATAATCATGCATGCCACATAATCATGCATTTAATCATTTATTCACATAAATATCAATTATACCGTCCCAGCACACTAATCTAGGCCCTTAAGCCTTATTAGCAAATTTTGGGTCATTACAACTGTCCCATCCTTATAACAATTTCGTCCTCGACCTCTTACTAGAGTGTAATTCTTTGACCATACCTCCTGAGTCTAGTTCTTTACCTTTTATCCTTCAATAACACTCTTACTAGAGTGTCAATCTTGTTCCATAATATCTTGTCTTATATCTATAATTTTTATTAACCTTTCCTTGCACAATGACTCTGTTGAAACCCCAGGGTCTCCTTATCACATCAGCGGTAATTTTCCTGTTTTGTCATTGACACCAGTAATACTTATAAGTCAACACCCACCCTAGGGTAAGGATAACTTTTAGTTCCTCAGCCTAAACCTTGGTACAATCTCAAAACTCCTTTTAAATCGGGAGTTGAAACCCCCCTTTCTTCCGCAGAATATCTTACACTTTCTTGTCTGCAATATTTAGAGAATAAAAATCTCCCGTCTTTGAACTTCATGTTCCGATACTTGAATCTTATGAACTCTTATGTGATTTTAGATAGGCAGATAATCCTGCCTTAATAATTCTAAGAACCTCATTGGTTTCCCCCGAGCCAATACTGAACCATGATACTCGCTGTCTTTCATTTCTTTACATAGATTAGTACCTTTTGCTTTTTATCATACCATATCTTATGCCAGGTCACCCTAGCCATAATCTGGCATTCATCACTGTGACTACTTCATCAAGGGACTATAATTTTCTTAATATCCCAAACACTTGCACATTCAATGCATAATTCTTTAAAATAACCATTAATTCTTTCGATTTCCATTCTATCTGTAGACACCCAATACTTCTAGGTTCCAACCTTAGTCCCTTCGTTCTCCATTTCCTTTCTAGAGCTTGGAAAAATTAAAGGGTCTTAACCCGGCACTAACAATTACCATGTCGCGTCACCCATTTACACAAACCAAAGTGTGTTAATTCAATCTGCTGAGTTGCAACGTACCATGTCCAATCATATTACTTTTAGTCTAATGTGGTCAACTCTTACGATCCACCCCTATACCCTTTTACCTTCCAATGGATGAATATCATATCTTAAAATCCATTTAAACTCCCTGGTTACAATATGCCTTAGGAGGTAGTACGATGTTCATTTAGGATTTCCATCTTAACACTAAATTCCATCCGATCTTCATATCTTAACTCAAACTATGGTGGTAGGGTTCTTCATCACTTCCACAAGATCCTCATTCTGAATTTCATGGTCCATAGGGATATATTCGTCCACAACCCATCGCAGGTACTATATCACTCTCAATCGTTACCTTGTCTTACCTTACTGTAACCCGTGGCGTCTTATCCAACCGACACAGATCTTTCCAAGTTAGGGGGTCAGCTTCCAAATAAATTTTTCCCTTGTGCAGTCAAGGGTTTCTAACATGAACCGTCCATTAATTCTTACTGGATCTTGGTCTTAGGATTATTCCTCTACAAATGACAAAGCGCTCAAATCCCTTACACTATGCATTCACTGTTAACTTAATGTTCCATGTATATCGGCCATGCTCCCATTCTTCCACCTACCGCAAGGCACAAACCATCAGTCCCTAAGTCTATATCTGGGCGTGTCTGAACCTTTGATGCACTGCTTATAGTTTAATGTTAAAAATAAAGACAAGGTCCTTCACATTACCCTTCCGTATCCATCCATTACACAAAGGTTCCTATACCACAAGGTGTTAATCAATCCTTATTCTGTCTTCAGAAAAACTGATACAAAATTATCCATTCGGTCTAACATTAGGTTCTTGTGTCATTCCAATCTCTTGTGGAGCTACCTTCGAAGATAATTCAGGTAGTAGATGACATGTCCACCGGTCCCATTGTGATTCCTATCCCTCAGGCGTTCTTCAGTAATTTCTTTGTGGCTTTTGATTGAATTTCTTCACACTTGATCCCTTCTCTTCTTGTAGCATGACCTTGAATACCCTTGGAGAAATCGAAGTTGATACCTTCTGAAGCCTTACCTGTAACCCTGCTTCTTTAGTCTTAGTGTCATCAATGTAGTAGTCGTCCGCATTCTGCTTCTAACTGAGGAGTAGATCAACACATCCCTAACAAACATGGATGTGCCTTATCCATATTGTTCCTGTACTCTCTGCTTATCAAACTTACCTGTGTTGTTGAAACATAAGTAAGTTAAGAACCTTTACTGATAATCCATCACACCCAACTTGGTACAAGTAATAATTCCTGAAATGTCTCTTTCCTTGATCCTCAGCTGGTAATAACCAGATCGACGATCAATTCTTGCAGACATTATCCTGTCTTGTAACCAGGTATTTAAACTCTTCATCCTTAACAGGTGATGTCAACGAATTCCACGATACGATGCTCCTTCTAATCCAATCCTGGGACAAATACTTCTTCAACTGAACCAGTAATACTTTCTGGCAAACTAATACAATTCTTCATACTGTCCCTGATACCGAATCTGTCCATAGCCAATTCCTGAAGCGTACCCAACAACTCCTTACATACCCATCTAAATCCCTACTGACCAACTCAGTTTCCATTCAGTCCAACTAATATACTCCAAGTGATGTCCCCTATAATCCATGGTTGTTCCTTATCTAACAAATGAACCCTCACTCAAGCTCATATCAGGGCTCTCATATTATGAGCTCAATCACCTTCACTACGAACCCCCCCCCCCCCAATTACTACTTGCGTTCCAATTCTTGTTTTAGAAGTTTCTAATTAATTCCCAACAAGAACTACTATCTCAAGCCCTTTGTGCAATAGCCTTTAGACATACACTTCATATCTGATTCTCTCCTGAGAGATATGCAACACCAAACTCTTTCAGCTGGTTATATAACCAAGAACGAGGACTATTAAGTCAACTTGTCACCTCTGAGGAACTAGCCTTGGGCTTCGAATGTAACAAGGCACTCCAGTCTTCCTTTCTCTAATCCTGGGCAATCCCTAATCCACCCTAACGTACTGAACTATTCCATGTGAATAACGTGTCCTTACCTGGCATCTTTCCAGATGGCATCTCCTGCTTCTGATGCATACTAAATAGCTTCACTAGGCCTCATGACTGTCCTGACGGCTAACCTGTAAACTATACCCCTTCCTATCTAAACCAGGAGCCATAGAACTGTCAGGGATCCTTTTGTTCTGAATACTAAGCATCTGCCCTTACTAAATTCCAAAAATGAGAATATTGTCATCTGCATTTCTTACCCTACGGCATTCGCACTCCATAGCTCATTCCTTATATCTTAAATAACATGGCCCTCCCTACTGCCCAAGCGCAGATGAAAATCTCCTGCAATGGAGCGACCCTGATGCTCTGGGTCATCCCAGAGATTAATCCTTAAATGAATCATCATTTTTTACTACATCCGCTTGTATCAACTTCCAAAGCGGATTGAACAACCCACCAACTTATTGACATCTTCTGTCATTGTTTTACCATTTTAAACCAAGTTCATAAACTCATTAGTCTCTGGAGCTCCAACTACTTCATAGTAATCTCTTTTATCAAATCACTGTCTAAGTTCCTCCCAACCCATCATGTCAACATTTCGGGTCTGGGGTACCACTACCCAATACTTCCGGCCATCCTTCTGCCACAAATACTTGGCACAGCTACTCTATCGTGACCTATCATCTCCATAATATCAAGGATGGAATTTGCTGTGCCCATCCACTATTCAATTATTGAGCAAATCAAAACCCACCTCAAAACTAGAGGATAATGCCTCTAAAGCCTTCCATATAGTAATTCTTATCTGTTTGTACCTTCAAGTTAAACCAACACTGGTACCCCTACTGTCAGAATATACAAAGCAGCTCTTTCCATACCAGAAACCACTGTTTCACCCATCCAATCTCCTCTATCAGACCTCATAACTTTACTCACATACCAGCGAACATTTGCTACGAATTTTAGGGGCAGATGGAGGATTCCAACCCTAACTATCATTTGCAACCCTGACTAGAACAATACCAGGTCCAATTAACCATTCTGAGCACATACAATCTGAATGAATCTTCCATCACTGACTAAACCCCTCAGCCCTGATGTTCATATCCAAAACCATCCCATGGGTACGTCCAAAAAACCACAATAATCATTCACACATAAAGCTTAAAAAACACCAATCTACATTACTATGCATTAACTATCAAATTTCATTACTACCAAATTCACTCTTATTTACCATGCTTTCCATGTACCAACAAGCAAATAAAGCATATAAGTTCCATTTAAACAATAAATCACATGCAAACAATATACAAACTATTATCCAATTATTCATCCACATGCGATAGAAATTCTAATAAGCACATCACCCAGAAGTCAAGGGCCAAGCCCTATCAATATCTCATGCTCCCTATTAATCATACAAATTAATGCATTCATATTTCATTCAAGCATTTAAGCATATAATCTCATGTCTTCAATTACAAACCCTGAGTCGAGCTTGTCTTTAGCGGCAAGTGTACATGTCTAGCCAGTCTTTAGCACCCTTAAACCTAGAGGGCTCTGATACCAAGTTGTAACGCCCTGGATAACCAAGACTGTTACACTGTGTGTTTAAAATAGTGAAGGACTTGCTAATGAAGTCATTTAAATGAAAATGTGATCCTAAAGTCATAAACAAGTTAGTTTCAAAAGATTTTGGTTATCAACGGATAACTTTCATTAAAATAAATGTTTAATACATGGGATCCCAAAAATAGGGTTTAAAGGACAAATTTACAAAATTTCAAAAAATTATATACAATCAGGCACACTCTAATGGCAAAATACACATTTTATATTTCCGTCCCTATACAATCCCTTGACTATGGCGGACGAGCAACTGACAATGTACACCTCGCCGCCAGAGCTCTCCAACTCATGGTTGAACCATCTTACCCTTGCCTTTACCTGCACCACATAGCACCCATGAGTCGAGGCTCCGCAGGAAAACTATAACATCATAGCTAAGTGATTATATAGCTATCCTCAACTCTTAGTGGCCGAGTCGCGTCCTGTGCGCAAATATCAATTCCGGCACTTAGCCCGTTTATTTCATGCTCACATGGCATATCATAATCATATAGCATTGTATTCAAATATAGGGAACCCTAGTCCCAACATAGCCACATAAACATGTGTAGTTTTCTTACCTTCAATTCTGAGCGGAGGTGATAGAGCGGTCCCGATCACGATCCTTAGTCCTTAGCCTTGGCGATGAACCTAGTCACAAGGGTCAACTTCCAACCAAAATAAATTGCTAGGACATAGAACCTAGCATTAAATTCCAACCAAAATAAATACCTAGGAGACAGAAACTAGCCTTTGGGACCTCAATTTCTACTAAACTGGGTAGTAGAAATTATCCCGAGCGCCTAGGTTCAAACCCCCGAGCCCTAACAATTCTTGAAACAATTCCAAGGCTAAAATTATCAGGTGGTTCGCGACTTGCCCCTAAGTCAGAGAGCATCCCAAGCTAGAATGTCCACACGTGCCACGGTGCCCCCTGGCTAGATCGCGGTGCACCCCCTTTGACCCAGAAAAATTCTGGGTTTTCCTCCTCCTTCTCCAAGCCAAGAACACCAAAGATAAGCCCAGAATTTCCATAACCAACCTCCCAAAATCAACACTAAACCAACTACGAATTTGAACCCATAATCACATATTTTCATTCTATAATCCCCAATAATTAAACAGGAACTAACAGTCCAATACAGACACAAGAATCACATCTATATCCCCTGAAATTTCTACTCAACTCCTCAATAAAAACAGAACCAACCAACACTTATAATTCCATCCAAATTCAGCCAGAAACTTTAGAGATGATGTTCTAAAATCTTACCTTAATTTAAATCTTAACTTCCCAGCTGAAGTTTCCTGGTTAATAAGCCTCAACTCCTGAAGCCTTCCCTTCAATTTAGCTCCCAATGTCCTAGTCAAATGCCTAAGCTTTTGCCCTTCTTTTCCCATCCTAATCTTTGAACCAATTGAGAGAGAATGAGACAGAGAAGAACGTGAGGGAGAAAGAGCTGGAGACTTTTTTATTTCTTTTCTACTTAGATCTAGATACCTTTCTGAGTATATCCTTAAACTTGGGAAAAGACTATTTTACCCTTTCAAGGTTTTCTAATCATCAAATGGCCCCCAGGGGTAAAAAGGTCATTTTCCTCCCAATTCCCTCTAATTCCTCGAGCATTCCTAATATTTACCAATTAAATCCCATTATACAATTAACTATGAATTATTTAACTAACACCTAATAATTCCCAATATATTCTATAAATTCCCAAAAATACCCCTAGGCTCCCCCAAGACGGGTATAAATCCCCACCGTGACTATTTTGCCAATCCGCTCACTAGGACCGTCTCGAGCCATATACTATGAATATATCCACATAGTAATGTGATCAAAATAATTTATCACATATAATCATATTATGCCCTCAACAGCCAAAATTACAAATATGCCCTAATAAGCTAAACATGGCCCATATGCACATTTAATACTCATAACACATGCACTTATTCATATCCATATAATCAAATAATCACGCAGGCCACATAATCATGCATTTAATCATTTATTGACATAATTACCAATTATGCCCTCCTGGCACACTAATCAAGGCCCTTAAGCCTCATTAGCAAATTTTGGGTTGTTACAAACAGTTGCAACTAGATCAACTAAAGAATCATTGTTCTCCACTCTCCCACTGATTGGGACTCCGATCGAGAGAGTATCAACAATATCTAGTTGGAAAATGTATGTCTAGTCCTTGGGAAGGAATTTCATAATTCCTTGTTGTAAGTCCTCAACCATACGAAAATAATCCTGGTCGGGATTGAAAAGAAATTAATAGTGACGGTGTTAAACCCCTGTTCGAGAAGATAATACAAGAGTTCCTGATTCATGTAAAATATCTGATTGATTTTATTCAAGATCATCGACTAACATCTGTATTATTTTTGGTGATACGGAATAATCACTTCCACATTGATCACGTGCATACATCTGGTATGAAAATAAGTGGGAAGTGAGTCATTCGACACACATCATGTCTGGTTAAAAGAAAGTGTATTGGTTGAATATAATCAAGCGAGTGTATTCGACCATAAACATATTTGGATTTAGAAGGTAGTTGAAAAGATTTTCACAAATCTTTCCACTTACCTTTTAGGCGGGAAATTTTCCACCATTTTTTCCAGAAATGAAAATTGTACTTTCTCTCGAATTTATAGTTTCTCCAATAAATTGCAACAAATCAATCTTTCCTGAAGCCTAAAGTTCAATTTTCCAACACCCCTAAACAAGGTTTTTCTAGGAAAATCCCTACTTTACCAAGACAGTTCAAAAATTTCTATTGTTCTATCAAGAACATGAAGAACGCAGAGATGATTTTAATTATTCTACAACAAATTTTGTAAGGAAGAAAGTACAAATTACAATGATCTAATCGAAAACTACTTAAAAGATGATGTTGTGAAAGAATTTTTGAAGAAAGTTTCACGGATTCCAGGGAAGTAGAATTGTAGGTTCAATATTTATGAGAGTTCTTGAAGGAAAGAGAAAGTTCTGAGCCACCATTTTGCTGGAAATTTGGGTCTTGATTACCAAAGGATCGTAGTGGGGAAAATGCAATCTTTGAGCATCCTCGTTTGAGAAGGTAATTATTAGGTCTGTCATTTGAGGCACCTATGCTGGGAGCTGAACCAGCACACAAACTTCATTATCATGATTGACGGCTTGCTCGTCCATTTTGTGAGCTCCTCGATGTTCCTCCCAGGTGGGGTCCTCTTGAGATGGTCCCTACTTATCCATTCACGGGAGGAGGTCCATGTGCCATCGGCTGAGGGGCAGCTGGTGTTGGGCCTTGGTGCTACGGAGGTGCCCCCTACTTATTTTGGGGTTGAGCTCCTAGAGGAGCAGGTGCAGGGCATGCTCCACCCCTGATATATTGGTGAAGATGCCCAATCTTGATGAGGCTACCTATCTCATCACCCAGTTTCCTACATTCACTGGTGTTGTGACCAATGTCATTGTGGTACTTGCAAAAAATTTCGGCATCTCTCTTCTCCCTTTCCCTCTTGATGGACTAAGGTCTCTGGTAGTGGATTTGATGCTATGTGGCCACATATATATATATATATATATATTCTCTCAAGTATCGACCAAATTATTTTACTCGGAGTATTGACGTGAATATTTCTTCAATGGAGCTATTTTCACTTTCTTGCTCCCTTTGCCTTTACACCCACATTTGCTCCCACTCAGGCCTTCACTAAGTGTTATTGATTGAGAGGGAGCAACTACTTTAGTGTTGAATGCATGCTAAGAAGCACTGAATCCAATGGGAGTTGCTTCGTACCTGGTGGGCAATGCGTTGTAGGTAGCTTGTGGAGTGGTGGGGTTGTATTGTAGAGCACTCGTCACACTCATTTATGCATGAGTGTATGGTGAGAATTGAGAATTTGGCATTCTAGCCACTGGGATTGTAGGAGATGGAATGGAAATTTTTCCTCCAAAGGCTCAAATCTGGGCATCTTCCCATTGTATGTACTCTTGGGACAACGAATGAAATCATCGAGCCTATGGCATCCACGTCTTTGCAGGTCATCCATTAGTGCAGAACTTGGTCGTATACCAGCTTGCAATGCCATTAGTTGCTGACCATAATACACCATCCTGGTTCTTGTAGCTTTCTCCATAAAGCACTTAATGTACACTTAAAGGGTCTCAAATGGTCCTTGCTTAATGTTAACCAAGGGTTTGACCTCAAAGCAAACCCTCTGGGCTGCTATGAACTGTCTCTAAAACATGGAGGATAATTGGGACCAGGAAAGAATGCACCATGGTTGGTGCTTCTTAAACAACTCGTCACCTGCTCCCGTCAAGGTTAATGGGAAGCAATGGCGTCTCGTGTCCTCAGAGACAAGGTGCACGGACATCAACCTGTTGAACTTGGTCAGGTGATCGAATAAGTCTGTTGTCCCACTGTACGGAATAATATCTAGAATTTTGAGGCCTCTGGGCAATGGGGCTTCAACTATGTGTTGGGCACAAGACTCTCCATCTTCATCCTCGGAGTCTGAGTCATGGCCCTGCTTCTTTTCCATCTTTAAATTATCATTTTTTAACTCCCAAATTTTGCTTGGAGATGATCGTTGTTGGCACTTTGTGCCAGGTGTGCCCCCTGGTTGGGCATTGCATCTTTCCTCCGAGCATTCATGTTATCTCGAAGGTCTAGTTTAAGGTATCTCCTAGGGAGGTCCTCGAGTCCGACCTTGTTCTTTAGAGCATTTAGATTGTCTCGCAAGTCAGGTTGCGCGCGTCTATGGCAGCCATCCGTGGGAAATTCTACATCCATTTCCCCATCAAACTCGATGTAATTATTACTTACCTCTCTCCTATTGGAACTCAGCCTTGGGTTTCCCCGAGATTGCTCGGACACGAAGGGTTCTCTCTCTTGGGGCCTGACATGGTCTGTTGCGACGCACTTGAGCAGAAGGCCTTGGGCTCCTCAGGCATTGTGGGCCTGGAGGTGTCCTAAATCTTTATGGACTTCTTCAATGCCATGTACCCTCCTCAGAATGTTGAGGGGCTCGGAAGCCCGTCGAGTTCTCTTCTACTTTTTGCCAGCCTTAGCTCCTTCTCTCTCGTGAGTTGGGCATGTCGATGGTACTCTAGCTAGGTGCACAGGTTGCATGCCAGCTGTTTTTTTATGGCACGTCAGCTGGTTCTGCAGGTGGCACACTAGCTGGCTGCACAATTTGTATTTTAGCTTGGAGGTACACTTATAAGCCTTGGGCTACCAGTGTGGCCCTAATGGTATTCACCACCTCTTGTAAGGAAATAGTATTGTCCTTTTGTGCCTCCATTTCACATTGTTGGGAGGCAACTTGATCTTTCAACACCGCCGCTTCTGGTGGCTCTTCGGATTGAAATTATGTGGAGCAGTCAATGTCTCCATCACTTTCGTCATATCATTCATTATTTTCCACATTCGAAATATAGCTATAGAAGGCAGGCGAACTTGTTCTCCTCCCACGGAGGCAGGGAGGCCATCTTCAGGTAGAGCTCTCAATGAAAGCACCAAAATGTTGACTAGCTTTTATGATAACAACTAAATAAACAAAATCTTAAGGGAAAAGATATCGGAAGATAGATTTTTTCTTGGTTCAAGTTATTGACCAACCCTAGTCCACAAGTCACTTGTATTAGGATGCTTAAGAACTTGCACAACTCAAGTTCTCTATGTTTTTTAGGGAGCGTACAGGCTCACTATGAAAATAGGAATCGAAACCTTTACAATTTAAGTGCGAGCCATATTTATAGGCTGCAAGGACAATTAGAATCATTAATTGAAGATGTTTACAATTATCCTCTCTTAATTGGAGTTTGTTACATAATAAACACACATTCTATGCTTAAATGAGTTGGTGGCTCCAATGTATCTTGTTGGGCCTAATGTAAGGAAATTAAGCCCACAATTTTGATGGGGGAAATATCTCTATCATTGTCAGAGTTGTAGTTGTGGGACATCTACAACTCTGACAATGATAGAGATATTTGTACGGAGTGGACACCACGAATCATGTGACAGTAGGTGTCAAAAATATGTCTGTGGCCTGGGGTCAAAGTGCTTAGCACTTGGCTACCATTCTCCTCATTTGAAAGAAGGGTCTCACAAACTCAGAGGAGGTGATAAGGTAGAGATAGTTTGGAAGTTAGACTTGGAGC
The DNA here is from genome assembly GCF_963169125.1 of Humulus lupulus. Taxonomy (NCBI): domain Eukaryota; kingdom Viridiplantae; phylum Streptophyta; class Magnoliopsida; order Rosales; family Cannabaceae; genus Humulus; species Humulus lupulus. The sequence continues at coordinate 107,481,882 of NC_084798.1, read as the reverse complement.
AGCACAGTGCGACAGGGTCCTCGGGGAGTGATGCTTCTAGGAAGATGTACTCCTCCGGTGGGGCTGAACTATGGTGAAGAACCTTAATCACTGTTAACTTATGCCACATGTCAATCAGAGAAAACACAGGCAACATAATTTATTTCAAATATTTTTATTTTAAATAAGATATATAATAAATAAGAAAATATATAAAATAATTATAGATTCTCCAATAAGTCAAAATCTAAAGTTAGGATGTACAAATCTTTAGATTCTAATTTTAGCTTCTCCAAAAATTTTTTAAGAAACTATTTTTTATTTATTTACCAAAATGATTCAGTGTCTTGGATTATTTATCTTGCATGAACTTTTTCTATTTTAGCAAGTAATATTTACATTTAAATTTATAAGTACAAATATTAATAACAAAAACTACATCCTATAACTATCATATGTTTCCCTATAGTTTGACAGCTATTTTAGTGAGCATTGCTATGGGCACTATGGGTGTGCAACAACACCATATCTTGAATGGTGTAATTAAGTAAGGGGTCTCACGTATCTTACTTTAAATTAAAATATGTGGCACTTGATACTAAATTGCATCAGTATGCTATATAAAGTGGTGTTGGGAACCACTAACATAGTTTCTTTAAATCTGAGTGCTCATATTGATCGTTTGTTAGTTCATAGGAAATGTAATGCCCTACTTCCTTAGAGTTGTTACTAAGTGAGTTTAAAATTTTGTAATTAACTCGCTAATCGAGGTTTTAATATGAAAATGTAGTCATTTATTGAAAACATTAAGCGTTATACATTTGGGATTCCAAAATATGGTTTAGAAAATATATTACATCTCAAAATACATTTAGAGTCGACCTAAGTGACAACTCAACCAAATACATTATATTTTCCCAAAATAACCCTGGCTATGGCAACCAGGTAGGCCGAACATGTACCCATTGCTTCACGCTCTCCATACTCATGGTTGGTCGACCTTTCCTTTGCCCTAACCTGCACCATAGAGCACCCGTGAGCCGAAGCCCAGCAAGAAAACTTAACATAAAATAGATAACATATCCATATCTATCAACAACATATAACAAAGCAGCCAACAGGCTAAACACATAGCGGCCATGCCGTCCCAAGCGCTTTACCAAGCCCTCGATTTGCGGTCTTCACCGAGAGGATGACTCCAGCATCCTAGGAGGGTCTCGCCCTAATGGCTTGCACTCCACGTGATCATTGTCATTCCCTGCCCCTTGTCATACTTGGCTCTGCACTCCGCGTCCTCAATGTCGTTCCCGGCCCCTTGCCGTACTTGGCTTCCTACCGTTCTCGACCTTTGCCCTTCATCGTTTTTGGCCTTCGTCGTTCCCAGCCTTCGTCGTTCATTCACAAATATTCATTACATAGCATAAAATCAATAGATATTTAAACATATATTAAACATAAACAATAGGGCTACACCCTGCAATTCAATCAATAGGGTTCTGCCCTGCAATACAAGCAATAGGGCCACGACCTGCTCTACAGGTACAGCAATTTTCTTACCTTAAATCCAAGTGCTAGCAGCCATGCAAGCAAACACGACCTCCGAGAACGATCCTCTCCCGAGTCTTAGCGGTAACCTAGTCATAAACCACAAGTAACGTTCTCGTTACTAACCAATTCATAATTGTACCCCGGAACCAATCCCACGCTCTCAATACCTCTCATTTCCCCACATGAGGTGGTGAAAGTGTCTCCCCGAGCCCCCTAGGCCAAAGTCCTAAAAACACAAAATTCAAGGCTCTAAAAAATGGCCTAGCGCCGCGGCACAGCCCTACAGGCGTCGCGGCACCCAGCAGGGGCTTCCTATCCTGAATCATCCCAGCGCCGTGGCTCAAACCATTCCCCAAGTATATCCAAGTTCCAATTCGGCCCAAAACTCCAGATAAACAACATAACAACACATAAACACCATAATCAAACTCAAAAACACCTCCTAGCTCCAAATCACCTAGTGGTTTAAAATTCCCTAAAAACTTAAACCACACCAAAAACTCATTTCAAAATTCAAAAGAATCCCTACCATAAGGGGGAATTTGACCTTGAGCTTCCTCCATTCCCGCTCCAAGCTTAAATTCTCAGATTCCTAAGCTTAAATTCCACAACACTTCATCCCAAAACCCACAAACCAAAACACAATTAAGCTCACTAACAAAATACTTCCCAATAGAATTCCAACAAAGATGTTGAGTTGAAAGCTTACCCTTGAACTTAACTAAGCCTCTGAACTAACTCCCAGAATTCCAAGCCGCTAGCCCCCCATGTTCCAACCTTAAACCCTTGGATTTCTGGCCTAAAATGTTCAAAAACCAAGCACAATAAAGAGAGAATGTGAGCCGAACGAGAGAGAGAGAGAGATAAAGAAAGAGAGCTGAGAGCTCTTTTAGTTCTTTCCTTCCTTTCCTTCTATTTCATCTAAGTCTTTCTAGTCCCAACTCCCAAACCGTGTATATCCTTTTGCCAAAAAGGTCTAAATTTCCCCTTAAGTTATTCTAAGTCCTCAAGTACCACCAAGGGTAATTTAGTCATCTGCCCAATCTTGCTAATTCCTTGAATATTTTTATAAATCCCCATTTAATCCCAACATACACAAATAATTTACCAAATTACTACACGTTATTCAATAAATCTCGAACACACATTGTGTTCCCAAAATACTCCTAGGCTCCTCCCGAGTCGGGTATTTACCTCGTTGTGACTTTCTAGCTAAACTTCTCCCTAGGACCGTCTCAGATCGTGCATCACAAGTATATCACCACTCACACGTGGTATCAGTCACAATATACACAACATTGCATTTATGCCCTCAACGGGCTAAAATTACAAATATGCCCCTAATATCCAAATGGGGCACACATCCATATTTAATTCACCTAAACATGCATTTATAATCATATAATCATCAAATCATTTATTAACATAATTAAATCAATTATTGCCCTCCAGGCACGCAAATCAAGGCCCTAAGCCTTATTAGCAAATTTTGGACGCTACAGGAAAAAACTTGGCCATACATACTCAGATGTTGGAACTCCCCACATCACAGCGCGTGCCAGAGAGAAACCTTGTTATTTACCTGAAAGGGGGAAAGTAAGGGAGTGAGCTAAAAGCCTAGTAAGGAAGTACAACAATACAACAATATCGAAGAAAATACAAGAAGGACAAATACAATAAGCAAGCAGTACATAACATCATCATACTTATATCTCATAATCATGAATGAAGTCATAGTCATACATCACATTCATAAATCATAAACATATTCTTTATGATCGTGGCACATCTGTTGTCCATCTCACAACTTTAGGTAACCAGTATAACATGGGCTGGTAAAACCTCCTCTATGAGGTAAACAGGATCTTTGGTCCTTGAATAAACTCGGTGCGTCCGCCCTTTGAGTTATGTCATATCCTTAGTAACTCCTTTGTTGCATTGCGTTCAACATGCTAGCAACCTTTTCTTTTCATTCATCATACAAACACATGTAATTCAGTTCACATCAAAACATAGGAAATACACACTACAAAAAAATTGGTCTTTCTTGACGGGCCGGGCCCGCTGAGAATCTGAGACCGAGATTTTTTTTATGTTAAATGATAGTGGTTTTGGCCCGCCGAGACTGGGTAACCAATCACGACGGGCAAATTAAGGAGCGACGAGATAGGGAGCAATTGTTAAGATTAATGCCCTATAAGCATGTAAAGACATTTTATTGGTTTTAAATAAAAGTACACTTTTATAATATTTAAATGTTATAATTATTGTTTAAATTAATTATATAATAATATCAGGAATATTCCCTGTTCATTCATGAGAATATGATCTTGTATTAGTACGAGAGAATTAAGATTTTATATAATGAATAAAATAGTCAGTAACATATTAAAGTAAGGAATCTTTAATGAATGGTTACTAGTACGTTTTCTAAGGATACGAGATGCAAGTAATCTAGATTAGGATTACTGATGTGGATAGACATCTTAGTAAAGCTGTTGTATATAATAGGGATTATATATGACAGGACCGATGTGAATTAATTATCTTTATAAACTTGCCATTTGACGTAAAGATTTAAGTATTGTCATAATAGATGATAATTTGTAGATCAGTCTAAATCCTGAGTATTCATGAACTCCAATTTTTGTTTATTGGATCTTTTGATTCACTCGTTAAGGTCTCTTAGAATAAGGAGGCTAATGACTTTTGTTTTGGAGATTCAATATCATGGATGACTGGGAACATGAATTAAAATATTGGAATCCATGATTTCCTCACGGATCAAATATTGGTTCCCTTAAGGGTTGATTCTGGAATTGAATAGTTATTGAGCTCAAATCTATAATTAGATTATAGACTAATTATTCGCTAGTGAATTAATGGTACTTAAGGATCAAGAGGTAATTAGAAGGTAAAACGGTAATTTTTACCAGCTCTAACTAACGAACCAATATTGAAGGACAGAACTACATATATTGATTATATCAATGGACTACTAGAGAAAACTATGTTAATACAATTATATAAATACTTAGAGTGCAATTCCATTTTATAGTGGAGTAATCATGGAATTAATGAATAAGATTATCAGATTAAAGAGTTTAAATAATAATCTTGTTTATTGGAGCTTCGTATTATAGGTCTATGGTCCCCACATCACCTCTGTCCTACACTGTCAAGGGTAAGGATGTCAAAAGAAAATTTTGTTAAGAGAAAGGACTAAATGGCAAAGGAATTAATTTTCATGGCAAGGAAATAATTATTTGATAATTATGGGTAATTTGTTAAATATGAATTAATTAATTATTTAACTATATAGTTTTCATTTTGAAAAACTATTGGTTAAAATTAACATTAATCTAGTTTTGATTAATATAAAGAGAGATAATGATGAATATCTTATTTATAAAATGATATTTATTTATTTAATTTAAGTGATATTTTAAGATAGAGTTAATTTTGAATTAACTGATATTTATCTTGGGATAAATATCTTGTCTTAAAAGTTGATTAAACAAACAAATGATAAAATGAGGGCATCCCTAATAGGGCTAGGCGACACACATTGTATAGTACAGTGTGTGGTGCCTAGCATCAGGTATTTTTATCCCTAGAATTTGAATTTTGAATTTCAAATAAGTTTGTTTAATCAGTTATTTAATTATTCTTTTTAACTATGATTTAAATAAATAATTAAATGAAAATATCTAATCAGTTTTAATTTGAATTATATTTTAAATATTATGTAATTAGATTAAATATCTTTATAATTATGATATACGTGATATTCAAAAAAGCATGAATAATTAGACTCTCTCTAAAAAGCGATAGTTTTCTCTAAACTTGAAAACTATTCTAATCCTTCTCTCTGTCAAAACTCTCTAGATCTCATGTGTTGAGTACATCTAGGGAGTCACATAAATCAACCTTTTGAATCCTATGTGCCCACACACGCCCTTGTATATTATAGGATTGGTATAGAAGATCAGGGTCTAAGATCCCATTATACTGGATAGGAAGATCGTTGATTCATACAAAAAGACTCAAGGATACTTGACAAGCTACAAGAGGTAATCCCTGATCCTGGCTGGTATTAATATTTATTAAAATGGGTTCGTATATTTCGCTGCGTACCTTTGATTTGATCATTTAATACTAACAATTGGTATCAGAGTAGTCTATACATATATGTATATATTAAATACTGTGTGACTTTCTTGCATTTGTTATATGTATGTTGATATATATATTGAATGGATGTATATGTTTTTTGAATGTTAGGTTTAATGATGAATCGTTAATTATATGGTGCTAATTAGTTAGGAATTTTATTATTTTTGTAGATCTTGTGTAAGCCATAAAGGGCATAGGACTTTTTATTAATTTATTTGAGAAATATGTATTTTAAAATTTGTACACAAAAGAAAATTGGAGGGACCCGAGCCACCAGCCACCATGGCAGCAGCCCGAGCCCCTCGACCACAAGGCTGAGCTACACGCACCAGCCGAAGGTGCCCACTGCGCGCGCGAGCCTCCTGGCTTCCTGCCTTGGGTGTTCCCTTACTCGCCCAGTGTCGTGTGCCCACGCCTCTTCCTAGCTAATGCGTGCGCGGGCCTCTAGCTCCTTGTTCCTGTGCGCGAGTCATGCGCGCCCAACCCCATGTGCCCTAGCCCATGACAGCCATCCAACCCGAGCCCTAGGCTCACCATGCCGCCAATCCTAGGGTTTCTAGGGCATCATTTTTGTGCCCAAAACCTTAATTCCTAAGTTGTTGAAAAATATCTTTTATTTAATTAATTTTAAATTATTTGAATTTAGAAGTTTAATTGTCTTATTTTATTTTATTAGAAAATAAAATATCATTTAGTTGGTTAAGATATTTTAATATTTTAAGTTTAAATAATTATTTGAAATTGATTCTTTAATTATTTAAATTCAACTAAATTAAAATGATGACAAAAATGGTTATTTAATTAAAAGTTAGTTTTAATTCAAAAATTAATTAGAAAATGTGTTTCTAATTAATAAGTTGGGTAAAATAAAGTTCCTAAAGATTAGCAAGAAAACCTAAAGGAGAGGAGGAGCATTCTTGGAGAGTCTTGAAAGCTACATAGGCTTAGATTGCAATTTTATTTCTAATTTTTTCAAAGGGTTGTAAATATTAGAAATACCCATTAGTACTCGGTTCATCATTTATTTTTTATTTATTGTATTTATTTAAATAAATGTTAATTGATGTTTGATTGATAACATGATCATGCATTAGTAAATTATGTGTCATTCATGAAACCCAACACAGTTTCTCATTAATCATGCATCTTTTATAAACATGATTATCTAAGATTGTCCTATTTGTTTATATGAGTTGTTTTTGGTGAAATAAATTGCATGTAAATTACTAAATATTAAATTAGTTAAAACTTGGTAACTCGCACCATAATAAAGACAATAGCTTTTATAGGCTTATAAGATAGCCAACTTTATGTAAAAGGCGTTTTAGTAAAGTTAGATGAATGTAATAGGTAATTATTTAGATCACATTAATTATAGAAACAGACTCTTTTATAATTATGATTTTTGTAATTAATTACATTCATAGGGTTATTAATAAACTACTAATTATTTTGGAATTAATTGTTTAGTATAATAAAACACATTTAATCTAAAATAGTAAGTGGGAGAAGGTGAACATCTCAATGTGGCCTATGGTCTCCATTATTAGTACAACACCGTGAGATATGAATAGGGTCTCGAGGATGCTTTGTTTCCGTTCCCCTAAGGAAGGTTTCTAGACATATCAATACTAAGGTTGGATTCTTACGAAGATAGGAGGAAGTGATGTATTTTAGGCTTGACTGACCCTAAGGTAGCACTCTCTAAGTTAAGTCATGAATTCTGAAATAATATGGCCTATGGTCTCCATAAGAGTGCTACCTTAGGGAGAAGGTGAACATCTCAATGTGGCCTATGGTCTCCATTATTAGTACAACACCGTGAGATATGAATAGGGTCTCGAAGATGCTTTGTTTCCGTCCCCCTAAGGAAGGTTTCTAGACATATCAATACTAAGGTTGGCTTCTTACGAAGATAGGAGGAAGTGATGTATTTTAGGCTTGACTGACCCTAAGGTAGCACTCTCTAAGTTAATTCATGAATTCTGAAATAATGGGTTACACTTACAAAGATGTAATTAAGCTTTCACGATGGATAATTACATCATGACCAAACCAGCGGTACTTTATACTTAAAAGAGAAAATAAAGAGTTATTTAAGTTTTAAATTATAAAGATAAGATTGTCTTATAAGGTATCTAAATTTAACTTGACCAACCCTAAGGCAGTACTTTATTTGTTGGGTAGTTTTATCATGGAAAAAAATATTAATTTATGTGTTTTAATTGTTGCATTCATGCATCATGTTTACTTTCCAAAACATTGATATTTTTTTCAAATGATAATGTTATTTTTTTTAGTAAAGTTAGATGAATGTTATTCTGAGAACAAATCATGAAACCATGCAAACTGCGTTTGAGATAATTGATTCTCTGCAGGGTATGTTTGAGCAGCAATTTGATCAAAGTAAACATGAGGTTACTAGAACCTATATGACTACTATGATGAAGAAAGGTCTTTTTGTACATGAACATGTTATACACATGATTAATGTGATGCATGAAGCAAAAACACATGGGGCAATCATTGATGAGCGAACACAAGTAAGCATCATACTGGAATTGCTCACTCTTGCCTTTTCGGCATTCACCTCCAACAATATTATGAATAAGTTGGAATTCAACATGACCTAGCTGTTGAATGAACTGCAGACATTTGAGTCTCTTAACAAATCCATTACAAAAGAGACTGAGGCAATGTGGTAAAGAAGACGATATGTCATTCTAGATTTTAGATCTAGGAGCCACTAACCATGTTTGTTCTTCCATGTAGATACTTGAGTCATCAAGGGATCTGGGAGATGGCGAGGTGACCATGCGAGTTGGAAGTGGAGCGCTTGTTTCAGCAAGAGCAAAGGGAACAGTCCATTTAAATTTTGGGAACATTTATTTAGTTTTGAACAATTTTTATTTCATTCATGGATTTTCTAGAAACTTAGTTTCTTTATCTATGTTGCATTAACAATTTTTTTGTATTTAATTTAGTAATAATGCGATTGTTATTTCAAAGAATGGTTTCAAAATATGTCAAGCATAACATAATAATAGACTGTATATGGTCAAGCCAAATGGATGAATGCTCAATAATTCAGAATTATTTAAAGTAGCAAAACAACAAGGTAACAAAAGACTAAAATTTTAAAACAAGGATGACCCATATCTTTAGCATCTTAGACTTGGTCATATAGGTCTGGATAGGATAAACAAGTTAAGAAAAGATGGACCTTTGAGAGAACTAAGAGTTGGAACTCTCCTGGTTTGTGAATCTTGTCTTGAAGGAAAAAAGACCAAACGCCCTTTCTCAGCGAAAGGCAATCAATGTACAAGAAAGAGGTGGGTATGAGTATTTCATCACTTTTATTGATGATTACTCAACATATTGTCATACTTACCTAATGCTAAGGAAATCTGAAACCTTTGGTAAGTTTCATGAATTCAAAGCTAAGGCTGAGAAGTAGTTAGGTAAGACTCTAAAGACACTTCGATCTAATTGAGGTGGAGAATATTTGGATATAGAATTCAAAGATTTCTTTCTGGACCATGGTATTCTATCTCAACTCCTAGCACTAGAAACAGGAACTTGTTAGACATGGTCAGGTCTATGTTAAGCTACTCTTCACTTCCTCTCTCATTCTAGGGATATGCACTTCAAACGGCGACGTACATTTTGAATGCAGTCCCATCTAAGACCATTATCAAAACGCCACTCACTGTGGAAGTGAAATAAACCAAGTTTGCACCATTTCCGCATTTGGGGTTGTCCTGCTTATGTCCTTAGACCTAAATCAGGGAAACTTGAATCAAGGTCGAAAGTGTGCATTTTGTTGGCTACGCTCTAGAAGCAAGAAGTGGTTATTTCAATAGTCCCAAGGATCAAAAGGTATTTGTTTCAGCAAACGCGACCATCCTTAAACATGAATATATGAATAACTATAAACCTCAGAGCAAGGTAGTATTGGAAGAACTCACAACTGATAAGATTCCATCACAATCATCTTCATCATTAAATGATAGATGACAAATCGAGGAAACCATGATTCTTGGAAAAGAAACCTTGGTGCAACGTCGTAGTGGGAGCATTGTGAGACAACATGTTCGCTACGAACAAGAGGCACATGTCCTTTCTTCTGATACAGACAAGGACGATCCATTAACCTTTAAAGAGGCAATGTATGATCCTGAAAAGGAGAAATGGCAAGAAGCCATGAACCAAGAAATGGAATCGATGTATTCCAATTATGTTTGGGAACTAGTGGATCCACCTGAAGATGTCAGGCCCATAGGGTGTAAGTGGATATACAAGAAGAAAAGAGGTGTAGATGGGAAAGTAGAGACTTTCAAAGCAAGGCTTGTAGGCAAAGGTTACACTCACATAGAAGGTGTTGATTATGAAGAAACATTTTTCCTGTGGCCATGCTCAAATCCATTCGTATCCTCTTATCCATAGTGGCTGCCAATAATTATGAGATATGGCAAATGGATGTCAAGACATCATTTTTGAATGGCTATCTTGATGAAAGTATCTATATGATACAACCAGAAGGGCTCGTAAAGAAAGGAGAAGATTAAAAGGTGTGCAAGTTGCAGAAATTTATTTATGGATTCAAGCAAGCATCTAGATATTGGAATATCACTTTTGATGAAACAATTAAAACATATGGCTTCGAACAGAATGTCGATGAAGCATGTGTGTATAAATACATCAAAGGAAAATTTGTGGTTTTCTTAGTTCTTTATGTTGATGACATTTTGCTCATTGGGAACAATGTAGAGACATTGTCAAACATAATGAAGTGGTTAGCTGAAATGTTCCAAATGAAAGATTTAGGCAAGGCGAGTTATATTTGGGCACTTTCTGAGGCTAATTATATAGATAAGGTGCTTGAAAGATTCTCTATGGAGAATTTCAAGAAAAGTCAATTACTGACTAGACATGAAATTGCTCTCTCCAAGGAACAATGTCCCAAGATACCTCAAGAAGAAGAGGATATGAGAAAGTATTCCTATGCTTGATCAGTTGGGAGTCTGATTTATGCTATGTTGTGTACTAGGCTTCATCAAAGGAAAATTTGTGGTTTTCTTAGTTCTTTATGTTGATGACATTTTGCTCATTGGGAACAATGTAGAGACATTGTCAAACATAATGAAGTGGTTAGCTGAAATGTTCCAAATGAAAGATTTAGGCAAGGCGAGTTATATTTGGGCACTTTCTGAGGCTAATTATATAGATAAGGTGCTTGAAAGATTCTCTATGGAGAATTTCAAGAAAAGTCAATTACTGACTAGACATGAAATTGCTCTCTCCAAGGAACAATGTCCCAAGATACCTCAAGAAGAAGAGGATATGAGAAAGTATTCCTATGCTTGATCAGTTGGGAGTCTGATTTATGCTATGTTGTGTACTAGGCCCGACATATATTATGCAGTTGGGATTGTAAGTCGTTATCAATCAAATCCTCGTTTGGAACACTGGATTGCAGTAAAGCACATTCTCAAGTATCTTAGGAGAACAAGAGAATATATGCTGGTATATTTAGGGGGTGAAGTAAACCCTACTGGATACACTGATTTTGGTTTCCAATTAGACAAAGACAATAAAAAATTGACATATGGGTCAGTGTTCACTCTTGGTGGAGGAGTTGTGGTCTGGAGAAGCATAGAGCAATCCAACATAGCTGATTCAACCATGGAAGTAAAATACATAGCGGCTTGTGAATCAGCTAAGGAGGCGGTTTGGTTGAGGAAGTCGAATACATAATAGATGATAATTTGTAGATCAGTCTAAATCCTGAGTATTCGTGAACTCCTATTTATGTTTATTGGATCTTTTGATTCACTCATTAAGGTCTCTTAGAATAATGAGGCTAATTACTTTTGTTTTGGAGATTCAATATCATGGATGACTGGGAACATGAATTAAAATATTGGAATCCATGATTTCCTAACGGATCGAATATTGGTTCCCTTATGGGATGATTCGTGAATTGAATAGTTATTGAGCTTAAATCTATAATTAGATTATAGATTAATTATTCACTAGTGAATTAATGGTACTTATGGATCAAGAGGTAATTGGAAGGGTAAAACGATAATTTTGACCAGCTCTAATTAACGAACCAACAACGGAGGACAGAACTACATATATTGATTATATCAATGGACTACTAGAGAAAACTATGTTAATATATTTCTATAAATACTTAGAGTTCAAATCCATATTTATAGTGGAGAAAGGACAAAATGGCAAAGGAATTAATTTTCGAGGGCAAGGAAATAATTATTTGATAATTATGGCTAATTGATTAATTATGAATTAATTAATTATTTAACTATATAGTTTTTATTTTGAAAAACTATTGGTTAAAATTAATATTAATCTTGTTTGGATTAATATAAAGAGAGATAATAATAAATATCTTATTTATTTATTTAATTTAAAACTGATATTTTAAGATAAAGTTAATTTTGAATTAACTGATATTTATGTTAGAATGAATATCTTGTCTTAAAAGTTGATTAAACAAACAAATGAGAAAATTAGGGCAATCCTAAGAGGGTTGGACGATACACACTGTACAATAGAGTGTGTGGTACCTAGCATCAGGGATTTTATCCTTGGGATTTGAATTTTGAATTTCAAATAAATTTATTTAATAAGTTATTTAATTATTATTTTTTAAATATGATTTAAATAGATAGTTAAATGAAAATATCTAATCAGTTTTAATATGAATTATATTTTAATTAAATAAATATTATTTAATTATATTAAATATCTGATATTAAAAAAAAAAAAATCAGACTCTCTCTAAAGCGATAGTTTTCTCTAAACTTGAAAACTATTCTAGACCTTCTCTCTATCCAAATTCTCTAGATCTCATGTGTTGAGTACATCTAGAGGGTCACATAAATCAACATTTTGAATCATATGTGCCCACTCACATCCTTGAGTGTTTGATTATTTTTCTGGAAGATCAGGGTGTGAGATCTCAAAACACTGATAGGAAGATCGTTGATTTATACAAAAAGACTCAAGGACACTTGATAGGCTACAAGAGTTAATCCATGATCTATTTGTATGCGATTTATTATTTATATATGTATATGATCCTGGCTGGTATTAATATTTATTAAAATGGGTTCATATATTCTGCTGCGTATCTTTGATTTGATCATTTAATACCAACAACAATTTGATGGCTAATGATACTACCTCGACGGGCTGGGCCCTCCATGATTGATCCAATATTGATGGTCCTTCTGTGGCCCACCGAGATAGGGTTCAATCTCAATGGTTTTGGCCCGCTAAGAATGGGTGTGAGTGTTTTTTTCTCGGCAGCTTCGTTCAGCCCGCCGAGATAGGGCATTCCAGGGGGAATAATAATTGTAGTTTTTTTCTTTTTCCCTCCTGCTATATTTCATTGATTATATCTTGTATTTACAGTAGGCCTAGACAATTTAGAGTAGATAAACATATTATAGAATATATATATATATGATAACATGCTTTCTAAATATTACTCAAAAACTCATAAAAAATGTATAGATCTATGTTGTGAATATATGTTGCAAATTAGTAGTTATTAGTCTAGCTAATTAATAAACTATAACTGAAAGTCTATTCTAGCATGCACAATCTACTCTAACTAAATACAATAGTCATATCGGCATATACTCAGTGAAGTAGTCCACCCATTCCTCATGCACAGTGTTGATCACATCCACTGTATATATGGTTTTTCCACTACACTACAATATAAAAGTCAATTTCAAACTATACATTAGTAGTGTCTTGATAATTGAAAGTGTAGAAAGATGTGTTAAGTACTTACATGCTCCAAAAGATATTCTTTTGGGTCTTTCTCCAAAGTCAAATTTCTTATTAGCCACATGACGTAAAAACCGCAAAAGGTATCATTATGTTGTCGAGGACCCTACATATATATATTATACAATTTATTATATTAATCAATGAACTATGCAACATCACTCCTATCAATGTATATGTTATGATCCAATATTCCAAAGATATGATGAGGAATTGGAATCGTGTACACCATGGCACCCTTATGCTCTATGATGTAGAAATCATCTATTACCCATGTACACGACTTTCTTACTGTGAGTCAATCTAATACTATGTATGTTATCTGAAAAAATAGAGCATGCTTTATATCCCTTGACACAATGGCCAGAAAAATTACCATATGCTGGAAAATCATTGATCGTCCATAGTAAAATTGCTCGCAATGTGAAAGTTTCATCCTTTCTTGCATCATAGCATTCAATTCCATCCCATAAATTTTTTAAATCAATCCACCAATGGTGCCAAATACACGTCAATGCCATTTCCAGGTTGTTTAGGCCTAGAGATTAATAATGACAACATAAAAAATTTATGCTTTAATGTACTATTGATTTGCCAACAACTATAATTACTACTCAATGTACTATGAGGATTAGTACCATTTGCGGAAAGACCTAGACAAAGATTTCTAGGGTCAGAAACTATTTTTATATACATGTAATCAATGTTCTTCCAAGCTGGGGAATCTGCAGGGTGACACAATTTTCCATCCTTGATTCTCTCTTCTTCATGCCATACTAAACTCTTTGAATGTTCGGGATAGCAAAATAAACACTTGAACCTAGGAATTGGTGGAATATACCATAATATCTTTGCAGGAATCCCAGTCTTCACCTCTTTTCCATTATCATTCAACTTCCATCTAGAACACCTACACACTGGGCAATTACTAGCCTCGTCAAACTCATTCCTAGGCAAAATGTAATCATTTGGGCATGCATGCATCTTTTTGTACTCCATGCCCAATGATCACAATGTCTTCTTTACCTCATAATTACTGCTAGGGATATTGTTATCATTTGGAAATATCTCTCTCATGTAAGAAAGTAATTGAGAAAACCCATTGTCACTCCATCCGTTTCGAGCTTTTAAATTATAAATCTTAACCAAGAATGACATATTTGTAACCTTAGATCCAGGTTAAATGGGTTTTTATGATTCCTCAATGATTTTTACGAATTCATCTGCATGGTTCGCAAAATTTTCTTCCACATTAGATGCCATATCTATATGTAAATTGTCAATCGACATATGCTCGTTGCGAGCTCTCTTGGGAAACATGGGCCAACACACAGTCTCACCATGCCATATCCATTTTTGGTAAGATTTTTCTATTCCATTTATATATAAATGTCCTTTTACATCTACATATTTTAATTTTTTTAAAATTTCCACACTGCACACAAAGGCAAGATATCATATTAGGGTCTTCTCCATTTTCTATAGCAAACTTCATGAAATATTCAACTCCTTCTACGTATTCTTTGGACAATCTATTTTTTTCATCAAATCTCTATCCATCTCTAACTAAAATCACATAATACATTCAAATACTATTATAGGTAAGCATATGGTCATACTAACCCAATGATTAAGCATATATCTCAGTTTTAGTAATAAGGAATTGAAAATCATCTACAGGGCTTAAAAAAATTGAGTAGAGTTTCCCCTATTTCCTCACAAAACAATCATACAATACCACACAACAAAATTCATCCTTATTTCTCCGCAGCACACAAGTCCCAGGTCCTAATTCTTCTCTAATTATCATTAATATTTCTCATAATATATTAATATGTCTTAAATTTTTAAACATATATCGCAATTTAAGTAACAAGAAATTGAAAATCATCTACAGGGTTAAAAAAAATTGAGTAGAGTTTCCCCTATTTCTACGTACTATCCAAAATTTTACAAATCACAACAAAACAATCAAACAATACCACACAACAAAATTCATAATTATTTCTCCTCAGCACACAAGACCCAGATCCTATTCTTCTCTAATAATCAATAATTTTTTTTCATAATATATAAATATTTCATAAATTTTATGGTAACATACCTTTTGTTGATGGTGAGAAATCGTCAACGAAACTAAGTTAGAAAAATCAAAATATATTGCTTATCAATGAAGAACTTCAACTATGTAATCAGAAACTTAGAAAATAGTTGCAAAAGAAAAAATAGGGAAAAGAATTTGTATTCCTTTGTTGTCTCAAGCTACAGTGTTTTTTCCAACCCCCTTCAATGTTGAAGTGGGGTTCCCTTTATAGTGGGCTCTAATGGCCCCAGATACATTGTGGTCCAGGGGACCAGATTGTACATAAATACATTGTCAGGGGCATGGTATCAAGTGTAGTGGTGTCGGCTCCAGTACATTGTCAGAGTCCGTGGGAGCACCTCCACTTTAGTACCCGATTGTGCCTCCACTACTCGCCCAGTACGAGTCTCAGAGATTGGCTGGCGTGGATCACAATAAATACCTCACTTTTATGACCACTACTTGTCTGGCATAGGCCTTGTGTCCATACTCTAATTCCTTTTAGGTTGTAAGGGTGCTCCATACTTCTTCTGACTTTGTGTAAATCGGTATGAGGCTTCCCCAATTCATCCTTGATTGTGTGTGTTAGAGAGTTCCTTGATCTTCACCACTTGTTAGACCCACAGTAAGAGTGGTGCCCTGTTGGTGGCGCTTATCTCAAGGGGAGAGATAAGGCCCCTCCAACGTGGCCCATTACATATGCAACCCCTAGTAGTGCGGATGTGATGAGGTGAGATGAGGGAATCTCTCGCGAAGCCGTTAGGCATGGCTGGTGCGCGGAGCAAAGTAAGGGCGCCTCTCACGAGGCCCTTAGGGATGCGGTTGCATGCACAGGTCAAGGTAAGGGCGTCTCTCGCAAGGCCCTTAGGCGCTGCTGGTGAGCGGGGCAAAGTGAGGGCGTCTCTCGGGAGGCCCTTAGGGACGCGGATGCATGTGTGGGGTGAGCTAAGGGTCTCTCTCGCGAGGCCCTTAGGCGCGGCTAGTGCATGGGGCAAAGTGAGGGCGTCTCTTGCGAGGCCCTTAGGGATGCGGCAACATGCGCAGGGCGAGGTGAGGGCGTCTCTCGCAAGGCCCTTAGGCGCGGCTGGTGCATGGGACAAAGTGAGGGCGTCTCTCGCGAGGCCCTTAGGGACGCAGCTACATGCGTGGGGCGAGGTGAGGTGAGGCAAGACACTGGTCTCGCGAGACGCTCTTGTGTGAGTCGTGGCCTCGCTCGGTGTGCCAAGAGGAGGCACGAGGCGCATGATGCGGCTGGTGCGAGGCGAGGCGAGATAATGGTTTTGCAAGGTGCACGACACAGCTGGTGTGAGGAAAGGCGAGACAAGGGTTTCGCGAGATGCTCTTGTGCGAGGTGTGGCCTCGCTGGGTGTGCCGAGAGGAGGCGCGAGGCAAGGGTCTCGCGAGACGCTCTTGCGCGAGACGTGGCCTCGCTGGGACATCGAGAGTAGGCAGTTGTGAGATGATGGTGGCCCGAGGGCCTCGCGGCTCAGGCATATATTTAGGCGTTTATGGGACCATAGCGTGTGCTTTGGACCTTCTACAAGCATGGAATTTTGAGCATCCAGACTTGCCCCCCAATCTAGGGGAGGACCTTTAGGCGCTCTGGTAGACTTTTCAATATGGTTTCTTGAAAGCATGGGTGGTGTTAGTGGTGATACTTGTGATTTCTTGAGATTGATCGTGAGTCTATCGTCTTTCGTCGTGGATCCCAATCTAGATGCCAAGCTCCCTTCTTGGCCATTGATCAGTCTTTAGGCTTGATGGTTAAGATGAGCCTGCGGCTCCAATAAATAAGCCTTCACATCTACCCTATTATTTACACTTTACCTCTTCAGCTTAGTGGTTTTGGGATCTTGGCTTCTTTCAAGAGGTAAGGGGTTCAATTCCCCACAACCTCACTTTTGCATTCTTTTTTTTTATTTGATTTCATTTCTTGTATGTCTATATCCATGCAGGTACTTGAGGACTAAAACACCTTTTTCCTTTGTCTTTGCAGACACCTACTTTCCACCACTTGCTTCTCTTCAAGCGCGATGGTGCTTTCGGCCCTCGACCTCCTTTTGACCACGAAATCGCCCAATCTTACTTGCTTGAGGTATACTTTCTTTCTCCCTTATGTTTATTGGGTCTAAATTAGGACCACTCATGATGGGGTACTTTGGCCTGAGCTCATCCTAAGTTAACCCAGTTGCATGCCCTCATTCATACCCCGTAGTTGGTCATTTAGAGCGCTTATGCCTAGAGGTTTTGAGCCCATTCCTTTGTGTTTTGTAGCAATCCCCTCATTTATAATTGAACCCCATTTACTTACGAGATGAGGTCCCATGGCATGTGAAGGATCATCTGGTGTTCCTCTAACGGTCGAGTTTGTAGACTTATCTTCAGACTTGGAGTCCTCTGAAGACAACCTTCACCAAGACTATGACACCTCGAGGCAGGCCTGTATTCATCATCTTGAGCACATGGCTGAACTTAGATGTAAAATCTGGGTGGTAGAGAGCAAAATAGACTCAGTTCTGAGGTGAGACGGAGTATCTTTCCCCCTTGACCTTAATGACCATATAGCGAACCTTAGGGTGACCCTTTTAGATTTGCAGATGGAGTTGGAGTTTATGGAGGAAAATCTCCCGCCTAAGCCTCCTACCACATTTTCCCCTAATGACTATCATGGGGCCATCCCGTCTTCTCCTCAGCCGTTGTTCTCGGTCTAATTCTACCTCACCTTTTTCTTTTGGTTTTGCAGATATTTCAGTGAGAGTACGGAGACAGGTGGCCCCTGAGCAACCAGAATCTGGTCCCCTATTGGCATCTACTCTGGTGTCCCATGTGTCTGAGAAAAAACTACTGGAATTAGCAGAGAAATACTGTGTTAGCCCAGACTATAAGTTGTATGTTCCTTCGAACAAGTGCCGGGCTGACAACCCTACTCAGGGCTTTGTGGCCATGAGTGAGTACATCTTAAAGACGGGTGGTACAATCCCATTACACCCATTTTTCGTCATGGTTCTCAACCATTTCGACATTGCTCCACTCCATCTGGCACCCAACAGCTGGCTAACTTTGAGCTGCCTCTTTATGGCGTATATGGAGCATAAAGGGAGTCCTCCCTCAGCCCACGAGGTGCATTACATGTAAAACCTCATGCCCACCCCTAGATCCAAAGGCTTTTATTTCATGCAGAAAGCCAATTCTACCGTCTCCTTGATAGAGGGTTCTGTGTCCAACCCATGGACCTGGAAGAAGGACTTCTGCTTTGTGAAAGGTCCTCTTTCTGTTCATGAGCACTTTTTCTTGGCTCGTAGTAAGTACTTCAAGTTTTTTATTTTATTTTGAACTGACTGTTTTGGAACTTACATTCATATTGGAAACTACGTTGATTGTGCAGAAAACTTCATCGTTCCCAGCATTTCCGAGTCGAAGGTGGAGGCGATGAACAAACTTATCGGCGCTGACCCTGCCGAGAAAATGGCTGCCCATCTCTTCACCGTGACCAACCTCAACCGTTACACCCTATCCTCGGTTTCAGAGCGTGGGTTGCTGTGGCATATTTCTAAAAAGAAGAAAAAGGTTGTTTTGGCTGAACCTCACTCGGATGGGGGTGAGGCAGAGTGTGTGCCAGAGGGGGTCTCCCCATAACATAGGCAACCCCGTCGATCATCTATGTCTCCCAGGGGGTTCCCTCCTTTAGCCCCTATAGACCATGACATGGCCTCCCACTCCCACGTTCAACAGGCCATGCCGAGGGGCTTCACCTGTCCCTATTCGAAGGACTTCGATGCTTTCCCTCGGGCTTCCCTCAATCTTGGTCCATCGGGGGATCATTTTTCCAATCTTCCTGTGCCCCCTCCTCCTTTGGAAAGCGGATCATCTGTCCCTACCCATCCAGGCGCCCTTGGCTTGGAGGAGGCGCCTTGGGTGAGCCGCATGGCGACCTCTTATGGGCAACGGTATGTCCAAGTTGCCACGGATCTTCCTGAGGCTGATTGGAGAAGTCTTGGGAGTTTCGCCATGTCAGAGCTTGGGGAGACTCTTGTGCGCTCTGCCACTTGGGAGAGTTCATGCATCTTACATTGACATTACCCCTTTTCTCTCTCTTTTTTTTCTTTCTTATCATTGTTATTGTTATTTTTCTTGCGCAGACTTATACAGTGGCTCAACGATTTGCTGACTTGGCTCAGGACCTCTCCGCGTCGAATGCTGAAAAGGACTGTCTAACGGTCCAGATCCAGGGGCTCGAGAGGGAACATTCTGAAACCAAACTTAAGCTTGAGAAAGCCCTGACGAAGGCCTCTTCATCATCAAAAAAAAAGAAGAGGGTGATTGCCAAGGTCGTGATGCTGCAGGAGAAGGTCACTTGCTTAGAGGCCGACCTTGAGGGTGCAAAGGCTACCATCGCAACGTTGCAGGAGAGGGACGCTTCCTTAGAGGCAGATAAGGCTGATATTGAGTATAGATCCATAGAACGCGCCCTCTACGAAGTATGGAGGCAAAATCCTAACTTCGATTTTTCCTCCTTTGGTGAGCACGTCGTTGCCAGGGCGTTTGAGTGGAACGCCTACGGCAGGAGGCTTTGTGATTATCATTCTACAATTTTTTCCATTCACTCCAATGTGGTTGTATGCTCATTTGAGCCTTATTTTGCTTGTAATTTCTTTGAGTCTTGTTACATTATAAAAACTTTTTTTTATATATATATACATATGTGATCATTCATCTTTATTCCTCGATGTTCGAGGTCCTTTTGAGCTCGCACAATGGGGTTCGATAGGTTCTCTTTTATATTTATCAGGTTTGAGGTCCTTTGGATCCCATGCGAAGGGGTTCAATAAGTCCTTCTTTGGTGCCTCTTGATTGTACCTATAAGGATATATTGACCCTTTGGGTTCTAGCTATCATTTTATATATTTTTGTGCGCGCTTATTATCTCTTGCGAGAAGCGTCCTTCTCGTCATTATTCATAGTACTATTTTTGCAAGGGTCTCTTTTAGGACCCTTTTTGGCTAGACGGCTTGGTGGCCGCTCTAGGCTTATTCGTGGGTGCTTCTCCTGAGGTACTTCCTCTTGTGGAAGCATTTATTCTTATTAGAATGCTTTTCTTGTAGGACTTTTTGAACTCCTTCATGTTCATAAGGGTAGCTAATCCTTGTGAACTCAAGCGATGCCTTACAAGGTCTTCTTCTTTATTTATAAGGGGGGGTCCTTTTAGGATCTTGATATAAGGGGTCCTTTTAGGATCCTCCTGATATAAGGGGTCCTTTTAGGATATAGTGGTCTCGTTTGGGACCCCCTATCTTTTTTTTGACCCCCTATGTACTCTACCCCCTAAGTGGTTGGTGAGATTTATCTTGGCAAGCACTTTGATCATTCCATTCATGCATTTTGATAATCATTTTGCTTATACAAGAAACTTTACTATACATTCACTTAATGTCAGAACACATTCATTGAAAACAGGTGATGTACAGGGTAGCTTAATGTGACTTAATCTTGCTACATATTAAGGAGTTCAAATTGAACTTATAACTATTACATGTAACTTGCACATTAGACAACTTAATAACAACCTTGCCTCAACATGGAAGTCTTACTGATAATACTTCTTTAGATGTTCTGCATTCCATACTGTAGGTGCCATGCTGTCATCCAAGCGTGCAAGCTTGTAGGTGTTAGGGGGCACAACCTGGGCAACTTGGTAGGCTCCTTCCCAGTTTGGCCCTAACACACCCGCACTCGGATCTCGAGTGTTAGGCAGGACTTTCCACAACACGAGGTCTCCTACTCTAAATGCCCTCTCTCGCACACTCGAATTATAATATCTCGTGGCTCGTTGCTGATATGTGGCTAGCCTTAGTTGTACCATGTCTCTCTTAGCTTCCAACATATCCAACTTCCCGGCTAATGCTACGATATTGACTTGGTCATCATATGCTTGTGTGCAAATGGAGCTAATCTTCATTTCTATTGGAAGGACAACCTCACAGCCATAGGCTAAGGAAAAAGGCGTCTCTCCCATGGTGGAACAAAATGTGTTCCTGTAGGCCCAAAGCACATTGGGAAGTTCTTCGACCCATGCCCCTTTCAACTTTTCCAACCTCGTTTTCATGTTCCTTTTTAGGATCTTGTTGATGGCTTCCACTTGTCCATTTTCTTGTGTGTGTACTATAGTGGAGAAACTCCTCTTGATCCCTTTTTCCCTACAATATTCCTCGAATACTCCTCCTTCAAATTGCGTCCCATTTTCGGAGATTATCTTGTAGGGTACTCCAAACCTGCAGACGATAAATTTGTTGATGAAGGTGGTGATTTTCTTAGCCGTTATGTTAACTAGAGGCTCTGCTTCCACCGACTTAGTAAAATAATCGACTGCTACCACAACGTATTTTGTTCCTCCTCTTCCTATTGGCAACGGTCCAATCAAGTCAATCCCCCACACAGTGAAGGGCCATGGACTGGTCATGCTCACTAGCTCATTTGGTGACTGTCTGGGGTAATTTGAATGCCTCTGGCACTTGTCACACTTTTTCGCGAAATCGCTCATGTCCTTCATGGTAGGCCAATAATACCCCTGGCGAATGGCCTTCTTTGCCGTGGACTGCCCCCCAGCATGATTTCCACATTCCCCTTCGTGTATCTCTTGCAGAATTTTTAAAGCCTCTCCCTTATCTACGCACCGTAGGAGCGGGGTAGAGAAGCCCCTTTTATACAAGACTCCGTCTACTAGGGTGTATTGGGCGGATTTGTAGTTCAGCTTACGGGCATCTTTTTTGTCTGAAGGCAAAGTCCCGCCATTTAAGTATCTCACGATGGGTACAAACCATGACTCCTCAGGGCTATTGACCATGTGGACCTTTTCTTCTGCTATGCTCGGCCTGGAGAAGTATTCGACTGGGATGGACTCAAGCGTGTCTTCGCCTCGAGTGGAGGCAATTTTTGCGAGTGCATCTGCGTTTGTGTTTTGCTCCCTCGGGATTTGTTCTATGGTGTATTTTTTGAACTGATCCAAATACCCCCTCACCTTGGCGAGATATGCAGCCAGTTTTGGGCCTCTAGCTTGATATTCGCCTTTCACCTTAAACACTACCAGCTATGAGTCACGAAAGTCATGCAAATGGGTTACCTTTAACTCCTTAGCTAGCCGCAGGCCAGCCAACAGTGCCTCGTATTTTGCTTCGTTATTGGAAGCTTCGAACCCGAATCTTAAGGTGCAATACATCTTGTGCCCCTCAGGTCCCGTCATCACTTTGCCAGAGTCGGCTCCTCCTTCGTTAGATGTCCCGTCTACATGGAGGCTCCATTCTTCAGGGTGCTTTTACCCTTCATGCGCTGGTTCATTCTCTTCTACTTCTCCTTCCTCATGGGGTCGGTGTGCAAACTCGACTATAAAGCCTGCAAGTGCCTATCCGTTGATTGAGGTCCTTGGGGTGTAAGTGATGTCAAATTGACTTAATTCAATCGACCACTTTAACAACCTTTCTCAAGTTTCTGGCTTGTGCAAGACTTGACACAAAGGGGTATTGGTGAGCACCTCGATAGCATGAGCATGAAAATAGGGTCTCAGCTTTCGAGAAGCCACTATCAAGGCATATGCCAACTTCTCTATTTTTGGGTACCGGGTTTCTGCGTCCACCAACTGTTTGCTCAGATAGTACACGGGCTACTGATGCTTCTTTTCTCCTTTGACCAAGGCAGCACCTATAGCATGCTCTGATATGGCTAGGTACACGTACAACTTTTCCCCTTTTTCTGGCTTGGCCAAAAGGGGCAGTTTTCTAAGGTGTTCTTTTAGCTTGGTGAAGGCTTCCTGGCAATCATCATCCCAAGCGAACTTTTTGCTCCCTTTTAGGATGTTGAAGAAAGGGAGGCATTTGTTAGTGGACGTGGAGATGAACCTATTGAGGGCTGCTACTCTCCCTCTTAAGCGCTGCACCTCCTTCTTGCTTCGTGGTGGGCTCATTTCCAACAATGCCTTGATTTTTTCAGGGTTGGCCTCGATACCTCGGGAATTCACCATAAAACCCAGGAACTTTCCCGATGAAACTCTGAAAGTGCACTTGAGCGGGTTTAGCTTAATTCTAAACTTTCGGAGGGTGTCGAACGTCTCACTGAGAACGTTTGTGAGCTCTTCTGCCTTCTTTGTCTTTCCCATCATATTGTCCACATACACTTCCATATTCCTTTCTATTTGGGTTGCAAACATTCTATTCACCATCCTTTGATAAGTAGCACATGCGTTCTTTAAACCAAAAGGCATCACTTTGTAGCAATAAACCCCTTTGTCTATTATGAACGAAGTGTGCTCTTCATCGACCGGGTTCATGGGTATTTGGTTGTACCCAGAATATGCATCCATGATGCTAAGTAGCTTGTGCCCTATCGTGGCGTCTACTAACTGGTCTATTCTGGGAAGCGGGAAGTTGTCCTTTAGGTAGGCTTTATTGAGGTTAGTGAAGTCCACACAAGTCCTCCACTTTCCGTTGGGCTTTGGGACTAACACTGGGTTTGATACCCATATTGGGTAGAATGCCTCTCGGATAAACTCATTTTCCTTCAACTTGTCAACCTCTTCTTTTAGGACCGCGTATCTTTCTGGGTCTAGTGCTCTCCTTTTATGCCTAACAGGCCTTGCTTTTGGGTCGATGTTTAAGTGATGGCACATGACTGATGGGTCTATTCCTACCATGTCCTCGTGACTCCAGGCGAATACATCGAGGTTGGCTTTCAGAAATTCTACCAGCTTCTCCTTCACGATACCCGTAAGGTTTCTTCCTACCTTCAACTTTCTCAATGGCTCATTCATGACCATGACTTCTTCCAACTCCTCTACAGGCTCGGCATTAGGTTCTTCCGCAATTCGCGGGTCCAACTTGTGTGGGTTTGTGCCTTCATGCACAACCATTGCCATAGGCACCAATGGCTTTGTGGCAGTGCAGAGGGATGTATTATAGCATTCCCTCACTTCCTTCTACTCTCCTTTCATACATGCTTTTCCCTCGGGAGTTGGGAATTTCATAGCTACGTGGTACATAGAAGTTATCGCTTTCAATTCTCTTAGGGAAGGTCTCCCTAATATCGCATTGAAGGCTGAGGCGCAATCTACCACAACAAAGTTTGCCATTATGGTGGTTTGTCTAGGTTGTTCTCCCATGGTGAGGGCTAACTCAATTGTCCCTAGGGGCTGCATTGAGTCTCCTGTAAGTCCATACAGGGAGGTGCGGCAAGGCTTTAGGTGCTGGAAGTTTAGTCCCATTTTCTCCAAAGCTGGGCGATATAAGATGTCCACAGAGCTTCCATTATCTACCAAGACCTGATGCACCCTCATGTTTCCAAGTTGGACAGTCAACACTAGGGGGCATTATGGGGGAAATGTACACCTCGGGCATCTTCTTCGGTGAAGATTATCGAGTCATTCTCACCCTTAAAACTTTTTGGGGGGCGTTGCTCCAAACTTAAGATACACGGTGGTGGACTTTGTCTGGCCTCCCTGACATATTTATCTCGCCCCTTTCTTGATTCGCCCCTGAAACTTGGCCCTCCAAAGATGGTCTTGACCTCTCCTTGTACTTCCGGGGCCACCTCCCGTGCCCGTGGGGAGGATGCTCCTTCTTTCGGCCTTTGGCTCTCCTTGCAGACGTATTTGTCCAAATTTCCTCTGCGTATAAGCTTCTCGATTTCTATTTTCAAATGGTTGCATTCCGCGGTGGTGTGGCTGATATCTTTATGATACTGGCAATATTTACTGGGGTCTCTTTTTGACTGGTCTTTTGTCATTGGTGGGGGCCTTCTAAAAGGCACTTGATTCTCATTCGTGACAAAAATATGTTCCCTAGCGTGGGTGAGGTCAGTGTAAAAGGTGTAGGGGCCCTGCCTACGCTCATCAGTGCACTGGGGCTTCCGAGCCCGATCATCTCTTGTTCCTTCATAGACCCTCTTCTTCTTCACATCGCTTTGGCGTTCCCAGATTAAGGGTTTTGGTGGGGATTTTCCTTTTCCATCCTTAAGGCTCTCGTGACCATCCTCTACGCGAATGTATTTCTGCGCCCGCTCGTAGAAATCGTCCAAATCTGTGACCTCTCTCTTGAGCATGTTATCCCATAACTTGCTTCCCGAGTGCACTGTGGGTCAAGCTCCCTACCCTGGCCACTTCGATATTGAACCTGTGAATGTAGCTCTTTAGACTCTCATTTTCTCCTTGCTTCACGTAAGCGAGGCTAGTGCCCGGCATTGTGTAATCACGCATGGCGTGCTATTGCTGGAAAAACTCATCGGAAAATTGTTGCCAAGATCTGATGGACCCTGGTCAAAGTCTTTTGAACCATTTGTACGCAGGTCCTTTCAATGTAATAGCAAAGCAATGGCACCTGGCTCCGCTACTAATCCCCCTTAACTTCATCAGATCGTTAAACTCATCTATATGGTACTTGGGATTTTTGTTTTCTTCATACAGGGTCACATGAGGCTCCTTGCAGTTGGCAGGGAGTCGAATGGCTTGGATTTCCTTAATGAAGGGCGATCCATGGTCAAACTCGTCCTCAATGGCTTGTCCTCCACATGCGGTGATGATCATGCTCCAGAGGCTTCTCATTTTCGTGTCTAGGTCTTGCCTCCTTTTATTCAAGGAGTCTCTCAATGTGGACGGGTTAACCTTTCCTTTTCCTTTTTCCTCACGAGGTGCCATAGGAGGTGTGGTCCTTTTATCTGCCCTTTTCTTATTGAGCTCTTCTCGTAAGTCGGGGGGCGTTCTCTTTGACGTGACCTGGACTTCGCTATGTGGGTCGATGTTGTTCCTCTGCATTTGCCTCTGGGGCTGCTCAGGCGGTCCAGGACATTAACGCTACTTCGTCTGGGGGGTATTACTGGTGGAGAGCCGAGTTCTCCCATCGTCCACTGGTACTGTGGTTTCCACCCCCTCTTGTCTTTTCTCTTTTCGCCTAGGCAGAGGTATGCTCGATTTTCCTTGTAATAGGCCATTTAACACCTCTTGCATGTTCTCTAAGGTGGTTTCTAGCCTTTGGTTCTTGCAGTGCAGTTCGCGTATCTCCTCTTCATAAAATTGAGATTTAGAACTTGAGCTCACGGAATGGACACAGGGATGCTTGTCAGGTCTGTGCGTCGATGGGCCCGGATCTTGCCGGCCGGAGTTCGGCATCCGTGGTGGCCTTGGAGACGGGAGCTCATCAACATTTGTTGCAGGGGCAACTGTTGACCTTGGACAGTTCTCCTCAGGTGGAACGGCCGGGGACAAGGCCTCCCTTTTGCCTTCGTGGACCTCGGGCTCCTTTGAGGCCTCCACATTTTTGGGTGGAGGAGGACTCTTCATGGAGGCCTTCAGCTGGTCTCCGTCAAGGTGGACCTCCACCTCTCATGGCTCTCTCAGTCATTTAGAACGTCACGACATTTTTTATGCCAGAATCAATGGAAAAATAGTGGCTTGACACTTATTGTTCCCATAGACAACGCCAAATTGTTGACGGTGAGAACTCATCAACGAAATTAAGTTAAAAGAATCAAAATCTATTGCTTATCAATGAAGAACTTCAACAATGTAATCAGAAACTTAGAAAATAGTTGCAGAAGAAAAAATGGGGAAAAGAACTTGTATTCCTTTGTTGTCTCAAGCGACAGTGTTTTAAAAAAGTCGTATGGCCATACTTAACACCTAATTACAAACATATTTTATAAAGAGTGGAGTGAGCCTAATTTAGGAAAATTACACAACATTTCCAAAAATAAAACGTCTTCCCAAAAGGTTGGTCCACATGTACATTCACAAGGTAGACTCCAGCCCTCATTGCTCTGCCTTGCCCTTGTTCTTACCTACAACAAGAAACAATTAGGTAAGCAAAAATGCTTAGTAAGTTCAACCTTGAAACAAAAACATGCAGAGAATTAGGGTTCTGGATCCATCCAGACCCTACACAATCAATTTAAAGAACGTAAAAGCGTCCTTGCAAACTTATGGTCATGCCTGATAACCAATGACAGATTATTTCATATAACCAGATAAATTCCTGCACTCAGAAAATCCCAGAGCAAGCATAGATATTATATCACAACTATTTCTCATCAACAAATAAATCCATGCACTAAGAAAATCCCAAAGCAAGCAGATATAATATATCACAATATAATTCGAGACCAACACTCGACAATTTCCAACAATTTGGGCATAACACGGCCTCCCCATAAATCTAGCCAATAAATATCTCCATCAAGGGTAACTATCGTGTTACCTATGGCATCGCTACTTGTCCAAGAGTAAATCCCTCACAATGGTAACCATCAAGTTACCTGATGAATAACTACTTATCCAAGAGTGTAATCGAAGTTACACAGTTTTATAGAGACTTCTATGTTAATCAGTGGTGGCTGTGCAGTTGCCCATAGGGTGTTCAGCCTCACTCAAACTTGGCAACCCCTAGTATCTCTAGGCACTCTCACTGAATGGCCAATATTCATAGCTGCTATCCAGGAATAACTTATTAGAGCACTTGCTAGGGTTCTAACTGTTCACTGATTAAGTAAGCATGAGGGCCCCTAGGTCCCATTCATTTTGG
Organism: Humulus lupulus; assembly: GCF_963169125.1. Classification (NCBI taxonomy): domain Eukaryota; kingdom Viridiplantae; phylum Streptophyta; class Magnoliopsida; order Rosales; family Cannabaceae; genus Humulus; species Humulus lupulus. The sequence goes on along the minus strand of NC_084798.1, from coordinate 107,453,715 downwards.
CGCCCCTAGGTTTAACCAGCAATCCTCACCTCTTGGGCACTCGTCGCGGTAATGAACCAGACATAATAAAATCAAGCAGTGTGATGGGGATCAGCCGTCTAGGATATGATGGATATCTACCGTTCATATTTTCTAAATTAGCACTCACTAGACTAACGTCTCTAAGCAACTTTCTACGACAATGTATATATGTGCATGTGTCCCTATACTAACATACATTACAATAGTCGTTTCATGTTGCAGTCACACAATATAAGTTCACTTACTTGGAGTCCTTAGCACTCAGTAGGATTTCACCCTCCAACGTGCAGTCCAGTTACGCTAAGCCAATACTGTAGCTATCCATGCAGTATACTCGGATTAATTATGGAACTCATAATTCATTATTATTATTATTTTGGGCTGTTTGGTCATATTCAAAAATTATTTGTAAGGATTAAAGATCCATATTTGGTTTTAAACCCATTAAGGAAATTCATACAAAAACATTTTAGACTAAACCCTAAGTCTCGGGGAGACCTACCCTATGGTCTCGATACCTAGGCTCAGGTATCACAATAGTATTTTCCAACAATCCGCTAAAAATCTTTTTCTTTAAAAGTTCTTATATCAATCCGTACTTTCAACAATCGGTATAATATATAAAATATTTTAGCCGGTATTATATCCAGAAAATACTAATTAAATTCCATAATTACTTTTAAAGAAAATAAACTCATAATTTTCCTTTTATTTTTCTTAAGGTTTTAATCTCTTAACCTCGTTTTAAGAAAATTGCCTAATTTCTCTTAATTAGGAAAACCGTTAAAAATTTCCCATCTTAACTAGTTAATCTTTCCGAAGTCAATTAATCAAGTTTACTTACTAGAAAAATAATTCACTCAATTATTTTCTCAAAATATAGGGTTTTAAACCCTCTTTTAATTTACTAACTTATTAATAAATTAATTCTTTTATTTTTTAAAAAAGAATAAAAAATTCTCTAATAAAAATAATTCACACTAAACTCAAAGTGGTATTTTAGGTCAAAATATATTTTCAAGACTTGCCAAGTTTTTATCTTACAATAAGCAAAATTTTACTTTTTACCTTAAGTTCTGAAATCTCATTTTTGCACTAAGTGTGAAAACTCTATTTTTTACATTTTTAACTACATACTTTGTTAGTTCATAACATGAAATTTACTTACCCAATTGTTACCAAAATTTCCCAATTCTATTTTTGGTATGCCTTTTAGGTCTTTGTAAAATCTTAGGTAAAAATGAGCATTTTTTATTGGTGAATTTATTTTCCAACAATGAGGTAAAAATGACCTTATTTTCAAGTCCTTAATTTTTCCAAACTTTGACACTTAATAACTTTCATACTGTTCAGTATTTTCTTACCAACTTTTACAGTGAAATACTATGTTATACCAATAATATTTTCACAAAAGTTTAGAAAAAACTGGGTTCATTTTCCCTATACAGTTACTGTCCAAACTTGGTCCCGAAATTAAGAATACGAAAATACAGTTTTTTACCTAAACTTTGAAATAGCATAACTCACTCATTTTTAAACATTTTTTAGTGTTTCAAAAGCTTAACTTTATGTACTCAATCTCAAAAAAATCATAGTACAATTAAATTTTACAAAATAAATATACAGTGGATGCTTGACCCCTTGGAAGTCACAGCTCAAAACATGTATTTTGTTTTAGGGTTTCCTAAAATCCCTATTTTCAAAAATCAACACACAAGCATCATAAAAATTATAAAACAACTACCATAAGCTTATTATATCACCAATAAGAAATTTTAAGTATTAACTATACAAAATAATGTTTAAAACTGAAAACCATACAATAACAACCATAAAAGTAAACTTTTTACCTCTTGCTGTTATTACTTAAGGTTTGGATCTTCCTATTAGTTTTGGTTCATTCAAAACCTTAACCAACTCCCCCAACAACATATATAATCAGATATTGAAAAATCTATGGTTAAAACTTTACAAGAGTCTAGTTTTTTGAAACTTTACCATAGAGATACCCTTTCTAGACCAAGGCTTAGCTTCCAAGCCTTCTTAGTGTTCTTGAGGTTGATAGACAGTTTTCAAATAAGATGAGAGTGATTGTGAGAGGGGGGGGGGGGGGGGGGGGGGGGGGGGAGGGGTTAAAAGGGTTTAGACTACCCTAAAATATCCTAAAGCACTTGAGTATTTTTACTATCCACTTGTCATTATCCCTAATATTTAAAATGAGATTTAAAACTTAATTAATTTTGTTCACACCATTTAAAATCCCACATGGCCGGCCACCTCTTCCTATATATGCATTTATATTAATTTTTTTTATTTATTTTTTATTTTTTATTTTTTATAAAGGTGAATCAATATTTCCGAAGAAGAAAAATCCAAATTGACTTTCTATAATCTTTTTCACTCTTATTAAGTTTTAAAAAAAATACTTAACACATAATAATTAAATTAAATATATCTCACATTTAATTTAATTAATCACACAATAAAATTTAACCTAAGGTCCATTCATGGAATAAAATTCCCCATTTTGGTAAAATTAAGCATTTAATCCAAAATGCCCTAAAATTTCCATTTTCCCTTAGGTTTATTATTTTTTACCAAACTTTAATTTTTATGAATGTATTTTCTGCCCAAAATATATTTTCAATAGTTTTTTATTTTATTTTCTGAGATTTTTACCCGATCAGGGATTTTGTGTCGGTCCAACACCGAAAGTCTTATCTTGACTTTTAATCACAAAATTCATAATTTGGCTAGCACTAATTCATCGAAATAAATTCCAAACAAATATAATATTATTTAAAATAATATTCTTAACTCGGGGAAAAAAAATCTCGACCCGAGTCATTTAAAGGTACCTGAAACGCAGGACGTTACAATACCTACAATTTATAGAGGTTTCATCCTCGAAACTTAAAAAAAATGAGGATACAGCTCCCTCATCTTGTCTTCTATTTCCCAAGTTGCCTCTTCAATGCCATGGTTACACCACTGCACCCTTACCAACGACACCGTCTTGTTCCTCAATTCTTTTTCCTTTCGGTCTAGAATCATCACCTGCTTCTCCTCATAGACGAGTTGAGGATCAATACTCTGCTGCTCATAGCTGAGAACATGCGAGGGATCGCACATGTATTTTCTCAACAAGGATACATGAAACACGTCATGCAACATAGACAAGGCAGGCAAAAGAGCTAAACGATAAGCTACTTCCCCGATCCTTTCTATGATTTTGAAGGTCCAACGAACCTTGGACTAATCTTTCCTTTATTCCCGAACCGCATAACTCCTCGTAGCAAAGCTACCTTAAGCAGCACATTATCACCAACCTCAAACACCAGGGGTCTCCTGCGTCGGTCGGCATATTTGCGTTGTCGATTAACTCGACGTTTGCAAGTGTTGCCTTATCTGTCGAATGTCCTCAGTAATCTGATCAGCCTCATCCGATCCGAGAAACTTTCTTTCACCGATCTCGTGAAAATGCATCGGTGATCAGCATTTCCTTCTGTACAAAGCCTCATACAGAGCCATCTTGATGGAATCATGATAGCTATTATTGTAAGCGAACTCTATCATTGGAAGCTTCTCATTCCATGACCCTTGAAATTCGAGCACGCAGGCTCTCAACATATCTTCCAGGTTCTGAATTTTTCGTTCACTTTGACCGTCTATTTGCGGGTGGAAAGAAGTGCTAAACTTATGTTAGTACCTAACCTCGTTTGGATTCTATTCCAGAATGTCGAGGTCAAACGTCTGTCGCGATCTGATACGATGGAGTTTGGTACACCATCTAGTCTAATTATTTTTGCAATGTAAATATCTGCTAACTTATGGGCCCCATAAGTTACCTTGATCGGCAAGAAATGAGCAAACTTAGTCAACCTTTCTACGATAACCCAAATGGCATCGTTGCCCTTGGGAGTGGCTGGTAGACCCATGACAAAGTCCATAGTGACCATCTCCCACTTCCATTCCGGAATGTCTAAGGGTTGTAACAATATGGGTGGCCGTTGATGCTCGGCCTTTGTCTGCTGCAAGTCAACCAGTGTGCCACATATTTTGCCGTCTCCTTTTTCATCCTCGGCCACCAAAAGTACTTCTTCAAGTCTTGGTACATTTCCATGGTACCCGGATGCATGGCATAAGGATCATTATGTCCCTCGAAAAAGATCTGCTTCATGATCTCATCATCATCTGGAACACATATTCTGCCCTTAAACCCTAATACTCCATCTTCAGAGATTTGGAATCCTAGTTGCCCCTTGTTCCTCACTTCGTACATTAATCCCTGAACCCAAGGATCGACTAACTGCCCGACTTTTATAGCTTCCATAATGGTCGGCTCGATAGAGAGGTTAGCCAATTGACCAAATACTATCTCTAAATCCAGAGTAGCATGGTCGGCTTGTAACTGCGGCGAAATCTCTTTCATTGTCATCACGTAAGAACTTTGTTGTCGACTTAATGCATCTGCCACCTTGTTTGCTTTTCCCGGGTGGTACAGAATGTTGCATTCATAGCCGTTGAACAGCTCCAACCATCGATGCTGTCTCATATTCAATTCCTTTTGAATGAAGAAATACTTCAGGCTTTTGTGATCAGTGTAGATGTCACATTGTATCTCGTACAGGTAGAGCCTCCATATTTTCAGTGCAAAAACCACTGTTGCCAGCTCCAAGTCATGAGTGGGATAGTTCTTCTCATAATTTTTTAGTTGTCGAGAAGCATAAGAAATTACTTTTCCATGTTGCATCAGCACTGCTCCCAACCCTCGGCTTGAGGCATCGCTATAAATAGTATATCCCTCTGTATCATTAGGGATTATCAGCACTGGGCAGTCGTCCATCTGGTTTTCAGCTCCTGAAAACTCTTCTCACACTTATCAGTCCATTCCTACTTGATGTTTTTGCGGGTGAGGGAAGTCATTGGTGGAGTTATTTTGGAAAATCTTTCCACAAATTGCTGGTAATATCACAATACCCAAGACAACTTCTACCTCGTGAGCATTTTTTGGAGGTTTCCACTGCTTAACAACTTCTGTCTTGGCGGGATCTACCAAAATTCTGTATCCCGACACTATGTGCCTCAGAAAACTTACTTTCTCTAGCCTGAATTCGCACTTCGAAAACTTAGCGTAAAGCTTTTCATCTCGCAGACCCTGGAGGACAAGTTCTAGATGTGTTGCATGCTCTTCCTGGCTTTTTGAGTATATTAGAATATTTTTAATGAACACGACGACGAACTTATCCAAATACTCGCAAAATACGCGATTCAAGAGATTCATGAATGTTCCAGGCACATTGGTTAGTCTAAAGGACATCACTAAGAACTCATAGTGACCATAGCGCATTATAAAGACCGTCTTTGGTATATCTATCTCCTTAACCTTGAGCTGATGATAGCCTGATCGCAGGTCTATTTTGGAAAATTCTGACGCTCCTTGTAGTTGATCAAAAAGATCATCAGTCCTGGGCAATGGATATCGGTTCTTGATCATCACTTTGTTCAGCTCTCGATAGTCAATGCACATTCTCATCGAGCTGTCTTTCTTCTTCACGAATAAGATTGGGGCTCCCCATGGAGAATGGCTTGGCCTTATGAACTTATTGTCCAGTTACTCTTGCAGTTGCGATTGCAACTCCTTGAGTTCAGCTAGCGCCATCTTGTGAGGAGTCTTTGAGATCATTACAGTTCTCGGAATTAGCTCTATTTCAAACATGATCTCTCGGTCTGGTGGAGTCCCTGGGAGATCTTCAGGAAATACGTCGGGAAAATTGCACACAATCGGTACATCAGAAGGTTGTTGGCCTGTCTCTTTATCCATATCCACTATGTTTGCCAGAAAACCAATGCATTCATCACTCAACATTATTCTCGCCTTTATCGCAGAAATCATGGGACACTTATTTTCTCTTGACGTACCTTTGGACTCGAATTGTTCTTCTCCAGCTGGGGTGAAGATCACTCTTCTGGACTTGCAATTGATAACGACTCCATATCTGGTTAACCAATCCATCCCAAATATGACGTCGTATTCAGGTAGGTCCAAGACTAACGGATCCGTCGTCAACTCATGACCTTCAATCCAAACTGGTACGACTCTAATCCATGTTCGCACCAACATATCCTTTCCCGAAGGCAAAGATACCCCACAAATATCAAGCATAGGCTCAAGCCTTCTATTTAATTTTTCCACAAAGGATGCAGATATAAAAGAATGTGATGCACCAGTATCCATTAATGCGTATGCCAAAGTTTGGGCGAAAGAGATCTGACCTGACACCAGTATCCTTTGTCGCTTTGCGTAAGCGCATAAACTCAAGGGGGAACTCCAATTTGTTTCTGTTGGTCATTTCCATTGCCTTTGGCTGGCATTCGACACTCTTTAGCAAAGTGCCCTGGCTTCCCATAGTTAAAACATACCCCACACTCACCCCGATGGCATCGGTTACACTTGTTGCACAGTGGCCATTGTTCAAACTCACGTCTTGGATGTTTGTTGGGACTAGCCATTGCCTGATTGGGAGGTCCCCCTTTTCTTTTGTTATTTCCCCCAAAAATAGGTCTTGTGCCTCTTGGATTGTTTGTTCGCCCTGTGTTTTGGTCGAACCTCGGGTTGAACTTTCCCCTTGGGCCATTCTGATTGGCCAAAAGCTGTCCGGGGTTGTTGGGAGTGTACCTCCTGTCATCGTTCTTCTATGCTGTTGGCTTGTTTGACACGGCCCAAGACTCTTGGCGAAGAGCCTATTCCACAGCTTCGGCATACGTCTTTGGGCCAGTTCTACCAGTGTCTACACACCTAGCAATGTCTCAGTGTAGGCCCTTCATAAAACTCCAGGCCTTATTCTCTTTAGTGTTCACCTGGTTCCTAGCGAGCCTAGACAGCTGCTCAAATTTTTGAATGTAGTCTTGCACACTCGATGTTCCCTACTTCAGATTAGTGAACTCATTCACTTTGTGCTCAATCATTTCCTTACTAAAGTACTTGACATTGAACAAGGTCAAGAACTCTAGCCATTCCATCTCGGCAACGTTATGTCCTTTCTTGGCTGCGTCCCACCAGATGCGAACATCTTTTCTTAGCGTATAGGTCGCACAAACTACCTTCTCTCTCTCGGTAGTTCAAATGAACTCGAAGATCCTTTCCAAAAGACTGATCCATTCCTCTCCCACTACAAGAAAAAATGCTTTTAATAACACCGAAAATGTGTTATCAAAACATACGATAACACTTTCTGATGTGTTAAGACCGACTATGTTATCGTAGGTCAGGGTACTTTACATAACACTTTATCAGTGTTATGCATATGTGTTATTGTACTGTCAACGATAACACAATTTCTGTGTTATTTTAATAAATAGATAAGTGCAGAATTATGTTATTTATAGTCGATTATATAACACTTTTTTTGTGTTATACTACACTTTAGTATAACACTTTTTTTGTGTTATTCTACACTTTAGTATAACACATTTTTTGTGTTATACTATACTTTAGTATAACACATTTTTTGTGTTATACTACACTTTAGTATAACACATGTGTTATATTAGCTTAGAGAAACATAATCTTTTTTTACTTACACAAAACTAGGAAAACAAATATGAAAGTTGAAGCCAAATAAGGTAACATAAATAGATTTTTATTAATTACTCAAATGTAATTACAATATTTAGTCTACTAGTCTAGGCTTAAGAAATCATATTACAACATAATTTATGCCCAATTCAGATTCCTTTATCACTAAATATACAAAACAAGAAATGTATACAAAAATTAGTGAAATACATTCTTCCATTCTAAAGGCCTCAACTATAAATGTTCTCAAGAATTGCTCCAAAGAAATCATCTCAATATACCTGCACATTGTAAAAAAAAATGTCCTTTTATTATTAAGAACATAAGACTTAAGCTAATTTTGTTTGAAAATGATTTCAATTAAAAAATAATAATAAAACAGCAAGATGACTATGTAAATCTTCAAGAAGCACTGTGGCTCAGCAACTATATGTGGATCCTATATAAGCATGAGGTCCATGCATCATAATGATTCATATAATTTATAACAAAAAAAATGATGAAATTGTCAAGTTCTCCAATATGTGAAAAGCAAATAAAATATATATATATATACATATAGGTGTGTAGACAAGAGCCAATGGACGCAGACAGAGGAAACAAAATTGAATAAAGTGGTCGCTAGATCAGCTAATTGTGCAGTACCAAATTACATATTGCATGAAACTGAAAATACCTCCTTTTTCAATATAGTGTCCGCAGCCTTGTCTCATTATACTGCTTTGTCTTATAAGATTTCTGAAAGAAAAATATGAGATTTAATGAACATTTTGGCAAAAAAAAAAGGAGATGGTATCAACTGGATTATGTAAATTAAATTTCCTTTTGCTAGTTAAAAAAATTTATGTGATTTACTGCGTGAACCAACACAAATAGGTGGTACAACATAACTATATAGTAAATACACTGGCAGCTTACTGCAGCAGCCATTCTTTATCAATCCTAAATGAATTTGTTCCTAAAATACTAAAGCCATACAAGAATTTGAATTGATATAATACAAACAATCAAGCTCGTTGGACTTTAATATCGTAGCTAAGTTTTCAGACAATTTTAAAATCTAAACTTGAAGCAGAATCAAATGGATAAATATAAAAAATCGACATTAGCATGATAACGCCACGATTCTGACTTCATTGTCCTTGTCAGGTTCACTAGATAGTAGATAATCTAGTTTTGAGTGCACGAAATAAGAAGTACGCTAAAATTTAGAATCTATCTACTACATTACATCAACTACCAAAAATGAAATATAACATTAAAAAATTCTCTATAACCACTACCCAGTTCACATTTCCACTTCTCTATATTCTCCCAGTCAAACACACAATTTTAATAACTAGTCCAACAAAAAAGTTCAAAACTTACGCTTAAATAAGAAGAAGAAAAAAATAACAAATTAGAACATTACTATCCTTCCCCCACTATGCACTTCCGCCGTAATAACCCAAAATTATATTCGATTGGCCAAAATAAACCATACCCAATTGATTCAATCATTTATTTTGTAATAAAAGCACAAAAGCGATCATAAATATCAAAACTTTTCCATGTCTGTCAATTCGTCCAGTTTTCAAAAAACAGAACAGAAGTGAAACAATCAACAAACTAGAGTCTCTTTATTTCTCATCAATTTTTTTAACTTAAGCCTCAAAAGTTAAATAAAGCTGTAATATGACAAAGATAACTTTCAAGTATAATTTAAGCCTCAAAAGTTGCAGATATTGCTAATCATGAGGTATTGATATTAGAGTGTGTAATGCTCAGATGGACAATTCTTTAAAACCAGAAACATTGAAACAAAGTTGTGTCATGCAACTCATATAAAAACAGAATCACTAAGCTAATGTTTACTTGTGTTATTTGTTAGTCAATTCTTTTACTACTTTTTGACAAAACTGAAGGGAAAAAAAACAATTGAGACTGACCACTAAATTTTAAGTCGATCATAATTCATAACCAAATCAATGGGATTATTCTATTTGTAATGTCTTTCTCTTTTCTCTTCATACAGTCACTCTTACAAAAATAATGGAAAAAAAAATTCAAAGAATTAGTTTCAAAATCAATAAAAACAGAGCAAAACTGATCGCCTTTCACTAAATTACATTTAAAACATAAACACAAAAAAATTTTTATTCCCTTAGCCAACTATTGATGTTTTCCATCTAAAGAGAAAAGCTAATTAATATCAACAGAGGAATATGAAATAAAAACATGAAGAGAAATAAATAATAAAATCCACACATATTAGATCCTTCAAATATTGTATAATATTTTTTCAAAAGAAATGCTAGAAGTGTCAAACGAGGTTGATGAATGGCAGAGATGAGTCAAATAAGGTGAGATTTACAATAGAGCCTCTGAATACTATTCCAATGAATGGCAGAGATGAGTCCAAGACTCAAATAAGTCCATTTCATCAAATGTTAACAATAATTTTTTAGCAATAATGAAGATGAATGTTAGCACTATTGGGAATCACTGTAATTTTGCTAATGTAACACTTATGCAGACAACCAATCAACTAAACTATTTAGGCTCCTACTTGACAAATACATATTTAGGCTCTGATTTTTTCTCATTTTTCAATTTGAAGGAAAATTGAAGAATGTTTTACTTCCGATTTTTTCTCATTTTTCAATTCGAAGGAAAATTACAGTGATTCCCAATAGTGTTATTTGATTCATAAAACATTAATTTTGCTAATGTAACACTTATGCAGACAACCCATCAACTAAACTATTTAGGCTCCTACTTGACAAATACATATTGTTATCCCCAAAAATTGGAGATCGATGACGTGGCAATAGAGGTGACAAGTGGCATGGAATAGTTGGGCGATCTGGCCTACTAGTAGCCCAATACATCAGTGAAGAGTTGGGACTCCTTGAGAGATGTCATAATCAAGCCAAATGCACTCGAGGAGAATACTTGGGCTAAGGTGTGCTTGGCTCAGACCCTAGTCCAAGGAGCTCAAGTGCTTGGTTCGGATCCTAGTCCGAGGAGCCCAAGTGTTTGGCTCGGACCCTAGTTCGAGGAGAAGCCCATGCATGTGTGGCAAGTGATTGGCTCAGACCATAGTCCGAGGAGTGCCACAAGTGCTTGGCTCGGACCCTAGTCCGAGGAGAGGCTACAAATGCTTGGCTCGAACCCTAGTCCGAGGAGCGGCCACAAGAGGTGTGCTCGGACCTTGGTCCGAGGAGAGCCAAGGTGTGGCTCGGACCTTGGTCCGAGGAGTACCCCTAAGATGTGGCTCGGACCTTAGTCAGAGGAGGGCCAAAAAAGGAGTGGCTCAAACCCTAGTCCGAGGAGCCCCAAGGCATGTGGCTCGGACCCTAGTCCGAGGAAAGCCAAGGAAGGAGTGGCTCGGACCCTAGTCCGAGGAGCCCCAATGCATGTGGCTCGAACCTTGGTCCGAGGAGAAATCCAAGGAGTATGGTCCATATGCATGTGTCCAGCATGCATATGTTCGACCAGCACTTGTGTGTGTCTTGCATGCATGTGTTCGACCAGAAGAAGATATTCATCAAACAAATGGACCAGACTACGTCAAATTCCCAGAAACGGCTTCAGCAAGAATCGGTCTGGGCATCGCGGGAATCTCTCATTCCTCACTCAAATTGAGGAATATGTTGTATTTTGAATATTTTGTGTAATTTAAATATAATATAAATAATAGAATATCCCGATTCTAGAGGGATATCAGTTTAGGATCCCAAGCCTATAAATAGAGGGTTAATGGGATCAAAAAAGGACTTTTGGCAATTTGAGATTTGGTCTGAGTTCTAGAGAGAGAAAGTGTGTTTTTCTTGAGAGAGAACCCTTTTTTATTCCTATTTACACTGAAGAAACTCAGTTGACACTGGTTCATCTGATCTTGAGTGTGGATAAAGTAATAAAATCTCTAAGTGGATTAGGCTATTACCGACTGATCGGGGCTGAACCACTATAAAATCTCTTGTGTTATTTATTTTTCTTGATTAAACTGTCTATGTCGTTTAAATTCTCTTGAAGGTTATCGTTTTTGACGTTCTCACGTCGTTGGCTAAAAACACAGTCAACACATATAATTTTCAAAAGATTAGATGTAGAAGCCACCTTGAATTTTAGATGGTATGTACTCCTCTCATAAGAAGGATAATGCACGCACAGATAATGCTTCTATCTCAAACTTCACTCCTCTTTGCAGCATCACCTCTAGCTCTAGTCTTTCAAGTTAAAAGAAACTATTGTACATTATAACAATCATAGCCAACTAAAAAAGGTTTGCATCAGAAAGCACAGAGAGTTTTACCTCCATTGCGGCACCTCTCTTCGTAGGTAGCATCTGTGTAACACGGATTCAGTTTTCCTTTTGTCTGAAAATGACAAAACTCATCGGTAAGTTTTCCTTTGCGGATAGATGAAGATAGAATAAGCTCTGCCTCACTTTATATTTTAATCCATAGAGAAGCAGAGATTAGTTCAAAATATGTCATTTTATTGAAATGACATTTAATCACTCTGTTATTATTATTTAACATCAAAACTACATCTCAATGGTTTAAAACAACTACATGGATTACATCAAAACCATCATTGGCCAAAACAGTGGTCTTCATTTTCTAAGAATTGCTCTCTAAGTGAGTGTCCACTTCTTTATGTTTTTCTGAAGCTAAAACTAAGCTTTTTTTTTCCTTTCTTTTTTCTTTTGTTATTCACATGTTGAAATCATCAAACACCTATGGTGTTTGAGAAGGTGTTTGAGAAAAAGTCAAGAAGGAAGTGAAAAGCAAGTAAAATTAAATAACTATCAATGAAATCACAATTAGGGGACCATTAGAAACATAACTACAACCTTTAAAAGCATCTCAAATATTGTTCATTATAATTTATAAGAATAGTCATCTTTCACCTGTTGATATCTGTTTTTTGCATGTTTCTCTCTTCATGTGCGTGGAAAAATAACTAGGAAAAAAAAAGACCCAACTAAATTGGAGTTTTGACCTTATATACATTGAATTTCCTGTAACACAAGTATAGGAGCCAAAAAAGGGAAACACCATAGTTTTCATGCCCAAAACATAAGAAACACAAGTATCAAATTAAAAGAAAACAAGGAATTGAAGAATCAAAATAAATTCAAAGAGAAAAGCAGAGGCTACAAAACTAAATGGGTACTCACATGACTGGCTAGCATGTACAATAGCAGATAGTATGCAGCACCTGCCCAAGCAGTTTAAGAAAATACACCAGTTGTTCGATTTAATTCTAAAGTTAACGGTAACACTCGAAGCAATCTGGGAACATATTGGAGTAAGACAATGAAAAACAATGCTTGTTTTGTAGGAAGAACATATGACCCGTCAGACTGCTGAAGATATCTCAAGACCACTGTCTGCAGAGATTAAAAATAGATAAGGAGTCAGAAATTAAGACCTCCACCTTCGTAGTCATTTTAATAGAAAAATATTAACAATTAAAGAACTATCAAAAATGAAAAGTTTCAATAAAATGCAATACTAAAGGCAATAAAATGTAGCCTCATCCCTAAAAATGCCAACAGAGAAGCCCATATACTAAACTATTTTTGAGAAAAAAACTCGTATTGGTTCTTATATTAGAATTCATGTTTTCTTTTCCAGTAATAGAGCTTGACAATAAAAAATTACACAGAACTTTGGCTCTAGAACTAGCAAGAACTATAGATTTTATTTTATACACAGAAACAAATGTACAAGAGAAATGACTTAATAAAATTTAGACATGAAGACTAGTAGCAAACACATAAGGAACTCTAAAGCAATATACAAAAAATAGATAACAAAATTAGATGCAAAATGAACAATAAAAGGCAACAACTAAGAGTAAAATGGGCCCAAAAAAACAGAAGTGATCTTCAATGAGAATATATTTTTTCATTTTCATTTTCACTAGTATATATATATATATATTTTGCTCTATACTATATAATGAGAATATATTAATAGAGATCCTTTATGTGTTTGTTTGTCTATTTCTTTTTATCGGTATTTTTACTAGTAGATACTATACTGCTATATATATACACTCAAATGAGCATTATTTTAGCATGCAAATTTTTTTGTCAAGTCAGAGAAAAGAAATAAAAAAGTTGCTTACAGATGTAAAATTGACATATAAACTTAAGCTAGCATTCCATTTTTAGTGCCCATTTGTGGTTGGCTTGCTTGATTTTATAATATGTAACTACTGGGTTAAGAAATTGACATCATTAACCTGGTGGAAATTGTGATTCTCAGACCATATTGGAGAGAGTATTCTATTCATTCAAATATTCTAATATATGATAATGTGAACTGAGCAAACATATACTTACCGGTATTTTGACAATGTCAGTACGGGGCCAACCGAAGGGATTATATGCCACTACTATCTGAAATAGTATTAGTAATTAAGACAATGAAAAATTAAAAATCTCACCTTAGTATCCATTGAAGGGTAAGGAAATCTCAAAATTTTACAAAACTTTTCCCTTTTCAAATGTCTTCTTCTGTTGGTGGGCAGTAACTGATATTGAATAATTGACACTGTTTAAATCAATGTAAAGAAGATAAAGACAATGGAAATAAGTAGACCAGAAATAGCTGCATCAGTCTAGAGAAATGTGATGATTAGAGAAATTTAAAAGAATGAAGCAATTTCAATAGAAATACTGGGTTATAAGAGGCTACAAATACTCTGTTTTCTTAAGATCCTTGTTCTACATGAAGTTGGCCCAGGAAAGAAGACTATCCATAATGCCAGACTTTGCCACTGCAAGTTTAAAAGGTAAAACATAAAGAAAGATATAGAAAGTAATGATAAGAGTGCATCTACATAAACAAGCAAAGAGCTTCTCGAACCTTTCTTTAAGAACTCTGGTGGGAGTTCACATTTAGACCCAAAACTGCTTGGACGAATGGTAAGAGTTCCACCCTTGATTGTGGCAATCGAATTTACAAAGCTAACCTGGTTTAACAAGAGAAAACAATCAGAATAAAACACCCTTAAAAGTGCATAACAGCATCAAAGTACTCTCATTTAAAATAAAAATTCAAATACCTGTTGAAATTTCCCATCACTAAGGCTCACACAAACCTCCCACCTGTCATTCACTTTCTCTGTGATCCTGCAGAGAAATGGTCAAAAGAGTATGTTAGCAAAAAAGATAACAAATGAAGAAAAATGAAACACAACATAAGCTCAAGGGCCATTACTCAGATAATCTCAACATAAGGAGGATTTCTCAATGAATTCTAGTCCCAGAGTACCAATATTGTGGCAACCATTAACTGTAAGATGAGTAAGTTGCTTGCAACCAGTGGCAATAGCTTCCAAACCCTTGTCACTTAGGAAATAGCAGTCACTTAGAGTGAGATCTTTTAGCTTCTTACATCCATTCCCAATGGCACGTAAACCCCTGAGTTTTAAAATCAGGATGAAATGAAAGAATAAGTACTGAACTTACTAGAAAATAGAATAAAGATATGAAAAAAAGCCAAGTTGTTATCACATCTCTTCTATCTTATAAACTAAGCTACCCAATAGCATTTAGAGGCAATCAATATAAAAATTGAAAAATGAACCTAAGAGCAAATGAAATAGACAAAAAAAAAGTACACAAGATTTAATTTGTTCCAACGAGTTCTATGGTTATAGATTTTTCATACCTGTAATCAGATAGCACATTGCTCGACAATAAATGACCAAAAACACATATCATATACAGATGTAAAAACTGAGGCGACAAAGATTAAAAATGGCACTAACTTATCTGTGAATCTCTGGAAACTATATAGAGCTAATAACTCCAATGATGCACAAGAAGTGCCTACAGCTTTCAAAGCCTCATCAGTAACATTGATGCATTGTAGCTTCAATACTTTCTACATAGCACCTTTTACTTCCATATTTGTTCGAATAGCTAGCTAATGCAGTAAGAAGTTTCAATTGTAAGCAAAATCCAAGAATAATACAAGTCATTTTCTAAGTATATATGGAGAAGAACCATGAACATGAAGGAATGAATATTACAAGAGAAAAAGCAGGTAAAGCTCTCTCACCAGTCCACACCATTATTTAGATAACTAAACAAGCTATTAAATGTATATCATTTGTCATGGTACTTGAAAAAGGGAGTGAATAAGTAGAAATAAAATAGTTAATGACACTAGAAACCATGAAAGAAACTTCCAAAGGAAAAGAAAAATCTGACCTGCATTGTATGAACAAGCAACTGGATGATCTTTCAACATAGTATTTGCAGGTTGGACACCTTTTCCACTGCTTATTCTGAGCAAGGTTCTTCAACATAATATCTTCCTTCTCTCTCTCGTCCTTATTCAACTTCTGAAACTCCACACACTCAATCCCTTCATGCCAAGGAACCTTACACTGCGCGCAAAACATTCTATAGCAACTTGGGCACTCCGAGTTCATTATCACCTCTTTTCCATCATCGATCAACATCACTGAGCAATTCTTGTACGCACAGTAAAACTTTTCAGTCCCAAGAATCAGAGCCTCAGACAACGTCGTGCCCCACCTGTCAAACACCTCTGGGAGAAGTATCGAATGACAGTACTCGGGCTCCAATGACCCGTTACAACCAGAAACAGGGCAATCGATTCTCGTAATGTTATCTTGAAGCTTTGAAGCAACGTACCTGACCATGCACCTGGAACAGTAAGAATGGCTACAACCCTTGATGCTAAACGACTCACTTCCAGACTTGGGTTCCGCGCATATCTCGCAAACGAAAGATGAGTCATTGTTGGAATTTGAAGACTGCCCGTTTTCGGAGCGTGGTGTGGCTGAGCGCTCTAGGGCTAGCCACCGCTTGTAGATGAGGGAACAGGCATCACGGCTGGGTTTAGAATCAAGTAGGTGGAAGAAGAAGAGGAAGACGGTGGCTGATACTGAAACCCTAACTGGGTATCGCTTGAGGGATGGTCAGAAGTGTGTTAGAAAAATGTTTAGAGCTTTGGAAATAAAAAAACAGAGGAAAATAAAAAAGTATAGAAGATAATTTGGCTCCAAAATTTTGGTACCGCCAATTTTGATACGGCCAAAATTTTTCCCCCCTGTTATTTTATTATTTGATGTATTATAATACCTTTTCAATACTATTAAATTCATGTGTTATGGAAAGGGATATTTGGTGTAGTGTCCCATTGATGGGTCACTGCTCCCCTCAAATATAGGTGGATTCTGGTTGCTGAACCTTTCTGATATAGGTTTTGCTCGGGCCACTCTTGGTGCTTCTACTAGCAGTACAGGTTGTTCAACGACAACTTGTGGACCATGGTTTCGTTGTACATTGTTTTCAAGTGGTATTTCATTGTTCTAAGCATTATTGGGTGGCATGGGGAGTCATCCCAAATGGTGTTAAACCTTTCAGCTTGGAGGGCATTAACATCCTTCTGTGTCTTTTGCCCTCTTTCAATTTGGGCTTTATGCGTCTCCACTAGGCTTTGTAGATTATTCATCTGCTTGGCCATCTCGTGAACTCTAGTAGCTTGGTTTGGAGCTCTAGCGGTAGGCGCGTTCTGAGCTTTAGTAGTAGGCACGGCTTGGCCTCGGCCAGCAACACCCCTTCCTCTTTTAGCTCTTGTCCTTGCCATTTGTTTGATTTAAAATAAAAAAACTCCTAAGTGCTTAGGGACGAGAAGTTAATACCAACGCATATTTCCTTTTCTCTTTTTTAATAGTCACCGTAGAGTCAAAGAACCTCTATCTGAGTTGCTAGATTTGGTTCTGGCTGTACTCTTTGTCCTCGGCCTCGACCCCTTCCTCTGCCTCGGCCACGACCTGCATCTTGATCAACAGTTGCTCTCTCGTCTGGGTTTGTTTAATTAACATCTCGACCTCCCCTGGCTCGAGTGTTAAGAACCATCGCAAGTCTTTATACCACAGTGTATAGTAGGGAAGAATACTAACATAGCAATAAATGAGCATACCAATTTTTCTCATAAACAAGAAAGAAGAACCATAATGATTCGAATCAAAACAGTTAGTCATAATATTCAAGGATATAACCTAGAAATACAAAATGATCATGAAAGATCATGCCATAGGATTTTAGTTTGCAGGAGGATAAATCCAAAAAGAGAACCCTAACTACACGTCGGGTTTCTACATCTGCCTGCTACAACTACACTAAAGTCCTACAACCTAGGAGGTTTGCAAGGTTTTTACAAAAAGTATCAACAAGACCCTCACAGCATAACCTAATCTAAGCTATCCCTCAACATATCCAGCTCTATGTCGGTATCCTCGTTCGACTACTCAGGATCGTCCCCTGGCTCTACCAAAGACTTTTGTCATGTACTGTATACATTGCCAAATAACACACCGATGTCATTGGTCGTACTTGAAGCGTCGAGGAAACTCTTCGTTAAAGAGTCTACATTAAATTATCCCTAGCGTAGGGATTATGGGTATTCTCTCTATCACAGGGTCATCTATCTAAGGTATATCAGCCATAACCTACAATTTATAGAATTGAGGTAAAAAATGGAAACAACACACTAAAGGAAGAGACAGTAATTATAGTGAGTGTCGGTCTATCTTTGCGAAATGTACATGTAGGTTGTCTACAGAATCGGCTAAACTTGAGCTCTAATACCAACTATAACGATTCGGATTTTCTAGACTCGATAATGCAGAAATATAAATGTTTTCATTTAACAAAATGTCTCAAAAACTCGTATAAAAAAACTTTTTAAAAAGTCGTATGGTCATACTTAACAATTAATTACAAACATATTTTATAAAGAGTAAAGTGAGCCTAGTTTTGGAAAATTACACAACATTTCCAAAAGTAAAACGGCTTCCCAAAAGGTCAGTCCACATGAACATTTGCAAGGTAGACTTGAGCGCTCACTGCTCTGCCTTGCCCTTGTTCTTACCTACAACAGGAAACAACTAGGTAAGAAAAAATGCTTAGTAAGTTCAACCTTAAAACAAAAGCATGTAGAGAATTATGGTTCCGGATCCATTAGGACCCTACACAATCAATTTCAAGAACGTGAAAGCATCCTGGAAAACTTATGGTCATGCCTGATAACCAATGACAAATTATTTCTTATAACCAGATAAATTCCTGCACTTAGAAAATCCCAAAGTAAGCAGAGATATTATATCACAAATATTTCTTATCAACAAATAAATCCCTGCACTCAGAAAATCCCAGAGCAAGAAGATATAATATATCACAATATAATTCTAGACCAACGCTCGACAATTTCCAACAATGCAGGCATAACACTATTAGGAAAACTTATACAGGATATTTATTTATTTTCATATAGATCTAATATTAAACAAATTAATATGAGATAACCTAGAACGTGTTTCTAAAATTAAATTCAAAGAGAAACAAAGATAAGAATACTTACACTATACGCAACAAAATGAAATAATACTTCCTTGAGTTTCTCTAACTCTTGTATCCTTTTTGTCGCAGAGTATTATCAAGAAACTGAACCGTTCTTCTAATTTCTTCACAGTCTTCCAATGTATCCTTAGAATCACCTAGACTAGTGTGGGCAATTCTCAACACATGAGATAGACACAGAGAGAAGAAGAGAAAATAACAAAGAGGCTTAGAAAAGGACTTGTGTTTAGAGAGAATCTAAAACTATCAGAAAACCAGTGATTAAACTTATCTGTCGTCTGTCTTGACTTCTCTCTAATCACTCCTTTTATAGACTCAATTAGGAAATTTAACTTAATTAAAAAATCAATAAATTAATAGCCAATTTGAAGCCCTAGGTCGAAATTATCATGGGATTTAGGCCCGTGAAATTTCACATTTGATTATAAGCCCATTGGACTTAAAATCAAGGCATGTATTATTTTCTATTGATTTAATACATTAGATAATTATTTAAATCCTTTATCAAATTTATTATTTATAATTTGAACCTTGATTTAAACTTATTTATTAATTTAGATACCAGTTTATTTTAATTAATAAATATGCTCTAATTTATCTTTTCTTCTCAAAAATACGTAACTCTGTGAAACTATCCAACTTTGAAAATTATAATTGATAATTAAATAAATTAATTGAGACAATCTAGATGATTTTATCCAAGGTACAATGAGGCCTATGGGCCTATGAAATCAAGCTCCAATAAGTTATCATAAATCTAACAAATAAATTTACTAACTTATTAATTCCTCGTGACTCCACTATAGACTCGAAATCGCACTCTTGAATTCATAGAACGCTCTATAACAAATATAGATACGCTATTAATTATCCATTGTTACAACCATAATTGTCACTCAATCCTCTATAGACGGTCTACAATGAGATAGGACTAAAATACAGTATTACCTGTCATTGTATTTTATCCTTAAAACACTTAGTTCCTTGAAAATGATATTTCAGTAAACTAATTTAATTACTGAAATGAGATCTCTATCATTTAACACCTTGAACCAAACTAAAAGGAAACCATCATTTCACTTCTTCATCAAAAGCTATAGATGTTCATATCTATGATTAACATTCCCACTCAATTATACTACCGAGTTCCCAAGATGTAAGTTGTAACGCCCCAACTCCAGGGACCGTTACAGTGTGCCTTGTAAACAGTGATGAACTCGCTAATCGAATTAATTGGCCAAAATCGTGTAACTAAGTATGATTAGCGGTTTAAGGATTAAAAACTTTGGTTAAGATGTAACGTTTCATTTGAACGTTTAATATATATACTGGGATCCCAAAAGTATAAGTTTAGAGTCTACTACAAGAAAATATTTACAACAGGCCGTTCTATGCGGCAAAACAGGGTTTAACCCTAGTTCCACTTTAAACCTCGGCCATGGCGGACGAGCAGCTGCATATGTACACGTCATCACCTAAGCTCTCCAACTCAAGGATGGTCCAGCTTTCTTTTGCCTTTACCTGCACCACAAAGCACCCGTAAGCTGAAGCCCAGGAAGAAAACACAATACAACATGATATAATATCAACAATAATTGTATTCATTTCTCAGGACCAACAGTCCAAGCAAATAGGTGACTATCACAAAAAGTCACAAATTTGGGGACAGCACCCTTTGGCCATGTGACGATAGGGTCACCAGGGCTTAACAGATGTCAAAAATAACTAATATGGGAACAGCATCCTTTAGCCATGTGTTGATAGGATCACCAGGACTTAATAATTAAGTGAACATCTCACTAGCTTCAACAGGATAGGTTGTAACGACCCAAATTCGCTAATAAGGCTTAAGGGCCTTGATTAGTGTGCCAGGAGGGCAGGTTGGGATTTATGTGTGATTTATGAGTTAAATGCATGGTTATGATTTAAAGCGTGTTGTATGACTATTTGATTATTTGAGATGCATGACTATGTGGTCAGTATGCATAATTAGGTGAAATAAATATGCATGGGGACCCCGTTTGCATGATAGGGGTAAATTGGTAATTTTAGCCCGCTGAGGGCATATATGTGATAATTGTATTCTGTGAATTGTACCATGTGAGTGTGGTGTTATTATTGTGATGCACGTGCCGAGACGGTCCTAGAGAGCAAATTTAACTTAAGAGTCACAACGGGATTTCTATACCCGGCTCGGGAGGAGCCTAGGGGTACTTTGGGAATTTTATGGTTAAGTTGAGATTTAGCGGGTAATGGTTATTGGTGATT
This sequence comes from Humulus lupulus, assembly GCF_963169125.1. Taxonomy (NCBI): domain Eukaryota; kingdom Viridiplantae; phylum Streptophyta; class Magnoliopsida; order Rosales; family Cannabaceae; genus Humulus; species Humulus lupulus. The sequence continues at coordinate 107,432,446 of NC_084798.1, read as the reverse complement.
GAGTAACCTGGGTAACCATTAATTACCGCTGAGAGTAACAAGTTCTAGATAGAGAATGGTAGAAATGAAATAGAAGTAAAAGGACTTAAGTCCCCTTGAGGTTTAGTTAGGAAAGGATAGGCAAGGAGGGGTAAAATGGTCATTTGGCTGGGAATTTGATAAATGGCAGCTGGGTTATATGGGGTACACGGTTTAGGCTTGGTGATATTTTGGTTTTGTTAGAAAAAATTAGAAGAGAAGAAAAGAAAAGCTAGAAGAAGAAGAAGAAGAGGGGAAGGAGCTGACTTTTGGAGACTTGGAGATGGATTCAAGGAAGCAAAGGGTGGATTCTCCACTTAAAGGTAAGGATCCTAGGAAATTTTAAGAGTTTTATCTGTTGTGGTTTAATATTTTTGAGGTATGGTTTAGGTTTTTCAAGATTTGGTTTGTGTTTTTGGCCTATGGGTTTAAGTTGCTGAAGTTGAAATCAATTGGGTGGATTTGTGAGTGTGATTGTGTTTTGAGCTTGAATCTAGTGTTTATGGGTTGTTAGATGGTCCATTTGAAGTTTTAAATTGATTTTGGGGTTTGGGTATTGGTTTGGTATGATTTGGGAAGGTTTTAGCTCGGTGAAAACGCAAGAGAAAACCCAGAAATCTGGGTTCACGTATGAGCGCCGCGGCCCTGTTCTTGGGCGCCGCAGCGCGATGTTGCATCAGGAGAGGGACAAGTCGCTGGGCGCCGCAACCCTTGAAGGGAGTGCCGCGGCCCTAGGCCAATTTTGACAGCCAAAATTCTGGTTTTTAGGGCTTTTGCCCGGGGACTCGGGGGTTGGTTCCAATGTTTTGTTTTAGGGAATTAGAGGTCCCGAGAGTGTGGGATTGGTCCCGGGAAGTGGTTTTGAATTGATTAGTATTAATAGATGTTTCATGTGTGTGTTGTGACTAGGATATTGGAGAGGCTCGTGCTAGAGGACCGTGCTCGCGGCTTTAGTGCATCAGGAAGCTCGGAGTACAGGTAAGAAAACTATAACACCCGTAGGATAGGGCATGAGCCCATAGTGTGATTGCGGGGCACGGTCCTATATTGCATGATGAGATGATTGCAGGGCACGACCCTATATTGCATTACATGTTAGGGTGCAGACTTAAATGAATTGATATTTGTTTGAATGTTGTTTGATTTTATGCTATATGTGATTATAGTGAAATGAACGGCTATGGCCGAGGGCGGCAAGGCCGAGAACGGCAACGTGGCCGGAAGTAACACTTAGCACATGGGATGGTTATAGTCAGGGTAGGACCCAGTGGATACATGTGAGATCCTTACGGTGAGGACCGAGACCCCAGGCTTCGGTAAGGCTTCTGGGGCGGCATGGCCGTGTTTGCTTAGTCTATTGGTTGACTTGTTTATCTGTGGATTGTTTGATATGATTAACTGTATAATTTGCATATGTTATGTACTGCATGAGTTTTCTTGCTGGGCTTCGGCTCACGGGTGCTCCATGTTGCAGGTAAGGGCAAAGACTGAGTCAACCAACCACGAGCTCGGAGAGCTTGAAGCGACGCGTACATGTTTGGGCTACCCGACTGCTTTGGTTGGGGGTTTATTCGAAAATGGCTGTAATAATCTATGATTTTTAGAACTGATCAATTGTAAACTTATTTCAAGATGTAAATGGTTTTCAAACCTTATTTTGGGATCCCAAATGTTTAATACTAGAAGTTTTTATTGAATCAACACATTTTCAAAGATTACAGCCTTAACTTTTAATTAGTCACACTTTCGTTTCAAAACCTCGGTTAGCGAGTTAATTGCACAAAGTTTTCTTTTTAAAAAAAAAAAAAAAACTCACTTGGTAACGGCTCTAAGGAAGTAGGGCGTTACATAGGTGCATGGTGATTAGTCACCAACATAACCTTCCTCCCGACTCTAGAGTCGTAACTATGGAACAACGTCCCCTAGCCATGTGACAAACAGTCACCGGGGCCATATGCCCTGGCTCTGAACATCTGGTCTTAGACCAGGCAAGCGCTTATAAGTTCATCGACTTTAGGGTCGGTCCAGAATTAATGCCACAGAGCCATTCAACGATGATATCGATTAGATCTAATCTCCATTCGGCCCTACGTCCTCGACGCTCATACCGTTTCTGACTCTGAGGTCAGTGAAACACGACCAGTGTTCAGCTCATTTTGAACTTGATTAATAAATCACAGCTTCACAGATGGATCCAACACCATTGCCGATTCTGACTAATAAGTCAGTGCCATACACAAGTAAGCCATGCCACCAAACACATATGTCACATATCCAATATCCATAAACAAGGTATTCAGCATGCTTACTTAACGAGTATTAATACAATTAGGACCATGCACAAACCCAGAGGCACAAGCTCTGAACAATATCATACTCAGTACTCAAAGCATGTCCTAATCACATGTTCCTCGTGCATCACATGCATTATATTTAACAATCCAACATGCACCAATAATAGACATGCATGTCACATCTAATAATCAACCAACATGCATCAATAATAGCCATGCATGTCACATTTACACAGGGTGCAGTTTTCTTACCTCAGATTCAAGCTATAATGATTAAAATAATGACCTTGAGAACGATCAACTTTTAGTCTTTTAGCGGTGACCCAGTCATAACTAAATATAGGATATCATCAATAAAAATGATCAACATAGGTTCCCAATCCAATATCTAGCCTCCGGGACATCAATCCATACTTAATCGGGTAGTAGGATCAACCCCGAGGCCTATGGATAGCATCCCCAAGTCAAAAACCCATTTCTGGCCAAAAATGCCCTTATGGGCCGCGGCTCACCCCTCTGACAGAACCATTTCCCTCACAAAAATGCACGTAGGCTGCGGCTCACCATAGCCATGCCACGACCCTTTACCAAAACCAGCAAGCACCAGCTTGCTTTCCCCTGCGTTTTTCCTCGAAACCAAACCCTCAAACCAGTTCCAAACCTCAACCTAACACCCAATTCAACCACTAAACATCATCTACAACTCACCCTCATCAAAACCCAAGTTAAACATCAATCAAAACTCCCATTAATCCAAACTTTCCACAAAGAATTCATAAGCTGAAAACTAATGCCCAAAATAGTGGACACCCTAAAATTAATGGTTGGAACTTACCTCAAGCTTCATTTTGAATCCCCTTAAATGGCTGAATCAAGTCCCTAAGCTCCCACCTTTGATCTCCTAGCTTAATTCCTCAATTTGAGCTCAAAACTCCAAAGGGAAAAAGAGGGAAAAAGATGCACGGGAGAGAAAGAAGGAGATGAGGATGATGCACTGTTTTGTTATGTTTTCCACAGCCAACTAAACCTCATATAAATCCAAGCTAAATGACCTAAATGGCCCTAGGTCACTTAAGGTTCCTAAAGTCTTTCCAAGGGTAAAACCGTCCTTTCCAATCTATCTCGTTAATTATAATTAACGCCCTCCAATTCCCGCTATTCTCAATATTCTCAAATGCCAATAAATCATATCCCATTACCCTTTAATTCCCAGTAATGTTCTAATCATCAAAATGACCCCGAGACTCACCCCGAGCCCCGAACTTAAACCCGTTATGACTAGACCGAACACTTACATTTCATGATCGTCTCATGCCGAATAGCTTGAACCAATCCACCTTATAATGTGGCTATATTAATTAATCACAACCATGCACCCAAAATACACAATTACGCCCACAGCGGCCAAATTACCAAAATACCCTTATAATTATAATTACTCCCATATGCACGCATTTACCATCATATAATAATATAATTTACATAAACATGCATATGATCATTAAATAGCATCATAACTCAATTATGGCCCTCCCGGCCTCCTAATCAAAGTCCTAACCCTTATTAGGGAATTCGGGGCATTACATAATTATGGGCTAGTACATAGGGTAAGCTGGTAACAAACAAGTCAAAGAACTCAAATAATACAATCAGTTATAATACTAACCACTCAGAGTTTAGATTGAATTGACCTATGGTCAACTATATGATATGACTAAAATAGATAATAACGGTATGTTTACTTATCTTATCAACTATCAATATCGGTCCAATCCGATGTAACAAATACATCCGATCTTATCTACTTTGCTAATGTTTTGGAAAGAACATAACACTGTAATGTGTAAGTAGATCATATCGTAGATTTGCAAGTCAGTGTAAATCCCATGCACAGACTAATCTTATAACTAACTTATTTTGAACATATAATCATATTTATATTCCACTATGATTACGTCACTATAAATAAGATTAGCTATATGCTTGGGATTTAATAAAAGTTTATACTAAGCAAATAATCATGGAAATAAACACATGTGAGCAAAGTGATTGACCAAGTCATAAAATGATTTCTTATTCTTTTATTGATAATAAAATGAGATCACAAAGAATTTGGGTTTTAATTAGGGCATAAAACCTCAGCAAACTCCCACTTGCACTAATTTAAACTAATGCCTTAATTTTTCTAATCCCAGTTCCTTGATATGCTTATCAAATGTAGCTTCTGGTAGTGTCTTTGTAAATGGATCCGCAAGATTGTGTTCAGTTGCAATCTTCATAACATTCACATCTCCCCTGGCCACATATTCTCGAATAATGTGATACTTCCTTTCTATATGCTTACTCCTCTTGTGACTTTGAGGTTCTTTCGAGTTGGTTGTCGCTTGTGTATTGTCACGAAACAACACAAGTAGTTGATCCATTTCCTTAGATGCTTCTGACGCGGCTATGTACTCAGCCTTCATGGTTGAATCTGAGATTGCAGACTGCTTTACGCTTCTCCAAATCACAACTCCACCCCCAAGAGTAAACGCCATTCTAGAAGTAGACTTCCTGTCATCGACATCAGTTTGAAAATCTGAATCGGTGTAGCCTACAGAGTTCGGAACATCACCCTTGTTGACTAACATATAATCCCTAGTCCGTCTTAAATACTTTAGGATATGCTTAACTGCAGATATCTGGTCTAGTACACAACATGGCATACATCAGACTTCCAACTGCAGATGCGTAAGGAACTTTTCTCATTGCATCTTCCTCTTCAAGAGTCTGGGGAGACTACTTCTTTGAAAGGTGAATTCCATGGCAGGATGGTAGACGCCCTTTCTTGGAAATTATCATTGAGAAACGTTCAAGGAATTTATCAATGTAAGCTACTTGAGATAGAGCTAACAGTCTGTTCTTTCAATCCCTGATAATCTAGATATCTAGAACATTACTTGCTTCACCAAAATCCTTCATCTAGAATTGAGTGCTCAGCCAATTCTTCACATCTAATAATTTTTTAACATTGTTTCCAATGAGTAAGAATCATCCACATAAAGAACCAGGAATACCACTATTTGATTTGCCTTTAGTTAGTAAACACAAGGCTCATCAATATTTTGTTCAAAGCCATAGGTTTTGATTATTTCATCAAACCTAATATTCCAGGAACGATAAGCTTATTTAAGTCCATAGATGGACATATTCAACTTGCAAACTTTTCCTTCTTGTCCAGCTACTTTAAATCCTTCTGGTTGATCCATATAAATGACTTCGTCAAGATTTCCATTAAGAAAAGCTATCCTGACGTCCATTTTCCAGATCTCATAGTCGAGAGCGGCTGCTATGGGTAGGTGGATGTAAATGGATTTGAGCATGGCTACCAGACTAAAATTTTCCTCATAGTCCACGCCTTCTCTTTGGGTATAACCCTTTGCCACTAATTGAGCTTTATAAGTCTCGATATTTCCATCAACACCTTGTTTCTTCTTGTAGATCCACTTGCACACAATGGCCCTAAAGTCACTAGGTGCTTCCACAAGATCCCAGACAGAATTTGAGTACATGGACTCCATTTCCTGTTTCATGGCTTCAAGCCATAGTTCCTTTTTAGGGCTAGCCATTGCCTATTTGAAAAACAACGGATCATCATCACTAGTGTCACCAACAACCATATTTGTTTCACCATCCAAACCATAGCAAACTGGCGTCCTAGAAACCCTCCCACTATGATGAGGCTCTGTGACTGTTTGCTAAGGAACAGTGGTACTTTCTTCATTTAAATTGACTTGCGTCGGTTGGACATGAAGAGTAGGAATTTCATCATCAACTTGCGTTGATGACGATGGAACATTGGTTGGAGTCAATTCTTTAACCGTCTCCTCTAAAACTACTTTGATGCAAGGTTTAAAGTTCTAGACATAGTCATTTTCTATTAAAGTAGCATTTATAAAAGTAAACACTTTCTTTTCTCAGACAGGTAATTCACCTAAGGTGAGTTCCCTCAAAGGTCCATCCTTTGTAAGTCTTTGAATCCTATCATAGCCAATGTGACCTAGTCTCAAGTGCCATAGATACGTCATATTATCGTTATCGGTCTTTTGACATTTATTGGTCCTAGGTTTAGCTACTTTGAATAAATCATTATTAAGAGCGAGGGGTTCATTAGGTCGTAGAATATAAAGTCCGTTTTCCAAACATGCAATACACAATTGTGATCCATTGAAAGAAATAGATATATTAAAACTTGTGAAAGTCATAAAAAATTGTTCTAATTGCAACATGGAAACTGAAATTAAATCTCTACTAAAATTCGAAATGAAAAAGACATCTTTTAAAATTAAAAATTTATTTCCGAACTTCAAACAAGCTCTTCCTCTAGCTTGGACTGCAATGAAAGCTCTGTTCCCAACTCTAAGCTTTAAGCTGACTTCGTCCACTTCCTCCCACAATTCAAAAAGTTGTAAAGAGTTACAAACATGGTTAGTAGATCCAGAATCAATAATCCAAATAGAGTTATCATTCTCTATAACACATGTTTCCAAGATAAATGAACTATAATCATTACTTTTGTTTTTAGCTGCTAGAAACTTGGGGCAATACTATTTCCAATGCCCCTTCTCTTTGTAGTGAAAACACTTACCTTTACCTTTATTGTTTTTCTTGTTCTTGTACTTAGGCGTCTGTGCACTTGGTTGTGCACTCGTCTTTGTAGCCTTTGCAGGGTTGGGGTTGTTGTTTTGTCCACCTTTCCTCTTGTTTCCAGCTTTCGAAGATGAAGCTTGGTTAGCTTCAGGCTTAGCTTGATCAGTAGCAGTAGTAGTAGTTATCTTCTTTTCTCCTCCCTTACTTGGTCCACCCATGATAAACTCAAAATTCTGAAGCTCGTTCATGATCTGTGTCAGACCATAGTTGAGTTTATTCAACACATAGTTGGTGGTGAATGGTAGGAAAGCTAGGGAGAGAATGTTGAGGATTAAGCCAACTTGAGTTTCCTCATCTATTATGGCTCCATGCAGTTCAGTTTCCTGAAAGTAGTTTGTCATCTTGATTAGGTGATCATGAACATGTTGAGAAGGTGCCATCCGAGCATTGGCTTATTTCTTTGTTACCTCAAAACGAGTCTGCGCTGACTTGGCACCAAACATGTCTTAGCTGATCCATTATTTCGTAGGCTGTCTCAACATTCTCCATCTTTGTCTTGAGAGTGTCGACCATACTAGTCAACATGTAGTACCGGGCCTTGTTGTTAGCCGCCTGCCAACGCTCATAGTTGTCCCTCACAGACTTGGTAGTTCCTTCAGCTGGAACTTCAGGGAATTCCTCAGTCATGACGAACTTGGAGTTGTCACCAATTGATATCACCCAATAAACTCCTAAGCAGTCACAGTAGTAATCGGGCTATGTCGTATCCACAGAGAGGTAAAATACAAGTAAAAAGAAAGATTAGTAAATTAGAAATAATAAACTTTGACATAATGTAACTTTGAAAAAGAATATATTTTTTTAAACATTAAATAAACAAAATCGAGGAATTAGAAAGAAAGAAAATTTGGAAGGCATAAGTTTCATTCATGCAAACATATATATATTAATAAAATTGATTCATTCTACTCAACTATAATTCTACACCATTAATTATAGTTGGAAAATATATATAATAAAGCTCACCTTAAAATATGTTCTTTAATTAAATTATACTAAGTTCTAATTTTAAAAACCTATAATATTATATACCTTAGAGAGAAAAAATACCAATGGCAGAATGCAGTAAAAAGCATATAATATAATAAATATCCTAAATTAAATTAAGAGCCTAAATTACATAAGAAGAGCATGACTAGACTTATGTAAAAGACAATAATAAATTTAGAATAAAAATTAGAAGAAAATAAATTTAATTGTAACAAAGATATAGAAATGAAGAACAAAATAAAGAATCAATATATTAAAAATATAATGTGAGACATGAACTTCACTCTAGCCTTTCCACAAGAGAATTTACCCTAAAATAAGCATTGTTTTCACTCAAAGTAATGTAAAAGAAATGAAAGAAAATTAATAAGTAAGCGTTTTTCTCTCCAACAATACTCTCTACACTTCTTCCACAATCTGATAATTCTTTCCTTCATTTGGCTCTTTATTTATAGTAGAAATAGGACCCAAAAATGTGTAAAATCGTGTACAAAATAGTGGGAAAGTGGCACAAAAACTGATGGAAGTGGGGCAAGTGGTGCTAGGTCGTCGGGGAGATCTAAGGCATGTGGCGGAAGCTGATTGGCTCAGCAGCTAGCGCGGCAGGAGCATGGGGGACAGTTGCCAAGCAATGAGACATGTGTTGCTCTCTAGTTGGCTCGGCAGGCTGGCAGCGCGTGTCAGGTGCGGTTGGCTGCTGGTGGGACAACGTGGGCACGTGTCAGGAGGTGTGGGACCCGCGTGGCAGGCGCGTCAGGTGGCAGGTGTCAAGGCGGCTCGGCTTGGACACGTGGGCACAGTTGAAAACTTGGGCCTGGGCTCATCCTAGGCTTTTTTGGGCCAATTCATCTTCAAAAATGTCATTTTTTTCATGATTTCCTCAATTAGAATCATTTATTTCTTCTTTCTTTTTCTTTGTGTCAAAATACATTTTATTTCCTAAAAATTAAACACAAATTAAATTATAATTAATATTTTCAAATATAAAATATATGACAATAAATCCATGAAAATATTAATTAAAACTTAATTAATTTTAAACTTTAAGACTAATAAAATGATATTTTTGAGCACTAATCACAACCCCCAACCAGCTTATTGCTAGTCTCTAGCAATTCAAGCGAAATGATAAATGTCAACATGATATATTTCAGGTCAAAAATTATAAAAGAACTTAAGTATTAACACAAAATTTTAGTAACAAGTCAACAAGAGTTGTGAGTGTGTGCACCAAACTTGAACCTTCTTACCGCAAATCATAGCACATAAAGTGCCAAGTAAAAGTCTCAACTCCATTAACCTCTCATGTAATTGGAAATATTTAAAGTTAAGGGTTTCACTCATGGAGTTGGAAAAGAAGTCAGCACTCATCAAAAGGGTATATATTTAGGACAAACTCTTAAATAATTATTGAAACGAAGATAGGAAATAAACTATTGGACAACCACCATAAAGAGTACCACAAAACCAGTTTTTTTGGGAATTCTAAGTTAAATAGACAATCTTTACATTTATTCTAAGAGCCATAAAATAAAACATGAAATTAATAAACACACCTTTTTTTTTAATACAGGAGACAACATAATTGAAAATGATAGAACTATTGCTTTTATGTTTTTCTTTTTCTTTTTTCTATTTTTTTTCTTTTTTTTTTTCTTTTTTTTTCGTCTCTTTTCTTCATGAAGAACATAATAAAAGGCTCTCTAATAAGATTTGTCTATAGAAAATATTATCCCTAAAACATCATCCATTCATACCATAATACCTTGTCCAAATAATTATAATCATTTCTAAGAATCAATAAAAAATTTAAAGTATATCCCCCAACAATCAAATATTTTTATTACAAGAATGGGGTTTAATGGCATCATATGTCACCGGGACAGAGCACCTAATTTCCGACTCCTTTCACATGATCGACAGAAATTGTTAGTGTCTTTGAACAAAGTGGGCCAATAAAGACCACGCTGTAAGATTTTTGGAGCAGTCTTTTTCATAGAAAAATGACCACCACAAGCTTCATTATGACAAAAGTTCAGGACACTAAAAATTTCATCATCTGGAATGCAACGTCTCATAATTTGGTCAGGGCAATACTTAAAAAGAGATGGATCGTCCCAATAGAAGTTATGAACCTCAATAAAAAATTTACGTTTATCTTGTGCACTCCATGTAGTTGGAAGTTCGCCAGTCACTAAGTAATTAACAATATGAGCGTACCATGGCAACTTAGTGACTGTGAAGAGATGTTCATCAGGGAAGTCGTCACGAATGGCTGGGCCATCAGTGGAATCAGAAAATTCAAGACGAGATAAGTGGTCTGCTACCACATTTTCAACTCCTTTCTTGTCTTTTATGGTCATATCGAATTCCTGTAACAGAAGGATCCACCTAATTAAATGCACCTTAGCATCCTTTTTGGAAAGGAGGTATTTTAAGGCGGAATGGTCCGTAAAGACTATGATAGGTGAACCAATTAGGTAGGAACGAAACTTTTCAAGTGCAAATACTACAGCAAGCAACTCTTTTTCAGTAGTAGAATAGTTCACTGTTAAGAGTTCTACTTGCGTAATAAACAACGAAGGGCTTCCCTTCTCTTCTTTGACCTAAGACGACCCCTATAGCATAATTGCTAGAATCACACATGACTTCGAATGGTAAGTTCCAATCTAGTGGCTGAATGATAGGGGCAGAAGTGAGTTTTGCAACAAGTGTTCAGAAAGATTCCTCACACTCAGGTGTCCAACTAAACACAACATCTTTTGCTAGGAGGTTTGACAAAGGGTGAGCAATTGTCGAGAAATTTTGTATGAACCTCCTATAGAATCCTGCATGCCCAAGAAAAGATCGAATGTCTTTAACAGTCTTGGGGGTGGGCAGCTTTGATATGAGTTCAATCTTTGATTGATCAACCTCAATTCCTCGTTCCGACAAGACATGCCCCAAGACTATGCTTGATGGCACCATCAAATGACACTTTTCCTAGTTGAGTACCAAGCCTTTCTCTTTGCAACATTTAAGCACAGACTCTAAATTGAGAAGGCTTGATTCAAAGGAATCTCCAAAGACTGTCAAATCATCCATGAATACTTCCATACATTTCTTGATCATATCACTAAATATGCTCATCATGCATCGCTGGAAAGTGGCTGGAGCATTGGACAGGCCAAATGGCATACACCGAAAGGAAAAAGTACCAAAAGGACAAGTGAATGCGATCTTATCCTGATCTTCTAGGGCAATCTCGATTTGGTAATACCCTGAATAACCATCGAGAAAACTATAGAAAGGATGACCTGCCACACGTTCCAATATTTGATCGATGAATCGAAGTGGAAAATGGTCTTTGCGGGTGGCTGCATTTAACTTTCTATAATCAATGCACATGCGCCACCTAGTTGTGACATTGGTAGGCACAAGTTCCCCTTTTTCATTTTGTACCACGGTAACCCCTGATTTCTTGGGAACAACCTAAGTTAGGCTAACCCATTTACTGTCAGCAACAGGATAGATTATTCCAGAATCAAGAAGTTTCAAGACTTCAGCCTTAGCTACATCCTTCATTGTTGGGCTTAATCTTCTTTGAGGGTCACGACGTGGTATAGCCCCATCTTCCAATTGAATGTGATGGGAGCAAATTAATGGACTAATACCTTTCATGTCAGCTATCGTCCATCCTAATGCATCTATTTGTTCTTGCAAGACATTAATGAGTTGGTATTCTTGTGTGGCATTGATCTTGGGAGATATTATGACAAGAAAAGTGTTGTCGGCTCCCAGGAAAACATGCTTAAGACTGTCAGGAAGTTGGGCCAACTTTGGTTGAGGAGCTTTTTCAATGGAGGGTTTTGGTGTTTCTCGATCTTGAGGGAGTTCCTCAAAGATTGGATTCCAAAACATGGTTCTTCTAGCCTGTGAGTGTTTGACGATTTCAGGGTTGATTTTAGACTCATCGGGCTCAGAACTTTCTAAAATTTGGAAGAGGTGATTAAAATGATTAGACGTGTATTTCGCTTTGACCTCTTCCAAAATAAGTGTATCGATCACATATGATTGGAAACACTCATCGTTATCAGGTGGTTGTTTGCCGATATGGAAAACATTCACTTCTAGAGTCATGTTCACGAAAGAGATTTTCATGAGACCATTCCTACAATTAATGAGTGCATTTGCTGTTGCGAGGAAAGGTCTACCGAGAATGATGGGAATTTTGAACTCTATACTCACTTCAGATTGAGTGTCCAAGATGAGAAAATCAATAGGGTAATAGAATTTTTCAATTTGAATCAGAACGTCTTCTACTGTTCCCCGAGGTTTCTTAACTGATCGATCAGCTAGTTGTAGCACCACGGATGTGGGCTTGAGTTCTCCTAAACCTAATTGCAAGTATATTGAATATGGCATGAGATTTACACTTGCTCCTAGGTCTAGAAGGGCTTGACCAAATTCCTCCTCCCCAATTTGGCATGAGATGGTGGGAGAACCAAGATCTTTGTACTTAGGCGGTGTCTTGCAGTTAATTACTGCGCTATCTTGTTCTGCCAAGAATGCAGTTTTCTTGACATGGGGCTTTCTTTTAACGGTGCACAAATCCTTGATAACCTTGGCATAAGCCGACACTTGTTTGATCACATGCAACAATGGAAAGTTGATCTTCACTTGTGTTAAAAGGTCTAGGATTTCACCATGATTTTCCAGTACCTTTCCAGTGGATTTCAAAGCTTGAGGAAATGGCGCCTTTACTGGAATGCTTATTGGCACATCATCCTCTAAAGCGGGCATTGACGTACTCGTTTTCTTAGTTAACGGTGAAACCGTACTTTGACCACTTCGAGTAGTGATGGCATTAATGTCTTTGAAATTTGTATCCGCAGAAGAGGAGGTTTGTGCCATGTGTTGCCCTTTTTGATGGATTAGAGGTTGTGCGGGAAGTCTACCATGCTCTTGAATTGCCAAAGTAGTGTTTAGCTTTGTCATTTGGATTTTCATGTCTTTCATTTCCTCTACCATTTGTGTGAAACAAGATTTGAGCTCTTGAGTTGAGGCTAGTTGAGTTTGTGCAAGCATCTGCAAAGTATTCTCAAGAGAATTACTTGATTGCATGTTATTTTGAGGAGCAATGTATGCTTTTGGCGGTTGTTGCTGCTTAGACCTCCATTGGCTCCGTATTTGAGAAAAGATTATAAGGCATCTTTTAATCCCCTAAAGCATTGCAGTGTTCCTCATTTCCTCCTCTTAACTCACCAAGAGTTGGGCACTCTTGCGATTGATGTTCAATCTGTAACTCCCTGGATAGCCAAGACCGCTACACTGTGTATTTATAAAGGTGCAGGACTTGCTAATCAAGTCCTTAATTTGAAAACGTGTCACTGAACATGTAAGATCTATGGTTAAGAGGGTTTTGGTCTCAAAAGACTCATTTCATATATTTAAATTGTAGTAAACATGGGATCCCATACAAACAAAGTTGAAATAAGTTTACAGACTCCCAAAAGTACATAAGGAACCACTAGCCATACTAAGGCAAAACAGACGGTCTTTAGGTTCCATGTCCAAGCCTAGACCTCAACCGTGGCGGATGAGCACCTGGCTATGTACATTCTGCCTGCTGAGCTCTCCAGTCAGGGCTGATCTAGCTTGCCCTTGCCTTTACCTGAACCACGTAGTACCCGTGAGCCAAGGCCCAACAAGAAAACATCATAAACAACTTAAACAATAACAACAGTCAGATAGTTCAGTAAGCATGTATACTCATCAGATAACCCACAGCAGATATTTAGCATATACAGTCCAACTCAAGATACATTCTATCACATTTAACATTCATATCACATAATATCCAGGGCCGATGACTTAGGCCGCATCCTCTGTTTAACCCACTGACTCTGGCCCGCTTAAACAAAGCTCAGTGCATATTAAGCTGTCCTCGGCTACCAGTGGCCGAGCCGCGCCCTGTGCGCTAGTGAGACCCTTGGCACCCTTAGGCCGTTGGTTCACTAAATGGCTTGCATGGCATAATACCATCTTTTCAAGCATGTACAATAGGGAGCCCTTAGTCCCGTCACATTTATTCAACCAGTTGCAGTTTTCTTACCTTTAGTCTGTACGGTTATCGAATTACGAACAACGCTCCTCAAGCACGATTCGTTCCCGAGCCTAAGCTTTTATCACCTAGCCACAACCAAAGCATAGGGTTTCATAAATACTCAAATATAGGTTCCAGTTACAAAACTAACTCCCGGGACTCCTAATTCCACCAAGCACGGTGGTGAAACCGAACCCGAGCACACTAGACAACTCACCCGTGCTTAAAACCCTCAAAATCTCAAGTGTGCAACCAAGGGCTGCGGCCCCCAAAGCCTAGCCACGGCCCTTCCCCAAAACAGAGCCTACTCCCTCACTGAACCACACACGCGCCGCGGCCCTTGCCTTGAGCGCTGCGGCGCGCCCCTTTGGCCGAGCCCCCTTGGCTTCTTTGCATGCTAGGGCCGCAGCGCTCTAGAACAGAGTCGCGGTCCTCCTCTTCGAACCCAGATTTTTCACCATTTCAAAGCTCAAAACCTTGCCTTAAACCATCCCAAAACTTCCCAACTCTTAACCAATTAATTCCCAACTTCTTTAGCATGATCTAAACAACATAATTCCCAAAAAAACACAGCCTAGTACACTCTAATCACCTCCTTTCAACTTCTGAAACCCAAGTGCTATAAACACTCAAACAAGCCACCTAAACTCAATTTAAACCTCTAAACCAGAAGTTAAAACTCACCTTTGCTGTAGAATCACTTCACCAAGCTGTTGCCAAGCTAGGTCCCCAAGTTCCCTTCTTTAATTCTGCCTTAAAACACCAAAACTATACTTGTTTCAACACTTAATCAAAGTCCAGAATTCTAACCACAGAGAAGAAGATTAAGAGCTTACCTTAACCCTGTTTTGATGCTTGATAAATCCCTGAGCTAGACCCTCAATTCCTCACTACAAATCCCAGAATTCCAGCTTGCTTCTCCCTTAAGTTTTATGTGTTTATCTCTCCTTAGTTTCCCTTGAACGTGTAAGTGAGCTGGGACAAAATACTTAGTCGGTTTATGTTTTTTCTAAAGGCTTCCTTAAGTCTAACTTATCCATTAAGTTAATCCCGAGGCTCAGGGTGCCGGAACCGTCCCCGAGGCCAAAATGGTAAAATCCCCCAATATTCCCACCTAGACATTCTAACCTCAAATATATCTCCATATATTTATTTTCATGTCCCGATAATCCAAATTGCTACCCGCTATCTAAAATTATCCCCGACTTCTCCAAAGTCATATCTTAAACCCCGTTGTGGCTTATCCCGCTATCTGACCCTAGAATCGTCTTGAGACATGCTCAACGAACCTGTCCACATAATAATGTGGTTCTCACATATATCACATATCATATTACCACATAATACAATCAATTATCATATAAACAATATTGAACACATAATTACTCATTAAATCACAATTATTCCAGCAATGCCCTCCTGGCATACTAATCAAGGCCCTTAAGCCTTATTAGCGAATTTGGGTCGTTACACTATCCCTCCACATATGAAGCATGGATCTCATGTCTCTACCTTTGTAGCTATATGGATTCCTCTACCTTCTTGAGATTTGAAAGCTTCGAATTGTTGTCGCAATGATTCAATTTGGCTTTTGACTTTGTCCTCTTCCCTCAATTGGTAGATTCTAGTTGATCATGGCGTGTCCATAAGACTTGGTCCATTCCATGTATAGGACTTTTCAACAAGATCGTCGAGGTACTCGAAAGCTTCATCGGGATCTTTTTGAAGGAATTCACCATTGCACATCATTTATACGAATTGTCTTTGTCTGGTTGTGAGACCGTCATAGAAATAGCTTATCAAACGCCAGCTTTCGTATCCATGATGTGGCCAGTGATTTATCAAATCTCTAAACCTCTCCCAGACCTGATGGAAAGTTTCATGGTCTTTCTGGGCGAAGGTAGAGATTTGCCTCTTAAGGCTGCTAGTCTTATGGGGCGGAAAATATTTGGCAAAGAATGCTTTTGTCATTTCGTCGCATGTTCCGATAGATCTAGGCCTTAAGGAATACAACCAGCTTTTTGCTTTGTCTTTGAGAGAGAAAGGAAAAAAATTCAATCTCACAATGTTGGTGACATCAGCTCGGTTGTTGAATGTTGCCACCACCTCTTCGAATTCCCGTATATGCACGTACGGACTCTCATTTTCCAGCCCATGGAAGGTTGGTAAGAGGTTAATCATGCCGGGTTTGAAATCGAAATTTGGCATATTGTTGGGAAACATTATGCATGAAGGTGTGGCTGTATGCGTAGGATGTAAATAATCCTGTAGCATTCTTGGTTGGACTTTATCTTGATGAGCCATCATGGGTGGTTCAGGAAGTCTCGGTGAATCGGGAGTGTTTGAACGAATGGAAGAAAACGACGAACTAGGAGAGTTTTCTAAAGTTTCTACTTGTTGTCTCACGAATCTCCCTAGTGCGTCTCTATTTCGTGGCATAATTTATTTTTTTATTTTGTAAGTATTATAAGCACAAGTGTGTAATAGTGTAATAAGTATACACCAAAAATGGTCCAAGGCCAATTGGGAAGGCTGCAAGGTACCACTTTAGGCCCGAACGCTTTTCTAAAACTCCCCGAGGTTCTTAGAAAAGATTGGAGGGTAACGCTAACACAGACCTTATTTAAGAACCAATTTTTCTAAGACAGAACAAGTTTGGTTTTTACTAATTTTCCAAAATTACACAAATGTTCTCAATACTTTTTTTTTATTTGTGCTTTAAAATTTTATGATTTAGTAAGATTTTATGCTTTTTTTTTGGAAAAAACCTAAATCTAGAAAATAAATTCTAAACCTAAAAGTAAAATAAATAAAAGAAATGAATAAATAAAAAAAATTACTAAGGAAGAATAAAATAAAAGAGGAATTAAAATTAAATTAAAAAAATTATTCTACTTTTTTTTAAATAGAAAAAAAATTAATTTACTATGCAAACCAATAATTGTAGAATTACCTCTCCGGCAATGGCGCCAAAAATAGATATCGCCCAATAAACTCCTAAGCGGTCGCAGTAGTAATCGGGTTATGTTGTATCCACACAGAGGTAAAATACAAGTAAAAAGAAAGATTAGTAAATTAGAAATAATAAACTTTGAAATAATGTAACTTTGAAAAATAATATATTTTATAAAACATTAAATAAACAAAATCGAGTAATTAGAATCAGAAAGAAAATATGGAAGGCATAAGTTTCATTCATGCAAACATATATATATTTTTTTTAAAATTGATTCATTCCACTCAGCTATAATTCTACACCATTAATTATAGTTGGAAAATATATATAATAAAGTTCACCTTAAAATATGTTCTTTAATTAAATTATACTAACTTCTAATTTTAAAAACATACCATATTATATACCTTAGAGCGACAATATACCAATGGCAGAATACAGTAAAAAGCATATAATATAATAAATATCCTAAATTAAATTAAGAGCCTAAATTACATAAAAAAAAAGCATGACTAGACTTATGTAAAAGACACTAATAAATTTAGAATAAAAATTAGAAGAAAATAAATTTAATTGTAACAAAGATATGGAAATGAAGAACAAAATAAAGAATGAATATGTTAAAAATATAATGTGAAACATGAACTTCACTCTAGCCTTTCCACAAGAGAATTTAGGCTAAAATAGGCATTGTTTTCACTCAAAGTAATGTAAAAGAAATGAAAGAAAATTAAGAAATAAGTGTTTTTCTCTCCAACAATACTCTCTACATTTCCTTCCACAATCTGATAATTCTTTCCTTCATTTGGCTCTCTATTTATAGTAGAAATAGGACCAAAAAATGTGTAAAATCGTGTACAAAGTAGTGGGAAAGTGGCATAGAAACTGATGGAAGTGGGGCAAGTGGTGCTGTGTCGTGGGGGACATCTGAGGCACATGGCGGAAGCTGATTGGCTCGGCAGCTGGCGCGGCATGAGCATGGGGGAAAGCCGCCAGGCAATGGGACGCGTGTCGCTCTCTGGTTGGCTCGGTAGGCATGCGTGGCAGGCTGGCAGTGTGCGTCAGGTGCGGTTGGCTGCTGGTGGGACAACGTGGGCACGTGTCAAGAGGTGTGGGACTCGCGTGGCAGGCGCGTCAGGTGGTAGGGATCAAGGCGGCTCGGCTTGGCTCCGTGGCTCGGCTTGGACACATGGGTACAGCTGAAAACTTGGGCCTAGGCTCATCCTAGGCTTATTTGGGCCAATTCATCTTCAAAAATGTCATTTTTTCATGATTTCCTTAATTAGAATCCTTTATTTCTTCTTTCTTTTTCTTTGTGTCAAAATACATTTTATTTCCTTAAAATTGAACACAAATTAAATTAAAATTAATATTTTCAAACATAAAATATATGACAATAAATCCATGAAAATATTAATTAAAACTTAATTAATTTTAAAGTTTAACACTAATAAGATGATATTTTTGAGCACTAATCACCAATTAACACAATGTTGATGTTTTGCTTCCATTTAAGGAAGTTTTCTCCAGTAAGTTTCTCCATCGAAAGTTGAGAAAGGATGGGAGTAGACACAACCATAATTAAACTACAAATTACTAATAAAATAGAAATCAATCACATTTTCTCAATAAAACTTCTATTCACACAAATTTCAATAATAGCACAACATATACCAATAATATGTAACATATGAGAAAAAAATACCAAAAACAATCATATCTCTATTTCTTTAGGATTTTAACTAATCTATGATATCCTTGTCTCGGTTGGCAAGAGTAAAAAATACCACTAGTTAAATAGAATTGTAAACTCACTTAATAAGGCACACCACTATTAACAACGTACTATTCGATCAAAATAAGAAAACAAAATCTCTTATTTTATGAGCTAGACCCACGGTTTCGATAATCATAGATTTAGTCCTAGTAGTCACCGTAGGGGTGAGTCTAGTAGAATTTGACCTATAATTATCTATCTTTCGAGATCTAACCTTGTCAAAATAACTAATTAACACATGCCATAGGGGGACGAATCAAAGTGCCTCGATGCCCCATTAAGCTATTGACTATTGTAAACCAACGGTGGTGATCGAATAAAATTCTAAAAATATGCTCATTATTAAATTAAAAAATAGTTTTTTTATTATTTATTTTTACAAAATTAATGACTATGGTTTTCCCAAAAAAAAATTAAACAGATTAAATTTTTTAAAACCAAAGCCCTATAATTTCTTATTAATTCTAAAGTGTCACATTGAAACAAATCCAATTAATTTAGAATTAATTTGTTGCTAATCAATATTTAGGTTTAACTAATATAATGAACCTATACAATTAAGTCCAACTCAGGAAAATGGGTCTTAATAATTGGGCTTGTATGGAGGAGGGTTGGGTCCAGTATGCCGATCCCACTACAAAGGCCCCCTATCTTCTATACAAGGTCCAAAAGACAAGAATTTAAACCTTCATTTTATTAATTGTTATTAATTGATTAGGCCCACTATAGTCATGCAAGACAAATAGGCCTTCACAAGTGGAATCACCCACAAGAGAGGAATTTAAACTTTATATTTTCTAATAGGCCCAAATAAAACCTATCATTTTATGAATATTTTATTTGGCAAAGTCCATATATCTAACAAACATATGGACCACTATATGCATCTAAGCCCAATTGCAAAAATACCACATATAGTGCAAACAGGCATGTTATAATTGGATGGGCCTAATCATGTTACTATATGAGAAATTCTATGAATTTATGCAAAAATACCACAATTAATTTCATTTACAAAAATACCACAATTAATTATCTAGAATTTATCAAAAATATTCAAATTAATTAAATTTTTACAAAAAATAATTCAATTTAAATGAAATTTATCAAAAATTAACAATAGTTAATTTAAATGAAATTTATCAACAATCAACTTGGTTTTAGGTTAATTTGAAAAAAAAATTATTAATTTAATTTAAATAGGATTTATTAACAATTAACCAAAGTTAATTTAAATCCCATTTATTAAAAAAAATATTGTATTAATTGGCTGAAAAACATGATATTTTTCAAAATTTAACCTATTTTAAATTTTAAAATCAATATCTAAACTGTTTTTAAAAAATATATTGTGTTGTTACAACTATAAGCAAATATTTTAACCATTTTAAAAAAATAAAATATTAATAGTTATAACAACCCTAAAATATCTTAAAAGAGTTAATAAAATTAAAATATCCATAAGAACATCTAACTAACAATATTCAAATTTCAAATCATTTAAATATTAAAAACTATAGAATAAAAAGATATTAATATTTTCAAATAAAGATTTAATAAAAATATCAAGAATTTAAAAGAAAATATCTTAAATATCTGATATCTTAATTCTAATATTTTAATATATTATTAAAAGATTTAAAATTAAGTTGTTAGACTATTTTTAAATTTGAATTTGAATCTTTGTAGAAAATATCTAATTATTTAAATCTCAACTAACAAAAATATCTTATTTAAAAAAAATTAAATGATAAAAAGAAAAAGATATTTTGGGTTTTGATTATAAATAATTTATTTCCACAAATTTTTTTTTTCTTTAATTTTCAAAAAAATAATTAAAAATTTCTGTTCTGGGCGCGCATTCTGGTGCGTGTCGGTGGCGTGCGGGCATGCACGAGCGCATGGGCAGCCAGGCCAAATTTTTCCAAAAAAAAAATTTAGAGCATTTTTTCAAACCAAAATCATTTTCTAATTAATTTTTAACATATTTTAAACAAAATAAAGCATATATAAAAATTAATAGTATAGAAAACACAACAAAATAACCTAAAAATTGCTAATAATCACATAAAATCAATATGCTTCATAAAAACATGAAAAACCATCCAATTATTCAAATATGTCAAATAATCCAATTTTTAATATGTTCATGCATGAAAATAAAGACTACCAAAGGCACTGAGGCCAGTTGTTAGGAAAACTTATACATGATCTTTATTTATTTTCATGTAGATCTAATATTAAACAAATTAATATGAGATAACTTAGAACATGTTTCTAATATTGAATTCAAAGAGAAACAAAGATAAGAATACTTACAGTATATGCAGAGGAATGAAAGAATCATCCTTCAGTTTCTCTAACTCTTGTATCCTTTCTGTCGCAGAGTATTATCAAGAAACTGAACCGTTCTTCTAATTTCTGCACAGTCTTCCAATGTATCTGTTGACGGTGCAATCTCATCAACAAAATTAGATCGGAAAACTCAAAGGTAAGTTAGGTGATGTTTATATAAGAACTAATAATAAACTTTAAGGAAAAGTGAACACAGATAAATGATGGAGCAAGTCCTGGTATATTTCTCAATAGCCTCTCCTTACAATGAATTTTCCAACCCCCCATTCTGAGGGGTCAAGCCCCTTTTATAGCTGGGCTCTAATGGCCCCTTATACATGGTGGTCCCGTGAGACAAAATAGTACAAAAGTACACTGTCAGGGTAATAGCACAGGTGGCAGTGGTGTGGGAAGAGTGGTGGAGCAGAGGATCATAGTGTCAGCCTGGTACATAGTCAGAGGCGTGCATATAGTGCCTCCACTCTCTTGGACTGATCCGTACCTCCACTACCTGCGTGGTACAGGTGTCAGGGTAATGCTCCTGTCCTCCCCATGGTTGTGCGTCATGCACCCGTACACGTACGGGTACCATGTACCCAATGGTTATTCCACGTCCTACTAAGTGTAGGGAAGCTCAGGAAGAGAGATAAGGCTTCTTCAACGGGGCCTGCTGCGTGTGTGATGAGGCATGACGCCTACAAATGAGATGAGGGGCTTATCTTGTGAAACCATCACTTTGCATTCTCCATACTATGAGGCTCCTGATACATGGCCGAAGGGTGTTTAGTGGATGCTATGTCTCTTGAGGCCTTTGACGTGGCCGGTGAGCGAAGCGAGGCACACATGCCCCTTGGGCGAGGCCTTTGGGGGCGAGGTGAGGTGACCTTACTGCAAGTCCTTGGGGCGCGCGGGGCGCGCGGGCGCGCGGCGCGCGCGGGCGCGCGGTGCGCGGCGCGCGCGGGCGCGAGGCGGCGTGCGCGCGGGGTGCGCGCGCGGGCATCGTGCGCGGGACGCTTGGGTCGTTTTGGTCAATTTGAGCAGGGTCATTTTGAGCAATAATTTGAGGGTTCAAATGGACTTCAAACATGGTTGCCTTGGACCTTCCGGAGACCTTAGGCATTAGATGTGGGTTCTTTACCGGTGTTGAATTTTGAGCATCCACAGTATCCTTAGACTCACCTAGACTAGTGTGGGCAATTCTCAACACATGAGATAGATACAGAGACAAGAAGAGAAAATAACAAAGAGGCTTAGAAAAGAACTTGTGTTTAGAGATAATGTAAAACTATCATAAAACCAGTGATTAAACTTATCTGCCGTCTGTCTTGACTTATCTCTAAGCACTCATTTTATAGACTCAATTAGGCCATTTAATTTAATTAAGAAATCAATAAACTAATAGCCAATTTGAAGTCCTAGGTCAAAATTATCATGGGCTTTAGGCCCATGAAATTTCTCATTTGATTATAAGCTCATTGGACTTAAATTCAAGGCATGTATTATTTTCTATTGATTTAATAAATTGGATAATTATTTAAATCCTTGATCAAATTAATTATTTATAATTTGAACCTTGATTTAAACTTATTTATTAATTTAGATACTAGTTTATTTTAATTAATAAATATGCCATAATTTATCTTTTATTTTAAAAAATACATCTGTGAAACTATCCAAAATTGACCTAGTCAACTTTGATAATTCTAATTGATAATTAAATAAATTAATTGAGACTATCTAGATGATTTTATCCAAGGTAGAATGGGGACTATGGGCCTATGAAATCAAGCTCCAATAAGTTATCATAAATCTAACAAATAAATTTACTAACTTATTAATTCCTCGTGACTCCACTATAGACTCGGAATCGCACTCTTGAATTCATATAACGCTCTATAACAAATATAGATACGTTATTAATTATTCATTGTTACAACCATAACTGTCACTCAATCCTCTATAGACTGTCTACAATGAGATAGGACTAAAATACTGTTTTACCCCTCATTGTATTTTATCCTTAAAATACTTAGTTCCTTGTAAATGATATTTCAGTAAACTAATTTAATTACTGAAATGAGATCTCTATCATTTAACACCTTGAACCAAACTAAAAGGAAACCATCGTTTCACTTCTTCATCAGAAGCTATAGATGTTCATATCTATGATTATCATTCCCACTCAATTATACTACCGAGTTCCCAAGATGTAAGTATGGGCTAGTCCATAGGGTAAGCTGGTAACAAACAAGTCAAAGAAATCAAATAATACAATCAATTATAATACTAACAACTCAGAATTTAGATTGAATTGACCTATGGTCAACTATATGATATGACTAAAATAGACAATAATGGTATGTTTACTTATCTTATCAATTGTCAATATCGGTCCAGTCTGATATAACAAATACGTCCGATCTTATCTACTTTGCTAATGTTCTGGAAAGAACATAACACTGTAATGTGTAAGTAGATCATATCGTAGATTGGCAAGTCAGTGTAATTCCTGTGCTCTAACTAATCTTAGAACTAACTTATTTTGAACATATAATCATATTTATATTCCACTGTGATTATGTCACAATAAATAAGATTAGCTATATGCTGGTTTTAATAGAAGTTTATATTAAGCAAATAATCATGGAAATAAAACATGTGAGAAAAGTGATTGACCAAGTCAAAAAAATGATTTCTTATTCTTTTATTGATAATAAAATGAGATTATAAAGAATTTGGGTTTTAATTAGGGCATAAAAACCCAACAAACACGCCCTCCAGCATAAATGCTAATTTGTAAGAGAGAATCGAGTCTCAACACTAAGATCTAGCCAATAAATATCCCCATCAAGGGTAACGATCGTGTTACCTAGGGCATCGCTACTTATCCAAGAGTAAATCCCTCACAAGGGTAACCATCAAGTTACCTAGGGCATCATTACTTATCCAGGAGTGCAATCGAAGTTACACGGTTTTATAGAGACTTCTATGTTAATCTTTTGTGCTGGTGAGAAGTTGCCCATAGGTTGTTCACCCTCACTCAAACTTGGCAACCCCTAGTATCTCTAGGCACTCTCACTAAATGGCCAATATTCACGGTTGTTATCCGGGAATAACGTATTAGAGCACTTGCTCGGTATCTAACCGTTCACTGATTAAGTAAGCATGAGGGCCCCTAGGTCCCACTACTACTAAAACACCCTTTTAGGACACTTTTCTAGGGCACTCACCTAGATGCGAGTCGTAAAAACAAACTCTTGGACTTTTTAGGACTTGCATTGCTAGTCCTTAAAGAATTTCTTTTAGGGCTCGCGGAGCGAGTCCTAAAACCATGTGTGTCCTAAAAGTTTGAGTTTTTTTTTTTAACAAACACCTCCTGGAATTTTTAGGACTCGCAATTCCCTCCAATTTTTTTAACTAAAATTACAAGAATGTTTTTAGGACTCACATTACGAGTCCAAAAAACTTATGTGTATTCTAAAATTTTGAACTTTAAAAAATTTCAAATTCCCTCCAACTTTTTTAACTAAAATTACGAAAATGTTTTTAGGACTCGCATTGCGAGTCCTAAAAACTTATGTGTGTTCTAAAAATTTGAATTTTAAAAAATTATAAAATTCCCTCCAATTTTTTTAACTAAAATTACGAGAGGGAGTCCTAAAAAATTATGTGTTTCCTAAAAGTTTGAATTTAAAAAAAAATCAAATGCCCTCCTATTTTTTTAACTAAAATTTTACTATTTATTACTTCACAAAGAAAAATATAACACAACAGCCCATTCTCTCTCTCTCTCTCACGAACTCAACAACCAAGCCACGGACAGCGGCACTCCAGCCACCCCCCTCCTACACGCATCGGCGCAATGGACACAGAATGTCGGTGACCTTCGACCCCCGCAAGCCTAGCCCCTCACACGCCGCCCTCTGCCGCCTAAAGTCAGTCAAAGTAGCGGTGGTGCTATTTTTCTTAAACTGTTCCGAGTGTTTTCCGACCGCCTCGAGCCACCCCAACCCAAACGAACACCACCAATGCATTCCTTGTGCTTTGGGCATCAAAACCCACTAAATGATTGATCATTTTCCCGAACCACCACCGTTGGGTGGTGGCGCCACCGTTAATTTCGGAGCTTTGGCTATCAATTCATTTTTAAAAAATTAAAAATAAGACGTTTTAGGACTCGCACATTTCTTTAGGACTCGCAACACGAGTCCTAAAAAACCTTAGTTTTTAAGGCTCTCAAATAGAGGACTTGCGCCCCGCGAGTCCTATAAAGCCTTTTTTGTAGTAATGTCCTATTCATTTTGGCGCCCCTAGGTTTAACTAGTAATCCTCACCTCTTGGCCACTCGTCGCGGTAATGAACGGGACATAATAAAATCAAGTAGTGTGACGGGGATCAGCCGTCTAGGATATGACAGATATCTACCGTTCATATTTTCTAAATCAGCACTCACTAGACTAACGTCTCTAAGAAAATTTCTACGACAGTGTATATATGTGAATGTGTCCCTATCCTAACATAAAATACAATAGTCGTTTCATGTTGCAGCCACACAATATAAGTTGACTAACTTGGAGTCCTTAGCACTCAGTAGAATTTCACCCTCCAACGTTCAATCCAGTAACGACCCAAATTTCCAAATAAGGTTTAGGACCTTGATTCGGAGGCTGGGAGGGCAATAATTGATTCATTGTGCTATTATATGACTATATGCATGATTATGTGGGTCATATTACTATATGATTGCATATTTGTGTGTATATTGGTAGGCTATTGTTGAGACCACACTATTATGTGGATATGTTTGTAGCTTGTGACTCGAGGCAATCCTAACAAGCGGTTTAGCGGGAAAGTCACAGCGGAGATTTATACCTGGCTCGGGGTGAGCCCGGGGATGTATTTGAGAATTTGGAGAATATATTGGAAATTATTTGATAATGAGGAAGAATATTTGGTGAATAATTAGATGATGGGAATTAAGTGGTAAATATTTAGGACACTTGAGGAATTAGTGGGAATTGGGAGCAATGACTAAAATGCCCTTAGGATGTTTAGAAGCTTGGTTTAATTTGGAGGGAAATATGGTCATTTGACTATAAGGGATAAGTAACATCTGCCTTTATTCCTTAGTGGAATTGTTAGAAAGTGTGAGAAGCTAAAGGAAAGGGAAAGAAAGAAGAAAAAATAGGGACTTTTCTTCTCCATTTGGTTTGTTCTCTTCTTCATCATTTCTTGTGAGTTTTGAAGCTAGGATTTTATAGGAAGTTCAGGCTGGAGTTTGGGGCTAGAGACCTTGGTGAAGCTAAGGAGTTAATAGGGATTGGCTACTCAATTGAGGTAAGGTTTAAATGGTTCTGTTGAGTTTTCTGAATTTTGCTAGAATAGATTTCTAAACTTGAGGCTTTGGATGGAACTTAAGGGAATTGAGCTTTGGGGATTGAGGAGCTAAGGACTGGAGGGATATTAGAGACAACCTAAGTTGGGCTCTCCATAAAAGGTAAGGATTTATGGGTTTTGTTAACTTGAATTGCTTGGTAGTTGCTGGTTTTCAGATGAGTTCTTCAGTTTTTGAGTTCAATGTTTGTCTTCTTAGCTTGATGATGCATGTGGCTAAGTTTTGGGTTGTTGGGCTATTTGGGATGAGATATAGGTGATGGTGGACTCAATTTGGTGTGTAGTTGAGGTTTCGAAGGGGTCCAAGGGGTTTTGGTTCGAGGAAAATTGAAGAAGGCAAAAACAGAGTGTTGCTGGTCTATGACTAGCGCTGTAGCACTAGCCTTTCGGAGCTACAGTGCTAGGCTTGGGTTTTCTGGGCGTTTTTGGTTCTGTGTGTAGCGCTATAGCGCCCTCCTTAGAGAGCTGTAGCACTACCCTGTTTCCAGAAAGGGGTTTTTGAGTTATTCCTTAAGGTTTTTGCTCGGGGGCTCGGGGTTTGATTCCACCACCCTGTTTGGTGGAATTAGGGCTTCCCGAGGACTCGGGATTGGTGCCGAGGCTAGGTTTTGGATTTAAAGTTTGGTGATGATTCTGATCTATGGCTGTGACTAGGTGAGCGCTAAGGTTCAGACGGGATCGTGCTTGCGGATCAAATTGAACGAGCTAGCGAAATCTAGAGGTAAGAAAACTGCACCCGATTATGTGGTTAGGTTGGGACTAAGATTTTCCTATATTTGTATGCATTATTATGTGATTTTGAAGGGACTAAGAGCTCCCTATATCTGTATGATGTTATAGATGGTATTATGCCATTGGACATAAGATAAACAGCCTAAGGGTGCCGTAAATAATATTTGCACACATGGCGCGGCTCGGACACTGATAGCCGAGGACAGCTTATTAATCATTGAGCTCGATTAAGCTGGCCGGAGTTAGTGGGTATTACACTGGGGGCGGCCTAAGTGAGCCGAAGACAGTGGGTTAAATAGAGGGAGCAGCCTAAGGGTGCCGACCCTAAATATTGTGTAATGGTTAAGATAAAGTGTGGATTTGGCGTATGATTTACAATCTGATAGATATGATATGTTGATTATATGGATGAAAAATTGTTAGTTTGTCGATTGTTATCACTGAATAGGTAAATGTTAAGAATTGCTGAATTCTTGATTATGTGTTGTGGAATATCTAGTTATTGATATTGATCATGCTATGTTATTATGTTTTCTTGCTGGGCCTCGGCTCACAGGTGCTACGTGGTGCAGGTAAAGGCAAAGGCATGTAGATTCAACCATGAGTTGGAGAGCTCTGGGGGCGAGGTGTACATTGTCAGCTGCTCGGCCACCACGGTCGAGGGATTGTACAGAGACGGAAACCTAAAATGCGTATTTTTCCATTAGAGTGGTCTGAGTTATTTATAACTTCTGAAATTTTGTAAAATATGTCAGCCAAACCCTGTTTAGAGAGTGTATGTATTAAACTTTCATTTTTAACGAAAATAACTTATTTATGACCAAAATCTTTTATTCCTAATCAGTTGGAGACTTTAGATTCACAGTTTGTACAAATGACCTGATTAGCAAGTCTTGCACTATTTTAAACACACAGTGTAACGGTCTTGGTTACCCAGGGCGTTACAACTTGGTATCAGAGCGGTCTATGTTTATGGGTTCCTGAAGACTAGCTGGACATGTACACTCACCGCTAAAGACACGCTCGACTCAAGGATTTGTAATGGAACACATGAAATTGAATGCTTAAGTGCTTGAATGAAATATGAGTGTATTAATTGGTATGATTAATAGGGAGCATGAGATACTGATAGGGCCTGGCCCTTGACTGCTGTGTGATGATATTAAGGCATGCTGATTAGCATTGCTCTTGCATGTGGATGAATACCTGGATAATGATTGGTACATGGATTGCAGGTTATTATATGTTTAAATTGAACTTATATGCTATGCCTATGTATTGGTCTGGAAGGCATAGTAAGTATGAGTGCATCTAGTGATAATGAAATCTGATAGTTTATGCATAATATTGGTGCTTGGTATGCTTTATGTGTGCTTGATTATTATTGTTATTTGGATCTGCCCTTGGGATGGTTTTGGGTATAAACATCAGGGTTGAGGGGTTTAGTCGGTGAAAACAGATTAATTCAGATTGTATTTGCTCAGAATGGTTAATTGGACCTAGTTTGGTTTTAGTAAGGGTTGCAGATAATAGACAGGGGTTGGAATCCTTCATCTGCCCCTAAGTTTTTGCAGCAGGTTTACAGGGGGAAAATAAGCTGCTTTGTATAACATGACCGTGCGGGGCACCAGTGTTGGTTTGGCTTGAGGGGGAAGTAAATAGGAATTATTGTATGGAAGGCTTTGGAAGCATTATCCTCTAGTTTTGAGGAAGGTTTGGGTTTGTTTAGGAATCGGTTAGTAAATGGGTATAGCTAATCCCATTCTTGATAATATAAGGAGGAAAAATTGAGGCAGAGTAGTGGTATTAAGTAGTTGTGGTAGAAGGATGTCGGCAGTGATAAGATAACGACAGTGTATGTCAATGAGTTTGGTGGGTTGGTCAATCCACTTTAAATCATGTTATAAATTGATGTAGCCCGGAGATGATGATTTATTTATGGACTAAACTCTTAAATGAGTTGAAGGGTCAAGGCCATGTTATTTAACATGTAAGGTGATGATATTCTTGTTAGTGAGATTTAGTAGGGATGGATACTTGGATGCCGGAAAAGAAGAACCTTTGATGGTTCTATGGCTCTTGGTTTTTCCAGGTAGGGGTACGTTCTCTATATGGGATGATTTTGTACGCTAGGGCAGATTTCCCAAGAGTAAAGAAGGGAAGATTGGGATGCCTTGTACATTCAGAGCTCAAGGCTAGTTACTCGGAAGTGACTAGTGGGTTTGATAGTCTTTGTTTTTGGTTGGATAACAAGCTTGAAGAATTCAGTGTTGCGTGTCACCTGGAAAGATTTAGATATGAAGTATATACCACAAAGTTGTTATACAAAGGGCTTGAGATACGACTACTTGTTGAGAAAAGGGAAGTGGTTGAACTTGTCAAATGAGAGCTTTGTTATGGGCTTGAGGGAAAACTAATGTGATACATAAGGGACAACCCTGGACTCTCGAGGACATCTCTCAATGTATAGTGATTAGACTGAAGGAAAATTAAATTAGTCAGTAACGATGTAGCTGAGTAAGCAAGGAGTTGTTGGATACGGTTTGGAACATGGGAACGGATGGATTTGGTATCAGGGACGTTATAAAGAATGATATTAGTTTGGCTTAAGTAATTAGTGGTTCACCTAAATAAGTGTTTGACTTAAGGATGGATTGGACAGAGCATTGTATCATGGGACTCGTGGATATTGCCTGCTAGAGATAAAGAATTTAAATGCCCCGTTACAAGACAGGACAATGTCTTCGGGTGTAACTCCCTACTACCTTAGAGCCGTTACTAAGTGAGTTTAAAATGTGCAATTAACTCACTAAACGAGGTTTTTAGAAAAAAAGTGTGATTAAACAGAAGTCAAGGCTGTAATTTTTTAAAATTCCTTAATTCATTGAAAATTTCAAGTTTCCTATTGGGATCCCAAAGTACAGTTTATAAAGTGTTTACAATTCCAAAAAAGGTTTACAGGTAATTAACCATCAAAATCAGAGTTTAATATAGCCATTTCTCAAAATGCCCCCAACCAAAGCAGTCGGGCAGGCCAAACATGTACACGTCGCCCCCGCTCTCTGTACTCATGGCTGGTTCACTTTTTCCGTGCCTTTACCTGCAACACAGAGCACCCGTGAGCCGAAGCCTAGTAAGAAAACTCACACAGCACATAACATATGCATATCATACAACCATTATAACAGATAACTCACAGATAAACAGATAGTCCATCAGATTAAACACATGTACGACCATGTCATCCCAGAAGCATTACCAAAGCCTGGGATCTCGGTCCTCACCGTAAGGATATCCCATGTATCCATTGAGGTCTCACCCTAACTATAAGTACTCCATGTGCTAAGTGCTATACCCGGCCCCACTGACATTCTTGGCCTTCGCCGTTCTCGGCCCTTCGCCGTTCCCGGCTCCTTTGCCGTTCATTCTGCTATAACCACATATAGCATTCTCAAACAGCATTCAAACATATAATAATTCAATCAAGGCTACACCCTAACAACAATACAATCTAGGGTCGTGCCCTGCAACAACACTATGGGCCCATGCCCTGCTCTACGGGTGTTACAGTTTTCTTACCTGTATCCCGAGCTTCACAATGCACCAAAGTCACGAGCACGGTCCTCTATCCCGAGCCTCTCCGAAAACCTAGTCACAACACATATGAAGCACTCTTTAATACTAACCAATCCAAAACCACCTCTTGGGACTAATCTCATACTCTTGGAATCCCCAAATTCCTAAACCAATGTATTGGAAACATCCCCCGAGCCCCCGGAACAAATGCCCAAAAATGCAAAATTCCCTGTCCTGAAAAATAGCCTAGCGTCGTTGCGATACCCTTGAGGGCTGTAGGGCCCAGTAAGTCAGAGAGTCCCCCAGCTCTTGATAAAACCTCGCGCCGCGACGCCAAAGAATAGGGTCGTGGCGCCCCTTCGCGAACCCAGAAATCTGGGTTTTCCCTTGCATTTTCCCCGAGCCAAAAAACTCCCAATTCAACCCCAATGCATACCCAATTCTCAGAATCAATCCAAAACCTTAAATAAACCATCTAACAACCTATAAACACCACCAACAAGCTCAAACACACAATCACACCCAAAATCCACACTTGAGTTTCATATTTCAAACACTTAAACCATAGCTTTTAAAACTTAAACCAGAGCTTGAGAAAAATGTAAACCAGACTTCTAGATTCTTAAACCATATCAGATACAAAAATTCAAAAATATTTAAAACTCTTACCTCAATCAAGAATTCAACTTTGAGCTGCTCTTCCCAATCAAGTTCCAAGCTCAAATCACAACCTCCTGCTGAACCTAACCTCAATTCATCCCAAGAATTTACCAAACAAAGCACATAACTCAATTCTCAATTCCATGATATTCTTAGCTAAATTCTACAATATATACACAGAATTTCCTTACCTCAATTCACTGAATAATCATCCAAGTTCCCTTAGCTTTAATTCTCTTCTTGATCCCAAGAGATTTGCCCTTAGTTTTCCCTTTCCTCCTCTAGGTTTTCTTTCAATTTCAGCAAGAACAGAAATATGCCTAAGTGTAAAACATGAATGACCCTTTTCCCTCAGCTGAAGGTTCCTATATCCTGCCAAAAGACCATTCTACCCCTCCAAGTAGATCATTTCCTAACTAAACCTCAAGGGCACTCTTTCCATTTCACCAATCCTACAAATCTACCATTTTCTCATGTAAACTTGTTACCCCTACTAATTACCAATGGTTACTCAGTCACCAATAACCATTAACCACTTATTCTCAACCCAATTTACAAAATTCCCAAAATACCCCTAGGCTCCTCCCGAGCCGGGTATAAAATCCTGTTGTGACTTTTATACTAATTAGCTCCCTAGAACCGTCTCGGCACGTGCATCACCATCATATCACCACTCACACATGGTACAAATCATATAATACAATTATCACATTTATGCCCTCAGCGGGCTAAAATTACCAATTTACCCCTATCATACAAACGGGGTCCACATGCATATTTATACCACCTAAACATGCATTCTAATCACATACTTATTTAAATTCATATATTAACATGCCAACTCACTTATTGCCCTCCAGGCACGCTAATCAAGGTCCTAAACCTTATTAGCAAATTGGGGTGTTACAATTATCCCCTCCTTACAAGAATTTCGTCCTCGAAATTACCTGAATAACTCGGGATGCCGCTCCCGCATATCAGACTCAAGTTCCCACGTCGCCTCTTTAACCCTGTTGTTCCTCCATAGCACTTTAACCAAGCTGATAGTCTTGCTCCGCAAGACTTTGTCTTTTCTGTCAAGGATCTGGACGGGCTTATCCTAATATGATAAATCATGATCCAGCTCCAAGTTCTCATAACTCAGCACATGAGTAGTATCTGATACATCTTTTCGGAGCATGGATACGTGGAACACATCATGGACCCCTGATAGAGCTGGAGGCATTGCTATTCTGTAAGGTACCTCTCCAACTCGTTCTAGAACCTCGAAGGGGCCAACAAACCTGGGACTCAGCCTTGCCCGAGCACGAAATCGTTTCACTCCTCTGAGGGGCGAAACTCTAAAGAACACATGATCACCGACCTGAAATTCCACGCTCCTGTGTCTCAGGTCTGAATAACTCTTCTGGAGACTCTAGGAGGCGAGCATACGAGCTCTAATCTTCTCAATTGCCTCATTGGTCCTCTGTACCATCTCTGGACCTAGATATCTTCTCTCACCTGTCTCATCCCAGTGTATCGGTGATCTGCACTTTCTCCCATACAGCATCTCATACGGAGACACTTTGATAGTCGCCTGATAGCTACTATTGTACGAGAACTCAATCAATGGGAGATACTTACTCCAAGATCCCCCAAAGTCCAACACACAGGCTCGTAGCATATCTTCCAGTATCTGAATCATCCTCTCAGACTGTGCTTCTGTCTGAGGATGATAAGCGGTACTGAACTGTAGCTGTGTGCCCATTGTCTTCTGCAGGCTCTCCCAAAACTTGAAGGTGAAGGTGGGGTCCCTGTCGGATACTATCGACCTCGGAGCCCCATGAAGTCAAATAATTTCCTTCACATACAGCTCAGCATACTACTCCACATTATAAGTTGTTCTCACAGGTAAAAAGTGGGCGGACTTAGTGTACCTGTCCACAATCACCCACACCGAATCATGCTGACCCACGGTCTTCGGCAATCCAACAACAAAGTCCATGGTAATATCCTCCCATTTCCACTCGGGAATCCCTAGAGGTTGCAATAACCCTGCTGGCCTCTGATGTTCAGCTTTATTCTATTGACAAGTTAAACACCTAGCCACATAGTCCAGCACATCCCTCTTCATGCCTGACCACCAGTACAAAACTTTCAAGTCTTGGTACATCTTCGTAGTACCTAGGTGCAGAGAGTACGGGGTGGTATGAGACTCATTCAGAATCTCTCACCGGATATCTAGATGAATCGGAACACAAATCCGTCCCTTGTACTTCAATAAGCCCATCTCCGAGATAGAGAAGTTCTTAATCGTTCCAGCTAGGACATTCCCTCTACGTTCAACTAACTGGGGATCCCTTCCCTGTGCTTCCTTAATCCTTTCAAGGAGAGTTAACTGAAGAGTAATGTTGGCTAGCCTACCAACAACTAACTCTATACCTGCTCTGGTCATCTCCTCAGCTAGTCTGTCTGATACTTGCCTCGAACTAAACAACTGTCCTGGGCCCTTCCGGCTCAATGCATCAGCTACTACATTAGCCATCCCAGGATGATATAAGATATCACAATCATAATCCTTTACAAACTCTATCCACCGCCTTTGGCGCATATTCAAGTCTTTCTAGGTAAAGAAATACTTTAAACTCTTATGATCAGTGTATATCTTGCACCTTTCACCATACAGGTAATGTCTCCAAACCTTAAGTGCAAATACCACTGCAGCCAATTCCAGATCATGCGTGGGATATCTTTGCTCATACTCTTTTAATTGCCTTGATGCATAAGTTATCACTTTCCCAGCTTGCATCAACACACATCCCAAACCCTGTCTGGAAGCATCACAGTAAACCACGAACTTCTCATTGTCTATCGGCAGGCTCAACACTGGTACAATAATCAATCGCCGCTTCAATTCCTTGAAGCTGTTCTCACACCGATCTGTCCACAAATACTTGTTTTTCTTTCTTGTCAACTCTGTCAACGGAGTAGCAATTCTGGAGAACCCCTCTACAAATTGCCGGTAGTACCCCTCCAACCCGAGAAAACTTCTGACCTCAGGAACACTGCTCGGTCTAGGCCAATCTCTCACTGCCTCTATCTTACTTGGGTCAACCAGTATCCCCTCCTTACTAACGATATGGCCCAGAAATGTAACTTGCGGTAGCCAGAACTCGCACTTGCTAAACTTAGCATATAACCTATGCTCTCTCAATCGCTGTAACACCAGGCGCAGATGATGTTCATGCTCTGTCTCTGACTGGGAGTATACTAGTATATCATCGATAAATACAATCACGAACTTATCCAGGTAGTCCTTGAAAATTATATTCATCATATCCATGATAGCTGCTGGAGCATTGGTTAATCCAAAGGACATAACCAGAAATTCATAGTGCCCATACCTTGTCCGAAAAGCAGTCTTTGGTATATCCTCCTCTTTAATCCTTAAATGATGATAACCTGACCGAAGATCAATCTTTGAAAACACCGTACTCCCCTCTAACTGATCAAATAAATCATCGATCCGAGGTAGTGGATACTTATTCTTAATAGTCAACTTGTTCAACTCCCTGTAGTCAATGCACATCCTAAGCGACCCATCCTTCTTCTTAACAAATAATACTGGAGCACCCCATGGCGAGAAACTCGGTCTGATGAACCCCAAATCCAATAACTCCTATAACTGGATCTTTAATTCCTTTAACTCTGCTGGAGCCATTCCATAGGGTGCCCTGGAAACTGGCTCCACCCCTGGTGCCAACTCTATGACGAACTCAATCTCCCGCTGTGGCGGCAATCCTGCCAAGTCTGCTGGAAACAAGTCTGGGAACTCACAGACCAATCTAGTTTCATTCGGTCCCACCGAAGAAACTCTAGAGGTATCCACAACACTTGCTAGGAATCTTATGCAACCTTCCTGCATCAGGTCTCTAGCCTTCAGTGCTGAGATCATAGGCACTCGCGGTCCATTCACTGTCCCCACAAACACAAAAGGTACCTTGCCTTCTGGTTCAGAAGTCACCATTCACCGCTTGCAATCAATCGATGCTCCATACCTCGTTAACCAATCCATCCCTAATATCATATCGAAATCGTCCATGTCTAATTCAACGAGATCAACAAACAATTCCCTACCATCTATCTCTACTGGTAATGCTCTAACCCATCTCCTAGAGACTACCAGTTCTCCCATTGGTAACAAAGTTTGAAAATCCCTAGCATACACAATACTAGGTCTACAAAGTTGGTCTATCACCCTAGTAGATACAAATGAGTGGGTAGCCCCTGAATTAATCAAAGCAGTATACAAAGAACCAGCGCTAGAAACCTGACCTGTCACAACTGAGGGACTAGCCTCCGCCTCAGTCTGAGTCAAAGCGAATACCCTGGCAAGAGCGAGATTGTCTCCCTGCTTTGGCTCCTCTTTCTTAGCTTGTGGGCAGTCTTTCTTCATATGGCTGGCACTCCCACAGATAAAACATGCCCTAACCCGACACTCACCCTGATGTCGTCGTCTGCAC
This sequence comes from Humulus lupulus, assembly GCF_963169125.1. Lineage (NCBI taxonomy): Eukaryota > Viridiplantae > Streptophyta > Magnoliopsida > Rosales > Cannabaceae > Humulus > Humulus lupulus. Next base: position 107,396,439 of record NC_084798.1, on the reverse strand, counting down.
TGAGGACACACTGGAAAACTCCTCCAGTTGTCACCTCCGCCCTGACGGCCACCAATAGAACCTTGTACCCTCCTATTAGAACTAGGAGGAACAAATGAATCTGGAACCCTTCTTTTCTGCTCACTAGGGCCACTGCCCCGACTAGACCCAACAAAAGGAGGCACCATCCTCCTGGCATCGCGCCTAACAACGCTGTCCTTCCATATCTGATCCTCAACCCTCTCTGCTGTAAGGGCCTTATCCATTACTTGAGCATAAGTAGTAGTCTCTGGAATTAACATAATATTCACATCATAGGCGATCATCACATGCAACCCCCGTATGAATATATCTCTTTTGGCCACATCCGTCTGCACTAGGTCTGGCGCAAACTTCCCCAGTCTATCAAATCTCAAAGCATACTCAGTAACTGATAACTTGTTCTAGGTTAGGTTGATAAACTCATCAACCTTTGCAGCTCGAACAGCTACGTTGTAGTATTTCTCATTAAAGATACTCTTAAATTCCTCCCAAGTCATGACTGTAACATTCCTCTGCTGACTCACTACATCCCACCAGATGCTGGCATCTTCTCTAAGAAAATAGCTAGCACAAGCTACCCTTTCATTTCCTTTAACCCTCATAAAGTCTAAGATCAAGGAAATCATATTCATCCACTGCGTGGCCCACAGTGGGTTTGATCCATCCTCAAAGGTAGGAGGTTGTTGCTTTCTAAATCTTTCATACAAAGGTTCCCACCTGTTCTCAACCACAGGTTGAACCGGCACTGGCGCTACATTCTGCTGAATTGGAAACCCTGTGACCTGTGAAAGGGCCTGCGGCCTCATCTGACGAAGTTCTTCCTCCATTCTCTGCAATCTAGCCTCCATTTCGGCTAATATCTATTGCCAGTTCTGTGGGGCAGGTGGAGGGTCCTGACCCTGATTGTCATCATCGGCTCTGCTGCCGCGGAGTCTAGATGATTGCCGAGGCATTACAACTATATGCCTGCAATCAGTGACACCTCTCACAGGCATGATAACAAAATCCGATTCCACCTCCCAATCTCAACAACCAACCAAGATCAACAATCCAGATAAGATACAAATAGCATATAACACACAACTGGCCTTGCCCTGGCATCATGCATATGTTATTCCATTCATCATGCTCTCTATAACTAAGCAGGCAAACAGGGCATTCAAACACACATTCAATCATAATAATCAACCATACCAATCAACCTTGAGTCGAGCTTTTCAATGGCAGCAAGCGTACATGTTCGGTCAATCTCCAAAACCAATAAACCTTGGCTCGCTCTGATACCAAGTTGTAACGCCCTACTACCTTAGAGTCGTTCCTAACTGAGTTTAAAATGTGCAATTAACTAGCTAAGCGAGGTTTTTAGAACAAAAGTGTGATTAAATAGAAGTCAAGGCTATAATATTTGAAAATTCCTTAATTCATTGAAAATTTCAAGTGTCCTATATTTGGGATCCCAAAGTACAGTTTATAAAGTGTTTACAATTCCAAAATAGGTTTACAGGTAATTAACCATCAAAATCAGAGTTTAATACAGTCATTTCTCAAAATGAACCCCAACCAAAGCAGTCGGGCAGGCTAAACATGTACGCGCCGCCCCACACTCTCCGTACTCGTGGCTCGTTCACTTTTTCCTTGCCTTTACCTGCAACACAGAGCACCCGTGAGCCGAAGCCCAGCAAGAAAACTCACACAGCACATAACATATGCATATCATACAACCATTATAACTGATAACTCACAGATAAACAGATAGTCCATCAGATTAAACACATGTACGGCCATGCCGTCCCAGAAGCATTACCAAATCCTGGGATCTCGGTCCTCACCGTAAGGATATCCCATGTATCCATTGGGGTCTCACCCTAACTATAAGCACTCCATGTGCTATGTGTTATACCTGGCCCCACTGCCGTTCTCGGCCCTTCGCCATTCCTGGCTCCTTCGTCGTTCATTCTGCTATAACCACATATAGCATTCTCAAACATCATTCAAACATATAATAATTCAATCAAGGCTACACCCTAACAACAATACAATCTAGGGCCGTGCCCTGCAACAACACTATGGGCCCATGCCCTACTCTACAGGTTTTACAGTTTTCTTACTTGTATCCTGAGCTTCACAATGTACCAAAGTCACGAGCACGATCCTCTATCCCGAGCCTCTTCGAAAACCTAGACACAACACATATGAAGCACTCTTTAATACTAACCAATCCAAAACCACCTCTCGGGACTAATCTCAAACTCTCGGAATCCCCAAATTCCTAAAACAATGTATCAGAAACATCCCCCGAGCCCCCGGAACAAATGCCCAAAAATGCAAAATTCCCTGTCCTGAAAAATAGCCTAGTGCCGTGGCGCTACCCATGAGAGCTGCGGCGCCCAGCCAGTCAGAGAGTCCCCCAGCTCCTGATACAACCTCGCACCGCGGCGCCCCTTCTCGAACCCAGAAATCTGGGCTTTCCCTTGGATTTTCCCCGAGCCAAAACACTCCCAATTCAACCCCAATGCATACCAAAATCTCATAATCAATCCAAAATCTCAAATAAACCATCTAACAACCTATAAACACCACCAACAAGCTCAAACACACAATCACACCCAAAATCCACACTTGAGTTTCAGATTTCAAACACTTAAACCATAGCTTTTAAAACTTAAACCAGAGCTTGAGAAAAATGTAAACCAGACTTCTAGATTCTTAAACCATATCAGATACTGTTGACTACGTTTTTAGCCAACGACGTGAGAACGTCAAATACGACAAACCTTCAAGAGAAATAAAAACGACACAGACGGTTTAAGAAAGAAAATAAAGAACACACAAGATTTTATAGTGGCTCAACCCCGATTGTCGGTAATAGCCTAATCCACTTAGAGTTGTGATTTACAGATCCGTACTCAAGATTAGATGGACTGAGCCAACTAAGTTTCTTCAGTACAGATTGCAACAATACAAGGATTCTCTCAAATTTCAGCACTTTCTCTCTCTAGAATACTCAGACCCAAATTTCTCTCTCTAGAAAGAAGAAGCAGAAGAAGCCCTTCTCTCATCCCATAAGCCCTCTATTTATAGTCTTAGGGTCATACATACAGTATCCCCTAGAACCGGGATATTTTATTATATTTATTACATTAAAATTACAAAGAAACATTCAAAATTCAAAATGTAACAAACCCCCCATTTGTGGGAAGAATGAGAGATTCCCGCATATCTTGTTGAAGTTGTTTCTGGGAATATTGACTTAGTCTCCTCTAGCTAGTTGATCCACCTCCTACTGACCACCCATGCAAGTGCTGGTCGAACATGTGCATGGTGGTAGGACAAACATTTGTTGGTCGGACGTGCATGGTGGTAGGACATGCACTCCTCTAGGCTTTCCTTGGCTCAAGGTTAGGCATGCATGTCTCTCCTCGGACCAAGGTGGTCCGAGGAAATCTCCTTGGCATCTCACCTCGGATAGGTCCGAGGCAACCTCCTTGGCATCTCACCTCGGATAGGTCCGAGGCAACCTCCTTGGCATCTCACCTCGAATAGGTCCGAGGCAATCTCCTTGGACTTCTCCTCGGTCCAAGGTCCCTTGGTCTCTCTTCGGACCACATCCTTGGGGTCTTCTAGGACCACCCTCTTGGAGTCTCCTCGGATGCACTCTCCTTAGCTCTCCTAGGAAGCACTCTCCTTAGCTCTCCTAGGAGGCACTCTCCTTAGCTCTCCTAGGATGCATTCTCCTTAGCCTCCTAGGATGCATTCTCCTTAGCCTCCTAGGATGCACTCTCCTTAGCCTCCTAGGATGCACTCTCCTTAGCCTCCTAGGATGCATTCTCCTTAGCCTCCTAGGATGCACTTGGCTTGGTTATGACATCTTTCAAGCAGTCCAAATTCTTCGTCAGTCTACCGGGTCACTTTATCACAACTCTGAGGAGTCAATGTATTTATTGACTATTAATGTGTCTTTTACTGATCATGCACTGCCACTTGTCACCTTTATTGCCACGTTATTGATCTCCAATTTTTGGGTATAACAGATACGAAAATTCAAACATATTTAAAAATCTTACCTCAATCAAGAATTCAACTTTGAGCTGCTCTTCCCAATCAAGTTCCAAGCTCAAATCACAACCTCCTGCTGAACCTAACCTTAATTCATCCCAAGAATTTACCAAACAAAGCACATAACTCAATTCTCAATTCCATGATATTCTTAGCTAAATTCTACAATATATACACAGAATTTCCTTACCTCAATTTACTGAATAATCCTCCAAGTTCCCTTAGCTTTAATTCTCTTCTTGATCCCAAGAGATTTGCCCTTAGTTTTCCCTTTCCTCCTCTAGGTTTTCTTTCAATTTCAGCAAGAACAGAAATATGCCTAAGTGTAAAACATGAATGACCCTTTTCCCTCAGCTGAAGGTTCCTATATCCTGTCAAAAGACCATTCTACCCCTCCAAGTAGATCATTTCCTAACTAACCTCAAGGGCACTCTTGCCATTTCACCAATCCTACAAATCTACCACTTTCTCATCTAAACTTGTTACCCCTACTAATTACCAATGGTTACTCAGTCACCAATAACCAATAACCATTAACCACTTATTCTCAACCCAATTTACAAAATTCCCAAAATACCCCTAGGCTCCTCCCGAGCCGGGTATAAAATCATGTTGTGACTTTTAAACTAACTAGCTCCCTAGAACCATCTTGGCACGTGCATCACCATCATATCACCACTCACACGTGGTACAAATCATATAATACAATTATCACATTTATGCCCTCAGCGGGCTAAAATTACCAATTTACCCCTATCATACAAACGGGGTCCACACGCATATATATACAACATAAACATGCATTCTAATCACATACTCATTTAAATCCATATATTAACATGCCAACTCACTTATTGCCCTCCAGACACGCTGATCAAGGAAGGGAATGGATCAGGTATGAATAAATTTGATCAGAAGCATGTTAAGACTGGTGAACATATCTGCTACTACTTAAAGTATCTTCAAAGACAGTTACAACGTAAGGATTTTGAATATGGAAGGGTTAGTCAAGTATGGGAACAATGATGGATTGTAAGGACGGAATAGTAACTCTTGAGTTTAAAAGGGAGAAACCCTTGCAGTAGTTAGCACTTATATTTAGAGTGGGAGATCTGCTGCAGAAGGATGGAAAGAACCTTAGCTAGTGTGATGGACACTACTTAAATTGTACCAGTGGGACAAAGACAGACTGGATAACTCTGTGAGTTTCCGGATAAGTTTCAAAGGAATTTGTCAAGGAGTTCATCTGCATAAAGAGATGGAATGGTGATTAGATTGGTGTCAGGGATGGAATCAGATCTAGAATGCTGTATTGAACGGTTTCAACAAAGTTGTGAGAATTATAGTCTCAATTGTTGAGTAGGATGATGTTCTTTAAGGTGGATCTTTGATCTGGTTATTACGAGCTAGAGATCAGGGACAGTTAAGGATCTTTGATCTAGTTATTACCAGCTAGAGATCAGGGATAGTTAGGGATCTTTGATCTGGTTATTACCAGCTGGAGATCAAGGAAGAGGATAGGCAGAAGATTGCTATTATATTAGATAAGAGCACTGAGGATGCTGAGTCATGTGTTGAGGATTTGGTCAATGCCAAATTGTTTTTGTGAAGTGGGTGAACAGAGTATTTAAAGCTTATTTGAATTGGATTTGTGATTGTCTTGATCGACAGAGTAGTGATGTATTCTGGTTGGAAATCTGCCAAGGTTAAGGAACGCCTTAGGAGTAGGAGTTTCCTTAGGCGGGCATGGTGGTACATGTATTTCAAGTTGAGTTCTACACTTTTTTTACAGGTTAGAATCAGTTTGTGAGTTGTTGTGACACCTCAAAGATAGGAAAAAGTGATTGTTTATGCATGATGTTGGTTAAAGGATCCGACTAGAACTAGAATGGAGTTTCTAGTGGGCTAGGTAGCCAGTTTGATACTTGGAATTATTATCTCATAAAGGATCAAAGAAAGACAGTTAAATAAACCCCAGATGGAAGGAATTGAAGGCAAGGTCTTAGCTAGATTTTACAGTGTCAGGTATAAGTTTATTAAAATACAAGGATCAGATTTGGAATCTGATGGACCACGGAATTACATGGGAATTTTGGATGAATCTTATACTACTCTCTTGGACTTTTCATCCAGGCATCAAGAAAAAGGTACTAGAGATTGAAGTTTTTATATTAGTGGCCTGGGATGGAGAGGGACATAATGGAATACATGACAAAGCTCTTAACCTGTTAACAGGTCAAGACAAGGTGTCAGAAACCGGTAAGGCTAGTACAGCCTTTGAGTATGTTACAATGGGAATAAGGAAATATCGCGATGGGTATCGTAGTGGGCTGCCAAGGGGTTAGTCAACGTGGGATTGTTGGGTCATTATGGACCAACATTTGGGGTGAACTTGCTTTTATTGAATAAGGACTTTGTTTTACTTTCAGGTCTTAGAAAGGTTAGGTAAGACGATGAGTATATAATTGGAATTTGGTACGGTTGTTAATTTTCAGACTGGTGGTAAATCAGAGAGAAAGGGAGTTATCAAATTATTGGAAGGACACTTTATGAGATGAGGTATGATAGAGACTGTGTAGCACCCATTTGTTGGAACGAGATAAGTGAGATGTTGTATTTGGATCCTGAGGTAGTTCAGGGGATTGTTGAGATTATTAAAAGGTTAGAGCTTGGAGGCTCACTTTTCAAAGTAAATGGAAAAGTTTTACTAAATTGGAAAACAGGAATATGGAGTTCCAAGTAGAAGATTGTATCTTCCTTAGGATATCACCAAGGATAAAGGGGTGAAGAGCTAGTAGGACCCCAGAGTATTAAGACTGTTTGGATCCGGGAAAAGATCAATGAGGTTGTTTTTAAGTTGATAACAATTTTGGCACTGTTAGCTGTACGCGGTGTATTTTGTACTCCATGTTGAGGACATGGGTTGGAGAAACTCATGTGTTGATTTATGGGAATCTGCAGTTGAAGATGGAGTTATTCCATGTGGAGTGACCAGTTTAGTTATGAGGTAGAAAGAATAAGGTTTTGAGGAACAGGATAGTACCTTGAGTTAAGGTAATGTTCTAGAAACAGTAAGGTCAAGGAATGACCTGGTTAACTGGAATCAGTTGTGCGGAATTTATATTCTAGGCAGTACAGATAAAATTTCGAGGATGAAATTTCTGTGAGGGGATAGTTGTAACGACCCAAATTTCCTAATTAGGTTTAGGACCTTGATTAGGAGGCCAGGAGGGCCATAATTGATTGATTGTGCTATTATATGATTATATGAATGATTATGTGGGTCATAATACTATATGATGATAAAGGCATGCATGGGGATATATACTCTGTTGTGAGAGTATTTTGGTAATTTGGCTCGTTGAGAGCGTAATTGCATATTTGTGTGTATATTGGTAGGCTAATGTTGAGACCACAATATTATGTGGATATGTTTGTAGCTTGTGACTCGAGGCGATCCTAACAAGCGGTTTAGCGGGGAAGTCAGAGCAGAGATTTATACCTAGCTCGGGGTGAGCCTAGGGATGTATCTGAGAATTTGGAGAATATATTGGAAATTATTTGATAATGAGGAAAAATAGTTGGTGAGTGATTAGATGATGGGTGTGGATGCTCAATATTCCACGCCCTTAAAAGATCAAAGACGCGTGCTAAGGTCCCATAAAGGCCTAAGTGAGTGTTAGAGCCACCGCCTCGCTTGACCGCACCCAGGCGCGAGGCCGTGTCCATGCTGCCTCGTCCACGCGAGGCCACGCCCGAGGCCCAGCTACGAGGTCGTGTCCCAGCCGCCTCGTCCACGCGAGGCCACGCCCGAGGCCCAGTCCCGAGGCCGTGTCCCTGCCACCTTGTCCACGCGAGGCCACGCCCAAGGCCCAGCCGCGAGGCCGTGTCCCTACCACCTCACCCATGCGAGGCCATGCTGCCTCGGCCGTGTGAGGCCCTCGTCATGGCCCAGCTGTGAGGCCATGCCACCCTCTCAGCATCTCGTGAAGGCCTCTCCCAAAGAGCTACGCGTGTGAGACAACCTCGCCCCGATGGATCTCGTCCCAAGGCCCCGCGTGTATAATGACAGTGGTCGAGGTGGCCCAAAAGAGACAAAAAGAGTACGAACAAGGTACCTCAAAAGGGGTACGTACATGCCTGCTAGGATCAGGGGACGGGCCTGACACCTGTGCCCGACAAGTAGTGGCGGTTGGGAATGGTACGAAGAGTGGCTACACCATCACCACGTCTCTGACACCCGTACAAAGCGAGTGGTGGAGTCATGACTGGGTACAAAAGCTGAGGTGCTGCCATGGATTCTGACAATGTACCAGAGCCGAAACCACTCTCCTGTTGGTGTACTCATGTACCATTTGGTCCCCTGGACCACCATGTACCCAAGGCCATTAGAGCCCACTATATAATGAACCCCAATTCCACATGGATGGGGGTTGGAAAATTGACTGTAGCAAGTGCATCTTAATGAATGAAAATTGATTTCACCATTGTTCATTAACAATTGTTCTTAGAGTTGATACTTAGATTCTTAGAGTTTTTCTTTGCATAATCTTAGCTCTGTGATTTTTCCAACTTAACTTAGTTGACGAGTTCTCACCATCAACAGTTTGGCGCCGTCTGTGGGAACTTAAGTTCCAAGCTACTGTTCTACCATTACTTCCAGCAAGAAGAAATGCCAAGACGTTCAAAGTGACTTAGGGAGCCACGAGAGGTGGAGGTCCACCTTAACGGAGTCCAGCTGAAGGCCTCCATGAAGGATCCCCCTCCACCAAGAGAGGTGGAGCCCCCAAGGGACCCTGAGGTTCACGAGGGTGATAGAGAGGCCTCGTCACTGGGTGTCCCGCCTATAGAGAGTCTTCCAAGGGCACCGTCGGGAAATTCCAACGAGTTTCCACCTCCTAAACCACAGCAACTACCGAACTCCGGCCGGCAGGACCCGGGCCCTTCTACACATAGGCACGATAAGCACCCCCGGGTCCATTCCGTGAGCTCGAGTTCGAAATCTCGATTCTATGAAGAAGAAATATGTGAGCTCCATCGTAAGAACCAAAGGTCGGAGACCACCCTGGAGAACATGCAAGAGGTGTTGAATGGCCTATTGCAGAGTAAGTCAAGCGTGACCTTGCCCAAGAGGAAGGAGAAAGGTCGGGAGGGGGTAGAGACCACCGTACTAGTAGATGATGGGAGGACCCGACACTCTACCAGTAACACCCCACGAGCGAAGCAACGCGAACATCCTAAACCACCGAAGTAGGCCCAGAAACCGGAGCCAAGGACCAACGCTGCCCCTCGCAATGAGGACGAGGTCACCTCTAAAAGAGCACCCTCGGATTTACGGGAGGAGTTCAATAAAAAGAGGGCGGGTAAAGGGACCACGCGCCCTATGGCGCCTCGAGAGGGCAAGAGAAAGGCAGATCTTAACCCGTCCGCTTTGAGGGACTCTCTAAGCAAGAGCAGGCAGGGCCTGGACACAGAAATGAGGAGCCTGCGAAGCAAGATCGTCACCGCCTCTGGCGGTCAGGCGTTTGAGGAAGAGTTCGACCATGAGTCACCCTTCATGAGGGAGATTTAGGCCATTCGGCTCTCTGCCAACTTTAAGGAGCCCAATATGAACCCCTATGAAGGAAGCACGGATCCAAAATATTATCTAGATACATTTAACGACCTGATGAAGGTGAGGGGAATTGGCAGCGGGGCGAGATGTCATTGCTTCGCTGTCACATTAAGAGGACCTGCATACAAATGGTTCAAGAGGCTTAGACCGGGGTCCATCCAATCTTGGCAGCAACTTTCTAATGAATTCCTCCAGCAGCACCACGCCGTGCGAGATTACACGATGCCAGGCACCAGCCTCACCAATGTGAAGCAAGGAGAAAATGAGAGTCTGAAGGGCTATATCCACCGGTTCAATATGGAGGCAGCTAAGGTAGGGAGCCTGACCCACCGAGAGCTAAAAATGGCCATCATAGCTGGAGTACGCCTAGGGAGCAAGTTATGGGATAACATGCTCAAGAGAGAGGTCACAGACTTGGATGATTTCTACGAGCGGGCACAAAAGTACATTAGCGTGGGGGATGGTCACGAGAACCTCAAAGCTGGAAAAGGCACATCGCCCCCAAAACCTTCAGTCTGGGAAAACCAAAGCAGTGCAAAGAAGAAGGGGGTTTATGAGGGAACGAGGGACGATCGACCCCGGAAGCACCAACGCTCTGATGAGCACATACAGAGCCCCTACAACTTTTACACAGACCTCACCCACGCGAGAGAGGATATTTTTGTTACGAATGAAAACCAGGTCCCTTTCAAAAGGCCCCCGCCAATCAAAAAAGATCGGTCTAAAAGAGACCCTAGCAAGTATTGCCAATGTTGACGGTGAAATCTCGTCAACGAAATTAGGTCGGAAAACTCAAAGGTAAATGCGGCAATCTCTAGATAAGAACTTAGAATTAACTTCTGAAAGGATAAACACAGATGAACAATGGAGTGAAAAAATGTATATTTCTTAATGGCCTCTGCATACAATGAATTTTCCAACCTCCTTTCAGGTGGTTTTAGAGTTCATTTTATAGTAGGCTCTAATGGCCTTAGGTACATAGTGGTCCAGGGGACCAAGTGGTACATACGTACTGTGTCAGGGGAGTGGCTCCAGAGGCTGTGGTCGTACACCCCGTACAGGAGCAGGTGTCAGGAGGATGTCTCCACTACTTGTCTATATCCATGTCTGATGCGTGGTGGCAGGCGTAGTGGCGCAGGAGGTAGTGGTGTCGGCTCTGACCTATGGTCGTAGACGTACGGACCATAACTCCTATCCTTGCATACCCACTCCTGGCATTCCCACTACTTGTCTGGTAGGGGTACTATATCCGTACTCTGACTTCATTAGGTTCGTAGGTACATTCCATATTCATGCGTGTACCTTGCCCCTTGTGAGTATTCTCACCTCCAAGGCCATGGGCAAGGCCATGGAGGAGGCCATGGGCGAGGCCATGGAGGAGGCCATGGGCGAGGCCATGGAGGAGGCCATGGGCGAGGCCATGGAGGAGGCCATGGGCGAGGCCATGGAGGAGGCCATGGAGGAGGCGATGGGGCTGGGGCCATGGAGGAGGCCACGGGGCCGGGGCCATGGAGGAGGCCATGGGCGAGGCCATGGAGGAGGCCATGGGGCCGAGGCCATGGAGGAGGCCATGGAGGAGGCCATGGAGTGAGGCCATGGGGCCGAGGCCATGGAGGAGGCCAGGGGCGAGGCCATGGAGGAGGCCATGGAGTGAGGCCATGGGCGAGGCCATGGAGGAGGCCATGGGCGAGACCATAGAGGAGGCCATGGGGCCGAGGCCATGGAGGAGGCCATGGGGAAGAGGCCATGGGCGAGGCCATGAAGGAGGCCATGGAGGAGGCCATGGGCGAGGCCATGGAGGAGGCCATGGGCGAGGCCATGGAGGAGGCCATGGGGTCGAGGCCACGGAGGAGGCCATGGAGGAGGCCATGGGCGAGGCCATGGAGGAGGCCATGGGCGAGGCCATGGAGGAGGCCATGGGGGAGGGCCATGGGGCCGAGGCCATGGAGGAGGCCATGGAGTGAGGCCATGGAGGAGGCCATGGGCGAGACCATAGAGGAGGCCATGGGGCTGAGGCCATGGAGGAGGCCATGGGGCCAAGGCCATGGAGGAGGCCACGGGGCCAAGGCCATGGTGGAGGCCATGGGCGAGGCCATGGAGGAGGCCATGGGTGAGGCCATGGAGGAGGCCATGGGGCCGAGGCCACGGAGGAGGCCATGGAGGAGGCCATGGGGCCGAGGCCACGGAGGAGGCCATGGAGGAGGCCATGGGCGAGGCCATGGAGGAGGCCATGGGCGAGGCCATGGGGGAGGCCATGGAGGAGGCCATGGGCGAGGCCATGGAGGAGGCCATGGGTCGAGGCCATGGAGGAGGCCATGGAGGAGGCCATGGGCGAGGCCATGGAGGAGGCCATGGAGGAGGCCATGGGCGAGGCCATGGAGGAGGCCATGGAGTCGAGGCCATGGAGGAGGACATGGAGTGAGGCCATGGGGCCGAGGCCATGGAGGAGGCCATGGGCGAGGCCATGGAGGAGGCCATGGGCGAGGCCATGGAGGAGGCCATGGAGTGAGGCCATGGGCAAGGCCATGGAGGAGGCCATGGGCGAGACCATGGAGGAGGCCATGGGCGAGGCCATGGAGGAGGCCATGGGCGAGGCCATGGAGGAGGCCATGGGCGAGGCCATGGAGGAGGCCATGGGCGAGGCCATGGAGGAGGCCATGGGCGAGGCCATGGAGTGAGGCCATGGGCAAGGCCATGGAGGAGGCCATGGGTGAGACCATGGAGGAGGCCATGGGTGAGACCATGGAGGAGGCCATGGGGCCGAGGCCATGGAGGAGGCCATGGGGCCGAGGCCATCGAGGAGGCCATGGGCGAAGCCATGGAAGAGGCCATGGGGCCGAGGCCATGGAGGAGGCCATGGGGCCGAGGCCATGGAGGAATACATGGGCGAGGCCATGGAGGAGGCCATGGGCGAGGCCATGGAGGAGGCCATGGGCGAGGCCATGGAGGAGGCCATGGGCGAGGCCATGGGGCCAAGGCCATGGAGGAGGCCATGGGCGAGGCCATGGAGGAGGCCATGGGCGAGGCCATGGAGGAGGCCATGGGGCCGAGGCCATGGGGGCGAGGCCATGGAGGAGGCCATGGGCGAGGCCATGGAGGAGGCCTGGGGCCGAGGCCATGGAGGAGGCCATGGGGCCGAGGCCATGGAGGAGGCCATGGGGCCGAGGCCATGGAGGAGGCCATGGGCGAGGCCATGGAGGAGGCCATGGGCGAGGCCATGGAGGAGGCTATGGGCGAGGCCATGGGGGCGAGGCCATGGAGGAGGCCATGGGGCCAAGGCCATGGAGGAGGCCATGGGGCCGAGGCCATGGAGGAGGCCATGGGCGAGGCCATGGAGGAGTCCATGGAGTGAGGCCATGGGGCCGAGGCCATGGAGGAGGCCATGGGGCTGAGGCCATGGAGGAGGCCATGGGCGAGGCCATGGAGGAGGCCATGGGGCCGAGGCCATGGAGGATGCCATGGGGCCGAGGTCATGGAGGAGGCCATGGGCGAGGCCATGGAGGAGGCCATGGGGCTGAGGCCATGGAGGAGGCCATGGGGCCGAGGCCATGGAGTGAGGCCATGGGCGAGAGGGGCCTCGCGAGGCTATTGAGCCTTGGCACCTATGCCTTGCCAACATGGGCCACTTGGCATCGACTCCACGAGAAACGAACCCAGACTCGTGTTGTGATGGCGCGATGGCTTCCCGAGACGATGGTGGCCTTAGGGCCTTGCCTCGGCCTCATACTTTCTCTTGATGGGATTATGAGCATCAACATTTCTCATGAGATGATCTCCTGTATTCAACAAGGCCTACAGGCTCGAGCCCAATAGCATGAATAAGCGACCCTTATCCCTATGTTCCAACCAGGGACTAAAGAGTTTCTTTTTGGTGGATTTTTGGCATCCACAGCCAATATCATAAGGATATCGGCCACACAACCACGGTGTGCAACCATTTGAAGGTGGAAATCGAGGAGCTCATTCGCAGGGGACATTTGGGCAGATATGTGTGCAAGGAGAATCAAAGGCCAGAAGAAGGAGTGTCCCTGCCACGGGCACGAGGGGTGGCCCCAGAAGTGCAGGGAGAGGTCAGGACTATCTTTGGAGGACCAGGATTCGGTGGCGATTCAAGGAAAGGGCGAGACAAGTATGCCAAGGAGGCCAGAAGAAGTCCACCACCTTGCATTTTAAGTTTGGAGCAACGCTCCCCAAAGAGCTTCAAGGGAGAGAATGACTCAATAACTTTCACTGAAGAAGATGCTAACTGCCCAGCTTGCTAACATGAGGGTACATCGGGTCTTGGTGGATAACGGGAGCTCTGTGGACATCTTGTATCGACCAGCGCTAGAAAAGATGGGATTAGGCCTCCGCCACCTAAAGCCTTGCACTACGTCTTTGTATGGGTTTACGGGAGATTCGATACAACCCCTGGGGGCAATCGAATTAGCCCTCACAATGGGGGAGCAACCCAGGAAAACCACCGTAATGGCTAACTTGGTCGTGGTGGATTGCACCTTAGCCTTCAATGCGGTATTAGGGAGACCCTCTCTGAGAGAATTGAAGGTGATAACTTCTGTGTATCACCTAGCTATGAAATTCCCAACCCCCGAGGGAGTAGCATGCGTGAAAAAGGAGCAGAAGGAAGTGAGGGAATGCTATAACATGTCCCTCCGCACAGCCACCAAACCCTCTGTACTGATGGCAATGGTCGTGTATGAAGGAGCAACCCACACAAGTTAGACCCACACAATTTTGACCCACGAGTTACGGATCATCTCGAGAGGTGCTACTAGCGAGGCTTAGGCACTCAGTGCAAAAAGAACCTACGTTTAGTTTGTTCCTTGTTGTTTTAGCTTAAGTTAGTAAGAATCAAAGAGGCTACCTAGGTAACCTCATAGTTAGATGTAACCCTTTTATTTACAAGGTTGGTTGTAAACCGCATGCTATGAATGAAACTGTTAGCAACTTCATGTGTTACTTTTCCTCGCTACGCGGGCATCAGCCAAAGTGCCTGCCGAAATAAATTTCACCAAACACTTAGGGGGCAGGACAAAAGGCAAAAACATGCAGCTAGCAAGGGGAACCTAAAAAGGGCTCCTAAAAAGGACCCTTTAACGGAGGATCCTAAAAAGGACACCTTACCCTCCTAAAAAGGAGGCTCTTAAAAAGGACCCTCTACCAAGAGGATCCTAAAAAGGACCCTCTAACAGGAGATCTTAAAAAAGGGCCCTCCATCAGGAGGAGGTGGCCCATGAAGGTAATGCAAGCAACAAGCAGGAGAATCCAAAGAAGGACCCCTTGCACCAGGATCCCAAAAAGGACCCTATGCACCAGGAGGACCCTAAAAAGGACCCTTTAACAGGAGGTCCCAGAAGGACCCCTTATATCGGGGCCTTAGGCGAAGATCTTATATACAGAAAACAGGGAGAGGACCTTGCAAGGAATCCCTTGGGTTTACAAGGATTAGCTACCCTTGTGAACATCAGGGAGGCCAAAGGGTCTTACAAAAATATATATATATATATAGTAACAACACTAATAAGTCTAGAGCGGCCACCAAGCCGTTTAGCCAAAAAGGGTCCTAAAAGAGACCCTTGTAAAAATAGTACTATGAATAACGACGAGAGGGACGCTTCTCGCAAAAAATAATAAGCGCGCGCAAGAATATATAAAAGGATAGCTAGGACCCAAGGGGTCAAAATATCCTTGGAAAAGTAATCAAGAGGCACCAAAAGAGGTCCCAGTGAACCCTTTTACATGGGCTCCAAAGGACCTCCAGCTTGGTAAATAAAAGAGGGGAGCCAACCAAACCCCATCATACAGGCTCAAAAGGACCTCAAATGCAGTGGAATAAGGGATAAATAGCCACACATGTATATATACATTGAAAAAGAAAGTTTTGAAGACAGTACAAGATTTACACAAAAAAAAAGAAAGAAAGTGCATACACCCATAGCGGGCTAGCTGACAAAAGTTATGAAATAACAACTTCAGGGCTTCCTGCCACGGGCGCTCCACACGACCGATCGAGCAACGGTGTGCTCACCGAAAGAAGAAAAATCTAAATTGGGGTTCGGCCTCCACACGCTGTAAAGGGCACGATCTATGGACTGGTACTCAATGGCAGCCTTCTCCGCCTCCAAGGAAGCATTTCTCTCCTGTAACGAGGCGACATCGGCCATAGCAGCCTGGAGTTCTGCCCTGGTAGCCTCAACCTCAGCCTCTAAATAAGTAACCCTCTCCTGCGACACTGCCGCGATAGCCTTGGTCGCTAGAAGTTCGCTCTTCAGGCTGGTAACTTGGTCCTTCAGCTTTGTGGCCTTGGCAACCGCCTTCAGCTTCCTTCTCGACGAGTCAGCAAGTTTGGTCCGGACCCTTTGCAGATCAGCCTGAGTGTTCTCAAGTTCTTTCTCAAGCTCTTGGATCCGGGCCGTGAGGCAGTCCCTCTCAGTAGTAGACGTGGAGAGGTTGCTAGACGAGTCGGCAAACCGCAGAGCCACGGTATAGGCCTGCACAAGAAAGTTAACGACAACAACAATAAGTAACAAAAAAAAAATAATGCATGTACATCTATACATAATAGGGTCGACACGAGGTACAGGAACTCACCTAAGCCATGGTGTGCCATAAGTTTTCCCCAAGGTCCGGCAAAGCAACATTCCCAAGATCGTTCCAGTCAGATACGGGGAGGCCTGAGGCAAGTTGGATGTACCGCTGCCCGTAAGACATCGCCATCCGAGTTACCCAGGGCTCCCCATCCGCACCAGAGGCACCTGGCTGGGTGAGGACAGACGACCCGCTCGCCAAAACGGGAGGGGGCGCGGTGGAAGTGGAAAAGTGAGGTCCCGGTTGATCAGAGGGAGGCTCTGGAAGATCGGCAAAATAAGCCCCGATGGTCCAGGGTCAAGAGGAGCCTGAGTGAAGGCGTCATAGCCCTCAGGGTCAGGGCAAACATAACACCCCGGAACGGCCTGCTGGTCTTGAGAATGAGGGGCTATGTCCGGATCATAAGAGGCATATGGAGGGCATCCCCCAGGAGATGGAGGCAGCTGGTGAGGTCCCCTGCGGTCAAGGGGGGCTTCCTCCGGCTCTTCCTCAACTTCATCGTCATCTGGGCAAGGCTCAGCCAATAACCCCTTCATCTTCGTGGACCCTGAGATGGTCCACAACAACTTGGGGTCCGAGACAGAGGACAATTTATGGCGGTTCAGATTCTTCATGGTGAATAGGTACACCGCCTTTTTCGTAGTAGGGTCAGCGCTGAGGAACTTTCTCATGTCTCTCGCTTCCGACCCGACAACTGTGGGTTCGACGAATTGCTCTGCATAATACACGCCATGGTCGATATGAACGTAAGTCATAAAATAATAAGTTGTAAGAAAGTAAAAGAGAGACTGTGATGCTCAGGGTACTTACTGGGAGTGGCCCCGAAGTCCTCGCGGACAGAGAGGGGGCCTTCCACGAAGAAAAAGTCCTGCTTCCAGGACCCCGAGTTGGACGCCGAGCCCTCTATCAAAGAGGCCTCGTTGTTGGCTTTTTGTAAACAGTAAAAGCCCTTTGACTTGGGAAGGGGCATGAGGTTGTAGAGGAAATGCACCTCTGTCGCCGTAGGAACGCGTTTCAACAGCTTCGTAAATGCAACGAAAACGCAGCTTAAAGTCAGCCAGCCATTGGGTGCGTGCTAAAGCGGGGCAAGGTCGAAGTAGTTGAGGACTGCAACAAAGAACGGGTGTAACGGGATGGTACCACCCGCCTTCAGGATGTGCTCGCTGAGGGCCACGAAGCCAGGCCTAGGACAGTCAACCCGGCATGTCTCCTGAGGAACATATAACGCGTACTCCAGAGGGATGCGATAGTGATCAACAATGTCCCTCAGTTTTTTTTAGGACACACGCGACACCAGTTCGGATGCCAGTAGAGGAGCATCGTCCGGTTTATTGGATGTCACCTGTCGTCGTGCCCTCGGCATATCTGCAAACCCAAAAGAAAAAGGTGAGAAAGAGACAGAGCACTTGACCCTCCATTTTTTCTTCCTAGCAAGAGTCTTCCATCGGGGGACCGACTGCGGAAGTGCTAAGCTAGGGAAAATCGAAACCAAGGGTTGAGGAGAAGCGGGAGCCGCTTTATGACAGTCATCAGGTGAGGACGGGCTGGAGGGCTCAAGCGGAAGGTGTCCCTCCATAAACTCTAACTCCCTCTGCAACTCTAAAAGGGTCACCCTAAGGCTCGCTACATGGTCAATAAGGTCTGGGGGGAAAGGTGCTCCGTCTCCTCTCGACACCGAGTCAATTTCGCTCTCCACCACCCAAATTCTACGCCTAAGTTCAGCCATGTGCTCAAGATGGCGGATACGGGCTTTCCTTAAGGAGTCATAGTCCTGGTAAGAGATTTCCTCAGGGGACTCTAAGTCTGAGGACAGGTCAATAAACTCAACCCCCGGAGGTGTGTCGAACGGACCATCACTAGCCATGAGGCCTCGTTCCGAAAGCCAAGAAGGGGTTCACGTGTAAATGAGGGGATGGATAAAAAACACAAAGGAATGGGCTTAGGACCTCTAGATGCAAACGCCCTAGATGATTCACTACGGGGTATAAAAAAGAGGGGCATGCAAATGGTCAAACTCACTGCAAGCTCAGGCCAAGGTACCCCATCTCGAGTAATGCTAATTTGGACCCAGTGAACGTGAGGGAAAAAGAAAATATACCCCAAGCAGATAAGATGGAGCGTTGTCGAGGTCGAAAGGAGGTCGAGGGTCAAAAGCACCAAATGGTCGAATATACGTGTCTGCAAAAATAGACCAAAAGGATGTGTTAGCCTCCAAATAGACATACCAAAAAATTAGCTCATATGTATAAAAAAAAAAAAGAAGAAAATGAAATGAAGGAAACTATGGCAAAAATGAGGATGTGGGGGATTGAACCCCTTACCTCTTGAAAGAGGAAGGATTCTCAAAACCACTAAGCCAAATAAGTGAGGTGAAAATAATAAGCCTTACATGTAGGCCTATTTATAAGAATCAAGGAGAATAGTCTACAAGAGCACCTAAAGGTCCTCTCCTAGACTGGGGGGCAAGTGTGGATGCTCAATATTCCACGCCCTTCAAAGATTAAAGACGCGCGCTAAGGACCCATAAAGGCATAAATAAAGGCCTAAGTGAGTGTTAGAGCCACCGCTTCGCTCGACCGCACCCAGGCGCCAGGCCATGTACATGCCACCTCATCCACGCGAGGCCGTGTCCCTGCCACCTCGTCCATGCAAGGCCACGCCCGAGACCCAGCTGTGAGGCCGTATCCCTGCCGCCTCGTCCACGCAAGGCCGCGCCCGAGGCCCAGGCGCGAGGTCGTGTCCATGCCGCCTCTTCCACACGAGGCCGTGTCCCTGCCGCCTCGTCCACGCGAGGCCACGCCCAAGGCCCAGCCGCGAGGCCGTGTCCCTGCCGCCTCATCCACGCGAGGCCACGCCCGAGGCCCAGCCGCGAGGCCGTGTCCCTGCCGCCTCGTCCATGCAAGGCCACGCCCGAGGCCCAGCCGCGAGACAGTGTCCCTACTGCCTCGTCCACACGAGGCCACGCCCGAGGCTCAGCCGTGAGGCCATGTCCCTGCCGCCTCGTCCACGCAAGGCCACGCCCGAGGCCCAGCCGCGAGGCCGTGTCCCTGCCGCCTCACCCACGCGGCCATGCTGCCTCGGCCGTGCGAGGCCCTCGACATGGCCCAGCCGCGAGGCTGTGCCACCATCTCGGCAACTCGTGAAGGCCTCTCCCAAAGAGATACGTGTGTGAGAAAACCTCGCCCCAATGGATCTCATCCCAAGGCCCCGCGTGTATAATGACAGTGGTCGAGGTGGCCCACAAGAGACAAAAAAGAGTACGAACAAGGTACCTCAAAAGGGGTACGTACATGCCTGCTAGGATCAGGGGACGGACTTGACACCTGTGCCCGACAAGTAGTGGTGGTTAGGAATGGTACGAAGAGTGGCTACACCACCACCACGTCTCTGACACCCGTACAAAGCGAGTGGTGGAGTCATGACCGGGTACAAAAGCTGAGGTGCTCCCATGGATTCTAACTGTGTACCAGAGCCGACACCACTCTCCTGTTGGTGTACTCGTGTACCATCTGGTCCCCTGGACCACCATGTACCCAGGGCCATTAGAGCCCACTATATAATGAACCCCAATTCCACATGGATGGGGGTTTGAAAATTGACTGTAGCAAGTGCATCTTAATGAATGAAAATTGATTTCACCATTGTTCTGTTACAATTGTTCTTAGATTTGATACTTAGATTCTGAGAGTTTTTCTTTGCATAATCTTAGCTCTGTGATTTTTCCGACTTAACTTAGTTGACGAGTTCTCACCGTCAACAATGGGAATTAAGTGGTAAATATTTAGGATACTTGAAGAATTAGTGGGAATTGGGAGCAATGACTAAAATGCCCATAGGATGTTTAAAAGCTTGGTTTAATTGGGAGGGAAATATGGTCATTTGACTATAAGGGATAAGTAACATCTGCCTTTATGCCTTAGTGGAATTGTTAGAAAGTGTGAGAAGCTGAAGGAAAGGGAAAGAAGGAAAGGAAGAAGAAAAAACATGGACTTTTCTTCTCCATTCGGTTTGTTCTCTTCTTCATCATTTCTTGTGAGTTTTGAAGCTGGGATTTTAGAGAAAGTTCAGGCTAGAGTTTGGGGCAAGAGACCTTGGTGAAGCTACGGAGTTAGCAGGGATTGGCTACTCAATTGAGGTAAGGTTTAAATGGTTCTGTTGAGTTTTCTGAATTTTGCTAGAATAGATTTCTAAACTTGAGGCTTTGTATGGAACTTAAGGGAATTGAGCTTTGGGGATTGAGGAGCTAAGGACTGGAGGGATATTAGAGACAACCTAAGTTGAGCTCTCCATAAAAGGTAAGGATTTCCGGGTTTTGTTATCATGAATGTCTTGGTAGTTGCTGGTTTTCAGATGAGTTCTTCAGTTTTTTGAGTTCAATGTTTGTCTTCTTAGCTTGATGATGCATGTGGCTAAGTTTTGGGTTGTTGGGCTATTTGGGATGAGATATAGGTGATGGTGGACTCAATTTGGTGTGTAGTTGAGGTTTCGAAGGGGTCCAAGGGGTTTTGTTTCGAGGAAAATCGAAGAAGGAAAAAACAGAGTGTGTTGCTGGCCTGTGACTAGCATTGTAGCGCTAGCCTTTGGGCGCTACAGTGCTAGGCTTGGGTTTTCTGGGCGTTTTTGGCTCTGTGTGTAGCGCTATAGAGCCCTCCTTAGAGCGATGTAGTGCTACCCAGTTTCCAGAAAGGGGTTTTTGAGTTATTCCTTAGGGTTTTTGCTCGGGGGCTCGGGGTTTGATTCCACCATCCCGTTTGGTGGAATTAGGGCTTCCCGGGGACTCGGGATTGGTCCTGAGGGTAGGTTTTGGATTTGAAGTTTGGTGATGATTCTGTTCTATGGCTGTGACTAGGTGCGCGCTAAGGTTCAAACGAGATCGTTCTTGAGGATCAAATTGAACGAGCTAGAGAAATCTAAAGGTAAGAAAACTACACCCGATTATGTGGTTAGGTTGGGACTAAGTGTTTCCTATATTTGTATGAATTATTATGTGATTGTGAAGGGACTAAGAGCTCCCTATATCTGTATGATGTTATAGATGGTATTATGCCATGGGACTAAGATAAACAGCCTAAGGGTACTGTAAATGATATTTGTGCACATGGCGCGGATCGGACACTGGTAGTCGAGGACAGCTTATTAATCACTGAGCTCGGTTAAGCTGGCTGGAGTCAGTGGGTATTACACTGGGGGTGGCCTAAGTGAGCCGAAGACAGTGGGTTAAACAGAGAGAGCAGCCTAAGGGTGCCGACCCTAAATATTGTGTAATGGTTAAGATAAACTGTTGATTATGCAAATGATTTACAATCTGATAGATATGATATGTTGATTATCTGGATGACAAATTGTTAGTTTGTCGATTGTTATCACTGAATAGGTAAATGTTAAGAATTGTTGAATTCTTGATTATGTGTTGTGGAAAATCTGGTTATTGATATTGATCATTCTATGTTATTATGTATTCTTGCTAGGCCTCGACTCACTAGTGCTACGTGGTGCAGGTAAAGGCAAAGGCATGTAGATTCAACCATGAGTTGGAGAGCTCTGGGGGCGAGGTTTACATTGTCAGCTACTCGGCCACCACGGTCGAGGGATTGTACAGGGATGGAAACCTAAAATGTGTATTTTGCCATTAGAGTGGCCTGAGTTGTTTATAACTTCTGAATTTTTGTAAAATATGTCATCCAAACCCTGTTTAGAGAGTCTATGTATTAAACTTTCATTTTTAACGAAAATAACTTATTTATGACCAAAATCTTTTATTCCTAATCAGTTGGAGACTTTAGATTCATAGTTTGTACAAATGACCTGTTTAGCAAGTCTTGCACTATTTTAAACATAGAGTATAACGATCTTGGTTACTCAGGGCGTTACAGGTGTGGTGGAATTTGAAATTAGAATGGTGTCTCAAAACTCTATAAATAGAAGTCTAGTGCTCACTTGCAAGACACAACATTTCTATCCACTAGATCACTTTGTTAGAATTTCTCCAAAAGGCTTGATAATTCCACAATGTTATTTTCATTTGAGTGTTTTCTTAGTGCTTAGGGAATAAGGGAAAATAAGCTTTTGGGAAATTTTTCGGAGGTGGTAGAGAAAAGAAAAAAGAAAGAGGAGGACAATCTTTTATGTAGGGGTCATATCCTTAATGACCTATCTGATAGGTTCTATGACCTCGACACCAACACCAATTCCACGAAGGAGATTTGGGATGCCTTTGAGAATAAGTACAATGTCGAAGAAGAAGGTACCAGGAAATTTTAATTTCTCAATATTTTGAATTTTCTTTTATTGATGGGAAAACACTTCTACCTTAAATTCATGAGTTGCAAGTGATAGTGAACAAAATTGAAAGTTCTCAAGATTGAGCTTCCTGTGGCCTTTCAAGTTGGCGCCATAGTTCAACTTGGAAAGGATACCAGAAAATAATCCTTCATAAAAATGAGGATTACTTTTTCGAAGAGATCAAAAAACACATTCGAATAGAAGAGAGATCAAGAATAAGAGACAAGGGTGTGAATGAGCCTAAAGATGAGACTTCCAAGGCCAATACAGTCTCACACAAACATCCTAAAGGAAACAACAACAAAAAAGGATATTATGAGCCATTTAGTACCAAAGAAAGACCATGGAAAATTCAAAGACGTGAGAGGTCATTGTGTTGTTTGTGGAAAATCCTTGCACTATGTTATAGTATGTGGGTACTGAAATGACCTAGAAGAGAATGAGGTTAATGCTATTGGAGAGGATGAAGAGATCATAGCATGATTACCATGTTTGTGTTGTCTTGTTGGGAAATGATTACTTTATGTAATGACCTTTAATAAACCTTTTACTTTTGAGGGCTACAAATAAAAATAGGGAAATTACTCTTCTGGTACCTTGTGTTCTTGCAAAGTATCGTTTTGGTACCCTCTTTTTTCAATAATGCTCATATGCTATTCTATATTTTAAAGACAAAATTACTTCTCACAACCTAGAAATGGTTTTATTTAAAAATTTGACGTCAAAAATTTTTATTACAAAAATAACGTTTTTTATACCACATACAAAAATAATACATACCTCATATAAGAATTTCCAACACTAAAATAATTATTTATTGCTCTCTTTTTTCTCTCATCTCTATAACTTCCAAAACATTATGGCCACACAGTTTATTGTTTGGGCTCAAGAGTGGTACCATCGCGACCTACTATTCAAGGTGGCGATTTTGATATGTTGGAAGCATATGTTTCCTCGCCATCGCTGAAATCAAAAGTAACCATTTGGGGACTTATAAATACCAATTAGATACTGATTAGTTTATATCCATTCTAAAGCTAACTCTATTTCCTAAGAGAATGCAACCAAATCATGTGTTGCTAAAAGTATTGTCACGTAAAAATGGGAAAGGGATGCCCAAAAATTTAGATAATACAACATATAAAAGAAACACCGACAAGAAAAGAAGTCTAAAAGTTCAAGTCCCTCCCACAAAATTCTATTAAAGTGTGGTATCAATGGAGATTTGTAAAAACTATCTAAAAGTGATAAAGTAAATTAATAAGTTACAAATATGTAAGTAAAAATTAATAAATAAATAAATTAAAAGATTAACTCTTACTAGAAAAAAATTTGCATAAAAAAATAAAGGTTATTCTAAAATAATTTAACAAAGAAAAATAAAAGATAAAACTTTAACCTATAAACCTTTAATACATCATGAATGATTATATTCAAAATAAAAATATAAAGTTTAAACTACTATTAAATATAGCTATAAAATATCTTTAAAATAAGAAATAAAGGGAAGGAACTTAGTTACTACAATGAAATTGATGCTTTAATATCAATCATAAGTTGGAAAAAAAATAAAATAAACTAGCTATTTATGTTATGATTGGTTAAATACATGGTCAAATTGGTTAGGCATGAAGTGGTCGAAAACCATAATAATTTCACAATAGTCAACATGTGAAAGTTGACTTTCAGTATATGCATTTATAAATCATCTTTTTGGGTCCAAAGTGTTTCGTTGGAGTGTATGAGAGTACCCAAAAAGATTGAGAGCATTTGGGGGGATATTTTGAAAGAAATTTTGGAGCGTCAAAAGAGGCGATGTGTCGCTCGGCCAAGATATGGTAGATTAGGCGATGTGTCAATTGGTGCTAAGCCACCTGTCACCTGTTGCTTGGAAACACATTGCCTGATGCCAAGAGACGCGTCACCAGTGACGTGTTTTTGGCTCCAAAATTAAAATTAAAATGCTCTAATCTCATTGGTTGAGCCTAATGAGGTTCGTATACTATTTAAAGGGTTCATTTGATTTAATTAATGACTTGATCACTCACCTCTCTCTCTCTCTCTCTAGCGTCCAAAATTTCTAGTTTTCTCCAAGATCTTCATCAAGAAAGCTTGACTTGTATGAAGGATCAAGACTTTTGAATCGCAATCTCATTCAATTTTAGTAGCGTCAAGCAATTCCAATGAGAAGGCTAGGAATATATATTTTTGGACAACAAATCTACATTTATGTCACGGCTTGTTACTTTTGTATTTCACATAAAATCATAGACTTGTGATTTTTTCTTTGAAGGTTATTCTTTAATAAATGTCCACTCTACACTTTATCTTTTATGTATATGTAATTTGTGTTTATGTAATTTATGATCATCTTCCATTAGAGTTAGATTATTTTTTATTATTGCTTCGACTTATAATACAAAAACCAAGGTTTATTAAGCCTAACCCAACAATCAAAAATCTCTATCTCTAAACTTTTATTTTGTATCAAAGTTTGTCTATTTCTAAGGTTTCTTTACTAGTCAAAGCCATGGAAGAAAGCTCATCTATCTCAGCCATCAAGTTCATGTCTCAAGACCTAATAAGACTAGATAGGTTTGATGTCTCAAATTTTGTAAGATGGCAAGACAAGATCAAGTTCCTCCTCACAACATTGAAAGTACACTACATCCTTGACAATGATTTAAAGACTTTGGAGCCCCCAAAGGATGATGACTCTCAAGATGGGATCAAAGTAAGGAAGAAAAGGGAAGAGGATGAACTCATTTTGTAGAGGCCACATACTCAATGCTTTGTCGGGTCGTCTTTATGATCTCTACACAAACACTACATCAGGAAAGGAGATATGGGAAGCTCTTGAGAAGAAGAAGGTGCCACGAAATTTCTTATCACTCAATGCATAAAATTTAAATTCTTTGATGCTAAACCATTACTCCTCCAAGTACATGAACTTCAAGTTATTGCGAATAAGTTGTCTATTCTTGAGATAACATTGTTGGAACCCTTCATTGTTGGAGGGATTATAGCTAAACTGCCACCATCTTAGAGAAGCTATTGAAAGAAGACCCTCCATAAGAATGAAGAGATATCTTTGGAAGAGATCTTTAAGCACCTAAGGATTGAAGAAGAGTCTCATTCTCGAAACAAGTGTATGGAAGAGTCAAATGTTGGGACATCCAAGGCTAATGCCATGGAGAAAACCTCTCAATCTGAAGGGAAGACTCACATGAAGCCTCAATCAAAGAAGGATGCTTACCTAGCCCCTAAGAAGAATGAAGGGAAATTCAAGGGTATGAGAGGTCCTTGCTTTGATTGTGGGAAGAGTGGCCACATGGCTAGGAAGTGTAAGTATCGAAAGCCCCATAACTATGGATCCAAGGTCAACACAACCAAAGAAGATTTGGTTGCTAGCTTGAGTGAGGTTAATTCCATCCAAGGGAAAGTGTAAGGATGGTGGTGTGCAACTTATACAACCATTCATGTGACTTATGATAGGGAGGTCTTCAAAACCTTTGAAGAATCAAAGGATGGGCATGAGATCCAAATGGGGAATGATCATTGGTCCAAGGTGTTGGGCAAGGGGAACGTTGATCTTTACATCACATCCGGAGAGAAGGTTTTATTGACCAATGTGTTGTATGTTTCAGATCTGAGTAGAAATCTTGTGAGTGGGCATTTGTTGAGAAAAACAGGGAACAAAGCGGTGTTTGAGTTCGGTAAGCTAATTCTATCCAAGGGCAACTACTTTGTGCAGAAAGGGTATGTGTGTGATGGAATGATTAAACTATATACCAAAGACAATGGTTTTGATAATAATGAATGCTCATCTTCCTCTTATGTGCTTGGTTTTAATTTTATTACTATGTGGCATAATGGAGTTGCTCATATAGGATATATTACAATTAAAAGAGTTATCAAATGTGGTTTAATTGTATGCAATGATGTTGAGCATGATAAATGTGAATTATGTGTTAAATCAAAGATGGTAAAGAAACCTTGTCCAAGTGTTGAAAGGAAAACTAATTTCTTAGATTTGATACATGATGATTTATGTAGATTGAATGGAATAATTACTACACGTTGACATAGTTATTTTATTATCTTTATTGATGATTGTTCTAGATTCACATACGTGTACTTGCTTAAGAATAAGGATGATGCATTTAGCATGTTTAAAATCTATAAAGCCGAAGTTGAAAATATACTTAATAAGAAAATAAAATTTATTAGAAGTGATAGGGGCGATGAATATTTTTCCAATGAATTCAATGTGTTTTGTGAGATGCATGGTATAATACATGAATGTACAACCCCTTATACACCCCAAAATAATAGTGTAGCAGAAAGAAAGAATAGAACATATGTTGAAATGATAAATTCTATGCTATTATTTGCAAATTTGAGTTTTGTACTATGGGGAGAAGCCTTGCTTACCGCTTGTCATATTCCTTACCGGATTCCTCTAAAGAAGAATCAAATTTCACCACATGAGATATGGAAAGGAAAGAGGCCCAACCTAGGGTATCTCAAAGTGTGGGGGTGTCTTGCTTATTTCAAGATCACATAGCCTAAAATGACCAAGTTGGGTCCAAGGGCCATCAAATGTGTATTTGTATATTATCCTTCAAATAGCAAGGCCTATAGGCTATTAGACTTGGAGTCTAATGTGATAATTGAATAAAGAGAAGTTGAGTTCTTTGAGAATTTGTCGTATAGTGACAATGCCTCAAGAACCAATCTCATTAGAAGGAACTCAGTAAGAGTTACCTTCAAGGGTTATAGAGCTACCATTATTTCTTAGAAGAAGTCAAAGGCTTAAAGATAGTGGATCACAAAATGAAACCTCTCAAGTGGATACTCTTTACCTAGTAGAAGGAAACCACAAGGGAGTCACTTGGAAGTATTCTATGGTACTTCAAGTGGAGGATGATCCTAAAACTTTCCAATAAGTTATGTCCTCAAGGGACTCTAACTTTAGGAAAGAGACAATAAATGATGAGATGGATTCGATTAAGTCTAACAACACTTGAGAGATTGTTGATCTACCACAAGGATCAAAGTCCATAGGTTAGAAGTGGGTATTTTGAAAGAAATACAACACTAATGAGACAATTCAAACCTATAAGGCAAGATTGGTGGCCAAAATCTTTAGACAAAAGTAGGGCATAGATTATTTTGAGACCTATGCACCGGTAGCAAGGATAACATCTATAAGATTGTTGTTTTCTTATCATCAATAGACAACCTATATGTTTATCTAATTGTTTACCGAGTTTTTCAGCAACTAGAATTATAAAAGATAAGAGAGCTTAAGAAGAAAGGATTTAGAATTTGCAAGCACAGTTTTTACGTGGTTGGGGGGTTAATGAGCCTTAGTCCATGAATCAGATGTATTAGAGCTTAGAGAGCTTTTGACAATGGTGTTTTCTACAAGTTTGAGCAGAGTAATTGCTTACAAGAGAAAATTTCGATCCCCCCCCCTAGTGCACCATTGTTCATATCTATAGGCAAATGAGTGCAGTGGTCTTGGGCCAGAAAAATCCAGGCCCAATAAAGGTATAAATAGTATTTGCTCTCTAATGGAGGCTTAATACAAAGGACTGAAATATATAAAGTACATTAACCAAGGCCCATTGGGCCAGCCCAAGTGTAACCACACTTTAAGACTCCCGACAGAATGCTGATCCAGTCTGGGTGTCGTGGGCCTCGAGGGAGATCCGGGGGACAGGATCTGTAAAAGCAGTGGCAGCACTGTTTCCTAGGAATAGTGTACGTTCCATGCGTAACTTCTTGTTCATAGTTGAGCAGACAAACTTCCGTGTCTCTCGGGGACCTGTCAGTGTCAGGGAAGATCAAACTCTCCTTCTCTGGACGTCTGGTCCGGGTTCATTTACTAGTGTCCCGGTTCATTCTCGACAAGTTCTGTTCCCAGACTAGTGAACTTGCCACCTATTAGCATCTCGGAGGATATGGGTAGGTCGGGACAGGGACGCCTGGTCCGGGTTCATTTACTAGTGTCCTGGTTCATTCTCGACAAGGTCTATTCCCAGACTAGTGAGCCTGCCACCTATTGGCATCCCGGAGGATATGGGTAGGTTGGGACAGGGATGTCTGGTCTGGGTTCATTTACTAGTGTCCCGGTTCATTCTCGACAAGGTCTATTCCCAAACTAGTGAGCCTGCCACCTAATGGCATCCTAGAGGATATGGGTAGGTCAGGACAGGTATGTCTGGTCCGGGTTCATTTACTAGTGTCCCGGTTCATTCTTGACGAGGTCTATTCCCAAACTAGTGAGCCTACCACCTATTGGCATCCCAGAGGATATGGGTAGGTTGGGACAGGGATGTATGGTCCGGGTTCATTTAATAATGTCCTGGTTCATTGACAATTGGGCTATCAGGACTTTCTTCTTCCCTGTTCTTTGGGCTCAGGATGGGCCTGGTTCTTTTTTAGGGAGCCCATGTACCCATCGTGTCATACCATGTGTCCAGGGGGAAAACAGGGATATCATTTACCCCCCAAGTCTTCATCCATGTTTTCTTGGTGGAGACTTGCCTTACTCGCTTGGATCAAATCCAAATATCCCGGGTATGGATCTGAGTATCCGGGACCACGTTAGATCTGGACCAATTTTTAGGTGTTGGGTTCCGAACTGTTTAACCATATGGATCCGGCCAACGACTGAGCTTTGAGCCTTACACACTACTGGGTTTTGAACCTCCCAAACCATTCATGTCTGGGATGGGACTGGGCTTTAAGCCTTGCGTCCCATTTGGTTTTGAACCTCCCGGACCATTTTTGTGTCCGGGATGGGACTGGGTTTTAAGCCTTGCGTCCCATTTGGTTTTTATCCTCCCGGACCATTTTGTGTCCGGGATGGGACCGGTCTTTTGAGCCTTGCGTCCCATTTGGTTTTGAACCCCTGGACCATTCATGTCCAGGATGGGACTGGGCTTTGAGCCTTGCGTCCCATTTGGTTTTGAACCTCCTGGACCATTTTTGTGTCCGGGATGGGTCTGGGCTTTGTGCCTTGCATCCCATTTGGGTTTGAACCTCCCAGACCATGTATGTCCGGGATGGGAATGGGCTTTGAGCCTTGCGTCCCATTTGGTTTTGAACCTCCCGGACCATTTTTGTGTCCGGGATGGGACTAGGTGTTTGAGCATTGCGTCCCATTTGGTTTTGAACCTCCCGGACCTTTTTGTGTCCAGGATGGGACTGGGCTTTTGAGCCTTGCGTCCCATTTGGGTTTGAACCCCCTGGACCATTCATGTCCGGGATGGGACTGGGCTTTTGAGCCTTTCATCATCCCATTTGGTTTTTAACCCCCTGGACCATTCATGTCTGGGATGGGACTAGGCTTTGAGCCTTGCGTCCCATTTGGTTTTGAACCTCCCGGACCACTTTGTGTCCGGGATGGGACTGGGCTTTCTGCCTTGCGTCCCATTTGGGTTTGAACCTCCCGGACCATGTTTGTCCAGGATGGGACTGGGCTTAGAGCCTTCCGTCCCATTTGTTTTTTAACCTCCCGGACCATTTTTGTGTCCGGGATGGGACTGGGCTTTGAGCCTTGCGTCCCATTTGGGTTTGAACCTCCCGGACCATGTATTTCCGGGATGGGACTGGGCTTTTGAGCCTTGCGTCCCATTTGGTTTTGAACCCCCTGGACCATTCATGTCCAGGATGGGACTGGGCTTTGAGCCTTGCGTCCCATTTGGGTTTCAACCTCCTAGACCATTTTGTGTCCGGGATGGGGGACTAGGCTTTGTGCCTTGTATCCCATTTGGTTTTGAACCTCCCGGACCATTTTGTGTCTGGGATGGGACTGGTCTTTTAAGCCTTGCGTCCCATTTGGTTCTGATCCCCCTAGACCATTCATGTCCGGGATGGGACTGGGCTTTGAGCCTTGCATCCCATTTGGTTTTGAACCTCCCAGACCATTTTGTGTCTGGGATGGGACTGGGCTTTTGAGCCTTGTGTCCCATTTGGTTTTGAACCCCGTGGACCATTCATGTTTGGGATGGGACTTGGCTTTGAGCCTTGCATCCCATTTGGGTTTGAACCTCCCGGACCATGTATGTCCGAGATGGGACTAGGCTTTGTGCCTTGCGTCCCATTTCTGAAGTTCTGGGAATCGTAAGGCAGAGGGCCCTAATAAAGGTGCATCCTCAAGTTGGTCTTGAAGGAATGGTTGATTGGGCAATGGCTCTTCACTGCCTCGCTGTTGCTGGTGAGCAGGATCAAATACAACATTCATGGTGTTCACCATTGTTGCAGATGTTGAAGATCAACTCAATCTTTCTTCAGCTCTCAATGTAAGCACCAAAATGTTTACTGAGTTTTTCGGCAACTAGAATTATGAAAGATAAGAGAGCTTAAGATGAAAGGATTTAGAATTTGCTAGTACGGTTTTTACGTGGTTGGGGCGTTAATGAGCCTTAGTCCACGAGTCAGTTGTATTAGAGCTTAGAGAGCTTTTGACAATGGTGTTTTCTACAAGTTTGAGCAGAGTAATTGCTTACAAGAGAAAATTTTGATCCCCCCCCCCCCTCCAAGTGCACCATTGTTTACATTTATAGGCAAATGAGTGCACTAGGCTTGGGCCGGACTAATCCAGGCCCAATAAAGGTATAAATAGTATTTTCTCTCTAATAGAGGCTTAATACAAAGGATTGTAATATATAAAGTACATTAACCAAGGCCCATTGGGCCAGCCCAAGCGTAACCACACTTTAAGACTCCCGACAAAATGCTGCTCTAGTCTGGGTGTCGTGGGCCTCGAGGGAGATCCAAGGGACAGGATCTGTCAGAGCAGTGGCAACACTGTTTCCTAGGAATAGTGTATGTTCCATGCGTAACTTCATGTTCATAGTTGAGGAGACCAACTTCCGTGTCTCTCAGGGACCTGCCAGTGTCAGGGAAGATCAAACTCTCCTTATCTGGACTTCTGGTCTGGGTTCATTTACTAGTGTCCCAGTTCATTCTCGACAAGGTCTGTTCCCAGACTAGTGAACCTGCCACCTATTGGCATCCCGGAGGATATGGGTAGGTCGGGACAGGGATGCCTTGTTCGGGTTCATATACTAGTGTCCCGGTTCATTCTCGACAAGGTCTATTCCCAGACTAGTGAGCCTGCCACCTATTGGCATCCCGGAGGATATGGGTAGGTCGGGACAGGGATGTCTGGTCCAGATTCATTTACTAAAGTCCCTGTTCATTCTCGACAAGGTCTATTCCCAGACTAGTGAGCCTGCCACCTATTGGCATCCCGGAGGATATGGGAAGGTCGGGACAGGGATGTCTGGTCCAGGTTCATTTACTAGTGTCCCAGTTCATTCTCGACAAGGTCTATTCCCAGACTAGTGAGCCTGCCACCTATTGGCATCCCGGAGGATATGGGTAGGTTAGGACAGGGATGTCTAGTCCGGGTTCATTTACTAGTGTTCCGGTTCATTCTCGACAAGGTCTATTCCCAGACTAGTGAGTCTGCCACATATTGGCATCCCGGAGGATATGGGTAGGTCGGGACAGGGATGTCTGGTCCGGGTTCATTTACTAATGTCCCTGTTCATTGACGATTGGGCTATCAGGACTTTCTTCATCCCTGTTCATTAGGCTCGGGATGGGCCTGGATCTTTTTGAGGGAGCCCATATTCCCATCGTGTCATACCATGTGTTCCGGGGGAAAACAGGGATAACACTAATGGATCTAAAAATTACATTCCTAAATGGTAACCTCGATGAGGAGGTGTACATGGAACAACTAGAAGGGTTTGTTCTGAGGGGAAATGAACATAAGGTGTGTAAGCTTGTTAAATCATTGTATGGTTTAAAACAAGGACCTAAATAATGGCATGTGAAGTTTGATGCAGTCATTCTTTCGGATGGGTTTAGACACGATAGTACTGACAAGTGCTTATACTCTAAGACATGTGATTACTATATCATTCTAGTGTGTCTATATGTTGATGATATGTTGATATTAAGTAATGACATGAAAGGCATAATAGAAACGAAAAGGAATCTATCTTCTAACTTCAAAATAAGGGACCTTGGAGATGTTGATACCATAGGTATCAAAGTTATAAGAAATATGGATAGTTATGCGTTCGGTCAAGCTCATTATGTTAAAAAATCTTTGACAGGTTTAGTCATCTTAATATCAAAGAGGCAAACACTGCCTTCGATTCAAGTCTAAAGCTTGAAAAGAATGAAAGGAGAGCAGTGGCTCAACTATAGTATGAAAGTACAATTGTGAGTTTAATGTATGCCGCTCATTGTACTAGAGCGGACATTTAATTTATAGTTAGTAAACTACGTAGGTTTACTAGCAACACAAGTATGTTACATTGGAAGGCAGTTGAAAGAGTATTTGGATATCTTAAAAGGACCAAAGAGTTATGTCTCCAATGCTTTAAATTTCCTAAGATACTTGAGGGATATTCCAATGCAAGTTGGATATCCAGTGTAGGAGATAATTTCTCCACAACTGGTTGGTTGTTCACCCTTGGAAGGGGTGTCGTTTCTTTGGGATCTAAGAAAAAAACATGTATATGTCACTCAACCATGGAATCTGAGTTTGTATCTCTAGCGGCAACCGGAAATGAGGTTGAGTGGCTAAGAGAACTCAAGTTGGAGTTACCGAAAACCGCAATTGATGTGTCAAAGATTTTGATACATTGTAATAATCAAGCCACTTTGATTAGAGCTTACCACAAGTTATACTATGGGAAATGATTGATAAGAATATCATATCAATTTCATATGTGAAATCTTGTGAGAACTTAGCGGATTTGTTTACCAAACCTCTTGGTAGAGACATGGTTAGTTCCACAAATAGAGGGATGAGACTAAAAGTCCTTGACAAATAGATACCCCAATGATGGCAACCCAACTAAAAGCTTGTATGCAGCAAGTGTAGAGTTCAATGGTTAAAAATAAGTCATTGATAAGGGAATAGTTTCAACATTATTGATTGATGATTTAGCCAATGACACGGAGTCACTAAAAATGATAAGAATTAATTAGCTAAATGTAAGAACTAAACAACACGAAGATTTTATAGTGGTTCGGCCCCAGAGATTGGTAATAACATACATTCACTTAGTTTTTCTATTAATGTAAACTCTTAAACCTGCGATCACCAAACTAGGGTTCACTAAGTTTCACAAGCTCCAAAGTGGAATACAAAATTCGTGCATAAAAACACTAGTTCTCTTTGAATACCAATTATTGCCTCCCCTTAAATGAATCCCATGAGTCCTATTTATAAATTCAAGGATGTACATATGGGCCGATGGGCCGTGTTCAAAACTTTGTTATAAGCATATTTGAATAATAACATAATTCATAATAGTTACACATAAAGAAGGTCAAATATCTTAGAAATATGCAACTTATAACTGTATTTGAACTCTGGTCAAACATCAGACCTAGTTGCATATGCTAGCATATCTATTGTCGTACTATTCAACATCTTTATCGAATCCATCAAGCAGCTTGCTATCCTGGTCGTTGGTTGACCAGACTATGATTACTAAATAGTCACGTGCTACCCCCATACGTCCCTATTGTGCCACGTCATCAAGAAAATATTTTTTGGGTAAAAACTTCCCCCCCCCCCCCCCCCAAGTTTATTTTAATGCGATCAACATTTAATAAACTTACTCGACCAACAATCCATCTGACCTGTCACATCTGTTAGTACTTACTTTTCGAAAAAGCAAGCAATCATGACCTTTACAGTTTTCGAGAAATGTTTTGGCGGTTATTACAATTACCCATGCATCGAAACCCTATTCCCATTATTACCTTCCATTACTGCCCCGAGCAGTATAAAGATAAGCCTCTTCACCTTTTTTCATTTTTTACCCGAACCTTCTCTCTCTCCAAGAATATTTAGAAAAATGTTCAAGAAAACCTGGAGACTCCAGTGCGATTTGAGACATCTTCGAGCAACTCCGAGCAAAACTTTCATGATTTATCCTACAATCCGTACTCCAAGTAAGTTTTTGAACCTATCCTCTTATCTTTGTAGCAATTTTCATGTATTCTGGTCCTGATTCACAAGTTTTTGTTTCTGAGTTTCTATAGTTCTTGAGAAATTTTTTGGGTAAGCTGGTTTAGGGAAAAAACACATAAAACAACTATGCTAGAATAGAGATTTTAGGTAATATATCACACAAGACAATGCTTAGAAGGAACATGGGGTATAGGTACACCGATTTCAGGTCCAAAATCAAAGTGAAAATTCGATTTTGAGTATTTCAGAAAAACTGGGTTTTTCCCACCTATTTTCGGAGTTGAAAAGTTTTTCTAAAAAAATTTCACATTCACTTTTTGCTCTATTTTTTCAACCTGCTCGCATGTTCATTGTGTTTTTATCAGGATGATGTTGGTCGTATAATAGGTTAACTTTTATATACGAACAACATTATCCTTGCTTTTCTCTTTCTTCTATCTATTGGTCGTAGATTCTTACTTCCCCTTTGGTCTTCTCAGATATTCATGCATGATCCCTGGAGTGGTGAGAAACTAATATATGATAACCTTCTCACTTTGCTGTTCGAGGATCAAGAATATCCTTCTCTGCCATTTTTTGAGCCTTCAGCCTCACACCTAAACCCTATGACCAGTCCTCCTTACAATATGTCACAGAACCAATCGAAAATGGGTCGTATCAAACACATTGCTCGTAGAAAAATGAAACCCATAAACTCTCCTTTCAACCAGCCTGCAACCAATGTTGAGAGTCCGTCAAGCGATCCTCAACATTTAAACTTTTCACCACAAGATATCAAGCCCAAAGCTCATCCCCATGATGGCCCTCGAGCAGAGGTATCTTGGTACATTGCCCCTCCTAGCGTCAAACCAACCGGGATGGTGGCAAAATATCCCAAGAAGTACGGGCTTCCTGAGATTACACTTTACAAACCTACACTCGACCAGAGGGAAAACGTGCCTGGTTGAGGCATCATATAGAAGCGGGGGCAATCTTGCCCTTGGATGACTTTTTTCGGGGGGTGGCCAATTATTTCGAGGTCGCCCCTTTCCAAATAACACACAATGGATATATAGTAGTTTCAGAATTCTATATCTTATATAATCACAAATAATGGCCTGTGCCTACTCCTCATGAGATCAACTATCTGTTCGATCTCAAATCCAACCCCAATCAGAACAACACGGGGTTCTTTCATTTCTACCACTAGGAATCCACATGCACATTCCTTAGTGGCATTACCAAAAAGTCCAATGTAGGAAGGTACTTCCAAGAGTACTTCCTCACGACCGACTTAGTTGCAGACAACATGGTATTCAAACGAGGAGGTAAACTTTTAATCACTGATCGGCATTTATCCAGTTATATTTCATCTTTCATTTTCCTTAGTTGTTTTGTGTTGTATCTAGTTCCATGGCACTGACCAGACCCCACTCCAGAAATGGAGATAAGAGCCACAGCCCTGGCCAGCATGATGAATATTGACAAAAGTACCAAGGAGCTGGTCACGAATGGCAACTTAAGGCTGGTCGACCTTTTAGAACCTCACCAAGAAGTGAAGGAATCCACCACGGGGAGTGCCACTAGAGAGGGCACTGAAGGACAAGAAAACCCCGAGCAATAGCAAGATGTGTCACAACTCCAGAGGCACTGACCAATGGGAGTAACCATTCGAGAACCTACCCCCAACACTCGAGCAGCTAATACCCCTCCCAATCATGGGAGGGGAAAACAAAAATTACCAGAATATACTGGTCCCATATTCGAATCTTCCGACGAGAACAGTATAGATTTTTCACATTTAAATAAACTTCCTATCCCTTATCATTTATTTTATAGGGATGTCAACTTTAAATTTATGACTAGTAGTTTTAGCTCGGAGTTCTTCGAGGCAGATAGTGAGTGTAGCAGTAGTTCTTTAGATAATGTTGCGACCAGTAATAATAATTCGGGTATACTACTTAGAATTTCTTTTTAGTTTGTTTCTATATTGTGCCAAACTATTTTGTGACATATCTGCTCATTTGTTTTTGTTCTGTAGTCATGCCATCCGATGATGCCTTCAATATCTACGCTTTTGTAGACACTCCAGCGAGCAAGAAGAAGTCGAGCAGAAGAAACCCTGGAGAAGGCAGTGGGGAACCTTCAAGAAAAAGGGCTCGACCCGAGGTCCCTCAAGCTCCCACTCCTTCTAGATCAACTATGCCTCCTCCTCCTCCTCTCACTGATCCCTCCATCAACAAGACAGGGAAATCTTTGGCTGCAAAATTGTTGAGCAATGTTTATAGCTGAACAAACGACAAGTTGCAGAAATTGACTAAGCACTGCCACAGCCAAGAGGCTTTTTCCTATCTTCCTTCATTGAAACCAAGATACGTCCTTGCTTGTGGGTTCAATGAACTCCTCAATGTAAGTTTCTTCTGTATTGTGTTTTATTCGAACAATATTTCCTTTGATTAGCTCTAAAAGCTTCATTCTTCTACTGTTCGCAGGGTTTCTTGACCATGAACAACGGCTGGCACCGCGCTGAGGAAGTCGATGTAAAGCATGTCGAGGAGATTAAGGCATGGGAAGCAAAGGTTAAGGCAGCTGCCGAGGAGACCAAGGCATGGGAGGCCAAGGTTAAAGCAAGTGAAGACAAAGTTTCTGTTTTAATCGAAGAGCTGAGGAAGAGCCAGGAAGATTTGTCCAAGGCTGTTGCTACCACGTAGAAGTTTAAGGAAGCCTCCGAGACTAATTACAAGGAAGCAGCCAAGCTTCGAGAGGATCTAAAGGCAAGCATGAAGGAGGCCTCTGGTCTAGAAGAGTGAGTCAAGCTACTCGAGGAGAAAAACTCCCAAAACTTGGAGAGTATCCAAGGAACCACCTTCAACTGCTTCTACATATTTTGGAAGAATAATCTAGAGACAAATTTTTACTAGCTTCCCGAGCAGGTAAAACAAACAGAACTCGCCAAGTGTGCTGTTCGCCTAGAGGATGAGAAAAATTCTCAAAATGCCTCAGATTCTCCTTAAATTTCCTTGGCAACATGCATCGATGGTGCTGATGAAGAAGCCAAACCTTCAGTCAACCAACAGCCTTAGCAGGAGCCCCCTTCAGCTGCACAGTTAACATTTTGTTTATGCAATTAAAACACCCGAACAAACTATTCATTGTGTTGAGACAATTTGCTGCCTAAGGCAGCTTTACTTTCCTTTTATTATTTTTAATTACATCCGAACAGAATTTGCTCGCAGTGTAAAGATGTTTCATTTTGATATTATAAGACATTCTCATTGCTATTATCACATCTGCTCGTATGACCAAACTTAGCATAACACTTTATTAAGATTTCACAAAATTAACTAAATTTTTTTAAAAATACTCTAAGTGTAGTAGTATGATATCCCTTATTTTTCTCATGTGTTTACATATGTCTATGTTTATATGCTTTGCTCGCTTAGTATCTTATATGCCCCCAAGTGATCAAGAAGTCTAAGGTTCTCGGTCACTTGCCATGACCAATACATGTTCGAACATTACTTCTCGCGTACTTGTAAACAATCAAAGATAATATAGCAAAACAATGCACGTAATGAGCAAATACTTGTAATAAATACAATAATTGGCAAGAATAATTGGCTATGCACAGTTCCTTTTATTTCTCGTAATAAAATGGACAAGATTCGTGTCTGTACGAGTGATCAAAAATTGATCTTGCACTTATAAGCGACCAGCCATCTACCTGGCCAGCCCTTGTTCACAAACTTGTAAAAAGTAAAATTAATACAAGCCAACTCTTTAAAAATAATTGTTCAATTATAATACTTGCATAGGTGTTCTCCATTCCAACTGCGAGGAACGAGATCTCCATTTAATCGAGCAAGTTTGTATGTGCCTGGTTGAATAATTTCTTCAATTTGATATGGACCTTCCTAGTTCGGTCCGAGTACTCTAGCAGCATGATCGCGAGTGTTAAGAAAAACTCTTCTATGTACCAAATCTCCCACGTCAAATTTTCTTTCACGTACTTTAGAGTTAAAATATCAAGCGACCTTTTGTTGGTATGCTGCAACTCGAAGTTGAGCCTGCTCACGCCTTTCGTTGACCAAGTCCAAAGACTCCATTAATAACTAATTATTTGTGCTCTGTGCGTATGTCACCCTTCTATGCAATGGTGGATCTAACTCAGTGGGTAACAGGGTTTCATACCCATAGGCCAAGGAAAATGGTGTATGGCCTGTTGCTATTCCCTGAGATGTCCTATACAACCAAAGTACTTCTAGCAATTGTTCTTGCCACCCTCCCTTTACTTCTTCGAGCCTTTTCTTCAGTGTGTCCTTCAGAGTTTTCTTAACAGCTTCAACCTGTCAGTTGGCTTATGGATGAGCGACTGAAGAAAAGCTCTTTGTGATACCATGCCTTTCGCAAGAATCCATGAAATGGTCGTTGTCAAATTATGTGCCATTATCTGAGACAATTTTTTTTGAAAACCCATATTGGCATACAATGTTTTTGACAACAAAATCCAATACTTTCTTGGTCATGATTATTGCGAGTGGCTCAGCTTCACCCCACTCAGTAAAGTAGTCAACAGCAACTACTGCATACTTGACATTCCTTTTTCCTGTAGGCAAAGATCCGATTAAGTCAATTCTCCAAATCGCAAATGGTCATGGGCTTTGCATCTATTTAAGTTCATTTGGGGCTACTCGAGGTATCTTGGAAAATTCTTGGCACTTATCACACTTCTTAATGAATTCCATAGAATCTTTTATCATTGTATGACAGAAATACCCTTGCTGGAGAATTTTCTTTAACAAACTTTGCCCCCCAGTGTGATCTCTAGAGAAACCTTCATGTACTTCTTGCATCAATTCCTTATCCTTTTCCTTAGAGAAACTCCATAATAAAGGCATTGAGTATCCCCTTCTATATAAGACTCCATCGATTAAAATAAACTGAGTTGATTGCCTTTGAAGCATCCTTGCCTTATTCCTATCTGCTGGTAACAATCCTTGTTTGAGATATTGTATGATGGGAGTCATCCATGTGTCTGATACTCGTATTATTAGTGAGGATTCTACCACTTGAATGCTTGGTGCCAATAAACGTTTGACGGTACTATGCTCAAAGTGTCAGCATCTTTGGCACTTGCTAACTTGGCTAAGGCATCGGCATTTGAATTTTTTTAGTGAGGTACTTGCTGGAGAGTATACTTCTCAAACTGTGCTAGTAAATCCTTCGCCTTGTTTAAATAAGCAACCATCTTGAGACCCCTAGCCTGATATTCTCCAATAATCTAATTAACTACTAGCTGGGAGTCACTGTATATTCTAGTGACTTTATGTTCATATCATTGGCTAGTCTTAATCCTGTGAGTAAAGCCTCGTACTCGGCTTCACTGTTAGAGTTTATAAAGTTGAATCTGATCGCGCAGTGAAACCGATGCCCCTAGGGGGTGATTAAGATAAGCCCTATCCCCCGCATTGTGCTCGTTAAAGGACCCATCTACGAACAGTTTCCAAGCAGGGGTTTCATTTTGATCATCGGTTTGCTGGCAGGGAGTCCGATGAATTCGGCAACGAAATTCGCCAAGGTTTGTTCCTTCATGGCTGCTCGTGGTGCATAGGAAATTTCAAACTGCCCCAACTCAACTACCCATTTTAATAGTCGACCAGCGGCTTCTGGTTTTTGTAAGACTTGCCATTGTGGCTGATTGGTAAGCACTCTTATGAGGTGAGCTTGAAAGTAAGGTCTCAGTTTTCTAGATGTCAGTATCAAGCAGTAAGCCAATTTTTCTATAGGCGGATATCGTAATTCTGCTCCCACTAGCCTTTTGCTTACGTAGTATACTACTTTTTGAATGTTGTCTTCCTCTCTGATTACAACAGCAATAGCGGCATACTCTGTTATGGCTAAGTAGATGTACAAAGTCTCTCCATCGACTAGTTTGGACAAAATGGGCAGTTGCGACATGTGGGCTTTGAGCACCTAAAAAGTTTGCTTGCATTCCTCTGTCCATTCAAACTTTTTGTTTCCTTTGAGTAGATTAAAAAACGGGACACACTTGTCCATGTACATAGATACGAATCTACTTACGACAGCAATTTTTCCTGTCAGGCTTTACACATCTTTAACTTTGGCTGGTGACTGCATCTCTACCAGTCCTCGAATCTTTTCAGGATTGGCTTAGATTCCTCGCGAGTTTACTATGAATCCCAAAAAATTTCCTAATCCTACACCAAATGGACACTTTAGAGGATTTAGCTTCATTTGATATTTGTTCAGGCTGTTGAAGCATTCCTGTAGGTCCTTGATGTGTTCACCAGCCTTTTTTGACTTGACCAGCATATCGTTGACGTAGACCTCCATGTTGTTGCCAAATAGCTCTTTGAACATATGGTTGACTGGTCACTGGTAAGTCCCAGCAGCATTTTTCAAACTGAATGGCATTACTTTGTAGCTGTAAAGTCCCGTATATGTTCGAAAGCTAGTGTGATCTTCATTAGGTGGATGCATACTAATTTGATTATAACCAGAGTATGCGTCCATGAATGATAAAACTTCATGTCCTGATGTAGCATCGACCAGCTGGTCAATTCTTGGAAGTGGGAAACAATACTTTAGGCATGCTTTATTTAGGTCTGTGAAATCCACGCACATCCTCCACTTACCATTTGGCTTGGGAACTAGTACGGGATTAGAGACCCATGATAGATAAAATGCTACCCTGATGAATCCATTTTCCTTTAGCTTCCCAACTTCTCCTTTCAGGGCTTTAGATCTATCTTTGTCGAGCAGCCTTCTTTTTGTTGTATAGGTGGATGGTTTTTGTCTATATTTAAGACATGGCTAATTATTGCTGAGTCTATCCCAACCATATCTTTATACGACCAGGCAAGGACCTCCTGGTGCCTCCCCAGAAACTTTACCAGTTTGTCTTTTATAGTTGTCTCTAAGTTTTTACCAACTTTCACAACCCTGGTAAGATCTTTCTCTTCTAGTTGGTGTTGGAAAAAGTTTATACAGGATC
Source organism: Humulus lupulus (assembly GCF_963169125.1). NCBI lineage: Eukaryota > Viridiplantae > Streptophyta > Magnoliopsida > Rosales > Cannabaceae > Humulus > Humulus lupulus. The sequence goes on along the minus strand of NC_084798.1, from coordinate 107,354,862 downwards.
TTTATTTATTTTCATGTATATCTAATATTAAACAAATTAATACAAGATAGCCTAAAACATGTTTCTAAAATTGAATTCAAAGATAAACAAATAATATAATACTTACAATATACGCAGCGGAATTAAGAGTCCTTCCTTCAGTTTCTCTAACTCTTGTATCCTTTCTGTCGCAGAGTATTATCAAGAAACTGAACCGATCTTCTATTTTCTTCACGATCTTCCAATGTATCCTTAGAACCACCTAGACTAGTGTGGGCAATTCTCAACACATGAGATAGATATAGAGAGAAGAAGAGAAAATAACAAAGTGGCTTAGAAAAGGACTTGTGTTTAGAGAGAATATAAAACTATCAGAAAATATGACTTATCAAAAACCCTTGTTTTGACTTCTCTATAAGCACTCCTTTTATAGATTCAATTAGGCCGTTTAATTTAATTAAAAAATCAATAAAATAACAGCCATTTTGAAGCCCTAGGTCGAAATTATCATGGGCTATAGGCCCGTGAAATTTCTCATTTGATTATAAGCCCATTGGACTTAAAATCAAGGCCTGTATTATTTTCTATTGATTTAATTAATTAAATAATTATTTAAATCCTTTATCAAATTAATTATTTATAATTTGAACCTTGATTTAAACTTATTTATTAATTTAGATACCAATTTATCTTAATTAATAAATCTGCCATAATTTCTCTTTTCTTCTCAAAATTACACAACTCTGTGAAACTATCCAAAATTGACCTGGTCAACTTTGATAATTCTAATTGATGATTAAATCAATTAATTGAGACTATCTAGATGATTTTATCCAAGGTACAATGGGGACCATGGGCCTATGAAATCAAGCTCCAATAAGTTATCATAAATCTAACAAATAAATTTACTAACTTATTAATTCTTCGTGACTCCACTATAGACTTGGAATTGCACTCTTGAATTCATAGAACGCTCTATAACAAATATAGATACGCTATTAATTATCCATTGTTACAACCATAATTGTCACTCAATCCTCTATGGACGGTCTACAATGAGATAGGACTTAAAATACCGTTTTACCCCTCATTGTATTTTATCCTTAAAACACTTAGTTCCTTGTAAATGATATTTCAGTAAACTAATTTAATTACTGAAATGAGACCTCTATCATTTAACACCTTGAACCAAACTAAAAGGAAACCATCGTTTCACTTCTTCATCAGAAGCAATAGAAGTTCATATCTATGATTAACACTCCCACTCAATTATACTACCGAGTTCCCAAGATGTAAGTATGGGCTAGTCCGTAGGGTAAGCTGGTAACGAACAAGTCAAAGAACTCAAATAATACAATCAGTTAGAATACTAACCACTCAGAATTGAGATTGAATTGACCTATGGTCAACTATATGATATGACTAGAATAGATAATAACGGTATGTTTACTTATCTTATCAACTGTCAATATCAGTCCTGTCTGATGTAACAAATACATCCGATCTTATCTACTTTGCTAATGTTCTGGAAAGAACATAACACTGTAATGTGTAAGTAGATCATATCGTAGATTGGCAAGTCAGTGTAAATCTGGTGCACTGACTAATCTTAGGACTAACTTATTTTGAACATATATTCATATTTATATTCCACTGTGATTACGTCACTATAAATAAGATTAGCTATATGCTCGGGATTTAATAGAAGTTTATATTAAACAAATAATCATGAAAATAAAACATGTGAGCAAAGTGATTAACCAAGTCAAAAAATGATTTCTATTCTTTTATTGATAATAAAATGAGATTACAAAGAATTTGGGTTTTAATTAGGGCATAAAACCCCAACAGTTGGACCTCCTCGAGGTCCTCCACAGGCCCAATGTTTTCTTCAAAATCCCCAAAGCAAGGATCCAAATCCCATCCTCACTTTGGGCAATGCTCTCTTTGGTGACTTGTTCACCTGATTGGGCTTGCGTCTCATTTACCACTAGCAACCTTTTTCCGACTCCACTTCCCTATCCACCTTTTCTTGCCTTTGTGATCGAGGAATTGTAGCATTCTCTGGCTTCTGTCTGGTTTCCCAACACGCACCTAACTCTTACATCGGTTGGAAACTTCATGGCCAAATGCCATATTGAAGTTATTGCTCGCAAATCGACGAGTATGGGCCTTCCGATCACAACATTATATGCGGATGGACAATCAACTACTATAAAAGTACCAAGCAATGTCTTGTTCACAGGTGCAGTTCGTGCTGAGACTGGGAGTCTGATCGACCATGTTGGTGCTAGCCCTTTGCCAAAAACCATAGATTGTTTGGTTGCATGGCTCTAAATCTAGCACTAACAATTTCATTCTTTCTAGTGAAGACTTGTACAAAATGTTGACTGAGCTTCCTGTATACACCAACACTCATTTTACCTTCATGCTGGCGATCTAAACATCCACGACTAGAGGATCTGAGTGGGGAAATCAGACATGATGTGCATCCAGCTCGGAGAAAGTAAGTAATTCTTCCTCTGTTCGAGCTTTTTTGGGAGTTCGCTCCTCGACATTTACCATTTTGATGTCCTAATCGTGACGTAGGGTTCTGGCATATCTCTCCCTCGCCTTACAATTGTCACCTGATATATGTGGTCCTCCATAGATGGTCAACAATGTACCAGTGACAGGAGCTGGCTGTAGAGGAGGCGAGCGTTGGCGTACAGGTGCCTGCTCATTGCCTCCATGAGCCTCCTGCTTAGAACTTCCCCCTGTTCACACATATCTCCTCAGATGTCCTTGTCGAATAAGGAACTCGATCTCATCCTTGAGCTGATTACACTCATTTATATCATGGCCATAGCCGTTGTGAAAATGACAAAACTTGGTCGTATCCCTTTTGGATATGTCATTCCTGATCGGGGCTGGTCACCTAAAAGGAACGGTGGTATGACTGGCCTGATACACTTCCTCTTAGCTATCAACCATGGCAATGTAATTGGTGAACCTTGGCTCATATCTATCTTGTTTGGGGTGCTTGCTATCAGATGTGACTGGTTTAGTGTTCGCCATTTTTCCTTCATTCTTCCTGTTACCTTTGTTGTTGTCGTTGGGTTTACCAGACCCACTGGCAGCTTTAGTCTTGTCTTCTTTGTTACCCTGGTCATCCTTTGGGGACTTTCCTTCATAGGCAATGGCCTCCTCAAGTTTGATATATTTGTATGCTCAATCCAAAAATTCTTGAGTGCTCTTGACTCCATTCTTTCACAGACTACTCCAGAGAGGAGAATGGCGTTGCACTCCAGTTGTGATTGCCAGAATTTTTCCCTCGTCTCCAACAGTTTTGGCCCGAGCAGCCGCTTGCATAAACCACTTGATATACTCCTTGAGAGTTTCTCCTTCCTTCTATCGAATGTCAACCAAGTGATTAGCCTCTGTTGGATGTATTTGACCAACATAAAACTGCTCGTAAAACTCCTTCACAAACATTTGCCAGTAAACTATACCGGTCGGAGGGAAATTGAAATACCATTCCTAAGCAGACTCAGACAAAGTGGCATGAAAAATCCTGCACTGAGCATCATCGGACACCTTCTGGATGTCCATTTGTATCTCAAACTTGTTCACGTGAGATACTGGATCTTTTCCTCCCTTGAAGTTGGGTAGAACTTGCATTTTGAATTTGCTCGAGATTTCTGCCACAACAATTCTTTTAATGAATGGGGTGCCCTTACTTTGATCAAACCCTATGTGGGACATTTTATTTCCAACTAGTTGCTGCACATCCTGATTCAAGGCATCTATCTGAGCTTGTACAGCATCTGGTATTGCTGGAGTGGCTGGGGCCGAGGGGAACTATTCATCATGTCTTTCCCTTTGTTTATTGATCACATCCCTCAGATCTTCATCCCTACATCTCTGCTCGCTTTCACCTAGTCGGTCAAAGACATTGGGTTATTTAGGTTGTCCCCCCGTACTTTGGCTCGTCGATTGGTTCTCCATTAGAGAAGGATTTTACTGTCCGCCCCTTTCCTCCTGCTGCCGAACATTGCTCCTCCTACCAGAGTCCACCTCATTATAATCATGGACATCTCTGAATTGCGACCTATGAGTGTGTGACCTACTATACACACTATTCCCCTCTCTTCCTCCTGGTCCATCTCGATAAACAGGTGAGGGCCTGCGTTGGTCATTAAGTCCTCTAACATTACTATGTCGCGGGGGATCCCAAACCATAGAGCCTGAGTTCACTTGCCTTCGGCTTCCTGAGGGACGTTGTTCCCTGCCAGGAGGGTTCTTTTCCCCAGCTGCCTAGTGTCTAAGGCTTTTGAGACGCTGCTCGGCCCTATTCTGCCTGTGTTGTTGAATGTTATCCCGACCAGATCGAGAGGATGGTTCCTACTCGTTATTTCTATCAGGATTTTAGGTTGGTCATTCCTGCTGAGCAGCAGGAGGTTGCTCTAGTCTCTGAGGACTCCTTGGGTGTGGTGGATTGTGATGATATTTGGGGATGCTCTGACTGTGGATTTTTGTAATGCCTTACTTCCTTAGAGCCGGTACTAAGTGAGTTTAAAATGTGCAATTAACTCGCTAATCGAGGTTTTAAGTCAAAGGTGTAATTAAACCATAAATAGAGTCTTAAATGTTGAAAATAATTCCATTCATTGAAAATCATAAAGTGTTTAACATTTGGGATCCCAAAATATTGTTTAGAAATATTTACAACTCAAAAATATAACTAAAGTCGGCTAAACGAAAAAATCTAGGTTTAGTACAATCATCGCCCAAAAATACCCCTGGCCGTGATAGCCAGGCAGGCCAAACATGTACGCGCCACTTCACGCTCTCCGTACTCATGGTTGGTCGACCTTCCCCTTACCCTTACTTGCACCATAGAGCACTCGTGAGCCGAAGCCCAGCAAGAAAACTCACACAAACAAATAACATATGTACATTTATCATTCAACATATATTCAAGCCGCCAACAGGCTAAACACATACGGCCATGCCGTCCCAGGTGCTTTACCAGGCCCTGGGTTCGCGGTCTACACCGTAAGGATATCCCAGGTATCCTATAGAGTCTCGCCCTAGCAACTTGCAATCCGCGTGCTAAACACTGGTCCTGACCCCTTGCCGTACTCGGCCTTGACTTTCTCAGCCTTCATCGTTCTCGGCCCTCGCCATTCTCGGCCTTCACCGTTCCCGGCTCTTGCTATCCATTCACACATATGCACATATAACATAACTAAACAAATACTTAAACACGTATAAACATATTCAATGGGGCTACATGCTGCAACACAATCATGTGGGGCCTTGCCCTGCAATACAAACTATAAGGCCTCGCCTTGCTCTAAGGGTACAATAGTTTTCTTACCTGCGTCCCAAGCTGCACAAGCACCGCGATCACGAGCACAGTCCACTAACCCAGGCCTTGAAGAATGATCCTAGTCACAACGCATGAATAATAATCAACCATCACTTTCTAATCCATTAAATAGTTTCGAGACATAATTCTAGCCTCTGGGATCTTGGTTTCTACTAAACTAGGTAGTAGAAACCTTCCCGAGCCTTAATGTTCGAGTTCTCGAGCTAAAAACCCTAATTTTGCCAAAAATCCACTTTTGGGTCGTGGCTCAACCTCCCTTAAGCACTGCGGCATGCCCCAAAGCAGAGGCAAACTGGCCTCTAATCTGACAGCCTAGGGCCGCGGCGCCTGGGTAATTTTCCCGAAGTCCCTTTTGGCCTAAAACCTCAAGCGGGCCACAGCGCTGATGAATAGGGCCGCGACTCAACCCCGAAACCCATAAATTGCATGCAAACTTTACGAGCTAACTCCCCTGAAATCATTCTAAACACATCCCAACAACAGAATTGAGTCCCACACTCATACTAATACACTTTAAGCAGCACATTAACTTAGAGAAACCAACCAAAATCATACCATAACTCAAACTCAATTTTCTAAGTTCTAACCCCTCAAACTCCAACAAAACAGAGGAAAATTAAATAGAACTCAAGCTTAGATCCTTACCTCTGCTGATGATTTTGACTTGGCCAACTCCAAATCTCCTCCTAGCTCTAACCCCTTAATCCATAAGCTTGCAAACCACCAAAACCTCAGCCCAAGTCCTCACGATTTTCTTCAAAGCTTCAACATCCCAAGAGAAAAGGAGATCATCGATGGAGAAAGAAAAGGAAGTCAAAACTGAGTTATGCCTTATCTTTTCTGGATTACAGTACATTCCTAAGTTTGTAAGCATATAACCATTAGCTAAAAAGACTCAATTGCCCCTAAGCCTAACCTTAACCCTTTAATGACATCAAGGGCATTTCAGTCATTTTCCATACCCCATTAAGTCCTCGAGTAGTCTTATAAATCCTTATTAATCCCGACATATCTCAACTATTACTTAATTACTACCAGTTATTTAATAATTTCATAACACATTATAATATTCCCAAAATACCCCTAAGGTACTCCCGAGCTGGGTATTTGACCCCGTTGTGACTTTCTAACTAAATTTTTCCCTAGGACTGTCTCGGATCGTGCATCACAAATATATCACCACTCACACGTGGTAAATATCACAATATTCACAAATATCACATTTATGCCATCAACGGACTAAAATTACAAACATGCCCCTAATAACTAGACGGGGCCCACATGCATATTTAATTCATTTAAACATGCATTTCTAATCACATACTCATCAAATTCATATATTAACACAATTAATCAATTATTACCCTCCAGGCACGCTAATCAAATCCCTAAGCCTTATTAGCGAATTTAGGACGCTACAACTATCCCCTCCTCATAGAAATTCCATCCTCGAAATTACCTAAACAACTCGGGATACCGCTCTCGCATCTCTGATTCAAGTTCCCATGTCACCTCTTCAACCTTGCTATTCCTCCACAGCACTTTCACCAAGGCGATGGTCTTGCTCCACAAGACTTTATCCTTCTGATCGAGGATCTGAACCGGCTTCTTCTCATAAGATAAATCCTGGACCAGCTCCAAATTCTCATAACTCAGAACATGCGCCAAATCTGATACATACTTTCAGAGCATAGACACATGAAAAACATCATGAACCCCTGATAAGGTTGGAGGCATCACCAACCTATAAGCTACCTCTCCAACCCATTCCAGAATCTCGAAGGGGCCAACAAACCTAGGGCTCAGCTTGCCCCGAACACCAAACCGTTTCACTCCCCTCAAAGGTGAAACCCTAAGGAACACATGATCATCGACCTAAAACTCTACACTCCTGCGTCTCAAGTTCGTGTAACTCTTCTAGCGACTCTGGGAGGCGAGCATTTGAGCTCTAATCTTGTCAATCACCTCATTGGTTCTCTGAACCATCTCAGGGCCCAGATATCTCCCCTCACCCGTGTCATCCCAATGGATAGGTGATCTGCACTTCCTCCCATAAAGCATCTCATACGAAGCCACTCCCATAGTCGCCTGATAACTGTTGTTGTACGAGAACTCAATCTAAGGGAGATACTTGCTCCAAGATCCCCCAAAATCCAGCACACAAGCTTGTAGCATGTCCTCCAATATCTGAATCTTCCTCTCAGACTGTCCATCTGTTTGAGGATGATAAGCGGTACTAAACCGTAGTTGCGTGCCCATAGCCTTTTGCAGACTCTCCCAAAACTTGGAGGTGAAGGTGGGGTCCCTGTCGGATACTATCGACCTCAGAGCCCCGTGAAGTTGAATAATTTCATTCACATATAACTCGGCATACTGCTCCATAGTATAAGTCATCCTAATAGGTAAAAAGTGGGCGGACTTGGTATACCTATCCACAATTACCCACACCGAATCATGCTGCCCAACCGTCTTCGGCAAACCAACCACGAAGTCCATGGTAATATCTTCCCACTTCCACTCTGGAATCCCAAGAGGCTTCAACAACCCTGCTGGTCTCTGATGTTCAGCCTTGACCTGCTGACAAGTTAGGCACTTAGCCACATAATCCACCACATCCCTCTTCTTGCCTGACCACCAATACAAAGCTCTCAAGTCTTGGTACATCTTCGTCGTACCTGGATGTAAGGAATAGGGAGTGTTATGCAATTCATCCAAGATCTCCCGCCAGATATCTGAATTCATCGAAAAATAGATCTGACCCTTCTACTTCAGTAATCCCATCTCCGAGTTAGAAAAGTCCTTAGCCGCTCTGACTAAGACATTATCTTCGTGCCCTCTCAACTGGGAATCCTTCCTCTATACATCCTTGATCCTCTCAAGGAGTGTAGACTGAAGAGTGATGTTGGCTAACCGACCAACCACCAACTCTATACCCGCTCTAGTCATCTCCTTCGCTAGCCTATCGGATATCTGTCTCGAACTGAACAGCTATCCTGGGCCTTTTTGGCTCAATGCATCAGCCACTACATTAGCCTTCCCAGGATGGTATAGGATATCACAATCATAATCCTTAACCAACTCTAGCGACCGTCTCTGGCACATATTCAGATCCTTCTATGTAAAGAAGTACTTCAAACTCTTATGGTCAGTGTATATCTCGCACTTCTCACCATATAAATAATGTCTCCAAATCTTAAGTGTGAATACCACCATTTCTAACTCTAGATCATGCGTGGGATATCTCTTCTCATACTCCTTTAACTGCCTCGATGCGTAGGATATCACCTTACCAGCTTGCATCAGCACACACCCTAAACTCTGTCTGGAAGCTTCACAATAAACCATAAACTTCTCATTATCTGTTGGCAGACTCAACACTGGCACAGTGATCAGTCTCCGCTTCAACTCCTTAAAAATGTTCTAACATCTATATGTCCAAACATACTTTGTCTTCTTCTTTGTTCATTCTATCAATGGCGTAGCTATCCTAGAGAACCCCTCAACAAACCGCCGATAATACCCTGCCAATCCCAGAAAACTCCTAACTTTAGGAACACTACTCGGTCTAGGCCAATCTCTCACTGCCTCAATCTTACTAGGGTCAACTAGAATCCCCTTCTTACTAACGATGTGGCCCAGAAATGTAACTTGTGGTAGCCAAAACTCTCCATTGCTGAACTTAGCATATAACCTATGCTCCCTCAACCGCTGCAATACCAAACGTAGATGCTGCTCATGCTCTATCTATGATTGAGAGTACACCAAAATTTCGTCAATAAATACAATCACAAACTTGTCCAAGTAGTCCTTGAAAACCCTATTCATCATATCCATAAAAGCTGCTGGGGCATTAGTTAATCCAAAGGACATAACCAGGAATTCATAGTGTCCATACCTCGTGCGGAAAGTGGTCTTTGGTATGTCCTCTTCTTTAATCCTTAACTGGTGATAACCCGACCGAATATCAATCTTGGAAAACACTGTCCTTCCCTATAGCTGGTCAAACAAATCGTTGATCCTAGGCAGTGGATACACATAAAGAGGGTCAAATATCTTAAAAATATCCAACTTATAATTGTATTTGAACTCTGGCTTTCTTACTACGATCAGACCTGATCGCATATCCCAGCATATCTTCTATCATATTGTTCAGCATCTTTCTTGAATCCATCGAGCAGCATGTTATCCTGGTCGCTGGTCAACCAGACTATCATCACTAAGCAGTCACGTGCTACCCACGTACGTCCTTATTGTGCCACGTCATCAAGCAAATATTTTTCGGGTAAACAAACATTAACAACTTAAAAATCCCATCAAGAGTGAGTTTATGTTGGTTGCTACTAGACATGAAGGTTAAGCCATAGAATTTTAAGAAAATTCTGTTGAAGAGCAACAAGCATCTCTAAAAGTAGCAAAGATGTTGTAAGAATTCCACCTATGTGAAGCTAGAGGTGGCGTTGCCTCTCAAGAGAGTAGGAGTTTTCTCTTCTGATGGTTCATGAATGGATCAAGTAGAAGGCCATTAAAAGTGCTAAGCACGAACAGTGGGAAATATATGAGTAATCAGATGGAGGTGTGTGAGACATCACCGGTTTTTATCACCAAGAATGTTGGGTTCAATTTTTAAGAATACCTTAGCATTTTGGTAGAAGCTCTGTAGTGTTTTCACTAAGGTAAAGTTCAAACCCAAAAGATACTTTACTATATGCACTAATATCATTTGGCTAGAGAATTGAGGATTTATTTAACCTAGTGGAATAATGTTATGATTTGTTAAATACATGGTGAAATCTGTTTGGCACGAAGAGGTGGAAAACCATAATGATTTCACAAAATTCAACAAGTAAGAGTTGACTTTCGCTATATGAATTTATTAATCATCTTTTTGGGTCCAGAGTATTTCTTTGGGGTATATGAGAGCACCCTATGTGTTTGGGGGCATTTGGGGATGTTTTGAGACAAATTTTGGAGCGTCAAAATTGAAGTATCAGCGAGTCGACACCTCGGAGGCGACGCATCGCTCGGCCAACAAATGGTATATCAGGTGATGTGTCGCTCAATGCTAGGCGACATTGTCTGGTGCCAAACGATGCGTTGCCTGAACTATTCGTACAGTGACGTGTTTTTGGCTCCAAAATTCAAATTAAAATGCTCTAATCTCATTGGTTAAGTCTAATGAGGTTCCTATACTATTTAAAGGGTTCATTTGAGTTAATTGGCGACTTAATCACTCACATGTCTCTCTCTTTAAAAAGAACTCTCTCACTTTCTAGCTTTCAAGGTTACTAGTTTTATCCAAGATCACAATCAAGAAAGCTTGACTTGTATAAAGGATCAAGGCTTGTAAATCCCAATCTCATTCCACTGTAGTAGCTTCAAGCAATTTGAAGGAGAAGACTAGGAATAAAGATTTTTGGACAAAAACTCTACAATTTTTGTCTTGCCTTGTTACTTTAGTGTTTCACAGAAAATCATAGACTTGTGATTTTGTGTTTGAAGGTTGTTCTTCACGAAAGGTCCACTCTACACTTTGTCTCTTGTGTTTATGTAGTTTGTTATTATCTTACATTAGAATTTGATTATTTGTTGTTATTGCTTTGAGTTGTAATACAAAACCAAGGTTAATTTAGTCTAACCCCAACAATTTATATTAAATCAGGCTTATTTATTTTAGATTACAAAACTAAATGGTCAAACATTTATATAACTTTTTTTTTGCGAGAAAAATATTGTATAACTTAAAAGCACATATCATAAAAAAATTATCTAATATAAGTTAAATAATACTAAATCCTCAAACTTTAAACGACTTTATTTAATTAATACTAAGGCAACCATATAATTATTTAATATGTGTACACACCTTATGTTCATTTCCTCTTAGAACAAACCATTGTAGTTGTTCCATGTAAACCTCCACATCGGGTTACCATTTAGAAATTTCATTTTGACATCCATTTGATGAACATATAGGTTGTGTATTGATGATAAGGCAAACAACATTCTTATTGAAGTTTTCCTTGCCACCGGTGGATAGGTATCAAAATATTTTATGCCCTATTTTTGTCCAAACCCTTTAGCCACCAATCTTGGTTTAAAAGTTTTGATGGTCCCATTGGTATGGTATTTTCTTGAAAATACCAACTTACACCCTGTTGGTTTTGACCAGTGTGATAGATCAATGATTTCTCAAGTGTGGTTGGATATAATTGAATCTATCTAATCATTTATTTGCTCCTTCTAAAAAATGGAGTCTCTTGAAGACATAGCTTCTTGGAATATTTTGGGATCATCCTGTACTTGAAGTTCAATTGGATACTTCGAAGTGTCTCCTTTGTGATTACCCTCTACTAAGTAAAGTGTTTCCACTTGAGAGAACTTGTCTTATTACTCTGCCTCTTTAAGCCTTTGGCTTCTTCTAGGCAATAATGGTTGTTCTACAACCTTTAAAGGTATCTCCTATTGAGTTTCTTCAAATGAGATAGGTTCTTGAGGTTTTTTATCACTATACAACAAGCTCTCGGAGAACTCAACTTCTCTTGATTGAATTATGACATTAGACTCTAAGCCCAATAATATATAGGCTTTACTATTTGAGGAATACCCTACAAATACACACCTTATCACCCTAGGATTCAACTTGTTCCTTTTAGGTTCTACTTTCTTGCAATAAGAAAGACACCCCCCACACTTTGAGATACACTAGGTTGGACCTCGTTCATTTTCATATCTCATATGGTAAAATTTGATTCTTCTTTACAGGAATCTTGTTTAGAATATGACAAGCAGGTAGCAAGGCTTCTCTCCATAATGAAAAACCCAAATTTCCTTGTAAAAGCATAGTGTTTATCATTTCTACAAATGTTCTATTCTTTCTTTCCGTTATACCATTTGGTTGGGGAGTATAAGTGGTTGTACATTCATGTATTATACCATGCATTTCACAAAAAAAGTTTAATTCATTGGAAAAGTATTCACCGCCTCTATCACTAATTATTACATTGATTTTTTTTCCAATTAATTTTCAACCTCGACTTTATAGATTTTAAACATGCTTAGAGTTTTATCCTTATTCTTAAGCAAGTAAATACATGTGAACCTAGAACAATTATCAATAAAAGTAATAAAGTAGCTATGACCACCTCTAGTTATCATTCCATTTAATTCACATAAGTTTGTATCAAATCCAACAACTTAGTTTCTCTTTCAACACTAGGATAAGATTTCTTAACCATTTTAGATTTAACACATAATTAGTATTTATCATGCTCAACCTATCACATACAATTAAACCACATTTAATAACTCTTTTAATTGTGATATAACCTATATGAGCAAGTATAATACCCTACTTCCCTAGAGTCGTTACCATGTGATTATAAGATGTGCCATTAGCTCGCTAATCGAGGTTTTAGATAAAAAAGTGTGATTAATCTAAGTAAAGACTCATTTAAATAAGATTTCGGTATAAAAGTTTGGACATTCATTTAAATCATAAAAGTGTTACATTGGGATCCTAAAATATTGTTTTAAAATACATTAACGACTTAAAAGTTAGGGTACAGTCGACCTAGGCGATAAAATCAAACATTTGCACAATGTTCCTCAAAACTACCCCAGTCATGGCGGCCAAGTGGGCCAAACATGTACGCGCCCTCCATGCCCTCCAAATCATGCTCGATCGGCCTTTCCCTTACCCTTACCTACACCATAGAGCACCCATGAGCCAAGGCTCAGCAAGAAAACTCCACACACATAGCATATAAAAATTCATTCCAATAAATGACTAAATTTTAAACAGATAAAACAGACTATTCGCATAGCGGCCTATGCCGACCAAGGTGCATTACCAGGCTCCGATTTCACGATCTTCACTGAATAGGTTAGTACAACACCCTAGATGTCCATGCAATGTCGGCCTGCATTCATCATGCTTGTTACTGTTCGGCTTGCATTCAACACGCTTATTGCCTTTCCCGACCTTTTCCGATCTTGGCCTTTGCCTTTCCTGGCATTCACCGATCATTCATAATCACACAAACATGACATAATAGTTATCAGCTTTCATGCATAGCACTAAACACAGATAATTGGGCCATGCTCTGCTCTACGGGCAGAAACATTTTTCTTACCTGAGTCTCGAGTTGATAGTATAGTGCGATCCTGAGCACGATCCCTTAAACCCGAGCCTTAGTGGTAAAACCTAGTCAAAATGCAATAATAATAAATATCCATCAAACCCTAAACCAACTAAAAACTTCACAATAATATTCTAGCCTCCAGAACCTCGAATTCTACTAAACTGGGTACTAGAATCCTCCCCCGAGACCTTAAATTCGAGTTCCAGAGCTTTAAAACATGTTTTGGCAGTTCCCCTTAATTTGAGTTGCAGCCCAGCCCCTAGGGCCGCGACACGCTACAAGTTAGAGAGCCCCAAGGCTCTCTCCTAGGGGACACAAGCTGCGGCGCGCCTCAGCTTGCGACTCAGCACCTAGACGGTTTTAGAGATCCCCAAGGCCCTCTTGGTTCATGCGAGCCGCGACGCCTGAAGAACAAGGCCAATTTTTTGGTGCCAGGGACAGTGCCAATGTCGAGGGCACCATATAGGATGGCACTAGCGAAACTAAAAGAATTGAAGATACAGTTGCAGGAGCTTCTGGATTTGGGGTTCATCAGGCCTAGTTACTCGCCATGGGGTGCTCCAGTTTTGTTTGTGAAGAAGAAGGACGGGACTTTGAGAATGTGTATAGACTACAGGGAATTGAACAAGTTGACTATTAAGAATAAGTATCCCCTACCAAGGATTGACGACTTGTTTGATCAGCTGCAGGGTAAGACGGTGTTCTCAAAAATTGATCTTCGATCTGGTTATCACCAGCTGAGGATCAAGGACGAGGACATACCGAAGATGGCCTTTCGAACGAGGTATGGGCGCTATGAGTTTCTGGTCATGTCATTTGGTTTGACCAATGCCCCAGCAGCCTTTATGGACCTAATGAACAGGGTGTTCAAGGACTTTCTGGATCAGTTCATTATTGTCTTCATCGACGACATCATAGTGTACTCTAGTTCAGAGGCAGAGCACGAGTTTCATCTTCAACAGGTTCTACAGAGGTTGAGGGAGCATCAGTTGTACGCCAAGTTTAAGAAATGTGAATTTTGGCTACCAGAAGTGACATTCCTTGGACATATTGTGGGTGCAGATGGGATTAAGGTGGATCCATCTAAGGTAGAGGCAGTTAGGGATTGGCCGAGGCCAAGGAATGCCTCGGAGGTGCGGAGGTTTCTTGGTCTAGCGGGTTACTATAGACAGTTTGTGGAAGGCTTCTCGAAGATAGCGGCACCGATCACAGAATTGACACGGAAGAATTTGAAGTTTACTTGGTAAGACAAATGTGAGAACAATTTCCAAGAGTTGAAGCGATGACTTATTACTGCGCCTGTGTTGAGTCTTCCTTCGAGGGAAGGGAAGTTTGTTGTTTACTGCGATGCATCGAGGTTGGGTTTAGGCTGTGTGTTGATGCAGAATGAGAATGTCATAGCTTATGCATCACAATAGCTGAAGGAGTATGAGCAGCGGTATCCTACCCATGATTTGGAGTTAGCAGCGGTGGTATTCGCACTGAAATTTTGGCGGCACTATCTATATGGGGAGAAGTGCGAGATATACACCAAACATAAGAGCTTCAAGTATTTCTTTACACAGAAGGATCTGAACATGAGACAGAGGCGTTGGCTAGAGTTGGTGAAAGACTACAATTGTGATATTCTTTACCGTTTGGGGAAATCCAACGTAGTGGCGGATGCATTGAGCCGGAGAGGCCCAGGCCAGTTATATAGTTCCACCCAGATTTCGAGAGAGGTACCTGATGAAATGGTTAGAGAGGGGATAGAATTGGTGGTGGGCCGGTTGGCCAATATTACTCTATAGTCGGCCCTACTAGAGCGAATTAGAGAAGGGCAATTGGTAGACACTCAGTTACGGGAGGTTAGAGAAAATGTCTTAGCAGGAGTAGCTAAGGACTATTCTATTTCTGAGGTTGGTTTGCTTCGGTATCAGGGACGGATCTGTGTTCTGAATGATGAGGGGATCAGACAAGAGATACTGGATGAGTCACATACGATGTCGTACTCACTTCATCCGGGTACCACGAAGATGTACCAGGATCTATGGAGGTTATATTGGTGGCCCGGGATGAAAAAGGATGTGGTGGAGTACGTAGCCAGATGCTTAACCTGTCAGCAGGTGAAAGCTGAGCATCAGCAACCAGTAGGGTTGCTTCAGCCTGTGGGTATTCCCGAGTGGAAATGGGAGGACATTACGATGGATTTTGTGGGAGGTTTACCCAGAACTGTAGGGCTTCATGACTCAGTGTGGGTGATAGTGGACAGATACACCAAGTCAGCCCATTTTCTTCCAGTGAAGTCGACATATACTGTGGATCAGTATGCAGAGTTGTACGTGAGGGAGATCGTACGTCTCCATCGGGTTCCTAAGTCTATAGTGTCAGACCGGGATCCTATCTTTACCTCCAACTTTTGGGGTGGTTTGCAGAAGGCTATGGGGACGTAGTTGAAGTTCAGCACGACCTTTCATCCTCAGACTGATGGATAGTCTGAGAGGACGATTCAGGTATTGGAAGATATGCTTAGAGCGTGTGTGATCGACTTTGAGGGATCATGGAGTAAGTATCTCTCATTGATTGAATTTTTGTATAACAATAGTTACCAATCAACGATTTGAGTGGCTCCCTATGAGATGTTATATGGAAGGAAGTGTAGATCACCCATTCATTGGGATGAGATGGGTGAGAGGAAGTATTTGGGGCCAGATATGGTTCAGAGGACAAGTGAAGCTATAGAGAAGATCCGAGCTAGGATGCTCGCCTCTCAGAGCAGACAGAAAAGCTACGTTGATCCCAAGCGTAGGGACGTGGAGTTCCAGGTTAGGGACCACATGTTTCTCTGAGTTTCACCATTGCGAGGAGTGAGGAGGTTTGGTAAGAAGGGCAAGCTAAGCCCTAGGTTCATCGGACCTTTTGAGATCCTGGAAATGATCGGTTAGGTGGCTTACAGGTTAGCCTTGCCACCATCATTGTTAGGAGTCCATGACGTATTCCATGTTTCTATGCTCTGGAAGTACATCTCGGATGCGACACATGTGCTGAGGTATGAAGACTTGGAGTTGCAGTCAGATTTGGCTTATGAGGAGCAACCGGTTCAGATTTTGGATCATAAAGACAAAGTACTACGGAATAAGACGATTCCTCTTGTTAAGGTACTATGGAGGAATAGTAGGGTCGAGGAGGCGACCTGGGAGCTTGAGACAGCGACACGGGATCAGTATCCCGAATTATTCAGGTAAATTTTGAGGACAAAATTCTCATTAGGAGGGGATAGTTGTAACGACCCAAATTCACTAATAAGGCTTAAGGGCCTTGATTAGGGTGTCAGGAGGGCATAATTGGATTATATGTGATTTAATGATTCAAAGCATGCTATATGATTATTTTAATGTTTGTGATGCATGACTATGTGTATTAGTGTGCATGTAGGCCCTGATTAGGTTAGAAGGGCATATTCGTAATTTTATCCCGTTGAGGGCATAAATGTGAATAACTGTAATAAATTGTTGAGACCTCATTATTATGTGGATATATTTGTAATATGTGACTCGAGGCGATTCTAGTGAGCGATTCAGCAAAAAAGTCGCGATGGGGATTTATACCCGGCTCGGGGCGAGCCTGGGGGTATTTTTTGGAATTTAGAGGATATATTGGAGTCTATTTTGATGTTGAGAAATATAATTGGTGATTAGTTAGGTGTTGGGAAGTAAGCGGTAAATATAAGAGACATTCGAGGAATTAGCGGGAATTGGGTGTAATGACCAAAATGCCCCTAGGTTGATTTAAAGGCTTAGGAATAAAGGGAGGCCAAATTGGTCATTTGGCTTATAAGGGATAAGTATTATTAGGCTTTATACCTTAGTGGAATATGTATAAGGTTTTAGAAGTATGAAGGAAAGAAAGAAAAGAAAGAAGAGAAGGAAAAGGAAATAAGGGAAAAGCAGGGAGATTCTCATGAACAGTTTGGGTTTTCTTCATCAATTTCTTCCAGAAATTTGGAGTTCAAATCCAGAGGAGCTATAGGCTAAGACTGTGTACTTGCGATATTGATCAGGTTGGGGAAACTAGCTGAGGTTGTTCATCATTTAAGGTAAGATTTTGAGGTTAATATTCAGTTCTTGGTATTGGTGTTGAATTGGTTTTCTAAGTAGGGTTCTGTGGGAATTCTAGGGAATTAAACCTAAGGGTCTGAGGAGGTGAAGGATAATCAAGTGTGGAAGACAACCTAGGCTGAGCTCATCCATCAAAGGTAAGAAACTCTAGCTTCAGGCTTTGTGATTTCTGTTGTTTTGCTGAGATTTTGAGCTCTAGGTTCAGCCATGGTGAATTTTGTGTTTTGGGGTGCATGTGATTGAATTGCTTGTGGTTAGGTTTCTTGGGATGATTTGAGAGTTTGGTTGGGTTTTGATTGAGTTTTGGGAAGGTTTGGCTCGGGGAAATTCGAAGAGGAGAAAACTGGGTTGAGTCTGGCTGTGACTAGCGTTGTAGCGCTAGCCTTAGGGCACTACAGCGCTAGGCTTGGGCGTCTGGGAGCCTGAAGGCTCTGTTTTTAGCGTTGTAGCGCCAACCTCAGGGCGCTGTAGCGCCCACCTTAGGGTGTTGTAGCGCTACCTTGTTCCCAGAAAGGGGGTTTCGGGTTATTTCTTAGGGTTTTTGCCCGGGGGTTGGGGGTTTGATTCCACCACCCCATTTGGTGGAATTAGGGCTTCCCGAGGGCTCGAGATTGGTCCCGAGGCTAGGTTTTGGATTCGAGGTTTGGTGATGATTTTGATCTATGGCTTTGACTAGGTGTACTCTAGGGCTCAGACGGGATCGTGCTTGAGGATCAAATTGAACAAAGCTAGCGAAATCTAAAGGTAAGAAAACTACACCCAGTTATGTGTTTGTGATGGAACTAAGAGCTCCCTATATCTGTGTGATTTCATAGATGGTATTATTCCATGGGACATGTGATAAACGACCTAAGGGTGTCGTAAATAATACTTGTGCACAGGGCACGACGCAGCCACTGGTAGCCGAGGATAGCTTAATATTCACTGAGCTCGGTTTAAGCGGGCCGGAGTCAGTGGGATAAATAGAGGGTGCGGCCTAAGGGCATTAACCCTGGTTATCATATGTGAAATGACTATTAATATGAAATGATATACTTGATATGCTCAATACTTGAATAACATGAATATTTGGACTGTTGAGTATATGTTTATACTGTATGGGTTATCCAGTTGTTTGCTTAATGATTATGCTCTGTTATTGTGTTTTCTTGCTGGGCCTTGGCTCACGGGTGCTACGTGGTGCAGGTAAAGGCAAAGGCAAGTTGGACCAATCCTGAGATGGAGAGCTGCGAGGCTGAATGTACATAGTCAGCTGATCGGCTGCCATGGCCGAGGAGTGACACAGGACGAGCAGAGCTTAATTGTCTGTTTTGCCTTATAATGGCTAATAACTGCACTTTTATCCTAATATTTTGTAGACTGTCTCTTAACTTTACAACTTTTGGGATCCCATGTAAAGAAAATGTTTGTTTATAAGAACTGAAGCTTTTGAGACCAAAATCCTTTTAACCCTAGCTCAACTGTAGTTTCACTGACAAGTTTCAAATTAAACGACTTGATTAGCAAGTCTTGCACCTTTATAAACACATAGTGTAACGGTCTTGCTATCTAGGGTGTTACAACTACTACTACTATCTAGCTAGTTAAGTAAATATTCTGGGACTCTACAGAAGAAGAAGAAGAAGAAGAAGAGAAAGAGAGGGAGGTGCTCTGGCATATAGGGGGGATGAGAGTGGAGAAGACCTTTGACCTAAGCAAGAACCACATGCTTTGAAAATGAAAATATTTTATTTTAAAATATTAGTGGGAAAATAGTGGGTTTTACAAAAGAGATCAAGTGTCACTAGATCTTGAGACATGAGCTTAAGGATTGAGATTGAGAATCTTTTTTCCATGGTGTTTGGGTTAGAGTTTTGAAAATATAGAACCCTAGTTATAAGAAATTTAAGAATATTAGAATGGGAAATTAAGGAGCACATGATTAAGAGGACTCCTATAGTCAATGACTTATAGGACAATTGTGCGATTGAGGAAGCCACATGGGTACTAGAGGATGACATGAACCAATGCTTTCCAAAGTTATATAGGTAAGTAATTTCGAGGATGAAATTCTTTTAAGGACAGTAGAATGTAATACCCGGTATACTTTTTGTATATAATTAATTATTTAAATTAAACAATGATATGATAAGTTATGTTATAAGCTATACATGGTAATTAAAATAATTATGAGAAAAATTATTTTAATTACATGATAAGACGAGTGGATCACTTCCTTAGAGTCTTTGGAGATTTAGTGTAAAAATAAATATTCTCAATATTTATTTTTATAAGAATATGATAATGATTGGAATTATTTCTATAGTCTTGGAATAATTTTTGGGGAAATTATTTTTGGGAACCTTACCTTGTGATTTTATGTGTTAGAGGTACACATTGATCATATAAATTATTTTGGATTATAGGCTATGTTGTGACCGAAATGCATGAAACAAAATTGAGGTTTAGATTATAGTTTACAAGCTTATGATTATTTGAAGATTAGTGATAGTGTTTATGACTCAAGAGTACATTTTGCACACAAAATGTCAAAGGATGACATAGAGTGTTCAGCCAGCACTAAGCACTAAAATTGGAGGGAAATGATTTATGTATTTATTTATTTTTAAATATAGGGGTGGTTACCAAGTGTTATAAGCTACCAAGGGGCAGTTACTACATCATAATATGCCAAGTATTTTTTTTTAAATTTAAAGAGAATGGAGAGAAGGAAGGCTAGATTAGGGTGAGTTTTGACCATGTCATTTCCCTTAAGTTTTGCTCTAGAGTGTGTTTTAAAGGCTTTTGTTGTCTTGTATAGTGTTGGAATCCAAAAAGAGGAGAAGAGAAGAAGTAGTCTCGACCATAGAGGTAAGATTGTGATTTTGGACTTCCAATATAATTTTTATGAATTTTGATGCCTATGGTGTTGAGAATTGAGTTTTGATCTTATTTGCTTAACAAAATGGCAATTTAGGGTTTTAAGGGAGTAGATATAGACCTTGATTGTGTTAGTTACCAATTAAGGGACCGTTACCAAATTTCAGAAACCACACCACAAGCATTAATGGAGGTTGGTTGGCGGTGGTGTTATTATGGTTTTGGGTCTAGGTATGTGACATGGTAATGGCTAGAGGATACTAGCCCCTTTTCGGATTGATGTAGGATCGAGGAATACAGAAACCACCACCATGAGTTGTTGTTATGGTTATGAAGATGGTGGTGGTAACCGTGACTGGCAAGGATGATTGTGGTGGCTGTGAGCCACAAAGATGGTGGTGGTGGCCAATAATCCCAAAGTCAAGAGGTGATGGTTATAGGTGATAATGTAAATGTTGAGTCATAGGAATGGCCCTCGGACCAAGTACGTTAATTGGCCATGCACATGAAAGTTGGTTTGAGGCTCGGGGTTTGAAATGGTCAAGGGCTCGAGATTTAGAATTTGAGGTTCATGATAATATTATCAAGGGATCAAAATAATTATGGCTAAGAACAATAGCCAAGAGAAGCCTAAGGCTTGACATTTAAGATGGGGCTCAGGGCTCAAAAAATGATATTTTAGGTTTGTGGTTTTTATTTGAGGATTTAGAAAGTATAATTTAATGGTTAAGTTATAATGATAGTTATGTTTGGGGCTCGATTTTACGTAAGGGCTTGGGAATTGGGTTGAGGGCTCGAGAATTCATAACTTGAGATATAATTGGAGTTTTGACATGAAATTTCATATACAAATTAAGAATAAATGACTATTGAGAATAATAATTTTCAAAGTTTAATACGGGTTTATGATAGGAACATTTTGGTCATTATACCCTAAAGGCTCGGATATACACTAAGTGTCAGGAATAGTATTTTAGGATTAAGTTGTCCTTTAATTTTTTTTTAAGACATAAGATGAATATCAGCTAAGAAATACATCATGTTGGAATTGTAGGGTCTAGCGGAGATCACACTTATAGACAGATATACAAAGCTAATGACTCAAGGTAAGGAAGTTTTGTAACCAAGAGTAACTTAGGTTATGTTGATTCTATCTGTTTCAGTGATATGTATGAGTTTATGATATGCTTTACATTATTATGAATTATGACTTGCCATGGAAGCAATTGTTTGTTATGCATGCTATGGTTCTGTAGTTATTGGTGACAATGTGTTTGTACTGTGGTTTTGCTCTTGATTGTGGGGTCTTGAGGCTGATCACCTCCTTATGTTTAATATGTTATGTTTCATTCCCAGTGGCTTTACATATATGATTTGAGTTACATTATGATAGATGGGATGGAGTATTAGATTGGTGTACCGAATTCATCAGATCTTATGATTAAATTTATAAGTTTTAAGATAGGATAAGATATTAATATGCTTGTTATGCCCACCATGTATTATTCTTATGTTGTGATCTAGTATACACTTATGTATGTTTTTTTTTAACTTGAGCCTTTTAACTCATCAGTTACTCTATGTGTACAGGTAAAGCTAAGGTTTATGAACTCAATGATGATGAGTTGGAGAAAATCTCGTCAACACATGCATATTGTGAGGGGTTTCCTAAAGTCTTCCGCACCATGTTTTTAAGTCTTTTAAGTATGTGTTATGTTTTCAAGCATGTCAAGAAGGTCATTCTCACTACTACAGAATCTATTTTTTGTGTCAGTCAACTCCATTCACTGATGTGGTTGACTCAATCTGGACATTTGTGTCAGTTGGTAATTGACACAAATTCAGAACAAAGGGTTATACAAATCAAACTGACACGGTTAACTAAAGCCATTTGCGTCTGTTGTGTACTGACACTAATGGCCAAATATTAAAAAAAGAAGGCCCAAAGCCCACTCTCCCACTTTCCCCTTTAAACCCATCTCTCTTTTTTGTAAAAATTAGATCGGGTACCATTGTTAGAGGGCATCTTTAATTTTAAACCAAATTTTAAAATTCTTTCATTTATGTCCCAGTTTTTAATCACTCTTCCTATTATACCATTTCTCCCACTCACACACAATCACGCACAACCCTCATTCATCTTCTTCTTTCCCACAACACAAAGGAATTTTTAGCTTCTCCACGTTCTGTCGATACTCCAATGATACTCTAGCAACTTTAGCAATATCTCACCAGTCTAGTTTCACCACCAACAATTGATTCTTTCACCACTACACTTTTGGCACCATCAATTTCTGTCACGACATAATCCTCACTCTGTCAACGCAAGCCATATCATCTTCTTTCCGCACTACATAGCCAAACTCACTCATTTTCCTGCCAAATCTAGGCTATTTTGAAGCCGAGAAAGATTTTTATTGTCGTCAGGTATGTAAAATGGTTTTCAACAATGTATTGAATTCCATTTGTTTGATGAAAGTCTTTAGCTAAACATCATTTGTATGATGATTAATTTCCCTTGTTCTCTAGTATTTTCATTGGTTATTTTGTATGTTGTTTTGTTCTTGTTGTTTTTTATCATGCAATCATTCATACTTATAAGCAGTAGCTTTAGTAGTCAAAGCATACTTATAAGAATTCCATATGTTTTTAGTTTTTGGTAAGTGTTGTTTGTGATTGATATGTGGATTGTTAGTGATATTGAGTTGATGTTGTTGAAATTGTGTGCGATAGGATATAGTAAAATGAAACTAGTCATGATTTCCTTATCGGAATATCTCAGGTCATTTTGTTATGTAAAAGGTTAGAGTTTTAATATCTGAACTAATAAATATAGTGTTAAAGTTTTGATGAATTATTAAAATGATCTGAGCAAATGTTAGATTTTGTACAAATGCCAACTAGAATAATTAAATTAATAATCTAGTTTTTGGGGTTAGTTTTATGTTTTCTCATGTACTTTGTTTGATAAAAAGAGTGCTAATTTATTAGCTAAGATTCATTTAAAATGGGATTTTGGAGGTTAGGTTTATGTGAGATAGGTTCTTTTTTTGTTTTACAAAACTCAACAAAGAAATGTCCATATGAATTTTTGAACTTGTGGTGTTACTTTCTTTGGTACAATTTGTGGATCAAGTGAGGGATGAAGCTAAATATGATTTTATTTATGTTCAAATCATATCTAGAGAAGCTTTTTAAATCCCTTGCATGAAGTGGGGTTTTCAAAAAAATTTAGTTAGTTTTTTAATCACAAGAGATTATATCATTATCATCATCTTCTGGAAATTGGCATAGGCAGTCAATAGATGAGGAAATAGACGCTGAGCCGTAATATTGGCTATCATCTTTGCAAAAAATTAGAAATATTAATAGTAGTAGCAGTAGTGTTGTTTTTGTTGTTGTTCTCAGTGTAGAAATGCTTACCATAATTACCATTAGTGCCACTGTCTTGTGGAAATATTGATCTTGGTGCAGGTGACCCTTTGCTTGCCATTGGCAAAAGATAGAGACATGTTGTTATCCCAACATCGAACTAGAAACTTTACTAGTGTTAGTACCACTCTTCTCCCCAAACTAATTCATATACCTAAAACATATATATATATAATGCAATGTTAAACTAGCTACTTATGTTTATAAGATAAAAAAAATAAGTATACATAACAATCATTCATAAACAAATAAACATGGCATGACAATTATAAACATTCATACATAACACTAAACATAGATAATCAGGCCATGTCCTACTCTACGGGCACAAACAGTTTTCTTACTTGATTACCGAGCTGACAGTACCAGGCGATCCCGAGCACAATTCCTAATCCCTAGCCTTAGCAGTAAAAGATAGTCACAACGTAATAATAAATAACCATCACAATCTCAATCGATTAAAAGACTTCGGAATAATATACTAGCCTCTGAGACCTCGAATTCTACTAAATCGGGTAGTAGGATCCTTCCAGAGCCTCTAAGTTTTAGTTCCCGAGCCCAAAAACCCTAATTGGCGACTACTTTCTATTTGAGATTCGGCTCTCCTCTGGGCGTCGCGACCCTTTACAAGTCAGATAACTCAAGGCTTTCACCTGAGGGACACGGGCCGCGGTACGCCCCAACCTACGTCGCGGCGCCTGGACGATTTCAAAGACCCCCTAGGCCTTCTTGGTTCATGTGTGCCACGACACCCAAGAACAGCGCTGCAGAGCGACCCTGCAAACCCAAAAACTTCATCATTTTCCCTGCATTTTTCTCGAGCCAATTCCACTGAAATTAACCCTAATCAATACCTAAACCCAGAATTACCTCTAGAATTCATATCAATGCAATATAATTAGTATAATTACTCTAAAAACCTCTCCATATTCTTACCAAAATCCAAAATCTACCTAAGGTCTAAACCTCAAGGAAAACTCTTAAACTACAGTAAAAAACCATAAAGAAGTCAAGACTTACACCTTACCTTAGTGATGATTTCGGCCCTTACACCTTATCAAGGTAAGGGTTCTATGCTAGTTTTTGTTGAATTTATGATGTAATTTAAGGGGATTTCTAGAGGGTGAACCTTAGGTTGATTTTTGGAGTTTGATAAGGCTATGGAGTAGTATTTTGGGGTAGTTATGTTGATCATGTTGCACTGATGTGAATTCTAGGCACAATTCTAAGCTTATGTTTTGATTTGGATGGATTTTTGTGGAATTGGCTCGAGAAAAACATAAGGTATTTATGGGATTCGGGCTCGAGCCGCGGCCCATGTGCGTGAGAAGACCCTAGGGGTCTCTGAATTGCCTAGGCACCGCCGCACAGGTTGAGCATGCCACAGCCCGTGTCCCCCAAGAGAGAGCCTTGAGGCTCTCAAACTTGTAGAACGTCATGGCCCTTAAGGCCTGGGCTGTGCCTCTAATTAAAGAAAATAGCCAAAACAGGCCTTTAGGCTTCGGGAACGTAAACCTAAAGGCTCGGGAAGGATTCTACTACCTGGTTTAGTAGAATTCGAGGTCCCGGAGGCTAGAATATTATTCCAAAGTTTTAATTGTCTTAGGGTTTGATGGATATTTATATCATTGTTGGTGACTAGGTTATTCTGCTAGGGCACAGGGCTAGGGATTGTGTCGGGATTGCCATATGCTAGTTGCTCAGAACTCAAGGTAAGAAAATGGTCTGTACCCGTAGAGCTATATTGTGCTTAGTGTTGTGTGTAATGTTTATAACTATTACATCATGCATGTGTTTGTGGCGAAACGACAAGGGTTGGGATCAACAAAGGTCGGGAGCGGCAAAGTTCGGGGATGGCGAAGGCCAAGAACAGCGAAGGCTGGGAATGGTGAAGGCTAAGAGCAACAAAGGCTGGGATCGAAATTAAGCATGTTGAATGTTGGCTGCCAGGGAGGGTCCCTCTAAGAGTGTTGTACACACCCGCTCGGTTAAGACCGTAAACTTGGTGTCTGGTATGGCAACCTAACCGGCGTAGGTCGTTGTTGTGAATTCTTATAGGAACTTGTAGATTGTTTTATGTGTTTGATTAATTATGCATTTTTTGGAATAAATTGTTATATGATGTGCTGTGAATTTTTCTTGCTAAGCCTCGGCTCACGGATGCTTTGTGGTGCAAGTAAGGTCAAAGTAAAGGTCGATCAACCATGAGTTGGAAGGCATGGAGCGGTGCGTACATGTTTGGCTTACCTGGCCCCCACAGCTGGGGTTTTTTTTTAGCAACATGTTATAAACGTTTAGTTTTATCTTTTAGGTCGACTGTACACTAACTCTTAAGTTGTAAATATATTTTAAAATAATGTTTCGGGATCCCAATGTAGCACTTTTATAATTTTAATGAATTTCCAAACCTTTTTATACTTAATTTTCATTAAATGAGTCATTATTATGATCTACTCACACTTTTTAGTCTAAATCCTTGATTAGAGAGTTAATGGCACATTTTAAAATCACATGGTAACGGCTCTAGGGAAGTAGGGTGTTACAACTTGGTATCAGAGCGAGCCATGGTTTTTGGTTCCTGGAGGTTGACGAATCATGTACGCTCACTGCTAGAGACAAGCTCGGGTCAAGGCTGGTTTGTATTAAGTGAAATATTTATTTTAACTGCTTATCTGAATTGCCTTATCTTCTAAAATAGAGAACATGATGTATATATATATGTATTTTAGGGGAATAAGACTTGATAATTGATGCATAAGCATTATGGACTTACGTCTATGCATATTGTATGTGGCTATTGTGTTGTTTGGTCTTGCTAGTTGTATAGTTCTGGATAAGAATATCAAGGCTGGTAGGTTAAGTTATTGGTTGCAGATAGATTTGGATGTTTTGTATCCAAGGCAGTCAACTGGATCAATCATTGTTAATAGTGGGGTTGCGGATGACAGTTGAGGCCAGAATCCTCCATCTACCCCTTGGGATCAACAGTAGATGTTTGCTGGCGTGCAAGCAAGATTGTAAAAGCAAGAGGAAGAGATTAGGTGGTTGAGACAGCGGGTTCTCTCAAGGAACGCTGCCTTGTGTGTTTTGGCAACAATGGCACCAACTATGGTTCAACCTGAGGGTGGAAACATATGGGAATTAATGTATGAAAGAGTCCAGAAGCATTATCCTCCAATTTTCGAGGGAGGTTTGGACCCGTTCAGGGTCGAATAATGGATGGGCATGATTAGCTCCGTCCTTGAATATAAAGGAGCGGAAGGCAATGATAGAGTGGCTTGTGCCACGTACATGCTGTGGGAGGATGCCCAAACGTGGTGGAAAGTTGTATCCCAGATCCGAAATGTTTTCATGATGGGTTGGGATGAATTCAGACAATGGTTCAACGAAAGGCACTACTATGACACAGTTTGAATTGCAAATACCAATGAGTTTATGAACTTGGTTCAAGGTAGTAAGACAATGACAGAGTGTGTCAATGAATTTGATAGGTTGTCCAAATTCGCTTTTGATTTGGTACCAACAGATGTGGCCCGGAAGGATCGATTCATTCAAGGACTGAAATCTGGGATGGCCTAGAGCATTAGGATCACTCCAGTGTATAAGATTGTTACCTACGCCTGGGTAGTAGGGAGGGCCCTTGTTATAGACCCCTGACAGTTCTACTACCCCCTGGTCTTGGTAGGAGGGGGTTATACTTTATAGGGTGGCCGCCAGGGCGGAAACGGGGTATGGAGAAGTTATCCAGTATGCACCAGGTGCAAGAGACACCACCTGGGAGAATGCTGAGTGAAGGCATTTTTTCTATGTGGAGTAGTTGGGAACATCAAGAGGGATTGCCCAAAGTCAAAGACAGAATAACTAAAGAGTACAGATAGCTCAACCCCACCAGGTGCAAGTGGTGCTGGTTAGCCACAGTTAGGGTGGAGAAATGATCAAGATTGGCTTAAAGCCTATGATTAATGAGTAACAGATACACCTCTAGAAATAAGCAGTGAAACACTAGAAGAAGATTTTGTAGAAATGGTTAAGAATTCCACTGCCTTAGCACATATGAGTTAAGATATATGAATTGGGTGAGTGATCCGATGGGTGCTGGTATTGAAGATAAGACACGGGATGAGCTTTGGGTTACCTCTTTAGAACTATTGTATCCAGGAAGTTGAATACTGGGAGGCGCACGACTTGATCTTTTGGTAAGTGAGAAATGATAGTTAGAAGCCAGAAGGGCTATTATGACTCTAGGATAACCTAAGATAAGTATGAAGAAATATAATTATGGACCGTAAAGGTGGATCACCTCAGTTTGTAGGTGAGGTGAGTGGATGCGAAAAGTTGTGACCAGACGTATTGTATTACACACTATGGTTGGTGTGAGCGTGATGTCAAAGAGGCAGTGTGTATGGAAGAAGACCATATCTCCCCACTGGACACCAAAGTCGACAATGTTAGCTTAAGACCCTTAGGTTCCCAGGTTCGGGAAGAGGGTCATAGAAGGAGATGACTATGAGGATGAAACCTAGAATTAACGGTTACAGTTATACATGGCTCACTTGAAAGAGTAACTCAAGGTTTGAGTGTTTATTTTACTAAAGGGTAGAGAGTACGAAATTTGAGTATGGGAACGTAGGATTCCAAGACTAGAGACTCTGTGCTTCTCTGAATATTATGGATTAAGTAAGGTAAAGGAGTTTGGGAAAGGAGGAAGAAGTTTTGACCCTAGATTGGGAAAGATATGAAAGATCCTAATAAGGACTGGGCTAGGGGCCTACAACTTAGCCTTACCCCATCATGGGCGGGTAGAGGCTCATGAGATATTATTGGTGTCAAAATTAAGCGGAGAAGTGTGAGTACTACCCCTAATCGGGCGAAGAGGTCTTAGAAGTTCAGGGGAACTTGTTGTACAAGGGAAATCTAGTGAAACTCTGGACACAAGAGATTTAGACATACAAACTTAGACCATCCTTCTTGTGAAAGTGTTGCAAGTAGTGGCAAAGTAAAGAACCTGGTTCTAGGGTTATAGCCAGGGTTACAGAATTAGTATCTTGAGATGTTTAAACAAATTTCAATGATGAAATTTCTGTAAGGAGGGGATAGTTGTAGCGTTCCAAATTTTCTAATAAGGCTTAGGGCCTTGATTAGGGTGTCGGGAGGGCAATAATTGAATTAACTATGTTAATATGTGAATTTAATATTTATGTGATTATAAATGCATGTTTAGGTGAATTAAATATGCATGTGGGCCCCATTTGGCTATTAAGGGCATATTTGTAAATTTAGCCCGTTGAGGGCATAATGCAATATTTGTGTACATTGTGATTGATACCACGAGTGGGTGGTGATATATTTGTGATGTACGATCTGAGACAGTCCTAGGGAGCAGTTTAGCTAGAAACTCACAACGAGGTTGAATACCCGACTCGGGAGGAGCCTATGGGTATTTTGGGAACGTAATATGTGTTCGGGATTTATCGAGTAACAGGTAGTAGTTAAGTAATGATTTGGACATGTCGAGATTAAACGGGGATTTATAGGAACACTCGAGAATTAGCGGGACATGGCTAATGACAAAATTGCCCTTGGTGGCACTTGAGGGTTAAGGATAGGCTTAGGGGTATTTTAGACTTTGTGGCTAAGGGATAGGCTTATGTCTAGGCAGCTGAGATTCTAGGATGGGTTAGAAAAAAAGCAGAAGGAACTTTCTCTCTCTCTCTCTCTCTCTCTCTCTCTCCCTCTCCCTCTCTCTCTTGGGTGTTTGTGAACTTTTGAGGAATCTTGAGGATTTGGGCTAAAGAATTGGTGATTTGCAAGCTTGGGGAGTTGAGGAATTAGTTCAGGTCAAAACTATCTCAAAGGTAAGAATCAGAACTATTTTTCTGTTGAATTTCTCTGTTTTTTGTTGGAGTTTTCGGGGGTTGGAACCTAGATAATTGAACTTGGATTGTAGTAGGACTTTGTTTAGTTTATTTAAGTTTATGTGCTACTATGAGTTTGGTATAAATGATATGGGGCTGAATTCTGACTTTAGCATAGGTTTGGGTCGATTTGCAAGGGATTTAGAAGTATGAAAATGGAGGTATTTTCTGGGTTTCGAGCTCGAGTCGCGGCCTTGTTCATCAGGCACTGCAGTCCGCTTGAGTTTATAGGCCAGGGGACTTTAGAAAAAATTGCCCAGGTGTCGCGACGCAAGGTTTGGGCGCTGCGGCCCGTGTCTCCCAGCAGAGAGGCATTCTCGCCTATGACTTGTGTGCGCCGTGGCCTTAAGGGGGGTTGGGCCGCGGCCCGGATGCAGAATTTTGGCAGTTTGAGGGTTGTTTGCTCGGGAAGGATCCTACTACTCGGTTTAGTAGAAGCCAAGGTCCCGGAGGCTAAGTTAATATTCCAAAGTTATTTATTTGTTTAGGACTTGATGGATGGTTATTATGAATGCATTGTGACTAGGTTTTCAACGAGGCTCGGATTAGAGGACTGTGCTCGGGATCGCATTGACTCAGATAGCTCGGGACACAGGTAAGAGAACTATTTGTACCCGTAGAGCTACGTGGTGTGTTGTGATGTATGTGTTGCTTATAACTATTATGCCAAACATGTGGATGTGATTGATCGGCAAGAGCCGGGAGCAGCAAGAGCTGAGAGCGGCAAGAGTCGGGAGCGGCAAGAACCAGAAGCAGCAAGGGGTTGAGATCAACATTAAGCATGCTGAATGCAAGCCGCTAGGGCGAGACCCTCTAAGGGTGCTGCACACACCCGTTCGGTTAAGACTGCAGAAGCGGCAAGGGGCCGAGATCTGCATTAAGCATGTTGAATGCAAGCCACCAGGGTGAGACCCTCTAAGGGTGCTGCACACACCCGTTCGGTTAAGACCGCGGACTAGGTGCCTGGAAGCGCACCCTGAGCAGAGTAGTCCTCTGCCATGATATTGTACTGCTAAGATGTTATGCTATTGTGCTTATGTGTTGATATATTGCTATGATGCTATGTTGTTGTACTTATGTGGTGTTATACTGTTATGATGTGATGTTGTTGTGCTGTCGTGCCATTGCATATTCCAATAACAGTTTATAGATTGTTTATTGCCTCGAGTTAAGTATTTATTTGTTGAGATAAATTATAGTATGTTGTGCTTTGAGGTTCTTTTGCTGGGCCTCGACTCATGGGTGCTCTGTGGTGCAGGTAAGGGCAAGGAGAAAATCGTTCAACCATGAGTTAGAGGGCATGGAGCGGTGCGTACATGTTTGGCCTACCTGGCCGCCACAACTGGGGTATTTTGAGGAGTTGGTAATAAATGTTGATTTTGTCGCTTAGGCCGACTGTAAAGTAACTTTTTGAGTGTAAATATGTTTCTAAATAGGATTTTTTTTGGGATCCCAATGTAACCCTTTTCATGATTTAATGGAATGACCGACCTTTCACACCAAAATATTATTTAAACGAGTTTACATTTTAATTAACTATACTTTTTAGTCTAATACCTCGATTAGCGAGCTAGTGACACATTTTAAAATCACATGGTAACGGCTCTAGGGAAGTAGGGCGTTACAGCTATGCTCTTGTGATTATTTGAGGTCTCTCTCTCCCTATTTTTGGATTATACATGATGATGTATGTTTTGTTTTTAAAGATAACCATGCAGGGGTTTTATTAAACTTTTTAAGTCCTACGTTATTAGTTGCTTTCCTACTAGGCTTTATATGCTCACCGCCTATATCTCTCCCATTCCAGGAACCTAGTGACGTGAATGTGAATAAGGTGATTCATTGGTGGAGCCAATGTAATTTAGCCTAGTTTTATTTAGTGTCATAGTCTTATCTTTTGAACATTGTCTATGTATTTGATTTGGAACCTTGCGGTTTGTAACTCGTAATTAGCTATGAAATAGTTCGGAATGAGGAATGATGGATGTTAATTATTATTTTGGTGTTTATGACTTATTAACTTTATTTATTTGGCGACTACATTACTGTGGGGATAATATTATTGTTCTATATATAATGATAGATGATCCTACTTTGATCACTAATATTTTTATATATAATTATATGAGTTATTCCATTATTTTTTACTAATAGTTTTGGTACTATTTATAACCAAATGCTAATTTATAAGAGTTGTTTTCCGACAAGGGTCAAAGTTTGACATTTGACCACCTAAGTTATGGATATTACAAATCTGCCACAACCGAGGGCGGGGGTCGTCATAGTTTAATTTTTAAATAGTCCTGGTTTAAATTTTAAGGAATAGTGGTTTAAATTTTAAAGAGTCGTGATTTATATTTTAAATGATCATGATTTATATTTTATATGGTCGTGGTTTATATTTTAAGCCTAATGGTTTCACTTTTAAGCCTTGCGATTTCAATTTTAAAGAGTTGTGGTTTAATTTTTAAAGAGTCGTAGTTTAAATTTGAAGTCTTACAGTTTAAATTTTAAGCATTGTAGTTTACATTTTGAAGAGTTGTGGTTTATGTTTTAAGCCTTAAGGTTAAACTTTTAAAGGGTCGTTGTTTAGATTTTATGTCATGATGTTTTTATTCTAAAGAATTATGGTTTACACTTTAAATTTTGTGGTTTAAATTTTAAAGAGTTGTAGTTTATATTATAAACCTTGATATATATATTTATAAAATAATTTTGCATAAAATGAATACAATCCTATAAATATAGTTCACCCACTATATTTATAATACATTTACAATTTAAATATAATACATATTAGAAGAACACTAGAATCATGGGCTGAAATAGTAAGTTTTAGGAAGTCTGGACATAACAATGGATCAAGTTTAAGTAAGTATATTTACTATCTAATTTTAGTTAACCCATAAATATGGATAGTTGTTCGACTATTCTCCTCTTTTATTCTCTCTCAACCTAATCAGCTGCTAACCCTTAGTCTCTCTCTCCAGTCATCTTCGTCGCTCTCCCTCTCTCTATCTCAGTACTTGCTCGCCCCTTCTCTCTCACACATGGCGACGGTAGACTCGGGAACACGCACAGACAAGTTTTTTTTCTATTGTTGGGTTCGACTGATATGGGGTTTTTGTTTGTTTGGGATCGCTGTTTGCAGGTGGTGGTGGCGGGGGTCTGTGCGACGGAGGGCGCGGGGCCTCGTGGTGGTGGCATCGACGGAGGGCTCGGGGAAGGCGGAGGGTAAGGTTCTTTTTTTTCCTTTTTTTTCTTCATTTCTTCTCTGATTTAGTTGGGTCGGGGTCGTGGTCGTGGGGTTGGGATTTGGGTTGTGTTGTTGGGTAGGATTTGTGCATTTTAGCGGGGGCTGAGTCATGGGTTGCGAGGTTACAGGGTTTCAGTTTGCTTTAATTAATTTGGGTTTGTAGTTAATGGATTCCACCATTAGGGATGAACATGATGAGGCCAGTGGATGAGTATTCTGTCTGCTTAAGAATTGAAACTGGTTAGGACAGAGTTGAACAAAATGAGGAGGTAGTAAGGCTAGTTTATTTGATATTTTCTTGAAACTTTCATTAATAAATGATGCGTCTTTTCTACATTGTTTCTTTTGCATGAAAAAAAGCGATATAAAAGAATTAGCGTGCAAGAAGCAAGAGCCATACGATGGCAATCAAATTGCGGTGAGCTCTCAAAACAACATTTGTTTGGTTAGTATTAATTAGGATTCAATTGTATTCTTTTTGCTTGCTAAACCTCAACTACCATTCAAATTTACAGGAAATGTTTAAGGAAATGGTGAAATGGAAAGATAAGACTAATCAAAACTTGAAAGTGAATTAACTTCTTGGAAGAGCATGCAGGTTTTTGAGCAATAAAATGCATTTTTTTTCTCATTCATGCATTTTCTGTTTCCATTTTGCTTTAATTAATCTGGGTTGTAGTTAATGGTTTGTGTGCATTTATATATATATATATTTTCTTTTGATTTGGTTTTTAGTTTTTACTCTACTTACCTCTAATTAACCATTCCGTAGCTTTTTTTTTTTTTATAATTAAAGCAGCATATTTGTTGATTTTTTTTGGTAAAAAGCTTTGTTTCCTTTTCTTGGACTGTATCTAACACTATGCAGCCATCTAAATTAGCAACAAGATGATTAATTTGTTACAGAAGACCCTCCTGTTCATTGCACTCTCCGCAGGGACTATTGACTAGCAATTGACTGCATTGATGCAGTCAAATTCAACCACAAAATTTCTTGGATTGCAATCTTTGGCCGCGCCCAACTTCAAACCTTTATATGTTATATGATATGCTTTATGCCTTATTATTTTGGATAATTAATTCTTATGCTTATTTTCGCAGAAGGTTGCTGATGAGCGCAGGAGAAAAACCATATTCAATTAAGCTTTGCGGTTATTTTTTATTTTAGTTTTGGTCTGGAAAATATTCATACTTTTTTTGTTCTTGTAATTTTTGTTTTAGAATACTTGAATTCTGTTCATTCCCATTTGTAAATCTGAGTTAATTTTAGAATTTGCTTTTTTGTATATTGTTTTGCTCACAGATTTGTTAAAGAAATTTTAATGTATATGTTTTGTATTTGATTTTAGATTTGGGCAGATTTTATTTTTGTATATATTTTAATTTTGATTTTTCTTGTTAAATTCAATTCTCGGTTTTGTGCAATATTAATTTTATCAATTTTTTTTAATATTTTAATATATTATTAGATAAGCTTCCCAACTGACATTAAAAGCTCAGGATTTAGTGTCAGTTGGCAATTGTCACAAACATAACATTTGTGTCAATTGTGAACAATTACAAAAAATGTGATATTTGCTTCAGTTGTAAACTCTCAAAATATTTTCTATCCGTTGAGAACTGTTACAAATAACATTTTTTGAAGTATTGTCGGCCAAGTACTCTATTTCTTCATCATTTAAAGATTGTTTTGTTGTTTAAATACCGAGATCTCATACTCACAGATGTTTAATTTTGGTTTTGCGATGTAAATGCTTTTATTATGTTTATACAAGTATTTTTACGATTTTAAGGACCGTTTTATGATAAATTGGCTATTTTAGAGTACGTTGACCGCTATGAAAATACTGTTATTTTCTAGTGTGTCAACGTTTAAGAATTTCAAGTCGTTACAAGAATTAACAAGTAGAGAGAAAAATAAAGAGTGAGGAAGAGAAAAACTTTATGAGACTTGGTGAAAATAATAATTGTTTATTGTTAATTGGGAGCATAAATGTAAATATCATTTATTAATAAGCAAAAATTCAGGCTCCGGATCCTAATTGCCTCCGCCCTACATCCCTCTCTTAAAATAGTACCTATTATTTCACATCTTTGATTAATTTTAATTTCTAATTGTATTTCTTTCATTAATATTATCTAATAGTAATTGTTTAATTTTATCTATTAGTGTATTTGATTGGAGACATAACAGTAAATTTTTGGGAATTAAAATTGAACTAAAAACGAAGTAAAAATAATGGAGATGGTGAACTAGATATATAGATATAGGTTTTAACATCGGACTGAATGAGCACTAATTAAACACCGACAAAAATACTAATATTGCATTATTAAAGTACTATAAAATGCCACCTCTGTAAAGAAGTCGTGTCCTTCTTTTTAAGTGAAAATATTATTTTACGTTATATTTATGAAGTTTTTTTTCTTGTTGTATATCACGTGTTAATAAATGCTCCATAACGAAAATTGTTAAAAGTTGGGATTTTAATTAAAGCTCGTCGGGAAAGTCTTTAATTGATGGCGACCTATGCAACCGGTTTCCACGGTAGCATTCTCCTGGTGCATGTCATGGAATTTTTCCTGAACGATTACCGTGTGAACTGATGAATAATATCAATCAATATTAAATACCAAGAAAATAAACTTATAGGGTCAATATATATATATATATATGTATATATCATTATATGTCGCACTAAAGTAGCTGTTCAATGCACATGGTATGATATGGGTTATTTCAAATTTGGATAATTATTTCATTCACACACCAAAACTAAAAAACACATTAAAATCAATTCGAAAATCATGTAGTCTTGCCCATAACCTAGCCCATTTGTATGGTTCATGTAACCTTGCCCATTATTATGTATTTCGTTATTCTCATATGGTCAAAGTGATCTGGTTTAATCACATATATCCCAGCTCTTGTGCATATCTTTTTTGTATTGAATGGTTAAGTTTTTAAAGAGTACAACTCGTTCGATTTCTACCAAAAATTAAAACAAAACAAAATAATAATAGTAATAATGTATCAAAGCCCAAACAGAAATGAAACTTAATGGCACGAATATTTCGCGCATGTTGCATCTTTAAATAGAAATACTTTAGCTTTTGTTGGAGGTTTTAATTGCTAAAAAGGGAAAAATTATTGTTAAATTTAATGAGTGCCTCCAAAGAGTACATAACTAGAATTAATCATTTGATGGACTTACAGAGAACCCAAACTTAATAAATTAAAAAAATACAAATTAACTAATGATTCCATATAAAAATAAATAAATAAAAACCTACAATATAGGCAACTATATAATTCCCTTGAAAATCTTATTTAGTGATGTTTGTAACATTTAAATATAATTTATTTTACCGCGAAAATTTCTATTATTAGTGTATTACTATTATTAATGGTCACATATCCATACTAGATTGGATAAAAAAAATACCACGCAAAAAATTAAGTACTACAAATATAACTACATAACGAGTTTTGTTACAAATGACCATATTTTATATTATTATTTTTTGTCACATTTATGTTTTATAAATTTTTTTACTTCTAATTATATATATATTTTTAATATTTTTTTTATCATTTTATAGTGTAATTTCTTTATTTTATTGTACATTTTAGATAAATTAATTAATATTAATAATAATGATAAATTAATATAAATTCATCAAAATTATTCAATAAATTAAAGAAATGATACTATAAAATGAATAAAAAATATATATTTATATAATTAGAAATAAAATTATTTATAAAATTTAAATGTGGCTAAAAATAATGACATAAAATAGGGATACTTATGGGGCAAATTCGTATGTAGATATATTTGTAGCAGTTAAATTCATATGTAGTATTTTTTTTTATTCAATCTGGTAAAGGCAGGTGGCACTCTTAATATATTCAATGGCCAAAGACCAACTGCTTACTAAAATACTAACAGTAGTGATTTTCCCCACAAAAAAAATACTTAGACATTTAAGCGCTACATATAAATTTTCTCAGCAATTTTCCCAACTATTTGTATATATAAATATATTTTAAAGAAATAAATTATTCATGTATGTGTCATCAATTTGGAACTATCTCCCACGTATGCCAACCTATACCCATCTCAAAGTACGAAGCCAGTTAGGAATGAGGGGAGACTTCCCTTCTCAATTTTTTTTACTTATTTTTTAAAATAATTTGGTAATATTTTTATCAATAATTCTTATTAATGAAATAGTAATTCTTTTGTCCAAAAAAAAAAACAGAAATTTTAATTCATCTTGCTCTAAAATTAAAAATCACAAATAATCGTCCTCATTTACGTCCTGCTAGCTCCCTGCCTATTTCTCCTAAATATTTAAACCCCTTTCCCAAAGTGTGCGAATATATAAATCACATATAATTGGTATTGTACATGAATTTATATCTACCATGGGATAATTACATAAATATATACGATGGATTTCACCAGAGTACAAGTGGTAGTTGTGGATAGTTATGGCGATAGTTGGCTTACATTTATATCACGAGTCAGGGGGTAGGAAATGCCAATAAATTTAAATTAAGTTCCTCAATTATATTATACGCTTTCTCTTCGTCTATAAAAACCACAAACCATTCTCATATTGCACAATCAACTTTCCTTTCATCGCTGTCTAACATTTTCTTAGTACTTTGTACAACCTCATAAATACCTTCCGTATTTAGCAACTAGGAGTTTCTTTAATCCATATTTTATCAATTCAACCAGGCCATAATAATCTCATTTTTTTTGTGTTCAACAGCTCAAAATATGAGGAACGAGAAACAAGATGCTCGAAGCATAGAGAACAGAAAAAACTCAGTGAAACTCAAGTACGTCAAACTTGGTTACCACTACTTAATCTCAAATGCAATGTATCTGTTCCTTCTTCCACTCATCATAGCCCTAGGCCACCTCTCGCTTGAAGATATTGTTCAACTCTTCCAACACTTCGAGCTGGGCCTTGTCTCCGGCACTCTTGTGTGCACGGCCCTTACTGTGTGCCTCGTCACGCTCTACTTCTCATGGCGCCCTCGCGACGTTTATCTTCTCGACTTCTCCTGCTTCAAGCCGGAGCCCAGCCTAATGTGCAGCCGCGAAACGTTCATGCGGCAAACTGAGCTAGCCAACACCTTCAGCGACGAGCTTCTAGGGTTTCACCAGAAGATCATTGAGAGATCAGGCTACGGACAGAAGACATACGTGCCCAAGGCAGCACTGGAGGACCCGCCCATAGCAACGATGGAGAAGGCGAGGGAGGAGGTGGAGATGGTGATGTTTGGGGCAATAGACGAGTTGTTGGCCAAGACAAGAGTCAATGTCAAGGATATTGGGATTTTGGTGGTCAACTGTAGCTTGTTCAATCCTACACCATCGCTTTCAGCCATGGTTGTTAACCGTTACAAGCTTAGAGGGAACATTTTGAGCTATAGTCTTGGTGGGATGGGATGCAGCGCTGGCATTATTTCTGTTGACCTTGCCAAACGTTTGCTACAGGTTTGTTTATTAAAATACTTAATTATCACACACACAAATATATATATATATATATTTATATATAAAAAATAATACGGACAACGTTAGTAAGACAACATAAAAAGCATTGACTTGTATATATATCATGAAGTTGCTGTGTCCATGCACATGTTGTCGCCTGTTTTGTTTCAGGAAAATTTTCAGTTTTATGGGTAGTGATATCTAGCTAGAATAAGATATCATCTATAAACTTTCATTTTATAGAATCATGCATTGTCCATATGTCAAGTGTTGTCAAAATATTTAGCTCAGCACTCTCCATGGTAGGAAGTAAATACATTGAGATCTTCAGCTTATGAAAATGACGTATTATATATGATATTCCAAAACTGATCCACCATCAGCACATTATTGACTATGTATGTTCATAAACATAGTTGTCTTTTACTTACACGGGAGTTTTTTTGCAGTATTGGTCTTATTTTCAATGCTACTCAATTTTGACTCAATAACAAAAAAAGTATATATATAAATCGAGTATCCATAGGAACATGTGCATATCTGTACCGACTTATCACGGCATAAATTATGTAACCGATCTAGATAGTTTCATATTGAGTTTAGTTAATGCAACACGCGCGCGTGTATGTTAATATATTTATATATTTTAAATAATTAACTAAATGATATTTTGAATGTACTGTACATATTATTAGGACCAACCGAACACGTATGCCCTAGTGGTGAGTACGGAAAGTATGACCCTAAACTGGTACGGCGGCACTAACAAATCAATGCTCATCACCAACTGCCTGTTCCGCCTCGGCGCCGCCGCGGTCCTCCTAACAAACAAATCCTCCGAACGCCGCCGTTCCAAATACCAACTCATGCACACCTTACGGACACACAAGGGCGCCGACGATATGAGCTATCGCTGCGTGATACAACAAGAAGACGACAACGGAGAAGTTGGCGTCAAGCTCTCGAGGGATCTCCTCACGGTGGCCGGAGACGCCATCAAGACCAATATTACCATGTTAGGCCCCTTAGTCCTCCCCGTATCGGAACAAATCCTCTTTTTGGCTAATCTAGTGGGGAGGAAAATGCTTAGGATGAAGATCAAGCAGTACGTGCCTGATTTCAAGCTAGCTTTTGAACATATTTGTATCCACGCCGGTGGTCGAGCAGTCCTTGATGAGATCGAGAAGAACCTGAATCTCACTAAATGGCACGTTGAACCTTCTAGAATGACCCTTTACAGGTTTGGAAACACTTCTAGTAGCTCTCTTTGGTACGAGCTGGCTTACACTGAAGCCAAAGGTAGGGTCCGGAGAGGAGATCGGGTTTGGCAAATTGCATTCGGGTCGGGTTTTAAATGCAACAGTGCAGTTTGGAAAGCAATCCGGTCCGTCAATCCGGACAAGGAGAAGAATCCCTGGATCGATGAAATCGACGAGTTTCCCATTACAGTGCCAGATGTGCAACCCGTTCTAGCCCATTAATTTATAATAATAATTTTTATTATTGCTATATCTATTTTATAGAAGAAAAGAAAGGAAGATATGAACACGATGACACGATTAATAGTGTTTAGGGGTCTCGTCCTTCCAAAACATGATGGCGATATCATGATCACCACTTGGCAATATTAAATTTAAGTTTTATGTTTCCTCTTTCTTTTACTACTGTAATTTTTAAGGTTGTCCCTGATCAGAGGAACTCATGTTGTTCGGACGACTAGTACTAGTAAAACATGTGTTCCTCTAAAAAAGAAAAGTGTTTTTTTGTATGCATGTTTCCTATCTATTAGAATATAATTATATAATTTTATGCTAGAAAGAAAAAAAATGATGTTATATATTGATGAGATAGTTGCTGCAGAAATAAAAAAGAACGAAATTACCGAATAATAATCTGGGTTGAGTCGCGGACTAGGTCGCTCTCTTTAATACGTTCGCGACACTTCCCAGAGATGTGCAAGCAGACTATCAGCCCCGTCGTCTCCACACTACTAGAAATATAAGTTTTTACTTCGGTTTTTATAGTGAGCATACAAAAAAAGCGAAGTAAAAACATTTTCAAACTCTTTTACTTCGCTTTTCAAATTGGCGCTCTGAAAAAAATTACATATTACTTCGCTTTTTTAAAAAAACAAAGTGAAAAATTCATAGTGGAGAGGGCCGTGTTTGTTTGCACAAGCCCTTATATTATGTTTAGAGATAGTAAAAATGCAAAAAGCTGGCCAAACCAAACGCGGCCCTTGTGCACTTTTAACTTCGGCTTTTAGGTAAAAACCGAAGTAGAAAGTGCACCTTCCACTTCGATTTTTACCTAAAAACCAAAGTTAAAAGTGCACAAGGCCATATCACTTATGGACCTTTAACTTCGGTGTTTTGGTAAAAACCGAAGTAGAAAGTCCACTTTCTACTTCGGTTTTTACCAAAAAACCGAAGTTAAAAGTGCTTTATAACCCCTTCCCTAGACCCGAACGGTCATCTTCCTCAAACCCTCTCTACCCTATGTGCAAAAAAAACCCCCAAAACCTCCATTAACCACCGTGAGCCAACACCCATTTTGATTCTCCAAACCTTTTTTTTTTTCTTTATTTCTTGCAACATTTCTACCCTATAAACCGAAATATAGTCCAAAAATCTTTTTTTTTTTTTTAGAGAAAAAAAAGCATTTGGCCGTGGGTATTTTTCTCCATTTGAAAGTGGTGTTTCTTGCCGGATTTTGACCGGATTTTTGTCATTGTAAGGGGATTTTGAGCTTCAAAACAGGTATAGATTACTAAAATGTGGTTTTGATGATAATTTTTTATTTTTCTATGTTTTTTTTAATTTTTTTTATTATTCCGAATTTAAAATTAATATAATTAATATTTTATTAATTTTTATAATTATTTGTTTATTTTGTTAGTTTAAATAATGTGATAAAAATTAGGTTTATTATAAATATATATATATATATATATATGCATATTAGTTAATTTTAGAAATTTTGACAATAGATAAATTTGTTTTTTAAATATTTGAAAAAAAAATAAATAGCTTGAAGATGATCAAAGTGTTGTTCATTAGTTTCATTAACTAGTTTGATTTTTTTTTATTTATTGGTTTGATAATTAATTATGTAGTTTACTAATTATGTAATGTTTTAGTAGGGTCGTTGATTGAGTGGTGAACTTTGTTGTTCATTTCGGGTGCATTCAAGATTAATATTGAAGGTTAGTTATTTTTTTTATTTATATTACTACAAGATTTATGTATAAAGATAAGACTAATGTAATCATGCATATTAGATTTAGTGAAAGATATGTTTGAAAATTAGTGAAGTAGGCTCTGAGAAATTTGCGTGCTGTGGTGATATAAGGATGGATTGATTTATGCTTGATTATTTTGTTTGTTTGTGTTGTTGTTATAGGAAATTTTGAAATTGCGGTATGCTATAGAAACAGAGGATACTCTGCCGGATTTTTAAAAAAATTTATAAGACTAGAACCTAATAATGATAGATTCATCTATGCTTGATTATTGTGTTTGTTTTAAATGGTTTTAATGGTAATTTTTAAATTACGGTATGCTATAGAAACAGAGGATACTCTGCCGAATTTTTTAAAAAATTTATAAGACTAGAACCTAATAATGATGGATTCATATATGCTTGATTATTGTGTTTGTTTGTATTGATTTTATAGGTAATTATGAAATTACGGTATGCTATAGAAACAGAGGATACTCTGTCGACTTTTTAAAAAAATTTATAAGACTAGAACCTAATATAAGTTTTTTTTCTAACTTATTGGGAATTGAATATTGTTATTAGTATGGATAAATCATGGATGCTTGAGAGGAGAGAAACATCACAATTTCAAGATGGATTCAACAAATTTTTAGAGTTTTGCCTAAAGAATTGTAGTGATCCACAAAAAATTTGTTGTCCTTGTATCGATTGTGGTAATGGAGTAAAGGGGAATATTACCATGATAAAGGATCATGTATTTTGTCGGGGATTTGATATGAGTTATAGTAAATGGTATTAGCATGGAGAATTATTAAATGATGACCCATATCCATTAGGTAGGCGAGGTGTAGATGATTTTGAGAGTAATGATTTTGATGATCATCCTATAGAATTGCTTGATGAAGCACAAGAAGAGTTTTTTCATAATCCAGAAAAATTTCATAGTATGGTTAGAGATGCAGACAGACAATTGTTCAGTGGTTGCAATAAACTAAGATTGCCCACAATGGTTAAATTTTATAACATAAAAGCAGAAAATGGAGTTAGTGATAAGTGTTTCAGTCAATTTTTAGCTGCTTTCAAGGAGATTTTGCCGCTAGAAAATTGTTTTCCGGAGTCTACATATGAAGTAAAGAAAACATTAAGTTTGATAGGGTTGAAGTATGAGAAGATTCATGCATGTCCGAATGATTGTATTTTATATCGTAAGGAGTATGCAGACATAGACGCTTTCCCAGAATGTGGTTTATCACGGTACAAACCTAACAAAAGTAAGGAGATTAGGAAACTTATTCCTCAGAAAGTGCTATGGTACTTACCTTTGATTTCGCGGCTGAAGCGATTATATCGAAGTGCAGAACACTCTAAGAACTTAATATGGCACGAGACTGGACGAGTGAAAGATGGTAAACTCCGGCATCCTGCAGATTCACAGGCCTGGAAGAAGGTAGATTATATCAATCCAGAATTCAAAAATGAACCAAGACATCTTCGTCTTGGTTTAGCTGCTGATGGAGTAAGCCCGCATAGATCTCTTAGTAGTAGGCATAGTTCATGGCCTGTCTTCCTGGTTATGTACAATCTTCCTCCTTGGTTGGTGATGAAAAGGAAGTTCATGATGCTTTCATTAATGATTTCAGGCCCAAAACAACCAGGACATGATATCGATGTTTACTTGGCACCATTAATTGATGATTTGAAAGAGTTGTATGAAAATGGTGTTGAGGCATATGATGGTTTTAAAAAAGAAGTGTTTAATTTGAAAGCGGTGTTGTTATGGACTGTTAATGATTTTCCAGCATATGGTAACCTATCAGGTTTAAGCACAAAAGGTTACCAAGCTTGTCCAATTTGTTGCACCAACACAAGGGCCCGTCGCTTGTCAAATGGACGCAAAATGTGTTATATGGGTCATAGACGATATTTACATTTAAGTCATCCTGACAGAAATAAAAAAAAAACATTTGACGGTACTGTGGAACAAGACATTGCTCCTTTGCCATTGTCAGGTGAGCAAATTCTTAAGGAAGTAGAAAAAGTTGACTTTAGGTATGGGAAGAAGAATAAAAACAAAAAAGTCAATGGATGTTTTCAAAGAAAATCAATTTTTTTTCAACTTCCTTACTGGAAAGATTTACTCGTTAGACATTGCTTGGATGTCATGCACATAGAAAAAAATGTATGTGAAAGTATAATCGGTACATTACTTGATATCCCAGGTAAAACCAAAGATGGTTTGTCTAGTCGTTTAGATCTTGTTGAAATGGGTATAAGACACCGCTTGGCACCTGAAGAAAAAGGGGCTCGCACATATTTTCCTCCTGCTTGTTTTACATTGTCTAAAGAAGAGAAGCAAGCCGTATGTCAATCATTGGCAGGGATGAAAGTGCTTGATGGTTACTCATCCAATGTTCGAAACTTGGTGTCTATGGAAGATTTGAAGTTAATTGGAATGAAATCACATGATTGTCATATATTAATGCAACAATTACTTCCAATTGCCATTCGGTCAATTTTACCAAAAAGAGTTAGAGATAGTGTGACAAGTGTGTGCATCTTCTTTAATCAACTATGCGGAAAAGAATTGGAAATGAAGAAGTTGAATGCATTGCATGATGAAATAGTTGAAACTTTATGCAAGCTTGAAAAATATTTTCCACCATCATTTTTTGACATCATGATACATTTGATGGTCCATTTAGTAAGAGAAGCCAAGTTGTGTGGGCCAGTTTGGGCGGGATGGATGTATCCATTTGAAAGGAATATGAAGGTGTTGAAAGGATATGTACGTAATCACCATCGCCCTGAAGCTTGTATGGTTGAGTGCTATTTAGCAGAAGAAGCTGTGGAATTTTGTTCAGAGTACATGGTTGGAATCGACACAATCGGAATTAGCAAACCACGGAATAACTCGGATGGAGTTGATAGAGGATTACAAGGGAAAGGAACAGTAGTGACCATATCTCGTGCA
The DNA here is from genome assembly GCF_963169125.1 of Humulus lupulus. NCBI lineage: Eukaryota > Viridiplantae > Streptophyta > Magnoliopsida > Rosales > Cannabaceae > Humulus > Humulus lupulus. The sequence continues at coordinate 107,310,097 of NC_084798.1, read as the reverse complement.
GAATTAGATCAAGCTCATTTAGTTGTGTTGGAAAACAATCCCGAAGTTCAACCATATATAACGTAAGTTATAGATTTAATAAACATTATGCTCATTTTTATGTATAATTGAAATTTTAATATGTTGTACTTTGTATTGTAGTGAGCACATGGAGTTATTACAATCAATGATTCCCAACAAGGTTAAAAATAAACAGAAATGGATTATAGATGAGCATAATAAAACATTAAAAATATTATTCTAGCAAGGTTGGGAGAAGAAAACCATGGAGTGTCGACAGAGTTAAAACGCATATCATTTGGACCAAGTGTTCATGTAATAAAGCACAATGCTTACATTGTTGGAGGAAAAAGATTTCACACAAAGTCACGAGATGATGCTCGAATGGTTCAAAATAGTGGAGTAAGTATTGTGGCAGAAGCAGTGCATTTCGCTAGTGCAAAAGACAATAATCCAGTTGCTGGTACTATGGCATATTATGGGGTTGTTGAAGAAATATGGGAGCTTGATTATTCCTTATTTCAAATTCCTCTGCTCAAGTGTTCTTGGGTGGACAACAATGTTGGGGTTAGAATTGATGAACTTGGATTCACTTTGGTTGATTTAAGTAAGAAAGGTCACAAGAATGATCCTTTCATCATGGCTACCCAAGCAAAACAAGTGTTTTACATAACTGATCCTGCTGATGATAAATGGTCAGTTGTTTTACGAACCCCGGAAAGGCAGTTTATAGAAGATGAAAATGACGAAGAAAACGATGATTTGTTTCATGACAATTTTATTGTTGGACAACCAATACATGAGCAAGTTGAGAAAATCCATGATTTCCATGAAGATGATGATGATGGGGAATACATTAGAAATGATATTAGAGACGGAATATGGGTAGATTGTGGATCAACCAAGAAAAGAAAAAAGAAAAGAAAATGTGTCCAGTGAGTAATGTATTCATTTTTATGTTAAATATGTATTTATTTATGTCATAATTGTAACGTTAATTCTTGTTTATCTGCAGATGACAATTTCTGAAGGGGAGAACACACCAAATAGGCGAGACCCAACAAAGAAGAACAATATCAATAATCAAAAAGCTAAGGGAATAAAGAGAAATATTCAGTTTAATGATAAAGGTCAACCTATAGGGAAAGCATATAATGAGATGCAATCGTACCTTGGAGTTAAAACTAGGAGAACGGTCTCTCTCAATTATAAGGATTGGAGACAAGTCCCACAAGAATTGAAGAATAGAATATGGGAGGATGTATATGTAAGAAAATATTTTAATTACTTTAATATATTGATCATTTTCATGAATTACTTTGCATTTCATTAATCATTTTCTTTCTATTTCAGGGTGCCTTTAACATTCCAGAAAATTGGAAACCAGAATTAATGAAAAGTGCGGGAATAATGATGAGAGATTTTAAGACCAACATCACTAGTGACTAAATCTACCCTTTGGCAGAAGACGGTCTGATAGATGAACTCCAAATCCTTCCTAAGAAATATCCAGAACTTGACCTAGAAGATTGGAGGACATTTGTTAGCCACCGTTTATCTCCTGAGTTTATGGTACTATTATGTATATCTATTATTAGTTTTGAAATACTAATAATTGCTTAAAAACTTATTGTTACCTATTTAATGTAGGCTTTGCGGGAAGCACAACGTGAAAGAGCTCTCAAATATACTTCGAGGCATCGTACATCTCGTAGAGGGCTTGCCAATGTTAGAGAGGACCTGGTAAGTAATTCGCATCACTATTTTATAACTGTCAACTTGTTATGAAGAATATTGCACTCACCAACTTTAATTAATTGTTGTATGTTGTAGAAAACTAAACTAGGTGTGGCAGATGTAGAACGGTACCAAGTTTGGATAAGAGCACGAGAAAAGAGGAAGGTTCTTGTCACAGATTTGGACAAACAAATTGAAGCAAGAATTGTAAGTGGTTTCAAGCAAGTATTTTAAAGTAATTTAGGAATGATAAAGTTCTTATAAGTCACTAATATAAGTGACCACTGGTTTGTTCCACAGAATGAGCTGAAAGAAAAAGTTTGTAGTGGAGAAATCATTGCAAAGGGTCGGAATGACATATTAACGCAAGCTTTAGGGACACCTGAGCACCCAGGGCGCGTTAGAGCACTTGGGTATGATATTATTTTTTATTTGTTGCATTTAACTTAATTCTATAATATTTTAGTTTTAAAATAAATTTGGTTGATTATTGTAGGTCGTTTGCGAAGATTTCGTCCGTCTTTGGAAGAAAACCAAAAATAACAACAGAAATGGCTAATGCTGTTAGTAAGAAAGATGCAGAAATTGCGAGGCTCAGAGCAGAACTTAAAGCTTTAGAGGAGGAAAAAGCTAAACAAGCAGGTGGGATAGATGATATGGATGAACACGATAATGATGACGAGCAGAGCGACGAAGAATACCACACACCATACATGTAGGATGACACACCGTACATGCAGGATGTGTTACTTTGTTCGGATAATATTCATAATGTGGTGGCAGAGGGTGTTATCATTGATGGGGTGGGTCCACTGACTATTCATGGTGTTCAACTGACAGACGAATACGCGAGGGTGCGAGTCACCAAAATGTTACAAGAGGATGCTGAAATCCCATGTTCTGTTGGGGAGATACACTATGTTCGAGATACTTATGACGCATTCCTTCCTTGGCCAAAAGATTTAATTATGACTGACCAGGTATAAACAAATTCTTTAATTTGTTACCTATTAAAATATTTGTTGGTCCAGTATTTTAATATTATTTTTACTTGATGTTGCGTAGGGTCCTCGAAGAAAGAAACCTCCTATGTCAAAAAGTTCATCCAAGGATATGTCAAAACCTCCTATGACTAGCCCGCATCTGTCATCAACTGGGTCTCACGTCAATCCAGAAAACACTCTGACCGAAGGCCAACCATTTGCCGATCACATCATGAATCGCATCCATGTTAGCCTTCAGTTTATGGTGAGAGAATTTTGCAGAGTTAAGGGAATAAACTCAGTCGTCTCCATTTCAGTGGACCCAACATTCATGAATCGCGAGTCAATCTTCCTAACTTCAGAGGATGTGGAACAAGTTGCTACCTTGCATATGATTGGAGGCTCAGCAATGATATTCGGATTAAGGTATCCCTTAAACTAATTCTTTGGAATGATAGGAATTTAGAATCAGTTATGAGTACTGCTCTGTGATCTGTTGAAAATTTTCATAGACATTGAATGTTTACAGGTTTGGGAAGTCCTATTTATAGGGGAAACTCTGCCGAAAATTTTCAAAATATTTAACACTAAAGAAAATTTTGCAGATGCATTTGGGAGTCCCTATTTCCAAATCAGCGTGTCTATTACAAGTTTTATGACATTGAACGTCTTAGCATTAATAATGTTAACGATGTAGAGCGATCAACCATTGACTTGGCGAATTGGTTGATGACCATGGATAGAGTTGGTCAACTTTACTTTATACCTTGGAACATACGGTAAGAAATAGTGTAAACTTTTCTTATTTGATTAGTCATATATTAAAAATTTAATTATTTTACTTAACATACGCTTCTTATTTTAGGGAACATTGGATGTTGGTGATTGCTATGCCAAAAGGAAAAATCGTGTTCTTAGATCCATTGAAATCACACAAACGTCCAGAAGAAATTGATTCAATGATAATGAGGTAAGTTTTAAATTTTTTAAAATATTTCTTAATATGCAACAAATATTACATGTTACTACATTTTAATAACTTTTGTTAATTTTCTTTTTAAATAATGCATATTATAGAGCTTCTTCCAATGCATTACTCGGCAATCCCACAAAGATATTCAATGTTACATGTCCAAGACAACCACAAAGTCATGAATGTGGTTTTTATGTCTTGAAGTACATTAGAGATCTTGTACGGGCATCAAATGCAATGACTACCCTAAAAGAAAAAGTAAGTTCATTTTTTATAATTTATTTGCTATCGATAATCTATGAAATTAATTTATATTTATTATTTTTACAGTTTGGTGGGAAGACGCAATATTGTGAGATTGCAGGCCTCTTGCCAATCCAACACGAATGGTTAGGCAAATTGATGACATACATTTATCAGTAAGCCTATTTTGTTTAGTTGTAAGTTTAGTCTTTTGTAAATGTATTAATGTTAAGGCTAGTTATCTTACTTAAGTACTTGTATTTTATATGCTTATGTACAACATTTTTAATTAATAAAAGTTATCATATTTTCATTCAAAAAAAATTCTTAACCAATTTCAATTGTAAAAATATATATAATTGTAATATCATATAATTAAATCGTTGAAAAATAATTAGGCCAAAAAAAATATATTAATTAGATCAATTAAATAAAATTAGGCCAAAATATATATATAAAAATAGAAACCGTCCATTTAAAAATAATTAGAAATATATATTAAATAAAAAAGGCGGGCACTTTCTACTTCGGTTTTTAGGTAAAACCGAAGTAAAATGTGTACTTTCTACTTCGGTTTTACCTAAGAACCGAAGTAGAAAGTGCCCTTTTACTTCGGTTCTTAGATAAAACCGAAGTAGAAAGTACACCTTTTACTTCGGTTTTACCTAAAAACCGAAGTAGAAAGTACCATTTTTACTTCGGTTTTACCTAAAAACCGAAGTAGAAAGTGCCCAGGATGCTAGCGTATATACACTTTCTACTTCGGTTATTATGTAAAAACTGAAGTAGAAAGTGGGGATTCAACTTCGGTGTTTAGCTAGTTTTTACTTCGCTCCGAACTACTGCGGTTGCGAATTTTAGCGAAAACCGAAGTAAATCAAGCTTAAAAACCGAAGTAAAAGCCCCTTTTCCTTGTTGTGCCAGGATAAAACAGCCCAGTCTAGACACTGTATTGGACCTCCACTGCACCGTAGAGAACCGTCGTTTACCACACCCCAATGAATGCTACTGCTCGAATTTTTTAATGGAAAAAATGTTGAGTGATTTTTTCAGAAAAGTAATCGCACCATTTTTAAAGAGAAAGTGGATCTTTTTATTAACGGGAATAAAAAAGACGTTTTATTAAAACGTGGGAGAGGCAGTTGAAATCCTGAAAAAGCTGAAGAGAATAAGTCTTCAGTTTACCAAATATTAACCTCGTTTTTATTAAATAAAATAATATTTTTTCCAAAAAATAATAAGGTGCACACCACACCAACCAACCAGCCAGCTTAGCTCGGTCGGTGGGACGGACGGCGGTGGCAGCGCGCGCGCATGTGTGGTGGTCAGGTGAGCCTTTGTGTGACTCCTCCCTCTTCCACAAAAATGGGTACCCCTTGGGGCACAACCCCAAGGCTCAAGTCCACTCTCTATATACTCTTACAAAGGAGTATTCTAAAACAATGTGGGACTCTTCCTCTAGGGAGTCATTAAAGCACCTTTTCTATTTTTAATAATTTACTCTTATATAGATAAGTTCCAACAATCCCCCACTTGAATTATTTAAAAAATATTTTTCATCGAGCAGTAACCTAAGAACAATAAGATTGAGCATAAAAAAATGTATCTTTCGACTTGAACCTTTGCATAGTGAATGCAATTTAGAATATACTAGAGTGACACGTAGTCTTGAACTCTATCTCTAACATTGCACCATGCACAATCTTTCTAGGGTGTAGTCCAAAAGCTCGTGCTTTAATGGCCATGCATGTCTATCCCAGTATAGTGAACGCTCTAGAAATTTTCCCAAAATTTCATAGGAAGCGGCCCCACTTCCACATTCACGTAGGTGAGTCTATCAAGAGTATTCCTGTAGCTCGGTACTCCACTCCACATAGAGTATAGATCTCATTAAGAGTTTCTATTAACTCATCCTTATGTCGCTTCAGGAATTCATGCTTCAAGTTAACTTTAAGTAATAGCATGATCTATCTCATATCACATCATAACTTATTATTACCCATTGAACCTATTTCTTGGGATCTTCAGTCTATAGGTTGGGTTACCATCATGTGTGATTCATCATTCTAAGGGCAATAGTCCCATTCCTTTTGATGTTTTAAGGACTTTCTCTCTACCTAATCCTTTCGTCAAAGGATCAGCTAAATTTTCATCAGTGCGTATATGATCCACTCTTACAGCTCCAATAGAGAGGAGCTCTCTAACAGTACTGTGCTTACGTCGTATCTGACGTCTTTTATCGTTGTAATAACGGTTCTAAATTTTTGCAATAGCCGTGGTACTATCACAATGGATCAACACAGCTGGTATCGGTTTTTCCCATAAAGGGATCTCAGCTAGCAGGCCTCTCAACCATCCTGCTTCTTCACTAGCAGTAGCTAGTGCTATCATTTCTGACTCCATTGTAGATTGAGCCAGAATAGTCTGTTTTTTAGACTTCCATGAAACAGCTCCACCAGCTATGCTAAAATTATAGCCGCTGGTTGCCTTGGAGTTATCTAACAAGGTGTTCCAGTCAGCATCGCTGTATCCTTCAAGGACAGCGAAAAACTTTTGATAATGCAATCCAAGGTTCATAGTTCTCTTAAGGTACCTCATGACCCTTTCTATAGCATGCCAATGCTCAATACTAGGTCTACTAGTAAACCTGCACTATAGTCCCACAACATAGGCAATGTCGGGTCTAGTACAATCAGTGGCATACCTAAGACTGCCAATGATGCTCGCATACTCTGTTTGTCTTACACCATCACCAGTGTTCTTAAATAGCTTTACAGTTAAAGTAATTGTATTTCTTTAAAATCTTCTCAATGTAATGAGATTGATCCAAAGAAATTCCCTTTTCAGACCTAGTGATCTTTATACCAAGGATCACATTCGCTTCTCCTAGATCTTTCATATCAAAGTTTTCACATAGCACAGATTTCACATCATTTATGACATGCAAGTTCGAACCAAAAATAAGCAAGTCATCCACATACAAACATATGATGGTGCAAATGTCATTCTCAGATTTATAATAAATGCATTTGTCACTTTAATTCACTTTAAAACCATGTGAGATAACTAGATTATCAAACTTTTCATGCCATTGCTTAGGTGCCTGTTTCAAACCATACAAAGATTTATCTAATTTGCACACTTTATGTTCTTGACCATGGATCACAAATCCCTCAGGTTGGTCCATGTAAATCTCTTCTTCTAATTCACCATTTAAAAAAGCAGTTTTAACATCCATTTGGTGCACAACAAGATCATGTAAAGAAGCTAAAGCAATAAGCACACGAATAGATGTTATTCTTGTTATAGGTGAGTATGTGTCAAAGAAATCTACATTTTCTCTCTGTCTAAAACCTTTGGCAACAAGACGTGCCTTGTACTTATCAACAGTACCATCAGGTTTCAATTTCTTTTTCAGAATCCATTTACATCCTATTGTCTTACATCCTGGAGGCAAATCAACTAAATGTCAGGTTTTGTTAGACTCAAGAGAGTCCATTTCATCATTAATGGCTTCTTGCCACAGGTCAGCATCTAATGAGGTCAAAGCTTCTTGGAGGTTCGAAGGATCCTCCTCTAAAGTATATGCACAAAAATCAGAACCAAAATCTTTAGAGACTCTAGCTCTTTTACTTCTTCTAGGTTCAGTTTCATTCCCCTCATGATGCTCAATGTCCCTAATCATAGGCATGTTACTAGATGATGCACCCCCACTATTTCTCAATTTAAATGGAAATCTATGTTCATAAAAATCAGCATCATTTGATTCCAAAATAACATGGTCTTTCAAATCAAAGAATCGATATTCTTTACTATTAACAGCATAGCCAATAAACACACATTCATATGCTCTGCTAGCCAATTTTATCCTTTTAGGATCAGGAATTCTAACATATGCCAAACAACCCCAAGTCTTAAAATAAGAGATGTTTGGTTGTTTATTTCTCAAGATTTCATAAGGAGAAATTTTGCTTTTAGATTTTGGAACTCTATTAAGCACATAGCATACAGTCAATAATATTTCTCCCCACCAATAAGATGCAGCACCAGAATTAAGCAAAATAGCAACAATTGATTCAGTAAAAGTTATATTCTTCCTTTCAGCTTTGCCATTCATTTCAGGTGAGTATGGTGCAGTTCTTTCATGTATAATTCCATGTGAGTTATAAAAATCAACAAACATGCTAGAATCATATTCAGTGCCTCTATCACTACGAAATCTCTTTATCTTTCTATTAAATTGATTTTCAATTTCAGTCACAAAAGATTTAAACATATCAAGAGCATCACTTTTATTTTTCATTAAGTACACATATGTAAAATCAGAACAATCATCAATAAAAGTGATAAAATAACGTTTTCCATTTCTGGTCAACGTTCCATCAAGTTCACAGATATCAGAATGAATTAAATCTAGAGGCTCAATTTCTCTAGTCACAGATTTATGTGGTGTTTTTGTGATCTTAGCTTGGCTACAATAGTCACATTTTTCAAAATCATTTAAAGATAATTTAGGAATTAAGCCTAAACTACTCATATTCTTGATTATGCGCTTGTTAACATGACAGAGTCTAGCATGCCAAGTATTAAAACTACACATCATATAAGCAGAAGCATTCACTTTATTAACATCAACATTCAATTTAAACATTCCCTCAGTTGCATACCCTTTCCCTACAAATATCCCATTCTTAGTTAAAGTAAACAAATCAGCCCCTATAGTCTGTGTAAACCCCGCCTTGTTGAGAAGGTAGCCCGAGACCATATTCTTTCTCATCTCTGGAGTGTGCATGACTTCCTTAAGAATCACAGTTCTTCCAGAGGTAAACTTTAATTCCACATCTCCAATACCAGCAACAATCATAGTGTGCGAATCTCCCAGCAACACTTTCTTATCCTCAGTAGCAGCAGTATATGTCTTAAACATATTTCGATCATAGCAAACATGGCGAGAAGCGCCAGTGTCTACCCACCACCCTTCTGATCCACCAACAAGGTTGATCTCAAATATCATAGCCGTGAAAGGCTCTTCAGTTGTCAGGTTAGCCTGCGGAGCAGAGCTTGGCCTGTTCCTGCACTTGCGTGCAATATGACCTGGTCTGTTGCAAACAAAGCACAGAAATGGAGCAGGTTCATTCTTATTATTATTATTAGGGGGTTGTTGCTGCTGCCTGTTTTGGTTCCTTTGATGGTTCCAATTCTGATTATTGTTCCGAGGTTGATTGTTGCGGTTTGAATTCTGCTTTCGATTCTGATCCTTGAAGTTTTCCCATTGGGTTTCAGAACCGCAGTGGACTTTTTGTTAGTGTTGTTGTTGCTGGATACAACAAGCACTTCTTCTTTCTGGTCTTGTTTACGAGCTTCCTCCTCAATACGAAGGCGAGTGATCAGACTTTCTAGTGAAAATTCTTTTGTTTTGTGCCTGAGAAATTTTTTAAAATCTTTCCACGTAGGGGGCAGTTTGTCAATAATCACAGCAACTTGAAAATTTTCATCTAAAGACATACCTTCAGAAATTATTTCATGAGCGATTTTTCTGAAGTTCATGAGATTGGGCTTCCACTGACTTGTCATCGGTCATCTGAAACTTGAGGTAGCGACTGACAGCGTACTTCTTGGTGCCTCCTCAGTGTCATGCTTCTTTTGCAGTGCGTCCCAGATTTCCTTAGCATTTTTGTCAGAATTATAATAGTCATACAAGTCATCAGATAAACCATTGAGAATGAAATTTTTGCATAAAAAATCATTTTCGACCCAAGCCTCTAATGCCTTAGTTTTTTTGTCCTTCTCATCGTTGTCATCTTTTTCAGTGACGATAGGCTTATTAGTAGTTAGAGCAATGTTAACCTTTTTCATTGTGAGAAAAAATAACATCTTCTATTTCCATCTTTTAAAATGGTTACCCTCAAAACGAAATGGTTTATTTATGTCAATAGCACCAGAGTTATCATCGGTAGTCATGGCAGAAACTAAACGTCTTAAAATTGTTGACATAGTTGCTGCAGAAATAAAAAGGAACGAAATTACCGAATAATAATCTGGGTTGAGTCGCGGACTAGGTCGCTCTCTTTAAGACGTTCGCGGCACTACCCAGAGATGTGCAAGCAGACTATCAGCCCCGTCGTCCCCAGGATAAAAAAACCCAATCTAGACACTGTATCGGACCTCCACTGCACCGTAGAGAACCGTCATTTACCACACCCCAATGAATGCTACTGCTCGAATTTTTTAATCGAAAAAATGTTGAGTGATTTTTTCAGAAAAGTAATCACACCATTTTTAAAGAGAAAGTGGATCTTTTTATTAACGGGAATAAAAAAGACGTTTTATTAAAACGTGGGAGAGGCAGTTGAAATCCTGAAAAAGCTGAAGAGAATAAGTCTTAAGTTTACCAAATATTAACCTCGTTTTTATTAAATAAAATAATATTTAATAAATAAAATTTTTTCCAAAAAATAATAAGGTGCACACCACACCAACCAACCAGCCAGCTCAGCTCGGCTCGGCTCGGTCGGTCGGACGGACGGCAGCGGCGCGCGCGCGTGTGGTGGTCAGGTGAGCCTTTGTGTGACTCCTCCCTCTTCCACAAAAGTGGGTACCCCTTGGGGCACAACCCCAAGGCTCAAGTCCACTCTCTATATACCCTTACAAAGGAGTATTCTAAAACAATGTGGGACTCTTCCTCTAGGGAGTCATTAAAGCACCTTTTCTATTTTTTAATAATTTACTCTTATATAGATAAGTTCCAACATATATGTTCATTTATATTTGAAAACTCTTGATAATAAATAGTTGTGTGTTCTTTATATATATTTATTAGGTGGTGTGTACTTATACGGCCAAAAACAAGCCCTATACCGAGAACAAATGTCGTCGGAATAAGCCTAAATATTCTCGATATAGCCTCTACCGAGATCATGTTCTCGGCAGTAAGTCAACGGTATAGCCGCGTCGGTAGAGGTAAACTTCTACAGACGACATTAAATTTGTTCTCTGTATAAGTTGTACCGAGAACAATGTCATTGGTATAGAGTGGACAATGTCCTCGGCACAACCAGTCCAATTTTGTCACATGTATAGACTGGAACCGAGATTTTGTTTCATATTTGTAATGTTTATTCACTTATTTATTTAATGATTTATTTAATTTGAATTAAACATAATATAATAGAATAAAATTAAAACACTTATATTAAACATATAAATAAAAACATAAGAGTACGTTTGCTAAATCAAAATAAACAGTTGTCCTAAACATGAAAATGTAATAGTCCATAATAATCAAATTCATACATAAGTCCTACTGAGTCGGTGCTCCAACATCGGGATCATCAGGTGGTGGTGGGGCACATTGAGATCCCGGGGTGATACAATGAGATTGGAAGTGCTCCTCTAATTTTCGAACACGCTCTCTCATCTCAAACATCTCTTCATCTCTAGTTTGTGGAGGATCAATAGTAATGGATTTCGATACCTTATGTTAAGGATACGTCCATATCCTTTCTGGTGGCCACGTCACTTTCCGAAGACAGTTTGTACCAAAGATAAGTTGTCATCTTCAGGCGCACTCGAAACTGGTGTGGAACTCTCAGTATCAGTTGTCTGTGTTTGCTGTGTGTCGCAATATGCACGTAATTCCTCCTATGATACAATGTATAATGTAATTATGTATTGTAAACAAAAAATTACAAATTTGAAAAATGTTTAAAAAAACTTAACGTACCCCCAAGTTTATTTGGCTGTCTTTGTCATCCAGCTATCCGGGATAGGCTCAAGTTGCCCAGTCTCTAAATTGCTCTGTCACGTACATATATTTTTATAAAAATAATAATTAAACGTAAATAAGAAAAACAAACTTAAAAAGAATTAATTAACTAACTTTTTTATAGCGTAGTGCTGGAATTGACTAAGAACCTCCGTAGCTAAGCTCTTTTAGTTTCTTCCTATTTTCCTTGTTGACCCCAGAACGTTTATGTAAAAATCTTCTGTTAGTAATATATTTAATTAAGAGAGTTAAGTTTAACAAGAAATTAATACCATAATTTATGGGCGTAAGAAAAATTCAATGGCTTTTTGCCACTTCGTATCTGTGCAACCACCATAATGATTTTATGGCCCATTAATCATTAAATGTTCTTTAATATTGTACTTCCAATCAGAATACTTTTTAGCACACAATGTATCAATGCCTCTCAAGATCCCAAGCATGTGCCCTTGTCCATATCCCAGGCATACACCCAATATCAAACAAATCATCCTAAATTACAAACATTTACTAGTAAATATGATATATAACCTAAAAATAGAATTAACATAAATACAAAAACTACTTACCTCCAGATGTGCAAATATTCTTTGTTTCGAGGCATTTGGTACTTTTGACCATTGAGGACAGTCTAGATCTATGTACTGTCGAACAAGTAATCCCAGCTCTCTTGAGAAATTTGAGCTGTAATCTCTGATCTCTTTATATGTTCTCCCTCGCACATCCCATTCGAGAGGGAGAGGATGCCCCAACTCTTCCTTTTTTCCCCGCGTGTTCAATCCTTTGTGGCATCCACGTTTGTCTTGGAGCTGCTATTGTATGCAAATTTAGTATTTTAAAATTAATATGTATTAATTGTTAAAATTTAAGGAGTGTATCAATGCGTAATGTATTACCTCGTTCACAATCAGCTGGGATATCTGACGGTCCACGTGGAGGATCTCATCCTCCACCATCACTCCTGTGAGATCGAGCAATAACATCAGCCATATCTATCAAACGAATCGATATTAAAATTTCATTTATACTAAACATAATAACTATAATAATCAATTATTGTTAAAATTAGTTACTTCAACATATTATAAAATTACCACTTAATAATCACTATAATAATCTTCACTATCACCATCGGTTTCTATGTGTTTGTAGAGTCCAAGAACTTTACTTAGCTAAGTTAGATAGTAGTATTATCTTTATGACTGTGGATTTTTGGTTCAGATTGGGATTTATTTGGACACTCATAGTAGTACTTGTAGATTTTCTAAGTTTAACCTATAGTGTAGGAATATTAATTTTAACCTAAGGTTTGATTAATATGACTGATATTGAGGATAATATTTACTATACTATAAGGTTTAGATAAGAACCAATAGGATAATAGCACATGTTATATATGGGTTTATTAATGATTAAGCATTTTGAGGATTTAATTTATTAAGGTTAAAATTTGAATACTCTAAGGTCAGTCAGCAGCTTTGAAAACGTTAGAGGGCTTAGTCAAGGTTGTTTAATCAATTTAAATTAAGCTAAAAATGTGTAATTTCGTGTTTAAATAATCAGCGTATGCCGATATATCGCAACTATAGGGGGCGATGTATCGCAGGACGAAGATACAAAAAACACGAAACGATGCACGATTGCCTCGGGCATACTGGCCCAGGCGATATATCGTCTACAGGGGGCGATATATCGCCCCTCTCAGCATCATTTGAAAGTTTTTGAAATCGTTTTCCATTCAAACCTTCAACCTCTTGATAAGTCCAGCACCTTTCTGAACGAGTCTTCAGCCTCCGCTGAACGATAATTCAAATTATTCACTTAAAAAGCCATTATTTTTATTCAAGTTAAATGAAGATCTTTTCATTGCTAAACTCTATATATAGGACCTAGTACCCAGCCCTTATTCATCTTTTACTCTAAGTTTAGAGGCTGCAAGTTACTAGGTGAGTGTGAGAGTGTAAACACTTGGGTTGGGAATCATAAGCTTGATCATCATAAGCTTATCAAACACTTGGGAAGTAAGGTTTTATAGCATTTCAGTTCAAGGTTTAGATTGGTCTTACAAGTCTTCGAGGTATTTCCACACTCTAGTTCATTGGTATTATTTTATTTAATTTCTCATAGTCTTCTACTCAGCCTTCTAACCTTATTCTTTATTTTGGTTAGGAAATCTAAGAACTTGCACATAAGTTTTTGGTAAGTATATTCTCAATGGTATAGTCCTCCCATTCCTTTCATTTCTTTTCTTTATACTCACTCTGTTACAAATGGTTTTTAGGAGTGTTCCAAAGTCCCAACTCTGTCCTCATATCCTGGTAATTTTGGTAAGGAAAATAGGATAGAATTTATATGTTATATGCTTTTTATATGTTATCTTATGGTTTTTATGTTATGAAATATGTTATGTTAAATATGTTTGTAGGCTTGGGCATATGACCTATATGACTAACAAGCCCCAAATAGATTGTGGGCATATGACTTGCTTAGCTAGCAAGACCCCACTAATCTAATGGGCATATGACTTGTTTAGTCTATGGGACCCCAAGTAATAATGGCCATTATAGTATGTATGTGATATAAGTGTTATGTTATGTTTTTTATGAAATTTATGTATATGGACTATGTGTTAGATTTTCCTTGCTGGGCATTAGGCTCACTCATTTTTGTTTATATGTGCAGGAAAATAGTCTTAGTGGCGGGAAATGTTCTTGGAAGCATGGAGAATGTGTATTGAGGCAGAATGGATTCAAGAGCCGAGCGTTTCGATTCGAGGATGTAGTTTGTTTCTTATGGTTTTTACATGTATTTTTCCGCATTTTATTATCTAAATCTCTTTTTAATTATGTCATGTTTTGATTTTAAAACATTGGGATCCCATATCCTACTTGATATTTTATGTAAGGTTTAACTTTTATTTTTACAAGTTTCTTAATAAAGTTATGGTCTTTTCACTTGTAAAGATTTATTAAGGGTTAGTGTTTATGTATAGTTTTCATTAATGGTCCAAAAGTCTAGAGTAGTTGGGTCATTACAGTTGGTATCAGAGCAACGATTCCTTCGCATGAAGTTCTCCTCGATACACACACTCAAAAGCTCCGAATCTGACCGCCAAGTAAGTATTTAAGTTATAAGTTATTTTGCTTATGTGTATAGCTAACAACTTTAGTGTTTATGTTTTTAGTTAAGTATGAATGGAGCTTTAACCTATCAGGATATTCGAGCCATTAAGGCTTTAAAAAGAATAAGGGAGCCAAGAAACACTGTAGGAGCACTAGAAAGAATCACTCGAAGATTGCTCTTGTTCCACAGAGAAATAGGTCACCTTCAAGAGTCTAAGCAAATAATGATGAGAGCAACGGAACAATATGTATTAATAATTAGACTATTTAAAGATTTTCATCCTATAATAGCAGCCTTAGAGGAAATATGGGAAACAATGAATGATGAGGATGAACTGCCATTAGCAATGCGATATTACTTCCTCTTAATTAGGTTCATTGCAAAATCAGAATTTCAGTTTACAAATGAGCAAAAACATAGGATTTTCACAATCCTTCCTAGAGGGCATTTTGATGCACATGATAACGACGATTATGAGGAGATAGATGACGACATGCTAGATGAAGGATCGGATGTTGAAGATCCTGATTTTTAGAATAGTAGTTTTCATTGTTTGTTTTATTTCTTTCTTTATTTTATGGTTGTAATAAGTGAAAACTATTTTTCCAAATTAATTTCATGTTATTTTATTATCATGTATGAGTTTGATTTTATTTTCGCAATCATAATAAATAATAAATAAAATGAATAATGACCAAGTTCGGTGAGGGTGGATACAAATCAATGAACCAAGTTTCCTTATTGAGAGTTAGGGGGCCATAGTAGTGGGAACGATTTTACTGATCCTAGCCCTCCCTCAATATGGTTAACTTTGGAACAAAGATGAGTTTCGAGCCTGAGAATTAAGTCATATAGGATAATTAGAAACAAACTTAGAAAATAAAGATGGCTTGTTTTTCTAAGTATAGAAACCCACTCTAATTAATAAATAAAGACTTAAATAATTTTTTCATAAGAAGTCATAATAAATAAGTCCAAGATATGTTTGTTTTAGAATAAGTTTTTGCCTTAGAGCCTATTAGGTAAAGTTCTAACATGTTTCTTACAACTGTTAGAACTCTGCTATGATGTCGCTCCGAAGATCTGCACGCACCAACGGAAACGCCTCTAACGCTGTTCCAGCGACCAATGAAGCCCCTCCAGTTCGTAGAAGGGGAGTGCGTGCTACTGCCTGCCGCAATGCGCCGGCACCGCCAGCTGACAACACTGCGAAGATCGCCAGACTGCGACAGCAAGTTGAGGAACTTTTGCAGCAACAACGACAACAGGCTCAAACTCAGCCTCAGCCTCCGCGCAGCCGCAGCCACAGCAAATGGCCCCAGCACCCCAACAAGTTGGTCCATATGGGGGATGGCCAGTGATGAACTACGCGCCATATCTAGTACCGAACATGGAGCCAGTGTATGAGAAGTTTCACAAGCAGCACGCTCCAAACTTCGAAGGGACTACAGACCCCTTTGAGGCAGAAGAGTGGCTAAGGAATGTGAAGCCGATTCTGATGCACATGAATCTCAGTAATGCAGACCGCATATCCTGCGTCTCATCTTTGCTCAAGAAGGATGCCAGGATATGGTGGGACTTGGTCCAGCAATCGCATGATGTTGCCACCATGACATGGACCCGATTTGTGGAGCTGTTCCACAAAGAGTACTACAATTCAGCTGTACTCGCTACGAGAGTTGAGGAGTTCGCTAACTTGAAGCAGGGTACTTTATCGGTGGCAGAGTATGCTCGTCAGTTTGACCGCTTAGCTAAATTCGCATCTGAGATGGTTCCAACCGATTTTCTGAGGGTGAAAAAATTTGTTAGAGGACTTCGACCAAAAATCGAGATGGGGGTTAATCTAGCAAACCTGGGGAACACTACATATGCCGATGTTCTTGAGACGGCAATAGAATTAGAGAGGTTGCAGGCTAACGTAAGTAAAGAGGAAGTCGGAAAGCTTGGACCTAGACAGCAGAATCAACCTCAGACCAGTCGGAGCAACAACCATAACGGCAACAATTAGTCCAGCAACAACGGTAACGGCCAGAAAAGACGTCATCCGGATAACAAGAAATTCGACAGCGATAAGAGGGCACGTACGAATAATGGGGGAAATAGGACGGGCTACGTGGAATACCCGCCATGTGCTAAGTGTCAGAAGAAGCATCCTGGAGAATGCCCTGCAAACACCAAGGAATGTTTTAACTGTGGTCAGGAAGGGCATCGTAAAAGAGATTGTCCTCAGCAAAAGCCAGAAGGGAAGAAGGACGACAAGATGGTTCCTGCTAGGGTTTTTGCCTTAACCCAAGGAGAGGCTGATGCTAGCAATAAGGTGGTCACAGGTCAGGTTTCTATCCTCAATAACTTATGTTATGTATTATTTGATTCGGGAGCCACTCATTCGTATATCTCGTTAGGAATGATAGAAAAACTAGACAAACCTTGTGAAAGATTTAGAACTAGGTTTGTAACCGAGTTGCCTTCGGTCAAAGTAGTTCTATCATCACGGATAGTACGAGGCGTACCGATCAAGATTGAGGACTTATAACTAGAAGGAGACCTGATAAAACTGGTGATCAAGGACTTTGACGTAATACTAGGCATGGACTGGCTAGCACGGCATGGCGCAACCATCGACTGTAAATGCAAGAAGGTGATGTTCGAGACTCCTGACGGCCAGAAACTATGCTTCATGGGACAAGCTTCAGGATTGCGCACCCCGTTAGTATCATCTCTCAAAGCTCAAAGAATGATGGAGAAAGGATGTCAAGCATTCTTAGCCAGCATCACGAATGTGGAAAGGGAGACACCACTTAAGGTTCGAGATGTCCGTGTTATACAAGAATTTCCCGAGGTATTTCCCGATGACTTGCCAGGATTGCCGCCAACTTGGGAAATAGACTTCACGATAGAATTAGTACCAAGCACCGAGCCTATCTCTAAGGCACCATACTGGATGGCACCTACAGAACTCAAGGAGTTAAAGACGCAGCTACAAGAACTCCTAGACTTAGGTTTTATTAGGCCAAGCCATTCGCCATGGGGAGCTCCGGTACTATTCGTGAAGAAGAAGGACGGAAGTATGCGGATGTGTATAGACTATCGTGAGCTGAACAAAGTAACGATTAAGAACAAGTACCCGCTACCTCGGATCGATGATTTGTTTGATCAACTTCGAGGCGCGACTGTATTTTCAAAAATCGATTTACGGTCCGGGTATCGTCAGCTCAAGGTAAAGGGAGAAGATATTCCTAAGACAGCCTTTAGGACTCGTTATGGACATTACGAGTTCTTGGTTATGTCCTTCGTTCTTACCAACGCACCAGCCGCGTTTATGGACTTAATGAATAGGGTCTTCAAAGATTTCTTAGATAAATTCGTCGTTGTATTCATCGACGATATTTTAATATACTCCAAGGATGAAGTAGAGCACGAGGAACATTTGAGGTTGATTTTGACGTGATTGAAGGAGCATCAACTCTACGCAAAGTTCAAGAAATGCGAGTTTTGGCTTTCGCAAGTGGTGTTCCTCGGGCACATTATATCGAAAGATGGAGTTGCAGTAGACCCATCAAAGGTAGAGGCCGTGAAGGATTGGCCCAAACCAAAGAACGCATCTGAAGTAAGAAGCTTTCTAGGGTTAGCAGGTTATTATAGGAAGTTTGTAGAGGGCTTTTCAAAGATAGCCACTCCGCTCACCAACTTGACCCGGAAACAACAAAGATTTAACTGGAATGATAAGTGTGAAGAAAGCTTCCAGTTGCTTAAGGATAAGCTTTGCTTAGCACCAGTACTCAGTGTACCGACACCCAACGATAAATTCGTGGTCTACTGCGATGCATCAAAGCAAGGATTGGGTTGCGTGCTGATGCAAAATGACAAGGTGATAGCCTACGCCTCACGACAATTGAAGGAGTATGAGCAGCGCTATCCAACTCACGATATGGAGTTGGCAGTGGTGGTCTTTGCATTAAAAATCTGGCGCCATTATCTTTACGGAGAACGGTGCGAGATTTATACGGACCACAAGAGTTTAAAGTACTTCTTTACTCAGAAGGAGCTCAACATGAGACAGCGCAGGTGGTTAGAGTTAGTAAAGGATTACGACTGCGAAATCCTATACCACCCAGGAAAGGCGAATGTAGTTTCCGATGCGCTTAGTAGAAAAAGTTATGGAAATTTAGCAGCTTTATCTGGAATAGAAAAGCCGCTACAGCATGAGCTTATCAGTGTCGGAATAGAAGTAGTTGTAGGCAAGCTGGCTAACTTGTCTATCCAATCGAATCTACTAAAAGATATACGAAATGGTCAGGTATATGACGACACACTAGCAGCACATATGGGTGCAGTCAGAGAAGGCAAAGCTATAGATTTCTCAATCTCTAGCCAAGGTTTATTGAGATATAAGGATCGGGTATGCGTGCCAAACGATCAAAGTATTAAAAAGACGATTCTGGAAGAAGCACACAGTACCCCGTACTCAATTCACCCAGGATCTACCAAGATGACTCATGACATCAAGGCAATCTACTGGTGGCCAGGGATGAAGAAGGACATAACAGAGTTTGTGTCTAAGTGTCTTGTATGCTAGCAAGTGAAAGTAGAGCATCAGCGGCCTACAGGTTTATTGCAACCGCTTAGTGTACCAGAATAGAAGTGGGACGATATAGCTATGGACTTCGTGACGGGTTTGCCAAGGACGAATAAGCAGCATGATTTCGCTTGGATAGTAATAGATAGACTAACCAAGTTGGCTCATTTCCTGCCTGTTAAAACTTCTTACACGGCAGACCAATATGCAGACATCTATATCCAAGAGATAGTACGGTTGCATGGAATCCCCAAGACGATAGAATCAGATAGAGGGTCGGTATTTACATCAAGATTTTGGGGAAGTTTATAGCAAGCTATGGGTACTAAGTTAAGTCTTAGTACAGCTTTTCATCCTCAGACAGATGGGCAATCCGAGCGTACGATTCAGATTTTAGAGGATATGCTATGCGCGTGTATACTTGATTTCGGAGGATCATGGATCAAGTACTTGCCGTTGATAGAATTTTCCTACATCAACAGCTACCAGTCAACGATCGGGATGGCACCTTATGAGTTATTATATGGAAGAAGGTGCCGATCACCGTTGCACTGGGACGAGGTAGGAGAAAGGCAGCTTCTTGGTCCCGGAGCTGTTAGACAAGCTCAAGAAGCAGTAGCGCTTATTAGACAGCGTATGCTTGCTGCTCAAAGCCGTCAGAAAAGCTATGCGGATGCCAAGCGACGCGATGTTGAATTCCAAGTTGGAGATCGAGTCTTCCTGAAGATATCTCCTATGAAAGGTGTAAAGTGGTTTGGGAAGAAAGGCAAGCTTAGTCCCCGATTCATAGGTCCTTTTGAGATATTGGACAAAGTGGGAGCAGTTGCGTATAGACTAGCCCTACCGCCAGCACTAGCAGATAGTCACAACGTGTTCCACATCTCGATGCTACGCAAATATGTGTCAGACCCATCTCACGTCCTCAAGTACGATACGATAGCACTCCAGAAAGACTTAAGTTACGAGGAACGGCCAATTAGCATCCTGGATAGGGGGATGAAGCAGTTACGGTCCAAGAGCCTTCCTATAGTAAAAGTCCTATGGAGTAATAGTTCTGAACGAGAGGCAACGTGGGAGTTGGAGGAGGATATGCAAGGCCGATATCCGGAGTTATTTGGTAAGTAAATTTCGAGGACGAAATTCTTTTTAGTAGGGGAGAATTGTAGAGTCCAAGAACTTTGCTTAGCTAAGTTAGATAGTAGTATAATAGTAATAGTAGTATTATCTTTATGACTGTGGATTTTTGGTTCAGACCGGGATTTATTTGGACACTCATAGTAGTACTTGTAGATTTTCTAAGTTTAACCTATAGTGTAGGAATATTAATTTTAACCTAAGGTTTGATTAATATGATTGATATTGAGGATAATATTTATTATACTATAAGGTTTAGATAAGAACCAATAGGATAATAGCACATGTTATATATGGGTTTATTAATGATTAAGCATTTTGAGGATTTAATTTATTAAGGTTAAAATTTGAATACTCTAAGGTCAGTCAGCAGCTTTGAAAACGTTAGAGGGCTTAGTCAAGGTTGTTTACTCAATTTAAATTAAGCTAAAAATGTGTAATTTCGTGTTTAAATAATCAGCGTATGCCGATATATCGCAACTATAGGGGGAGATATATCGCAGCACGAAGATACAAAAAACACGAAACGATGCACGATTGCCTCGGGCATACTGGCCCAGGCAATATATCGTCTACAGGGGGCGATATATCGCCCCTCTCAGCATCATTTGAAAGTTTTTGAAATCGTTTTCCATTCAAACCTTCAACCTCTTGATAAGTCCAGCACCTTTCTGAACGAGTCTTCAGCCTCCGCTGAGCGATAATTCAAATTATTTTCACTCAAAAAGCCATTATTTTTATTCAAGTTAAATGAAGATCTTTTCATTGCTAAACTCTATATATAGGACCTAGTACCCAGCCATTATTCATCTTTTACTCTAAGTTCAGAGGCTGCAAGTTACTAGGTGAGTGTGAGAGTGTAAACACTTGGGTTGGGAATCATAAGCTTATCAAACTCTTGGGAAGTAAGGTTTTATAGCATTTCGGTTCAAGGTTTAGATTGGTCTTACAAGTCTTCAAGGTATTTCCACACTCTAGTTCATTGGTATTATTTTATTTAATTTCTCATAGTCTTCTACTCAGCCTTCTAACCTTATTCTTTATTTTAGTTAGGAAATCTAAGAACTTGCACATAAGTTTTTGGTAAGTATATTCTCAATGGTATAGGCCTCCCATTCCTTTCATTTCTTTTCTTTATACTCACTCTGTTACAAATGGTTTTTAGGAGTGTTCCAAAGTCCCAACTCTGTCCTCATATCCTGGTAATTTTGGTAAGGAAAATAGGATAGAATTTATATGTTATATGCTTTTTATATGTTATCTTATGGTTTTTATGTTATGAAATATGTTATGTTAAATATGTTTGTAGGCTTGGGCATATGACCTATATGACTAACAAGCCCCAAATAGATTGTGGGCATATGACTTGCTTAGCTAGCAAGACCCCACTAATCTAATGGGCATATAACTTGTTTAGTCTATGGGACCCCAAGTAATAATGGCCATTATAGTATGTATGTGATATAAGTGTTATGTTGTGTTTTTTATGAAATTTATGTATATGGACTATGTGTTAGATTTTCCTTGCTGGGCATTAGGCTCACTCATTTTTGTTTATATGTGCAGGATGATAGTCTTAGTGGCGGGAAAGTTTCTTGGAAGCTTGGAGAATGTGTATTGAGGCGGAATGGATTCAAGAGCCGAGCGTTTCGATTCGAGGATGTAGTTTGTTTCTTATGGTTTTTACATGTATTTTTCCGCATTTTATTATGTAAATCTCTTTTTAATTATGTCATGTTTTGATTTTAAAACAATGGGATCCCATATCCTACTTGATATTTTATGTAAGGTTTAACTTTTATTTTTACAAGTTTCTTAATAAAGTTATGGTCTTTTCACTTGTAAAGATTTATTAAGGGTTAGTGTTTATGTATAGTTTTCATTAATGGTCCAAAAGTCTAGAGTAGTTGGGTCATTACAATGTTCATCTTCCTCTTCATCATCTTCTTCTTTATATTCAACTTCCTCCTCCTCCCCTTCCTCTTCCTCCTCCCTCTCATCCTCAATTGCAACATTATCTATCTCAACAAATTGTAATGGAGCCTCCGTACGTTCAAAGCTGATTTGTGGCAACGGACCAAGATCAATGAATAATTGGAAATTAGAGGAACTAGTGTCCTGCATAACATCTACTTCTACATCCTCTGCTTGTTCTTCAACTAGTGGGATGTCCCACACATTTCTGTGATGCACGTCTTGGATGACTTTCCAGTGAGATTTATTTTTAAGGTCATCAATGTAGAGATTTTGGTTAGCCTGAGTTGCTAAGATAAATTTATCATCTTTGAAGGCCTCTGAACTGGTTTTAATACTTGTATGTTTTGCTCAAACTTTAATCCTAAAGACCGATTAGTGTCAAATCATTTGCACTTAAACAATACAACAAAACAACTAGAAAGATATGACATCACTAAAACTTCTTCCAACTGGCCGTAATAAGTATTATTTTCGAATCCCACTACAGAGACTCCACTATTTTGAGTTTTACGATTCTTGTCCCTGTCATAACACAAAAATTTACTCCATTTACAACACACCCAGGGTACGATGCAACGTGAGTTGAAGAACCATTTGCTAAAGATATTAATTCTTCATGTACTTCCAAGGAACCTGTACAACAAACAAAAACAACTAATTTAAGAGTTACTAATAAGTGTTATAATAAACATGCAATGAAAGGAATAACTACTTTAATTACTTACTGAAGATATGGCAAGATCTCATTGCAGTTATTTAGAATATACCAATCCGCTGTTTTCATCACTTCATCTTCCAAAATTGTCAAGGATTTCTTACCAATTGGACGACCCTGAGATTGAAAGACCGACATCTTTTTAAGTGATGGACCAACATCTACATTTCGGTCTAGACGATTGAACTTTGTTTCAACTCCTTTCAAGTACATGGAGCAAAATGTTAATGCCTCATCAACCACATATCCTTATGCTATTGACCCCTCTGGACGTGCTTTATTACGGACATAATTCTTCAAATTTTTCATATACATTTCAAAAGGATACATCTACCTCATGTGAACCGGTCCTCCAAGTATTGCTTCTTCCAATAAATGTATTAGTAGATGAACTATGATATCGAAAAAAGTAGGGGGAAAAATGTTTTCTAACTTGCAAATAATCTCAACAATTGAAGTTTTGGCTTTTTCTAAATCTGAGACTTTTAAAATTCTCGCACAAATGAGCTTGAAGAAAGTGCATAACTCAATAATAGTTGTACTTATCTATTTCTTTAGGAATGCATGCACACCAACTGGCAAAAGGCATTGCATAATGATGTGGCAATCATGCGATTTCTAACCAGTGATCTTATTGTCATTATCAATCACATTTTTCCTTAGGTTAGATCCAAAACCATCTGGAAACTTCACTGATTTAAGAAATCGACAAAACTTTTGGCGATATTCAACAGTAAAAGTGAATTTGGTCGTAGGCTTTTGTATCCGACCATTCAACTTCCTCAGCTATAACTATGGTCTTATCTTCATCTTCTCCAAGTCTACTCTGGCACTAACTATGTCTTTGGTCTTATTCTCCAACCCAACTATTTGTAGGAAAAACTAATTGCAGGATCTTTATTTATTTTCATGCAATTTACATATTATCAACACAAACATGCAAATTCCTAGAACATGCTCCTATGAAATTGATACAAATACAAAGTAAAGTAAAAACTTACATTACGCAGCGGAACTGGAACAACTCCACCCTTCAATCTCTCTAACCCTTGATTCCATTCTGTAGCAGAGTATTATCAAGAGATTGAACAAGATCAGCAACACAGTCTTCCTCACCAAGCCTTTGATCAACCTAGAACTAGTGTGGGCTGGCTCTCAACACATGAGATAGAGATCTAGAAAAGAAGAAGAGATTGTGGCTAAGAAAGGATTAGAGTGTCTAGGTTTTCACTTACCCAAATCAACTGAGACTGACTTGCTTCTAAAAACCCTAGATATCATATTCCTTATATAGGCAACTTAATGGGATTTATTTAAATTTAAATTAATTAAAAATAACAAACAAAACTAAAAGCCTTGGGCTGCCATAAATGAACTTGGGCCCAATCTCTTTATTTTGAATTTAAATCCCAACTGGGCCTAAATTCAAAACCTTTTATTTATTTATTTTTTAATTAATTAATTAAATCCTTATTCAAATTAACTAATTATAATTTGAAACTTGATTTAATATTATTTATTTATATTGATACCAATTTATCAATATTAATAAATTTACCCAAATATTCTCTTTTATTCTCTAAATCTCATATCTCTGTAAATTTTCCAAAATTGACCTAGTCAACTTTAAAAATCCTAATTGATAATTAAATCAATTAATTGAGACATTCTAGATGATTTACTCAAAGGTGATGCGGGGACCATGGATCCATGAAATCAAGCTCCAACAAGTTACCGTGAATTTATTTACGAATAATTTCACTACCTTATTAATTCCTCGTGACTCCACTATAGACTTGGAATTGAACTCTTGAATTCATAGAACGTATTTTCAAAACCATAAATACGTTATCCATTGTTATAACCATTACAATCAGTCAATCCTCTATCGATGACTTACTAATGAGCTGGGTGCAAATTACCGTTTTACCCCTCATCAGTATTTTATCCTTAACTCCCACTAAGTTCCTTATAAATGATATTTCCGTGAACTTAATCACAGAAATGAGATCTCAATCATTTAACCTTTTGAACAAAGCAATTAAGGAAATCATCTTTTCACTTCTCATACAGAAGTTATAGATTTCGTATCTATGAATAATACTCCCACTCAATTACACTAATAAATCTCCAAGATGTAAGTATAGGCTAGCTAGTAGGGTAAGCTGGTAACGAACAAGTCAAAAGATTTAAATAATATAATTAGCAGAATATTATCACTCAGAATTAAGATCGGCTTAATATATGGTCAACGTTGTGACATTGATTAGATTTGATAACAACGATACTTATTTATCAATCAATAATCAATATCGGTCCTAGTCCGATGTAACTAAATACATCCGATCTTATCTACTTGGTCGATGCCTTGGACAAGACATCACACCCTGAATGTGTAAGTAGATCATATCGTAGATTGCCTAATCAGTGAAAATCCAATGCACTGATCTAATCTTAGGACTCGTTCTTTTGAACATATAATTACAACTATAATCCACTGTGACCTAGTCACTATAATTGTAACTATCCATATGTTCGGGATTTTATAAATGTTTGTATTATTTCAATAATCATGTAATAAAACAAGCAAGCAACACGGTTGTCAAACTAAATGATTTCTACTACTTTTATTGATAATATGAAATCATGCTACATGTCCGACATGGTTTTATAAGGGCATAAAACCCAACAAACTCCCACTTGCCCTTTTAAAACAAATGGGACATGTTTCTCAAAACCATGCATTCTACATGCTTCACAATTATGTTTTCTGCTTATATCTTTGTAAAGGGATATGAAAGATTGTCTTACAATGCTATCATCATCACCTTCACTTCACACCTTCGCCACACATCCTCGATAATGTGGTACTTTCTCTCTATATGCTTTGCTCTTTTGTAGCTTCGAGGTTCTTTCGAATTCGCTATTGCCTCATTACTGTCACTAGAAAAAATGAGTGGTTTATCCATTTCTGGAATAACACCGAGATTCGTATAGAACTTCCTTAGCCAGACTATTTCCTTAGCCGCCATAGACGCAGCTATGTACTCAGCCTCCAAAGTGGATTCTAAAATGGCAGATAGCTTAACGCTTCTCCAAATCATAGCTCCACCCCCAAGAGTAAACACATTTTTCAGAAGTAGACTTCTTGTCATCAACATCAGTCTAAAATCTGAATATGTGTAGCCTAACAGGTACAAAGATCCACCTGGAAAGACTAACATATAGTCTCTAGTCCATCAAAGATACCGACTTCCATCTATTGTTTATTTCCAAGGTTTTACTGACACTTGCTCACCACTCCCACTGCATAGAAGATCTTCAATCACAACACACAACATAGCATGCATTAGACTTCTAATTTCAAATGCATAAGGAGTTCATTACATCTTTTCTTTCTCTTGAGGAGTCTGTAGAGACTGCTGCTTAGAAAAATAAATTCCATGTCAAGACACTAAACATCCTTTCTCGGAATTTGTTACAGAGTAATGACCAAGCACCTCACTAAAGTAGGTCCCTTGAGTTAGAGCTAAAGTCCAGTTATTTATTTCCCTGATGTTTTGGATACCAAGAACACAACTTGCTACAACGAAATCTGGAATCTCGTTTCTAGCCAGTTCTTTATGTTTGATAATTTCTTGACATTGTTTCCAATGAATAAGATATCATCTACATAAAGGATTCAAAACACCACAATGTCTTTTTCCTTAAGTTGTCAAACACAAGGGTCAACTACATTTTGTTCAAAAACTCAGGTCTTAATGTTTCCATTTAACCTTAAGTTCCAGGAGCGTGAAGCTTGTTTAAGTCCATAGATTGACTTACTCAGCTTTCCGAATTTCTTGTCCAACTACTTTAAATCCTTCTGATTGATACATGTTAATTGTCTCATCAAGATAGCCATTAAAAAATGCTTCTTTGATGTCCATTTGCCTTATCTTCTTAATCAAGAGTTGTGGCTATGGATAAGAGAATACTAAATGAATTTTAACATGGCTACCGGAGAAAAAGTTTTCTCTAAGTCAAATTTCTCTCTCTACCACGAGTCGAGCCTTTAATGTCTCGACCTTTCTATCAGCTCCTCTCTTCTTCTTATAGATCCTCTTGCACCCCATGGGCCTAAAGTCCAATGGCACATCTACAAGATCTCAGACAAATTAAGAGTACTTAGACTTTATTACCTGGTACTTGACTTTGAGTCAAAAATCCCTTTCAGACCTACCCATTGCCTATTTAAAGGCCAACGAATCATTGTTACTTGTGTCCCCAACCAACTTGTGGGTTTCACTATCCATATCATAGGTACCGGGTTCCGAGAAATCCTCCCACTATGACGAGGCATCGTAACTTTCTGACTTGGATTAGTGGTTTCTGAATGTACCTTGTTATCATCGACTTGCGTCAGTAAGGATGGAACAATAGTTTATCATTTTTCCATCTAATACTAATTTTTTTTTATTTTATTTTTTTATGAGACTTGAAATTCATTATGTAGTCGTTATCCAGAAAAGTTGCATTTGTAGAGCCAAACACTTTCTTGTCTACTGGACTATAAAACAGACCACTCTGAGTACCTTTAGAATAGCCATCAAACAAGCAAACCCTCAGCTCACTGTTCTAGCTTTCTACCTTTTTCCTCATGACAAAAACATGACACCACCAAATTCCATAATGACGTAAACCAAGTTCACGACCATTTCATAATTCTAGTGGTGTCTTGGAGACAACTTTTGAGACGGCACAACATTTAAAAAAAAATATCACATGCGGTCTAGGTAGTATGTCTCCAGAAAAGATCTGGGTAAGAAGTTGGTAGAGTTTAATAGCTTATCATAGAACACACATTTTCATAAACGTGCAATTCACACCACTCAGCAACACTGTTTTGTTGCGGAGTCCTTGGGGCAGTTGTTTTAAACAAATCTTCAAGTTCAATTAAATGATCTTGGTTCTGATTATCCAAATATCCTCCACCCCTATCAGATCGCAAGATCTTTAACGTTTTACCTAATTTGGTTTTAAAGCCATAGCAATGAATTCTTTGAACTTCTTAACAAATTCGCAGAATTCCTATGCTTTAGGTACTTACATGAGTCTCTAGAGCAATCGTCGATGAAGGTGACGAAATACTCATAACCACCCCTCGCTTGAACATTCATATGTCCCCAGACATTTGAACATACTAGCCCTAGTGGTTCTTTGGCCCTTTCTCCTATCACAGA
The DNA here is from genome assembly GCF_963169125.1 of Humulus lupulus. Lineage (NCBI taxonomy): Eukaryota > Viridiplantae > Streptophyta > Magnoliopsida > Rosales > Cannabaceae > Humulus > Humulus lupulus. The sequence continues at coordinate 107,281,649 of NC_084798.1, read as the reverse complement.
GAATGGACGCTTTGTCATTCTGTCCTCGAGACTAGATTCACAAACAGGTAGGTCACCCTAGGTGAGTTCCCTCAAAGGCCCAGCCTTTGTTAGTATTTGAATCATATCATAACAAATATGACCAAAGTGAAAATGCCAAGGGTACATCATTTCTAACGTTATTGACCTTTTGTCGTTTAACAGTCCTAGAATTAGCTGTCTTAAACAACTCATTATTTATAACATAGGGTTCGTCTAGTTGCAATAGGTATAGCCTGTTTTTCATACATCCACCCCACAATTCACATCCATTTAAAGAAATAGGATTTTATTACTTGTGAAAGTAACTACAAATTGTTGTTGATGTAATAAGAAAAACTTAAATTAAAATTTCCATTGAAAATCGGAATAAAATAAACATTGTCTTAAAACAATATATTTATTTCCAAAATTCATTCAAGCTTATCCTTTTGCCTTGTTTGATACGAACAACCCTTGATGGATACCAAGCCGTGGCTTTTTATCCTTCATGGCTTTCCCAATGCTAAAAGTGTAAAAAAGGTAAATACATGTGTTAGTAGATTGTGATTCAGCGATCCAAATTCGAAGTATCATCCTCTAAAATCACATGCATCCAAGACAAATTTAATTATTTTGGATTCCATATGCCTTGAGTTCTGGGAAATCTTGTTCCAATTCCCAGTCTCCTTGCAATTGGAAACACTACCATTTTTGTGTACTTATAATCAGGCCTTGCTCCAAGATACTTTGCAGCATTTGATGCCTTGCCAGTTGACTTCTTGTTCTTTTTGTATGAATTTCTTTCTCTCTTGCTCTTCGAAGAAGAAGCTCAAAGCAGCTTCTCCTTGAGCTTGTTTAGTATTATTAGTATTCTTTCATTTGCTCGAACTACCATCAACAATCCTCTTTGAAGGATTCGGTGATCGTTGCATGGGAAAAATAGGAATATCTTTGATTATCACGAACTCGATGTTGTCTAAAATCAACACCATGTTGATGTTGGACAAACATTTCGTGAGGTTCTCACCATAGAGTAACATTTTAGAGATCAGAGAGAGTATGAGGTGGGAAGCCTAGAGCTTCTATTATCAACTAAGTAGAAATCAGCGCATTGCTTGACAAACATTTATTCATTAAATATTTTAGAAATATCATAACATACAAAATGTTTTGAGATAAGCAAAATACTAGAACACTTATCTTCTATTTCTTAGGTACTTTAGCTAGCCATGAACCCATGTGTCCCGGTAGGCGAGAGTCACAAATATTCACGTAGTTAAATAGAGAAACATCTCAATTAATAAAACGTCATAGACTTTTATTAACTACCTATTCCATCCAATCAAAGTAACAGAAACTCATGTGTCCCGGTAGGCGAGAGTCACAAATATTTCTTACTTTATGAGTTTGACCCACGGTTTCGATTATTATAGACTTAATTCCTATAGTCACCGTAGGGATGAGTCTATAGAAAGTCCATCTATAACCATCTATCCTAAGAAATTTAACCATGTTAAGAAGTCCAGTGAACACCTTCCGTAGGGAGACGAAATCAAAGTGTCATGAGGCCCCACTGAACTCTAACCTTGTTAAATCAACGGTGGAGATCGAATTGAAAAATTTTAAAACTCATTATTAAATATTTTAGTATTTTATTCTTTTTGAAAAAAAATATCAACTTAGGTTTTCCAAATTATCAAAATAATCAATAAACCAACTAAGGTTCGCCAAATTATTAAAATAATCAACAAACCATAGTTTATAATTTTTCCATTAATTCTAAAATTACCATTGAAAATTAATCAAAAAATTAGAATTAATATGTTTCTAATCAATTATTAGGTCCAACTAAAAAGAATAACCTAATACAATTAAGTTCAACTTAGGTAAATGGGCCTTAACAATTCGAGCTTGCATGGAGGAGAGCTGGGTTCAGTATGTCGGACCCACTACTAAGGCTCCCTAACTTCCACACAAAGCCCAAAAAGACAGGAATTTGAACCTTTGTTTTATTAATTGTTATTCAATTGATTAGGCCCAATCTAGTAATGCAAAGCAAATGGGCCTTCACAAGTGGAACCACCCACAAGAGAGGAATTTAAACTTTACATGTTCAATTTGGCCCAAATAAAACCTAACATTTTATGAAAGTTTTATTTGAGTTTTCCCACATTTTTTTAAACGCAAAAAATGGGCCATCATTATACTTATATTTAAAGCCCAAATGCAAAAAACAACTTAATAATGATGCTTGATATGTTAATAATTGGATGGGCCTAACATGTTATTCTATAAGCATGTATTATTAAATTATGCAAATATACCACAACAATACACTATTTTGTAAAATACCATAATTAATTAACATAGAATTCATCGGACAAAATTCAATATAATTAATTAAACAAGTTACAAAATATTAAATTAATTAAAATAGAATTTATCAAACAAAATTCAATTTCAAATAATTAATTTAACCATGTTAAGTTGTTAGGAATGATAAGATATTTTATTTTTAAATATTTTAACAAATTTTAAAATATCAAAATATCTTTTAACCAAATTTAAAATATCTAGTATTATCTGATAACCAATTATAAATATTTTAAACAATAAAAATATATTGAAAAATCAGATAACTAATTTTAATATTTTATTTATAACAAAATAAAAAAAATATCTTAAAATATCATGATTATCAACAAATTCAAAATATTTTAAAAAGAAAAAAATATCTATAAAATTATCAGATAATCAATTTTAAATATTTTAAATCTAACTGCACAAAATATCCAATTTAAAAAAAAATAAATATTTTTTTTTTGCGAAAAAATGTCGCGCGCGGGTTCCGCACCGACGCCGTACGGACGTCCGTACGGATCTGTACGGCCGGGTCTCGCCGCGCGGCTCCATGCGTGCCCAGCACACACACTGCAAAAATCTGTGCAGTTTTTAAATCCATAACAAGCCAAAACACAACCAAATTATTGCTAAATTTACATAAGAAAACATACATACATACACCAATAACATGTACTATCCAATTAACACCTAACATATCAATCAATTTCATACATGTTCATTCATGAAAATAAACTAGCAACCTGTGGCTCTGATACCAATTGTAGGAAAAACTAATTGCAGGATCTTTATTTATTTTCATGCAATTTACATATTATAAACACAAACATGCAAATTCCTAGAACATGCTCCTATGAAATTGATACGAATACAAAGTAAAGTAAAAACTTACATTACGCAGCGGAACTGGAACAACTCCACCCTTCAATCTCTCTAACCCTTGATTCCATTCTGTAGCAGAGTATTATCAAGAGATTGAACAAGATCAGCAACACAGTCTTCCTCACCAAGCCTTTGATCAACCTAGAACTAGTGTGGGCTGGCTCTCAACACATGAGATAGAGATCTAGAAAAGAAGAAGAGATTGTGGCTAAGAAAGGATTAGAGTGTCTAGGTTTTCACTTACCCAAATCAACTGAGACTGACTTGCTTCTAAAAACCCTAGATATCATATTCCTTATATAGGCAACTTAATGGGATTTATTTAAATTTAAATTAATTAAAAATAACAAACAAAACTAAAAGCCTTGGGCTGCCATAAATGAACTTGGGCCCAATCTCTTTATTTTGAATTTAAATCCCAACTGGGCCTAAATTCAAAACCTTTTATTTATTTATTTTTTAATTAATTAATTAAATCCTTATTCAAATTAACTAATTATAATTTGAAACTTGATTTAATATTATTTATTTATATTGATACCAATTTATCAATATTAATAAATTTACCCAAATATTCTCTTTTATTCTCTAAATCTCATATCTCTGTAAATTTTCCAAAATTGACCTAGTCAACTTTAAAAATCCTAATTGATAATTAAATCAATTAATTGAGACATTCTAGATGATTTACTCAAAGGTGATGCGGGGACCATGGATCCATGAAATCAAGCTCCAACAAGTTACCGTGAATTTATTTACGAATAATTTCACTACCTTATTAATTCCTCGTGACTCCACTATAGACTTGGAATTGAACTCTTGAATTCATAGAACGTATTTTCAAAACCATAAATACGTTATCCATTGTTATAACCATTACAATCAGTCAATCCTCTATCGATGACTTACTAACGAACTGGGTGCAAATTACCGTTTTACCCCTCATCAGTATTTTATCCTTAACTCCCACTAAGTTCCTTATAAATGATATTTCCGTGAACTTAATCACAGAAATGAGATCTCAATCATTTAACCTTTTGAACAAAGCAATTAAGGAAATCATCTTTTCACTTCTCATACAGAAGTTATAGATTTCGTATCTATGAATAATACTCCCACTCAATTACACTAATAAATCTCCAAGATGTAAGTATAGGCTAGCTAGTAGGGTAAGCTGGTAACGAACAAGTCAAAAGATTTAAATAATATAATTAGCAGAATATTATCACTCAGAATTAAGATCGGCTTAATATATGGTCAACGTTGTGACATTGATTAGATTTAATTACAACGATACTTATTTATCAATCAATAATCAATATCGGTCCTAGTCCGATGTAACTAAATACATCCGATCTTATCTACTTGGTCGATGCCTTGGACAAGACATCACACCCTGAATGTGTAAGTAGATCATATCGTAGATTGCCTAATCAGTGAAAATCCAATGCACTGATCTAATCTTAGGACTCGTTCTTTTGAACATATAATTACAACTATAATCCACTGTGACCTAGTCACTATAATTGTAACTATCCATATGTTCGGGATTTTATAAATGTTTGTATTATTTCAATAATCATGTAATAAAACAAGCAAGCAACACGGTTGTCAAACTAAATGATTTCTACTACTTTTATTGATAATATGAAATCATGCTACATGTCCGACATGGTTTTATAAGGGCATAAAACCCAACACTATTGTGCCTAATAAACTGTCGCACACATTATTCTCAACATGCATAACATCTAGATTGTGTCGCAACATTATGTTGGCCCAATATGGGAGCTCAAAAAATATACTTTTTTTCTGCCAACCTACTTGCTCTTTTGTACACTTTATTTTTTTGGCCACCATATCATACGTGCTTACCAGGAAGAGAATCAGGTATAAAACTCATTTGTGTGAAAATTTCTTGCATGGTTAATGGCTTTGGTGGTAGTTTTTCTCATTGTCTTCTGGTCCATTCTAATGGCATGTTTGATTGGCAAAAAATGTCTATGGCTATAAAAAGCAACCTTCTTTTGTAAACAAATAGATGGTGTTGCCACATTGCAAGTAGAGCAAGCATGATAACCTTGGCCAGTCCATCCAGAAAGGCTACTGATTGCTGGATAATCGTTTATAGTCCACATCAAAGCTGCTCAAAGAGTGAACAAACTACCATCGACTGCATCTCAAGTCTGTACACCGGTCATCCATAATTCTTTTAACTCATCAATCAATGGTCTTAAGAAAACATCAAAATATTTTCCTGGCGAATGAGGTCTCGGAATTAATAAGCTTAACATGAAGTTAGTTTCTCTCATGCACAACCATGGTGGCAAGTTATATGTCGTCAACACAACCGACCACATACAATAAGAAAGACTCATATTACCAAAGAGGTTGAATCCATCTGCAGCCAATCCAAGCCGCACATTCTTGGGTTCCATTGCAAACGTTGGATTATTTCAGTCAAAGTCCTTCCAAGCTTTCCCATCAGCAGGATGACACAATACACCATCTTCTTTTATACGTTGCTCATGATGCCATCTCATATGTTGAGCAATGTACCTCGATACATATTTTCGCATTAACCTAGAGGTTAAAGGAAAATAACGAATCACTTTATGAGGCACTTTCTTGCCCTTGGTGTTCTTGTCCACCCACCGATCCTCCCCATAAACATGACATTTGCTTTTTCCACCACGTTCTTTCCAAAATAGTGCGCAATCATGCTTGCAGACATGGATTGACTCGTAGCCTAATCCAAGTTTTTGCAACAACATTTTCGCTGCATAATGAGATTTTGGAAGCTTATTTGGGGCTGGAAATGCAACATGTTACAACTCCAGCATTCCATTAAATATTTTGTTGGGAATTTTGCCCAACACTTTGAAATGCATCAACTTCACTAGGAAATTCAATGATGTGTAATTTTGACACCCGGGGAATAATGGAGCCTCGATCTCGACAAACAAATCGTTATAATGTTGCCCACCCACTACATGCATCTCTTGATCACGCTCATTATCTTCATATTCGTCATTGTCATTTTGCATAACATCATTGAGAACATCCATCATTTCATCTTCATCATTTTGATATATCACTTTCCTTACTGGTATTATTTTATCCTCTCCATGCCAATGCCAGTTGGTATATTTCCGCATAAAACCATTTACAAAGAGATGATTTTCTAATACATCAATTGTCTGAAATTCAACGTTGATACACCTCCGATACAGACATTTCACCAATCCCCTTGAGTCAACGCATTGTCGAGCTCTCTGGAGAAAATTCATCACACCAGCCTCATACTCATCAGATAATTGATCTGTCAAATTAATCCAGCTCTTGTCGATCAAACATTGTATGAGTGTATCACTACACGGAACACTAATCATCAAACTTACAATCAATTTGTGTGTGTGCCCTAATTCAGAGAGAGGCAAATTTAAGAGTCTTCAATGACTCACCCTCTCCGAATGGGTCTAAGGCTTTTGGGATGAACACTAATAAAATAAAAAATTATCACTAGGTGATAATAACACACTATCATATCTTTGGTAATAATAATTTCTTATTACCAAAGAAAAACAAATAAAATTAAATGTTGTTTTTATAATGTCTTATGCTCTTTGAAGTTAATTATGTTGTTTTATAATATCTAATTGTAATATATATTTAAATGTAAATATTATTAAAATTATTTAAATTTGACATATTTTTTTTCTAACTTCAAATATTAATTTTAATTTTAATTACAATTAATGGTTAATCTTTTATAGTTAAATTAATGTTAATAATTATTAAGATTATGTTTAAAATTGGTTTTCTAATAATATATTTGTTAATTTTATTTAATCAGAACTAACAAATATTATTTTTTTACATATTAATTCAGTATTTATTAAATAACATATTTTATTTATGCTTTATTGAATAGTTTTATTAATTTACACAAAATTTCAAAGATTTGTTTATAAGTTATTTAATTTATTTAAGATTTATTACTTATTTAATTAATATTCAAGATTAATGTTTATTTTTATTAAAATTTGGTTGCATAATGTTAGTGTTAATTTTATTTAATCATAATTAAAATTATATGATATAACTTATCAATTCACTATCTATTAAATTAGAAATTTTATTGAGTACTTTTAATTCTATAAAAATTTTTGTAGCATAACGATTGTATTTTCATGTATCCCAAAATTTAAAAACTTGCAAATAACACATAGAAAAATATTTAGTCTCAGAACATGCACAAAGCAATACAAATACATTGTAAACGACTATATAATTTATAATTATTAGTTTGAATTTTATTAATGATTCAATTTTCTATTCAAAATATCATAATTCTACTAAAAATTAACAACAAAAACAAAGCATCAATATTCATCAACACTAAGAATAAAAAAAATAACAACAAAAACAACAAAATTCAATTTAAAGAAACAAAACCCACTCTAATAATCAAACTTTATTAACCCAATCTAATAATCTAACACTCAAATTATTTAACCCAATCTAAAAAATTAACACTCAAATATTATATTTCCATACAAACATATTTTTATAACTAAAAATCAAATTATATACCAAAAAATAAACTATTAAATTAATAAATTTCCATACTAATTTTATTACTCACATTCATCATTAATAAATCCAACACAAACTTATTGCTAATAAATTAATTATTTATCCAAAAATTACACTAACTAAATCGTAAAGCTATATATGTATTTTACTAAAATACTACACAACATTATATCCTAAAAATTGGATATCACTAAATTTTTACCTAATTTTTATTTCTAATTATTATTCTTACCTATTATAAATACATAATCAAATGTTATATATATAATATGACAAATAACAATATATTAAAAATATTAAAAAAGTTATACATAAAACCCCAAATATATTTATGCCAAAAATATTAGAAAAAACCAAAAAATTATAAATAAAATTCGTGGATACCTATAAAAGCTCTTGTGAATAATGCAATACCTGAAAAGAAATAAAGAAATAATCCCATTATTGGAGTAGAAATGGCCAAACCAAAAAAAAAGAAAGATAAAGTTATACACAAAATAAAATGAAATATATACAAATACATACATTTATAGACCCTATTGATGACTAAATCTTCTTTAGAAAGGAAGATTTCTCGAAAAACTAGCCCTTGGGGGCCGAAATCCAGAGAAAACTGAAAAAATAACGGAGAGAAATATTGAAGTTTTTTTTCTGTTTCAGATAAATGAGCTCTCTGTTTCGGGGAAGATGAAGTATATAAAGGGCCTCTACCGAAAATATGTTCTCGGCATAGAGTCCTCGGTACATCAACTAAAATGAAAAATACCGCGTAACTTTGGTGCGGTTCTGAAATGTTTATACCGATAACATGTTCTTGGTATATTGTTCTCTGTAAAACTATCATTTTTTTAGTGTTAACAAAATTTTATATATTATAAAGTTAATATTTTGTTTAGTTAGAAGATTACACATCACGGTATTGATACGAAGTTTGAGTTTCCCGGAGTAGAGTAGAGTAGTGGGGGTTTAGACTAAGGGAATGTGAAACTCAACTGTTTAAAGGGGTTAAGATTACCCTTAAATCAAGCAAAAAATTAGGATCCACTTGGAAACACAAACACCCAAACCATTAAAAATAAATTTACTAAACATGAGTTAAATTTGACATTCTCATTCCCATCAAACCAAACTCCTATACTAAACACCACCAAAAGTAACTACCAAACACTATAGAAATAGTCTATCATGATAGATTCTACTCCACAATTGTCAAAATGAGTCTACGAATTTTATGCTATGTTGGGTAGGAAGGAAAAAAAATGGGAAGGAGAGAAAAAATAGAGAGGATAGAAAAAGTGAAGAAATAACAGAAATGTATTCTTTTCTTCTTTTTTGGTATAATGATGGAAAATAAACTTGTTTTAATTTTTGTTTTTGTTTAGTATTTCAGTTAAAATTGAGAGAAAAGAAATGTTTTTGACATTTATGCCCTTATATTAATATTTATTTTGATTTTTATTTATTACTCATTATTTAAAAAATATATTTTTGTCACTTATAGCATAAATAAAAATATTTTTTCCAAACATATTACGAAAACAAGATGAATAGTTGGCAGTACATATAATTATAAATGCCCTATTGATAAAAATGGTATTTATATGTTTCATTATATATGGAATATTATCTATGATTGTTGATAATATGTGATTTTATCAAATTATTTTTTATAGCTAAAATGATAAGAATTTAATAAACTAAAGAACAAATTTAAATAAATTAGAGTAGTACTTATGTGTTGAGATATTTGATATTTTAGGTGAAAAATATAATTTAAAAATATTTATTTTTACAATAATATATTAAAAAAATACTACTACAATTTGTTTTAGTCAATTTGTCAATGGTATTTTGGTCCTATAAAGCCACAATGTTTTCTTTTTTATTTTCTCTCCAATTTGGAGAGAGATTTTAGTGTGGACCCTACCACTTTTTTTCTCTTTTCTTTCCTTCCTTCCACTTTATATCTTCTATCCAAAGTGTTCCTTCCTTTCACTTTTCATCTCTAACAAACAAAGACTTAGCGAGTTGTTATAACAATAATATTAATAACATTATGCAATTCATTCATAGCTGTTTTTCTAATATTAACCTTTATACACATATTTTGTATTTTATTTAAAATTAGGATTTCTTATTGTATTAAAAATTTATAAATTAATACAATAAATTTATAAATACAATAAATTTATACATTAATTTATAAATACAATAAATTAATAAATTAAAATTTTAAATTTATAAATATAAAATTTATTGTAATAAAAATTTATCTAAAAAGTATTGAATTAATTAATTACTAATTACTACTAATTGATTACATTTCATTTTATTTATTATTTATAAATTATTTAATTGTGTTAATAATGTATGAACTTATTTTACTTATTCATTAATATATTTAGATAATTCGCTTCCTAATTTATTTATTTGATAAATATGATTTTTTTTTACTTTATTCATTTACTTATTTATTTTATTTTTTTAACCACTACTACAAAATTGGGCTTTCTTCGCGGTTTTTTTCCTTTTTACACTGTGGTTTTTTGGGGTAATTGGGTATCACAATGTAATCAACCGCAAAGAAAATTTCACCAGAGAACCGCAGAGAAAAGAAAGACTTTTCACTGCGGTATTTTCTAAAGGGAAATTTCACATTCTATGCTTAATATTGGGTGTTAATTAAAATATATTCTAGGCATATTAAAGATTTCAAAATAATGCTACTTTTTGGCACTCTACCAAAAATACCATCCTTTCATCTCACTTCTCTCTTCCCTCTCTCTCTCTCTCGGTTCCCTCTCTCTCTCCTCGTGGCACCACCAACACACTAAATACTGCATTTTTGAAAAAATCTGGACATGATTTTTGGGTTTTTTTTTTTTGTGATTTTGTCATATTTGAAATTTGCATAAAATTGACATTGCTCGATGGTGGTTTGATGCCAGCTCGATGGGGCCTTAAAAATAATGATTTTCATGAAAAAAATGACTTTGTTTGATGGTGGTTCGATGGTGCTCGATGCCAGCTCGATGGGCTCGATGTGATTCTTGTAATAGACATAATTTTTCACTTAGATGTCCATTTAAGGTGATTTTTTTTATTTTGGGTATTTCAAGATCTACACGTTTGACATGCTCATATTCACATTTGTGAAGTTTAAAACTTGAAAACATTTCAAAACATGTCTTAAACATGATGTATGTTTGGATTTTTGTATTTTTTTTTGCAGGTGTTACTCTTCCCAAATGTGCATATGAGTATGTCAAATGTGTATATCATGAAAAATACCCAAAATAAAAAAATCTCCCAAAATGGACACCCAAGTGAAAAATTATGTCTCTTGCAAGAATCGTATCGAGTCCATTGAGCTGGCATCGAGCACCATCGAACCACCAACGAGAAATGTCATTTTTCATGAAAATCTTGATTTTGTAGGCCCCATCGAGCTGGCTTTGAGAACCATCGAACTACCATCGAGCAAGGTCGATTTTCTATAGATTCCATAGTTTTAGATTTGAAAATAATCGTAATAAAAAAGGTCAAAAACCATGCCCAGATTTGTTTGAAATGAAATATTTAGTGTGGTGGTGGTGTTGGTGGTGCCGTGAGGTGAGAGAGAGTGAATTGAAATAGAGAGAGGGAAGAGAGAAGTGAGAAGAGAGAAGAAGGAAGAGAGAAGAGGGAAGATGTGACGCCTCACGTCACTATGGCTACTTTCTGGAATGACGACTGGCCCTACAAACCAATATGAGTCTTTTCAGCGTGCTTTGTCCTCACTCACATGCTTCCTAGGAAAACTTCCCAGGAGGTCACCCATACTTAGATTACTCCACACTACTACAAAATTGACATGGGACGATGGTTTTAAACCGTCGTATGGACTCTCGTACGTCGGTTCTAATACAGTCGTCTCATGCAATGTCATGTAAAGTATGATATGACGGTTTAAATAAAAGTGTCATCTCTTGTCATAAATGAGACGATAGTTCCTATACAAATGTTGTCTCTTGTGGTACATGAGACGACAGTTTCTGTGCAAGCGTCATCCACTGCAGTAAATCAGACAACAGTTCCTACTCAAGCGTCATCCTCCTGCAGTACATGAGATGACAATTTATGTGCAAGCATCATCCCCGCAATACATAAGACGACAGTTTTGTAGAGACCGATGTCCCATATAGAATATGAGAATTTTTTCATTTCTCTATTTTCAACCACTATATTCATTCATAATTTCTTATGTAATTACAACATAGTTCAGACAAAATCAACAGGCAGACAAAATCAATAGAACTCAGTATGTTCCAAATCTAAAAATTACAAGATCAAAATATACACATGCAATAACTATGTAAGTGCTAACTAAAAACTACAATTAGTATATTTTTTTAATTCTGATTTCAAAAGTTACTCTAGCTATGACTCATCCGCTCAAGAAGCTTCGCTGCCCATTCATCTCGAGTTTCATTAATTTCGCCAAGTGTATATTTATTCTTCCCACCACATTACAAAACACAAAATAAAAAACTAAGTAAGAAATTAAATTCAATAGAATTGTAGTTCAATAATTATAAATACACTTACATTACTAGTTAGCCATCGCATGGGTGTCTCATTCAAGCAATAGTCCTTCATCATCCTTATGATATAAAAGTCGCACTCTACTGACGATGTTTGACGATGGCAATTGACTATTTTCCACTTGTAATTTTTTCATTCCTTCCTGTTTTTCGCTTAATGTGTGAAGAGACACTATATATACATCAATAGTAAGAGCATATTAATTTTTTATTTACATATCAAATAACCATATTATATTCTAAAATGATTTTCAAATGTAATACCTGTTCATAAGGTTCTTCAAATCATTTGGAGGAGATTTTCTAAGTGGATCAAGATAGTAACATGTATGGTCATCTGGGATCAATGATCACTAACATCCAGTGACGTCTGCATTTAAAACAAAGTTATTAAAATTTTAGAACATCAGTCCAAGTGTAACAACATATTCATTGCAATGTCATTTATAGGAGTATTGTCATTAAAATTTTGAAGAGAAAACATTTAAGTATAAAAGTAAATCAAACAGAAAATTGGACAACAAATATCCTAATTTACTAGCCTAGTCATCTATCACAATCAACACAAACAAATCAAACAACACACAGGTTTTCATCCATATATCACGGCAGCACACAAAATTCTCAGAACCTACTTCACTAATACATGCAAGTTTTCAATCTTCCGTTATCACCGCAGCATACAATTATAATCTCAGAACCTACTTCACTATGGATGAATATTTAAGATATTCAAACTCCTCTAACATACACATGTATATTATTAAAAAGAATAAAAGAATAATAATACTACTGCCAGCAAATGTACCTAATGATCGCCCGCATGATGACGACAACGCTTGCCAGGCAATGCATAATTGCTTTAAATAGAAAATTTTCAATATAATGGATTAGATCTAAGGATGATATGCATATTTATATAAACCTAGCTATCTATACTTGCAATTTTAATCAAAATTTATAACAAAATAGGTCTAATATCCAATTAATATTTTTATTACTAGTTGTAAAAGGAAAAAAAAATGCAATTATGACTGCTAAAGGTAGATGCGGGTACTAAACGAGTGATAGATTGACTTAGTTACTTATTTGCTTATTACCATGGGACTAATGATTTTGTCATTTTCTGAATGTAATATATAAGGTCAAACAGAAGCTTTTCTATCCGTATACAATAATTCAAAATATTTTCCTAAGTATAGTTTTTAAGTTGGAGAAAAATGGGTAGCGGCCTAGTCCGGCCACTCCATATGAAAACTGTCTCAACTATACTTTTATTTTGTATATGAATTGATATATTTCTTGACCAATATCATATATATTATTATCAATTCCCCCACCTTCACCAAAATTCCAATTATCTCGCTTAAATATGCTATATTAATATTATACTCTTCTGGCAGGGCAAGCACAAACTGCCAGGCATCAATACATCAAAGTTGTATCGTCATGCATACCATTTTAGAGATATATCTCTATAGTAATCAAATCAAAAAAGAATCTTAGCCAAAAAGAAAAAACAAAAACAAAAAAGGAAAGGAAAGAAACAGAGAATGCACTGCATGTACTCTAAATTTAATTTAATGAACTTTGAGGAGTTCCAATGATTAATAATTATTGGATTAACTCAACCATTGATCTAACAGTTATGGGGTGGACGGGATGCAAAATCTACTCCTATATAATGATAGACACATACTCTTATATTATTCAGTATATTAGCAAGAAATAACGTTATAACTAGCTAGCTAGAATATCAGGGTACAAAAGCTTACACCGTGGGTTACATATATGCATGGTTAAGAAAAATACAATTAATAATAATAATAAAAGGATATGAAACTAAATAATATGTATAAATATATGTGTATGCGTAGGATTAATTTAATTGTCAACGATGAAATCGAAATCGAACACTGAAATAATCTGGCATGTATAGATGAAAACACATAGTTGCAGCTGAACATTAAGTTTCAATTGTCTCATTGGTCATAATCCAATTAAAATTGCCTAGAGAGCTGTCTATGAGATTACTCAACTTAAAGGGATTGATAACTGCAATATATATACTTTGTTTAGCATGCACGAAAACTATATTCAACTTATATATATATGACACACAATAAATAATATACTTAATTAATTGGGGTGGCATATGCATTTCTCATCCACGTTTTTATTCCTTCGAAACTTTCTTCACAATGAAGGCAAACAAAATTCTGAGAAATTCCAGGACAACCACTGGTGCATTAATCTCTAACACAGAAAAACCAATTATTGATTGACCCAGCTTACTTTTGTAAGATTTTCACAAGTTTTAATAACTTGTTTTCTTAAATCTTAACTACCAATAACATTTAAAGACAAACTTAACACAGAAGGATAGATACCTATTAGAACTCCAATCAATTTTCCTTTTTGGGTAAAAACTCATGAAATTCTATATTTGTCTCACATATGAAAACACATAACTACCATGAAATATAAGATGACACTACAAGAAAAAACATTTAAAATATAGTTGCATGTGTTAAGTCTGCCCATGTAAAATTAATCTTCATATGTGTTATTTATAATAAGTAGGTAACAAACATATAGTTGCATTAATTACTACATAACTATATGTACTAAGCATTATAACTAATAATATAGATACATGGATCATGAAAATGAGGTTTATCTATATTAATTAGTATGGACTTTCGATTCATATTAGTCTGACTAAAGATATAGACATGTTAGGGCCCTTACTTTAGAGGGGTCTTAATTTTTATTTCTTTTAAAATGTATCATTTTTCTATACAAAAATATTGAAAGATTTAGAAAATCATCATTTTCTATATAATAATTAAACAAAATATATTGCCTTTTTTATTCGGCCTCACTTAACAAAGAACCTGCTCCGAGTTAGGCAAGAACAGAGGAGAAGAAACCATATATATATACAATTAATACTACTATTACAACATCATATACAGTACACTTAGCCAATTACACAGTAGACTACAATGATAGTATAGGCATTGATTATGAAACTCTCTCCATCATTGTCAATCTCTATGACTCAATCTAAGATCTTATCCAACGATTATATATACTGTTAATTAAATTCACGCAATCTCCATTCCTTTGGCGTGTCATCCTCATACAGATCATATGGACTTAATATTCAAAGATTTAGAAAATCATCATTTTCTATATAATAATTAAACAAAATATATATCCGTTTTTATTCTGCCTCACTTAACACAGAACTTGCTCTGAGTCAGGCAAGAATAGAGGAGAAGAAAAAAAAACAAAGGGTGTAAACAGAGAGTGAATTGAAATTTTGCCTGTTTCTTGAATTTGTTTTTCTATTTACGTCTTTTTCTGCCTGAAATTTTAATGAAATGGAGATCATTAACACTTGTCTAATTGGAGATTCAACCAAATTGGATTGTGAGATTATGGCCATTTGATAATTGAGAATTTGTTTCCGCATGCAAGTTATTTATGAAATTATTGAATCCTGCCAATGGGACTGGTATGCTTGTTCTACAATGGATACTAAGCTAAGCTATACATAATCATAGTGAATAATTACACAAGGCAAGGCAAGTCTGCTAATATAGCAACATTACTAAAAAAAACTCATGGAACATTGTATGAAAGTAAAATGAATAATGCAAGCAATTAAAAAGAAATGAAGGCTAAAATTAAGTTCCACTTTTCTTATATATGTATATTAGTAACTGTTATGCTAGTTGTTATTAACTAAACATCACAATTCACAAGTACAAGTTGTTTCATCACGATCCAGTTGTTTTATTATCATTCGTTTTAAAAAATTTCACAAATAAAATAATTATTACAAGGGGTAAATTATTTACAAAACACCAATCAAATCAAGGCAATTAAACTCCACATAAAAGTTTCACATTTATAATTTTTCATGAACCACAAACTCATTAAGTCAGTCCACAAATAAGTTTGCAGTTGTAGGAAATATCAATTTGAGACCAATATATCCCCATTTGACAAATTAATTTGAGTACATTAGAGAAACTGGATATTAATCTAGTAAATTTGAAATAAAAAAATTGAAAATATTCATCTAGTAGTAACAGAAATCAGATAAAAGTTTCAAGTTAACTATCAAATTATTTTTAACTGTATAATTCAAGGAGTGATGCCACTTGCATTGCTTGAGCAAAATCTAACAGCAAAGTGAACTAATTAAAGGACATCTTTAACTTTTAGGTGAAGGGGAACACAATGTAAGAAAACACTGGAATGTGAACTTGCTCATACACATAAAATGCACGCATCGAACATCCACTTGGGCTATGGATAACTAAAGAAAATCTGATAACCACATAATGACAATAAAAAGATAACATGCTCAGATTTGTTGATAAAAATTTATAGCAAAAACAAAATATAAAAAAGAAAAGGAAATTGTCAGCACACTTTTCATCAATCATCACATGGATTGCTCTAAACTTTAAAATGAGGATCATCCATTTAAAACAAGCCTATTACTGAGTTTATGCCGTTTTATTATTAAAACACATATAGAGAAAATTGGACCAATGAAGAACAAAGACCTTACATTTCTTCCTTTTTTGTTACAATGGCTTGTTTTCAATCACCAATTCGTATTAGAGTATCAGGGCTCTGAATCCATGTTCAAATATGCTAATGCCAGAATCAGGGCTCTGACTACAAAGACATACAATGGTACAACATGAGTCAATACCTTTACAAATTCACATTTATAGAGAAGAAGCCCCAAATAACCAAACCCATTATCAAACCAAGAATAGAACTTAACTATTTCCCACATATAATAAATTCACCACCAAGAACAACCAAGAACAACCAAATATGCTAATGCTGGAAAAATCACCAAATCTGAAAGAATGTTGTTTGAAAGAGATGCTTACCCAGATTTGCCCAGACACCGGAAGTTCTTGCTTCCCCAAATCTGCCCAAAAGTTACGCCTTTGCCGTGCCCAGAAAAATAATGAGATGCTCAGATGTAGAGACAACAATGTTTTGTCTCGTTCGGCGCTTTTTTGACAAGGACGACGATGCAGATGGAGGAGGGAAGAAGATGGAGTGAGTAGCATAGAGCAACAGCAGAAGAAATTGGGGAAAAAAGAAGAAGAAATCGGGAAAGAGAAACAAGGTCAGAGGAAAAATAAAATAATTAATATCTTTAGTTTTTAACTTTTATTAAATAAAATCCTATTATAAAATCAATTTCTTTAATTTTTTTTTAGCCCCAAATTTCAAAAATCATCTCTATTAAGTCCTTTACTATATTCATTTCATTTGTTAAAAACCCCATTTATAATTAAATAATATTTTAATCCAATAATCTTGACTAATCAAAATTCTTTCTTTTAATCCCAAATATTATAATTAAATCATAATTTATTTTAAATCTCACGAATTTTAGGATAAACCTTTCATCCAATTGGATATATATTATTATTTATCCAAATAAATGATAATATAAATTAAGAGGGAAATATTTCTTTATAGTCTCAAAATTGGTATAAGGGAAATAGGTGGCAAAAGTACCCAATATTTTAGATTTTTTGCAATTTAGTACCCAATTATTTTTTTGGCAGAAAAAGTACTCAATATCAAGTTCCATCAGTTTCTGTAGGTACCCACTTTAACAGAGCCGTTAATTTCTGTAGGTACAGTAAGGGATCTTGATCACCAAGAGCAAGATCACATCAATTGTTTAGCATTTAGAGGCTCGACAATTAGTTCTGAAGTGGCACACTACGAAATTCGTGCTAGGATGGAGGCCCAAAGCCCTTAATCGCATCATTTACTTACACATGGGCATATTATGTATAAGGAAATCAATATTTATTTACACATAATTAAGTGTAAGTAAGATTATAATTTGCCACATCATCAATAAATATGTAGGTAAAGACCCTATCTTTTTTTTTTGTAGTGTGTTGATTTGAAGAAGATAAGAAATAAAAAGTCGAAATGGTTTAAAAAAAATTAAAAGTGAAAAAATTCTATTTTCAAAATTTAATGAATTTTAATTAAAAATTTATTATCATACCTCTAACTATTTGTTTATTATATTATTAAAAAAAAAGAACATTACTAAAATATCAAAACTAATGTTTACAAAATTAATATGCTATTATATACAATTTCTAAAACATAATGCAAACTAACCATATATACAAACTTACACACTACATCAAAAGTTGTACATATATTTTCTATTTACAGAAAAAAAATCTTAATAACAATATCTGGACACATAAAATATATTAAATTATATTAAAAAAATACAAATTAAATTAGTACTTATTTTGATTAGAAAATTTGTATTGTATTAAACAACAGTTTAAGTAGAAATGTTGTCTCATGTTAAAAATAGGCATGTTACAACAGTCTCATTAGAACTGTTGTTTCATGTGAGTTTTAATTTGCATGCCATAACAGTTTGTGAGCTACTGTTGTGTCATGTATATTTTTAACATGACACGACAGTTCTACTACAAATGTCATCTCATGCATGTCGTCTAAGTACAATTTTGTAGCAGTGCCAGGTAGTACCCATCAATCCATTTAAGCCCTCTTCAACTGTGTAGTCCCATACCTACACAGTCTTAGAATCATTACACTTGACCTTCCCCAGGCGGTGTGGGATTTCACAGCTTACCCGGCTTTTCCCCTTACGGATCACGGGATTCTGACTGTCACAGAAGAGATGGGGGTATTTTTGGTAGAGTGCAAAAAAATGGCATTATTTTGAAATACTTAATATGCCTACCCTATTTTTTAATTAGAGGAGAAAGAGGTTCTTTCACTACGGTCTTTTCAGAAAACCGTAGAGAAAAGACTTTTTACTACAGTCTTTCCTAAAAGATCATAGTGAAACATTTTTTTATATAATTATATTTTATTTCTTTTCATATACATAATTATTTTTTATTTCATATTCAATACCAAATTATATTTAAATTTTTTAATATACAATACCATATTTTATGTTATTATTATATAACTGATGGAAATTTTTTAATATACAATGCCATATTCTGCGAACAAAGCATAAACACATGGAAATTACTTTTGAGATAATGGAATCTCTGCAAGCCATGTTTGGATAGCAATATGATCAAAATATACATGAGGCTACTAGAACCTACATGAATACTAAGATGAAGAAAGGTGTTTCTATGCATGAACATATCTTGAGCATGATGAACGAGATGCATGAATAAAAAATACAAGGGGCCGTCATTGATGAGCGTACACAAGTAAGCATCATACTTGAATTGCTCACTCTTGCTTTCTCTGCGTTCACAGCCTACTATATTATGAATAAGTTGGAGTTTATCATAACTCAACTGTTGAATGAACTACAAACATTTGAGTCTCTTAACAAAATCATAACCAAAGAGACTAAGGAAAATATGTCAGAGGAGAAACCTTCAACCTCTGAGGATAAAACCAAGAAGAGAAAGAATAACAATGAAAAGGACAAAGGTAAGGCAAGAAGTCTGAGAAAGGCAAGAAGGAACCAAAGGCCAAGGAGAAGAAGAATGACAATAACTCCAAAAAGAAAGAACCAAAGGGCACTACAAGAATAATATCTTTCAATAGCTGATAACTCCATTTTAGTGTCGTTTTAGGATGTGTTTTGTGGTAATCTTGAGTCTTTCTGTTTGTTTTGTGCAGGATTACGCTTGTGTTTGTCTTTGTTGTAGGATCGTGCTATGAATTATGAGCTAAACCCGGAAAAAAGAAGAAATGGTAGAAAAATGGAACTATTTGTGGTTGTTTGAGTCAAATTGGCATCGGGGAAGAGTTAGAAGAAGTTTTGATGAAGGTTGGACTTAAGATGGTCAAGTTTTGAAAAAAATAAAATTAGAGTCGCGGCATGGGCTTAAGGGCCGCGACTTTAGCAAAGTCAGAAACTACTCAAATCAGGCAGGAGTTAATGTTGTGGCATGCCCTTTAGGGTCGCGGCATGATGAGTGGCAGATAGTAAAGAAAATCTAGGTTTTCACACGGGGCGCGGTATGAAGTTTAAGGGCCGCAGTGCTTGAAGACGGAGGCGTAAATCGCCTGGGCATTTTGAAAACATAGGCCGCGGCGCGCCTCCCTAAAGAGAAAAAAAATATCTTATTTAGGTTTAAAACATTATTAATTAAGATATGGATTAGGGTTTTTTGAAGGACGAATTTTCAGAGACTTCTTGGATTCGGGATTAGCAGCTGTTCAACATTATTGATCTATTTTTCTTCACATTTCTGTTAGTTTTTAGTAGTTTAATTTTATGTGTTCTTAATAATTGTTTTATGATTTTAGTCATGTCTGATATGAACTAAACATTTGTTCTAGGGTTTAATGTAGTCACTTGGATATTTGTTAATTTTCTATGAAGTTTATATAATTTCTTCTTCTCCTATCCCTTATCTATATGATTTGTGCTTAATGCGTGTGGATAATTGATCACTATTTACATGATTTATGATTTTGGTTCAAATTCGAGGGGGAAGTGTTGAATATTCTATAATCATATAGACATAAATTGCATATAGGACGATAGTACCTATAGGGTTTGTGTAGCGTTTAGGGTTTCTATGCATCATGCCTGCTATATGTTAAAACTTATCACAGATATGTAGAAAGTTTGCATACAGGTTGAGATCTTTTTATCTTGAAAAAGAATTAGGATTATTTTAGTTAAACTGTTATTATGATAGAAATTGAATAATTATCTACGCTGATTAGTAAGATTAACAAGTTGAAAAGTTGATGAAGTTAATACTCTAGGTTTTTAAATTCTTGAATCAATCTTTATTATTGCAAAGTTTATTTCAATTTTAAGTCTTAGTATAAAACCACTCTATTTTCGACAGCCAAATAGAAAATTAAAAGCAATTATTGGTAATTGATCGATAGTCCTTGTGGGAATGATACTTTACTTACTATTTTAATACTTGAATCGATTGTGTATACTTGCACATCATATTTTACCGAGCAATATCGTTTCTAAAACGATATCAATATGGATTCTTCTGCTAGGTGGCTCTACATTTTCTATCATAAAAATAAAACATTTTCTATGAAAATACAACAGCTTTAGCTTTTTGCATCACATCACAACCAAAGCCATCACTACTAGATCCACCACAAGAAACCATTGAGCTACAACCCATCACACTAGTGAGAACTTCCTTACGCCTTAGCCTACACATAACCCAATTGTAAATAGTAAAAGCCCTTGTAGTAGAAGACAAAAGGAAATAACAAATACTTAACATTTCCTCTTAAAATATATATTAAAAAAATTTAATCAAAACTTGAAAAACATACAATGCAGTCCATAATGTGGGATAATATAGTTATTCTTCTTAGTTTGCCATGTTTGAGCCATTGCACCATGGTTACATATATGATTTTTTATTTTGTGGGATGATTTGAAAGAAAAAAAAAGGAAATACTTATGGGTTATTTGTTTGGTTGTAATTTGTGTAAGATCTCTATTTCTCTCCTTAAAATATAATTAAAAAAGAGAGAGGAAAACAACGAAAAAAATGATGATTTGCTATGAAAAAAAATGCATATATGCAAATTTCACAAAAGTATAAATGTGGGGGAAATAGTGAGATCATTATGGAAAGAAAAGTAAGAAAAAATAGGTATTTCTTGAATTGTATGGGGAAATTTGGGGTAAGTTCAAAGAATGGAATTGATGTATGCTATGGTGTGATTTGAGCTTAAATGTATCTTTCTTAACTACCCTTAACCTTAGCCTTACATTACAAGTCTATAAAAACCTTTTGATTTTTGATCATTGTGTGTTTATATTAGTGGAGAATGATTGGTTAATGTCTATAGAGTGGATGCTTTTCATTGAAAAACATTTTGGTATATAGGGACTGATTTAAAAGAAAATGATTTGGCAAGTATGGATTAAATTTGATGCATTTGAGTTGGTGTGGTGATTAACTGCTTAGTAAATTATTTTTGAAAATCAAATGGTGAATTACATATCGAGTTGAAATTCTAAAGAGTATGAAAATATAATTTGTTTTGACATTACTTATTAGTGTGATTCTCAGAGACATTCAAGTTTTTGACAAGACTTTTGTTTAGCGAGTCTAGATTAGTTTGTATTATTTTTATTTTTAGTTTTGTTATTTTAGTGTTTTGCTAAGGGACTAGCAAAATTCAAGTGTGGGGGAATTTGATAAGGTCATTTTTATATTAATATTTGATAATTTTTTCCATGCTTAGTTGGTGTTATGATAGCATTTTTAGTAGTTTTAACTTAGTTTCGTGACTCTACAACATATTTTTTACATTGCATTTTATGATGATAAATCTGACATTTTGATGGAAAGTGTAGTTTATGAATCATAGGTTGAAAAAGACTCGCTCAAAGGAGGTTAAAATGAAGTTTTAGAAGCATTCCAGGCTTTCGAGATTGAAATGTTGAAGTGGTAGCAACATACAAGCTTTCTAAGGTCGAGAAATGAAGAAATTGCAGATAGGCCGCGACCCATAAAATTCAGGCCGCGACACTTTAATTGGAATTGACGTTTCAGATTTTATGTTCCAAACAGGCCGCTGCCCAGATTTTTCAGGCCGCTGCCTGTTGTGTAGAAAAGTGGAGTTGGGCCAATGCCCAGTTTTTTCAGGCCGCGACCTAAGTGATAGATTTTGTGCATATTTTGAGTTAGGGCCACGACACACATTATGTGTGCCATGGCCTGCGACGCTGTTTTTAGATTTTTAATTACATTTTAAATATAATTTAAAGGAGACTATAAAAGATTATTAGGGTTAATTTGAGTTTAAGTTTTTATTACGGTTTAGGAGAGAAAAAGACTCAGAAAGGGCGGGAGAGAAGACTACTACACTACAACACTATTGTTCATCAATCTAGTTTCTTTTCTTCCCTTAGTCTCTTTAATCTTAATTATAATTATGTTTATGATTATGATCACTATTACGGAGTAGGTTCTTTTTAGGTTAAGGGTTAATTCAAAACCCAAGACATGGATTCTTGATTGTCGATAATGAATATTATTCTTTAATTTCTCTCAATATTAAATTGCTTTTAATTTTCCAATTGAATGTTATGAATTTTGTGATTTCTTGTTAGGTGGCTAACTAATTAAGGTTTTACATTATTCAATTGTCATCTTAGAATTACTACTCACCTAATAGTTTAGGATTCTAAGTGTAAGTGATAAATTGCAATTGATAGTGATGAAAAATAGAACCTAGGTCAAATGAATTATATGCTTCATTAATTTATTGCCTAGATTAACTTGTCTCAATAGGACTTAATGCTTTATTTAAGTTAAATAGATTGTATACTTCATATATTAATTGCTTAGCTAAAAGAATTAATTATTGAGCGCTTCGCCTTGATTACTTGTAATAGGGAGACTTGGATAATTGTCTGCTTTAGCATTATCTGTGGGGTTAATATTTTAATTGAGAAGTTGGAATAATATTTATTATTAGTGATTGGGAATGATTGTTGAGGGTGGAGATTAACCTTTAACTGTTTCTTAATATCGTAATATCAATTTTTATTTGCTTTCTAGTTTATGTTATTTAATTTTGAGTTCAAAATCTAAATCCCCCTTTTAAGTTTTAGTGTTAATTATTGAATAATAAAGTGAATGATAGTCCTCGTGGGTTCGATCTGTTCTTGCTATTATACTAAAATAATTGGAAGTATTGCAAGAAAAATAATTGTTAAATTTGTTGCGGTATACGATAAGCATCAAATTTTTGGCGCCGTTGGCAGAGACTATTGTTATTCTCTTTATTATTCAAATTTATTTTTTTGCAACTAATTAGTTTTTAATGTGGAATTTTCAGGTGTATATGTCTGGTGAGGACGATACACAAGATCGAATACAAAAAATTGAAGATTATCTTGAGGCATCATCCGCATCACACTCTTCCAGAACTATCATTGATAATCCACTCTTTCAGCGTCATTATCAACGTGCAGAGTTTGTTAAAGAGCCATTATCGTCTGAAAACGAATCTGATTCTGGCAATTCAGTTTGATCCTATAGAGCAATGGCCCAGGAAAGGAAGTTGAAAGAGTTGGCAGCGCCAGATCTTGACCAACAACTGATTTGCATCCAGTATCCACCTTTGGATGTTAAGTTTGAGTTGAAGTTAGGCCTCATTCACTTATTGCCCCCTTTCCATGGGTTGGCTGGTGAGGACCAAAATAAACATTTGAAGGAGTTTCATATTGTCTGTTCTAGTATGAAATCCGCTGCAGTGACTGAAGAAAAAATTAAACTGCGAGCTTTTCCTTTCTCTCTGAAGGATGCAGCTAAAGAGTGGTTGTACTATCTTCCACGTAGTACTGTTGAAACCTAGAATGGTATGAAGACTATGTTCCTGGAACGATATTTTCCAGCATCTAAAGTTGGAAGCATAAGGAAAGAGATCTGCGGTATAAGGCAATATACATGGGAGTCTTTGTATGAATATTGGGAGAGATTTAAGCGGTTGTGTGCTAGTTTCCCTCATCATCAGATAAGTGAACAACTCTTCATCCAATACTTTTATGAAGGATTACAATCACTAGATAGGAGTATGATTGATGGAGCCAGTGAGGGTGCACTAGTTGATAAGACTCATGCTGCAGCCAGGAGCTTGATTTCTAATATGGATGCTAACTCACAACAGTTTGGCATTCGCCAAGATCCTACTCCACCACCCAAATCAGCTAATGAAGTGAACACCTCTAATGCTAATCAACTTGGTCAACAATTGGCCCAATTAACTTCAGTGGTACAACAATTTGCGTTAGGCCAACAAGTGCGGCCATGTGGAGTCTGTTAGGCCGTGGGGCATGCTACTGATACTTGCCCTACTTTATTTGAGGGAGAAACTGAGGGTGTTAATGTTGTAGGAAATTTCCCTGGTCAATTACGTCAGACTATGAACCCTTTTCACAAACTTATAATCCTGGCTGGCGTGATCATCCAAATCTTCGTTATGGGAATCAACAACAAGTTACTCCACAGTCTACACCTGCGAGGCCACCTGGTTTCACTTTGCAACAACGGTCTCAACAAAATTTTGTACCTAGACCATCATAAGCACCGCAAGCTGCTCCACCACCAAGTGCCAAACCCTCTACTGAGGATTTAATCAATGAAATTGCTACAAATACTCTTCTGTTTTAGCAAATGACCCAAGCTTCCATCAAAAGTTTGGAGAATCAGGTGGAACAACTAGCAACATCATATAACAGGTTAGAAGCTCATCTGTCTAATAAATTATCTAATACTTTAGATGCTAGTGCAATAACTTTGTGAAGTGGGAAGCAATATGATCCACCCATTCCTCCAATGCCTATTAAATTGTCATCCAAGCCACAAGTTGATTGCTCAGTTGATGAAGATGTGCCTCCAAAGCCAACCGACCCTACACAACCAACCCCTAAGCCTACTTTTGTCACCCCACCTCCTTTTCCAAGCAGGCTGAAGAAGACTAAAAAGGATGAGGTTGACAAGGAAATTCTTGATACATTCCGCAAGGTAGAAGTGAATATTCCTCTTCTTGACGCTATTAAACAAGTGCCGCGCTATGCCAAGTTTTTGAAAGATTTGTGCACTAATAAGCATAAGTTGAGGTGTAATGAAAAAGATAGCGTGGGGGAGAATGTTTCTGCAGGTCTGCAAAAGAAGCTTCCACCAAAGTGTAAGGATCCTGCTACTTTTACAATCCCTTGCACTATTGGTAATAAAAGAATTGAGCGTTGTCTGTTGGATTTGGGAGCCTCTATAAATGTCATGCCATTCTCCATTTATACTTCATTGAATCTCGATCCACTTGAAGAAACAGGGGCGGTTATTCAACTTGCTGATAGGTCGAATGCTTATCATAGGGGTGTAATAGAAGATGTTTTAGTTCAAGTGAATGAATTGGTGTTTCTAGCTGATTTTTATGTTCTTGATATGGAAGATGAATCTATTCCATGCTCCATTCCAATTTTGTTGGGAAAAACATTCATGAAAACTGCAAGAACTAAGTTTGATGTGCATGACAGTACATTGACCATGGAATTTGATGGGGAGACAATTCGATTCAATATTTTTGAGGCTATGAGGTATCCAAGTGATGTACATGCTATTTACTCTCTTGATGTGTTGGATATTCTTTCTCAATGAGTCTTAGATTTGCCTAATGAAGACTGTTGGGAGGTTGTGTTGAGAGAGCATCGTGTGTTGACCGATGAATATTTTTCTGATGAGATCATGGATGTCATAACCACACTCAATAGTGGTTTTGACAAGACTTTTAAGAAGATTGCATTTATGGAATTACCGATCTCTAAAGAGAAATTGCAGCCATCAATTGTTCAAGCTCCTACATTTGAATTGAAGCCACTTCCGAAGCATCTCAGATATGTTTACTTGGGGAAGAATAAGACACTTCCAGTTATAATTGCAAAAAATCTTAACCAAGTTCAAGAAGAAAAATTAATAAAATTACTTCAAAAATATACAACAACCATTGGTTGGTCTATTGCTGATATTAAGGGGATTAGCCCTTCTATGTGCATGCACTGGATTTTACTTGAAGAAGGGTCTAAACCAATACGTGAGGCACAACGGAGATTAAATCCACCTATTATGGAGGTTATGAAAAAGGAGATACTGAAGCTCCTTAGCATGGGTATTATTTACCCAATTTCAGACAGTCGATGGGTGAATCCAGTTCATGTAGTGCCAAAGAAGTCTGGAATCACAGTGGAAAAGAATGACAAAAATGAGCTAGTGCCAAAAAGAATGCAAATCGGGTGGCGAGTTTGTATAGACTACCGAAAGTTGAATGCGACAACTCGTAAAGATCACTTTCCATTACCTTTCATTGATCAGATGCTTGAGAGGTTAGTAGGTCATCCTTATTATTTTTTTCTTGATGGTTATTTGGGATATAATCAGATTGTAATTGCTCCTGAAGATCAAGAGAAGACAACCTTCACATGCCCTTTTGGTACATTTGCTTTTCGACGTATGCCATTTGAGTTATGTAATGCCCCTGCCACTTTTCAGTGATGTATGATGAGCATTTTTTCATAATATATTGAAAACATCATTGAGGTTTTTATGGATGATTTTAGTGTTTATGGTGACTGATTTGATCAATGCCTTCATAATCTCACATTGGTACTCCGGCGGTGTATTGAAACTAACCTTGTGCATAATTGGGAAAAATGCCATTTTATGGTAAACCAAGGTATAGTTTTGGGTCATGTGATTTCAGTCAAGGGAATAGAGGTTGATAAGGCAAAGATTGATTTATTTCGTTCTCTACCATCTCCGACTAGTGTGAAAGAAGTGAGATCATTCCTTGGGCATGTTGGGTTCTATAGGAGATTTATCAAGGATTTCTCTAAAATTTCCACACCACTATGCAACCTTCAAAAAGATGAAAAGTTCAAGTTTAACGAAAATTGTTTAGTGGCTTTCAACTTATTAAAAGAGTCTTTGACTACAACTCCTATAATTCAGCCATTAAATTGGGAGCTACCTTTTGAACTCGTGTGTAATGCAAGTGACTATGTCGTGGGTGCTGTTCTTGGGCAGTGAGTTGACAAGCTTCCTCATGTTATATATTATGCTTCTCGCACTCTTAATGATGCTCAACTTAATTATTCCACAACTGAAAACGAGCTCTTGGCGGTAATTTTTGCCTTGGAAAAGTTTCAGTCATACTTGATTGGAACTAAAGTGATTGTTTATACCGACCATGCTGCTCTTCGCTATCTATTGGCAAAGAAAGAAGCCAAGCCTCAGCTGATTCGGTGGATTCTACTTCTTTAAGAGTTTGACATGGAGATAAAAGATAAAAAGGGTTCTCAGAATTTGGTGGTAGATCACTTGAGAAGTCTTATTTGGGATGAAGATAATTTTCCCATGGATGAAAAATTTCTTGATGAGCAACTCCTCACCATGCATGAAGTTATTCCTTGGTATGCAGACATTGTAAACTACCTTGCTACAAAGGAGTTACCAAGTGATCTCACACAAGCACAATAGAATAAAATCAAGCATGATGCTCGCCACTGCATATGGGACGAACCTTATCTTTGGAAGCATTGTACAGATCAAATCATTCGAAGGTGTGTACTCGAATCCGAATTTCGTTCCATCCTTGCTTTTTGTCATGCTTATGCTTGTGGTGGACACTTTGGACCTAAGAGGACAACTCATAAAATATTCGACAACGGTTTCTATTGGCCCACCATTTTCAAAGATTCTTATGGTTATTGTAAGGCATGTGATCGTTGTCAATGAGTTGGTAACATAACGGCAAAGGATCAAACTCCTATTTTAATTCTTGAGATTTTTTATGTTTGGGGTATGGATTTCATGGGACCGTTCCCATCTTCTTTTGGCTATGAATATATTCTTTTGGCAGTGGATTACGTGTCTAAATGGGTAGAAGCAATTGCAACTAGAACGGATAATTAAAAAATAGTGGTGGATTTCATTCGATCCAATATTTTTGTGCGCTTTGGTACACCTAAGGCTATACTTAGTGATCGAGGCACTCATTTTTGTAACAAGAGTATAGAAGCATTGTTTAGACACTATAATGTAACTCATAAGCTGACAGTTGCTTATCATCCACACGCCAACGGGCAAGCAGCAGTTTCTAATCGTGAGATCAAATTGATTCTTGAGAAGACCGTAAATCCAAACCGTAAAGATTGGAGTACAAGGCTTGATGATGCCTTGTGGACTTATCGTACGACATATAAAACACCTATTGATATGTCACCATATTGGTTGGTGTATGAGAAGCCTTGCCATCTACCGAGCTAGAGCATAAGGCTTGGTGGGTTGTAAAGAAGTGTAACATGGGCATGGTATCTGTAGGAAAACAACGAATGCTTCAATTGCATGAGCTAGAAGAAATACGTAATGAAGCATATCAGAGCTCAAGAATCTACAATAAGAAAACCAAAGCTTTTCATGACAAACATATTCTTCGAAGGAGTTTTGTGGAAGGTCAGAAAGTTCTCATGTATCACTCTCTCCTTAAACTTTTTCCTGGGAAGTTGAAGTCTCGCTGGTTAGGTTCGTTCAATGTCACCAAGGTTTTTCCTCATGGAGCGGTCGAAGTTGTAAGTCCAAGTACCAGAAAGTCATTCAAGGTGAATGGTTAGAGATTAAATCTATATTACGAATCAATGGAGAAAGAACAAGCTGCTGTGATTCACCTCATTAACCCGGTATATGTTGATGAATGAAGCATTAAGTCAACTAGCGATGATAAACTTAACTACTATGTAAATTAGTTTATTTTAATAATTTTTTTTCTTTAAAATGAACAATTTTTTAATTTATTTTTATTTTTGTTGTGGTAATTTTAGTTTAATTTCTGTAATTAGAACCGTGGAAATCGTGAAAATAAATAAATAAATAAAAAATTTGAAAAAAGGGGCTCAGGCCGCGACACACTTTTCCTAGGCCATGACCCTTT
The DNA here is from genome assembly GCF_963169125.1 of Humulus lupulus. Taxonomy (NCBI): domain Eukaryota; kingdom Viridiplantae; phylum Streptophyta; class Magnoliopsida; order Rosales; family Cannabaceae; genus Humulus; species Humulus lupulus. Next base: position 107,251,698 of record NC_084798.1, on the reverse strand, counting down.
TCTGAAGAAAGACTTCAGGATAGTTGGTGGGTCGCGACGCGTATTTCCTAGGTCGCGGCCTACGAGCGTAATTTCAAACATAAGCGTCTTCGCAGGCCACGTCACTTCTTTCCTAGGCCACGACCCTTTTTCAAAAATAGCATCAGGTATTTCACGAACCGTGGCGCGCATTTCCCAGGCCGCGACCCATGAACGTTATTTCAGAAAAAAAAAGGAGAAGCTTCAGGTATGTACGCGGGCCGCGACACGAATTTTGCAGGCCGCGACCCACAAACATTTTTTTTTAGCAAAGAAATGTAAACTTAAAAAAATCAATTTTATCACTTATTTTTACAAAACAAAAACAACCATTCCACTTTCTTCTCACTTCCATTACTCTCATCATCGAATCCCCACACTGATTTCTCCATTTGCCTTTGTTTTCTTCATTCTTCTTCCATCACAATCATTCTAACTCATTCTACCCATTTCTTTCTTTCTTCTTCCATTACTCCATAAACACATCTCCATCCCTATTCCCACAATACTAATCCAAAAATTCACCCATCCCACTTTGTTTTCTGCATTTCTTATACATTTAATACATACATTCAAAGGAGGTTTGCAGTCTCATTCAATACTCTCATCAAGTAAGTTTTTCTTTGATCAATTTTTCAATTTGTGAAGAGTATTTGTTTTGTCAATTGGACAATTGAAATGTGGTGTATTTTGGAAGCATTTGTGTGGTTATTTATGTTGGTAAACAATGTCTCTTGCATTATTTTGCTTATTAATTCACGCACATTATGATTTTTGGGAAGTTTTACTTTATGGCATATAATTTTGTGGAGTTAGTATTTTTCTGCACTCTATGTGTTTGATAAAATGCTTGAGAGGAATGGAATAAATGGTTGGTGTATGAGTGTTGTTGGTGTACGTTGGAAGTGGTTGTGTATGATTAGTATGGATGCTTTGTGTCATTTTGACACTGGAATTGGTGACATTTAAACTTTCTTTTTGGCATGGTTCAAGGTTGGTCATTGTGGTGATTTTCTCTTAATATTTTGGTGACTCACATTGGTGTTTTTGGACTTTTGTTCTTCATTTTTCTATTTTTTGACAGCAATGGCTCCCAAGACAAATAAAAATAAAGCTTCTTCATCGACACCAATTCCTTATGATCCCCAAAGATTTGTGTCCAACGAAGCATATGAGAGTTACATGAATGCCATTGCTCATGACAAGGCGTGGGTTCCTGAATGAGGATTTGATCTCCACATGCATCATGATCAATCGTTCCTTATGCATCAAATTGAGTCTCAGGGTTAGGAAAAATTGTGTGCACATCCCGAACCTTGCATTGGCCCTATTGTTCGTGAATTTTATGCCAATATTGTGGCTCATGAGAACTACAAAGTGAAAGTGAGAGGTGTGAAATTGTCATTCAAAGCGTTTGATATTAATAGCTACTATGAGCTACCCCACTTTCAATGTGATGAATATTGATCTGTTAAAGATAATCTTAATCATCAAGCTATCATTGATGAGATTGCAATGACGGGTGTTGTATGGACCTTATATAGTAATGGGGCTCCTTGCTACATCAAAGCCGCTTATTTGGATAGTGATACAAAAGCTTAGCAGCGGTTCATGGGGGCAAAACTAATGCCGATAGCCCAGCTTGGTCGCGTTGATATTCATGAGGCAATTCTCCTTTATGCTATTCTCACTAACAAGACCATTAATGTGGGGCAGATTATTCGTGGCTCCATCATCCAGAGTATGAGCCAAGTGACTAATGATTTTTATGTTCCCTCATTGATCACTGTGTTATGCAAGAAGGCGGGTGTTCCTTGGGATGAATCTGAAGACAAAGTGCATCCGTTACGCATTATTGATCACAATACCCTTGATAGATTGAAGGAAAAAACTGCTACGCAGGCTAATAATCAAGCCCAGTCTTCTATTCCGGCACATGTTCCCCCTCTGAATGATAGTAGAAGAACCACTTAACAACGTTTACAAGCTTTGGAGCAAGAGGTTTATCATGGCCGACTTGATATTCGGGACAATACTCAACATATCCTAGCTCATAACCAGAGGTTTGTGGAATATCCGAGCTATCAGGATATTTGTTATAGGATGGATCAGGCTCGCTTGAATGTGGATATGTCTGGATATTCACCTGCTCCTACTTGGTTGCAGGCATACCCACCACCGGTTCCCATGCCCATTGTGCCATATCAGGCCCATGATGATGAGGATGTTGTTGGCGCTGTAGATATGGATATTCCTGAGGAGTAATTTGTTTTGAGGGAGTTTTTCTTTCTTCTCTTTCCACTTTATTTTCTTTTTTCCGAAGTCCATTGAGGACAATGTACTGTTTAAGTGTGGGGGAAGGACAGACAACTGTTTTATTTTTATAATTTTCTGTTTTGTTATGTCTTTGCTAATTTTCTGTTATTTTCATTTTATTTAGTTTTTGTTAGTGTCTGTCTTTAATTTTAGTTCAGTTGTGTTGGTCTTGTTGAAAGCATTGGTCGATGACGAAACTTTGAATTATGCTTAAAATTGATGTTAGACAATGAGGAATTTCGTATGATTTGTGTGCTCGACTCCTATGTGAATTGATATTTTGATTTATTTTGTTTTTCATTCTACGCACGATTGAATTCACCACTTAAATGTATTGGTAAAGATTTATGCTTGTTTGAAAAAAAAAAACACATTTGAAGTCTCAACCACTCTAGAAATTATTGATTAATTGTTTGAGGCGAAATCATAAGTACACGTGATTAAGAAGATGATTAAGGCAGTTCTTTGGATCATTTGAGCCGTTTAAGCCAACCTATTATATGATAATCCCTAGTTTTCCATGTTTGAGCCATGACGACTGTTATTTTTCTTTTATGAACCGAAATTTTGACCCTATACCTCATTGAAAAAATATTTCTTTTGGTAATCCATTGCACCATGGTTATATATATGATTTTTTATTTTGTGGGATGATTTGAAAGAAAAAAAAGGAAATACTTATGGGTTATTTTTTTGGTTGTAATTTGTGTATGATCACTATTGCTCTCCTTGAAACATTATTAAAAAAAAGAGGAAAAAAAACAAAAAAAAATGACGATTTGCAATAAAAAAATGCATATATGCAAATTTCGCAAAAGTATAAATGTTGGGCAAAATAGTGGGATCATTATGGAAAGAAAAGTAAGAAAAAATAGGTATTTCTTGAATTGTATGAGGAAATTTGGGGCAAGTTCAAAGAATGGAATTGATGTATGCTATGGTGTGATTTGAGCTTAAATGTATCTTTCTCAACAACCCTTAACCTTAGCCTTACATTACAAGCCTATAAAGAGTTTTTGATTTTTGATCATTGTGTGTTTATATTAGTGGAGAATTATTAGTTAATGTCTATGGAGTGGATGATTTTCAATGAAAAACATTTTGGTATATAGGGACTGATTTAAAAGAAAATGATTCGGCAAGTATGGATTAAATTTGAGGCATTTGAGTTGGTGTAGTGATTAAGTGATCGTAAATTATTTTTGAAAATCAAATGGTGAATTACATATGGAGTTGAAATTCTAAAGAGTAATAAAATCTAATTTGTTTTGGCATTACTTATTAGTGTGATTCTCAGAGACATTCAAGCTTTTGACAAGACCTTTGTTTAGTGAGTCTAGATTAGTTTGTATTATTTTTATTTTTAGTTTTGTTATTTTAGTGTTTTCCTAAGTGTGGATGCCAAAAATCCGCCAAGAAAAAATTCACTGAAGGTGCTAGGCACCCAAGAAGGAGGCATGCATTATGCCAACACGTATAAAGTATTCTACGAGTTCCGTCCCTTGTGTTGAGGAATACTAGCATCTAAGGATGAAGACCTCGTTATGCGAGGCCCAGCTGGCTACGTCTCGCGCACCCCCGGTGACATCCGAGTGCATCACACCATGAGGCTTCATGTAGGTAGCAAGCCAAGTGCACTCGCGCACCCTTCACAATGCTAAGTGCCTCGCATAGCGAGGCCCCACACGACTCAGCTGGCCAAGTGCCGAGGATGGCACGCCCACGAGGGCCGCGCAAGGGTTTGGGTCTCTCGATGTCACAACACACGGGAAGCATTGTATAGTGAGGCCAAGTGTCTCGTGCAGCCAAGTGCCGAAGATGGCATGCCCACGAGGGTCGTGCAAGGGTCTGGGTCTCTCGGTGTCGTAGCACACGGAGAGCCTCACACAGCGAGGTCATGTGTCTCGTGCCAAGTGAGGCACACCTCACCTCGACGTCCAAATGCCTCGCGCCAAGGGCCGTGCACCATGACCTCGCGCCTAGCATCTCGCCCCGAGCGCCACATGGCCTTGCACCAAGTGTCTCGCCCCAAGTGAGGCGCACCTCGCCTCGATGTCCAAATGCCTCGCGCCAAGGGCCATGCACCACGACCTCGCGCCTAGCGTCTCGCCCCGAGTGCCCCATGGCCTCGCACCAAGGGTCTCGTGGCAAGGGTCTCACATCAAGTGAGGTACACCTCACCTCGATGTCCAAATGCCTCGCGCCAAGGGCCATGCACCACAGCCTTGCACCTAGCGTCTCGCCCCAAGCGCCCCATGGCGTCATCCAAGTGCCTCTCACCGAGGGCCTCGCACATTAAGGCTGGAGGGTGATGGTCTCACGAGGTGAGATCTTCATCTCGTATGTGGGCATCATGCCTCAACAGACACACAACAGGCCTCGTTGAAGAGGCCTTATCTCTCTTCCTGAGATAAGTGCCACCAACGGGGCACCTTTTTCCCTGTGGGCCTCTTGAACATGCATTCGAGGAAGGTTAGAAAGGGCCTCACAACGATTCGACATGAAGTCAGAAGAGATACGGAATGGACCTACAGACCAAGAAAAGTTAGAGTACGGATACGATCTCCACGCCAGATAGGTAGTGGCAATATAAAAATGGTACATGGTAAGGACTCCCTCAGCACAATTACAAGGTCCGTACCCTACAATTAGTGGAGGTATAATATGATACCAAGGCTGGACAACTTTTGCAAACCCCTGACACGTACTAGAGATGACCACCACTATTCCAACACCACTACCATATGTGCTACTACCCTGACAGTGTACTTATGTAATATTTTGTCTCGAGGGACCACCATGTATAAGGGGCTATTAGAGCCCAGCTATAAAGAGAACTTCACCCCACAGAATAAGGGGTTGGAAAATTCATTGTATACTCAGGCTATCAAGCAATATAGGAATATTGACTCCATTGTTGATTTGTGTTTATTTTTCCATAAATCGATTCTAGGTTCATATCTAGTTATCTCCATATTCACCTTTGTGTTTTCTGACCTAACATCGTTGACGAGTTTTCACCGTCAATAGTTTGGCGCCGTCTGTGGGAAGAACAAGAAAATCTGCCAAGAAAAAAATCGCTGAAGGTGCAAGGCGCCCAAGAAGGAGGCCTGGGTTATGCCAACACTTATAAAGTCTTCTACGAGTTCCGTCCTTTGCGTTGAGGAAGACTAGCATCTCAGGGTGAAGAACTCGTTATGCGAGGCCCAGCTGGGCTACGTCTCGTGCACCCCCTGCGACATCCGAGTGTCTCACACCATGAGGCTTCATGTAGATAGCTAGCCAAGTGAACTCGCGCACCCCTCACAATGCTAAGTGCCTCGGATATTGAGGCCTCACATGACTCGGCTGGCCAAGTGCCGAGGATGGCACGCCCACAAGGGCCGCGCAAGGGTCTGGGTCTCTCGGTGTCATAGCACACGGGGAGCCTCGCATAGCGAGGCCAAGTGTCTCGCGTAGCCAAATGCCGAAGATGGCACGCCCACGAGGGCCGCGCAAGGGTCTGGGTCTCTCGGTGTCAAAGCACACAGAGAGCCTCGCATAGCGAGGCCATGTCTATCGCGCCAAGTGAAGCGCACCTCGCCTCACGCCAAGGGCCGTGCACCGCAACCTTGCGCCTAGCATCTCGCCCTGAGCTCCTTATGGCCTCGCACCAAGGGTCTCACGCCATGTGTCTCGCGCCAAGTGAGGCGCACCTCGTCGCAACATCCAAATGCCTCGCGCCAAGGGTCGTGAACCACAACCTTACACCTAGCGTCTCTCCCCGAGTGCCCCATGGCCTCACACCAAGGGTCTCGTGCCAAAGGTTTCGTGTCAAGTGAGGCACACCTCGCCTTGACATCCCAATGCCTCGTGCCAAGGGCCATGCACCATGGCCTTGCGCCTAGCGTCTCACCCCAAGTGCCCCATGTTCTCGTCCAAGTGCCTCGCACCAAGGGCCTCGCGCATGAAGGCTGGAGGGCGATGGTCTCAGGAGGTGAGATCCTCATCTCGTACGTGGGCATCATGCCTCAATGGACACACATCAGGCCTCATTGAAGAGGACTTATCTCTCTTCCTGAGATAAGTGCCACCAATGGGGCACCTCTTTCCTCATGGGCCTCTTGAACATGCATTCGAGGAAGGTTAGAAAGGGCCTCACAACGATTCGACATGAAGTCAGAAGAGATACGGAATGGACCTATAGACCAAGAAAAGTTAGAGTATGAATACGATGTCCGCACTAGACAAGTAGTGACAGTACAAGAATGGTACCTGGTAAGGACTCCCTCAGCACGCTTATGAGGTTCGTACCCGACAAGTAGTGGAGGTATAATATGGTACCAAGGCAGGAGTACTTTTGCAATCCCCTGAGCCGTACTAGAGCTGACCACCACTCTTCCATCACCACTACCACCTGTGCTAATACCCTGACAGTGTACTCATGTTTTATTTTGTCCCGAGGGACCACCATGTATAAGGGGCCATTAGAGCCCAACTATAAAGAGACCTTCACCCGTCAGAAGAAGGTGTTGGAAAATTCATTGTATACTCAGGCTATCAAGAAATATAGGAATATTGACTCCATTGTTGATCTGTGTTTATTTTTCCTTAAATCGATTCTAGGTTCATATCTAGTTATCTCCATATTTACCTTTGAGTTTTCCAACCTAACATCGTTGACGAGTTTTCACCATCAACACTAAGGGACTAGCAAAATTCCAGTATGGGGGAATTTGATAAGGCCATTTTTGTATTAATATTTGATAAGTTTTTCCATGCTTAGATGGTGTTATGATAGCATTTTTAGTAGTTTTAACTTAGTTTCATGATTCTACAACATATTTTCTACATTGCATTTTATGATGATAAATCTCACATTTGATGGCAAGTGTAGTTTATGAATCATAGGTTGATAAAGACTCACATAGATGAGGTTAAAATGAAGTTTTAGAAGCATACCAGGCTTTCGGGATTGAAATGTTGAAGTGGCGGTAGCGTACAAGCTTTCTAAGGTTGAGAAATTAAAAAAATTACAAATAGGCCGCGACCCATAAAATTCAGGCCGCGACACTTTAAATTGAATTGACGTTCTAGATTTTATGTTCCAGACGGGCCATTGCCTAGATTTTTTAGGTCGCTGCCTAGTTTTTTCAGGGCGCAGCCTACGTGATAGATTCTGTTCATATTTTGAGTCAGGCCACGACACACATTTTCCAGGCCATAGCCTGCGAAGCTGTTTTTAGATTTTAATTACATTTTAGATATACTATAAAGGAGACTATAAAATATTATTAGGGTTAATTTGAGTTTAAGTTTTTATTATGGTTTACGAGAGAAAAAGACTCAGAAAAGGCTAGAGAGAAGACTACAACACTATTGTTCATCACTTCAGTTTCTTTTCTTCCCTTAATTTCTTAATCTCTTAAACCTTAATTATAATTATGTTTGTGATTATGATTACTGTAGCATCCCGAAATATTACTTAGTTAGATAGTAGTAATTGCAGCAGTAGTAGTAGTAGCTGTAGAATTTTAGTTTTCGTGGATATTGGTCAAAGCCGGGATTTAGTTAAAAACTCGTAGAAATAGTTATGGATTTTTTAAGCTTAAACTATGGTTCAGAAATATTAATTTTAACATAAGGTTTGATTAATATAGATGGTCCTAAGAATATTATTTATTATAACCTATGGTTTATATAGATTAAATAAAGATGTGACACTTGTCACAACCATGTTTATCAAGGATTTAAGTATTTTTGATGGATAGTTTAATTAAAAGAAAGATCTAGAAGCTCTAGAACCTTCCATTATCTATTAAAATCACGTTTTACATAGTCAAGGTAGTTTTAATCAATTTCAAATTATCCTGAAATGTGCAAAAACGTGTTTGAAATATAAGTGTATGCTGATATATCGCAGCTATAGGGGTCGATATGTCGCCTATAATTGATACGAAAACACATCGACTTCGCACGGACGAAACCACGAACACTCGAGATCATGGTAGGGGCGATATATCAACCACCCTAGGCGATATATCGGCTCCAGTTGCCATATATGAGTTTTTCGTAAAATTCTGAACTAGAAACATCACTCAACAACCTTGACTCGTTCTTGAACATTTTTTACTGAGTTCTGGGCTTTTGTTGAACATATAATTCAAATTTATTCATTTTAATAATTTATTTATTCATTGAAATGGGAGTTAGTTTCACTCCTTGAACTCTATAAATAGGACCCTTCACTCAGCCATTTTCATCATCTCTCCAGCACAGTTTAGAGCCTCCAAGCTGCTAAGTTCGTTCTAAAGAGAAACACTAGGGTTTTGGGGTTAAATTTTTAAAAAATAAAGCTTTTATTGTAACGACCCGGATTTTGAAGACTCAATAATGCGGAAATATAAATGTTTTCATTTAACAAAATGTCTCAAAAACCCATAGAAAATTTTTTTTTTAAAAAGTCGTATGGCCATACTTAACATTTAGTTACAAACATGTTTTATAAAGATTAGAGTGAGCCTAGTTTAGGAAAATTACACAACATTTCAAAAAATAAAAAGGCTTCCCAAAAGGTCTGTCCACATGTACATTTGCAAGGAAGACTCCAGCGCTCACTGCTCTGCTCTGCCCTTGCCCTTACCTACAACATGAAACAACTAGGTAAGCGAAAACGCTTAGTAAGATCAACTTTCAAACAAAGCAGATAGAGAAATAGGGATCCGGACCCATCCGGACCCTACACAATCAATTTCAAGAACATTAAAGCGTCCTGGCAAACTTATGGTCATGCCTGATAACCAAGGATAAATTAATTCATATCTAGATAAAAATCCTGCACTCAGAAAAATCCCAGAACAAGCAGATATATTATATCACAACTATATCTTATCAACAATTATATCCCTGCACTCAGAAAATCCCAGAGCAAGCAGATATATTATATCACCATATAATTCGAGACCAACGCTCGACAATTTCCAACAATTCATGCGTAACGCGCCCTCCAACATAATTGTTAATCTGTAAAAGAGAACCGAGTCCCACACTAAGATCTAGCCAATAAATATTCTCATCAAGGGTAACTATCGTGTTACCTAGGGCATCGCTACTTATCCAAGAGTGTAATCCAATTTACACGGTTTTACGGAGACATCTATGTTAATCAGTGGTGCTGGTGAGCAGTTGCCCCTAGGGTGTTCAGCCTCACTCTATCTTGGAAACCCCTAGTATCTCTAGGCACTCTCACTGAATGGCCAATATTCACGGCTGCTATCCGGGAATAACTTATCAGAGCACTTGCTCGGATTCTAACCGTCCAATGATTAAGTAAGCATGAGGGCCCCTAGGTCCCATTTATCTTGGCGCCCCTAGGTTTAACTAGCTTATCCTCATCTCATGGCCACCCGTCGCGGTAATGAACCAGACATAAATAAAATCAAGCAGTGTGACGGGGATCAACCGTCTAGGATATGACGGACTTCTACCGTTCATATTTTCTAAATCAGCACTCACTAGACTAACGTCTCTAAGCAACTTTCTATGACAGCCTATATATGTGCATGTATCCCTCTACTAACATACAAGACAATAATTATTTCATGTTGCAGCCATACAATATAAGTTGACTTACTTGGAGTCCTTAGCGCTCAGCAGGTTTTCACCCTCCAACGTTCAGTCCAGTTACGCTTAGCCAATACTGTAGTTATCCATACAGTATACTCGGATTAATTATGGCACTCATAATTCATTATTATTATTTTGGGCAGTTTGGTCATTTTAATAAAAGTCATTTGTAAGGATTTATAATCCTTATTTGGTTTTAAACCTATTAAGGAAAGTCATACAAAATATTCGAGACTAAACCCTAAGTCTCGGGGAGACCTATCCTAAGGTCTCGATACCTAGGCTCAGGTATCACAATGGTATTTCCCCACAACCCGCTAAAAATCTTATTCTTTCAAGGTATCACTATTAACCTGCACTTTCGACTAGTCGGTTAAAATATGTAAGATTTTAGCCGGTATTATATCCAGAAAATACAAATAAATTCCTTAATTATTTTTAAAGAAAATAAACTCTTTAAATTTTCCTTTTAGTTTTCTTAAGGTTTTAATATCTAAAAACCGATTTAAGAAAATTGCCTAATTTGTCTTAATTAGGAAAACCGTTATAAATTTCTCATATTGACTAATTAATTTTCCAAAAGAAATTAATCAATTTTACTTACTAGAAAAATAATTCATTTAATTATTTTCTCAAAATATAGGGTTTTAAACCCTCTTTTAATTTATTAACTATTAATAAATTAAATCTCTTATTTTTAGAAAGAATAAAAACTCTTTAATAAAAATAATTCATTTAAACTCAAAGGGGTAATTTTAGTGAAAATATGATTTCAAGACTTACCAATTTATATCTTGAAATAAGCAAAATTTTACTTTTTACCTTATGTTCCAAAATCTCATTTTTACACTAAATGTGAAAAACCTATTTTTCACATTTTTAACTACATATTTCGTTAGTTCATAACTTGAAATTTACTTACCCAATTGTTACCAAAATTTCCCAATTCTATTTTTGTTATTCGATTTAGGTCTTTGTAAAATCTTAGGTCAAAATGAGCATTTTTTATTGGTGAAATCATTTTCCAACAATGAGGTAAAAATGACCTTATTTTCAAGTCCTTATTTTTTCCAAACTTTGACAGTTAATAACTTTCAAACCGTTCAATATTTTCTTACCAAATTTTACAGTGGAATAATAGGTTATGCCATCAATATGTCCACAAAATTTTAGAAAAAACACGAAAAAACAGTTTTTTACCTAAACTTTGAAATAGCATAACTTACTCATTTCTAAACATTTTTTAGTGTTTCAAAAGCTCAATTTTATGTACTCAATCTCAACAACATCACAGTACAATTTAATTTTACAAAAAAAATATACACTGGCTGCTTGACCCCTTAGAAGTCACAGCTCAAAACATGTTTTGTTTTAGGGTATCCTACAAAACCCTTGGGGGTTTTGGTTCCCATTTTCAAAAATCAATACACATGCATCATAAAAATTATTAAACATCTACCATAACCTTATTACATCACCAACAAGAAACTTTAAGCATTAGATATACAGAATAATGCTTAAAACTAAAAACCCTACAACAAAATCATCAAAAGTAAATTTTTTACCTCTTTGGTGTTCTTGCTTAAGGTTTGGACCTTCCTATTAGCTTTGGCTCCTCCAAAACCTTTCAAAAACCCTAACCAACTTCCCCCAACAACATAGTTAATTAGCTATTTGAAACTCTATGCTTAAAACTTTACAAAAGCCTAGATTAGTGAAGCTTTACCTTAGGGAAAAATACTTCCTACACCAAGACTTAGCCTCCAAGTTTTCCTTGGTGTTCTTGAGGTTGAATATTGAGGGAACACTTTGAGAGGTCCTCAAAAAATCAGATGAGTGAATGAGAGAGGGAGAGTGATCGGTTCTTAGTGTGGGAATTGCTCACAAAACTCTTCAAAATATCACAAAGTACTTGAGTGCTTTTCTACCCACTTGCCCACTTGACTTCTTCATTAAATGGGATTTAATCTTTATAAAATTAGGTTCACACCACTCTAAAATACCACATGGCCGGCCAACCCTTGCTATATATATGATCATTTCAAATTTTTTTTTTTTTTATAAAGGTTATTAATGTTTCATAAGAAGAAAAGTCCAAATTGGATTTTGACACCTTTTTCACTCTTATTAAGTTTTAATCACCAAACTTAACATTAATTAATTAAATTAAATTTCTCTCACATTTAATTTAATTAATCACATAATAAAATTTAAGCTAAAGTCCATTCATGGAATAAAATTCCCCATTTCGGCAAAATTAGGCATTTACCACAAAATGCCTTAAAATTTCCATTTTCTTTTAGGTTTATTATTTTTTTGACCAAACTTTAACTTTTATGAATGCATTTTATGCCCAAAATATAATTGCCATGATTTTTCGTTTTATTTTCCGAGATTTTTTACCCGATCAGGATTTTTGTGTCGGTCCAGGACCGAAAGTCTTATCTTGACTTTTCACAACATTCATATTTTGGCTAGCAATAACTCATGGAATACTTACAAACAAAATATAATATTATTTAAAATAATATTCTTAACCCGGGGGAAAAATCCCGACTCGAGTCGTTTAAAGGTTCCCAAAAACGTAGGACGTTACATTTATAAACACTTATGAAGTAAGTATTTGTGTGATTTTTGGTGTTTGATGTATAGATCGAGGTTCTAAGCTATCCAAGGTATTCATTATCTTCAGATCCTAACTTGTGATAGTGACTTTTGGTTAGGTGTTCAATTCCTTTGAAACATAAGGGTTTCGGTAAGTTCTTATCCCAATGGTTTAGATCTTCTCTTCATCCCGCTCTTGTCCGGGGCTTATGGTTGGGAAACTTATGGTTTATTTATGTTTGGTTTTATGAGTTTCAGTCCCACTCTTGTCTCCAATATTCCAGTTTTTTGGTAAGGAAAATTAGGTAGTTTAATATTATGACATAGTTTATGTAGATTATGATATAGTTTATGTTTGTATGACCTAACATTTCCAGTACAATAAATGGGTAAGTGTGTCTGGACCTAAGGTGTCCAATGATGTATGACGGACTATGTCTGGTAGGCTCGGTTGCCAAAACTTTATGACAGACCTAAGTTCGGTGTATGACGAACTTATGTCCGGGGCTTAATTGCCACCCATGTATAAACACTTATCAATTTATTATATTTGACTTGTTATTATGATCCATAGTTATGATTATGAGTATGACTTATGACCTATGATTTTTGACCTATGACTTATGATTTATGACCTATGATTTATGGATACGACTTAGATTATAATTTTTGATATGTTTGATTAAATAATTATATGACTAACTCTTGTTTGTATTTTCCTTACTGGGCTTAGAAGCTCACTCCTTATGATGTTGTTAGCTCAGGAAATTAAGGATAGAAAGGCCGGTGGCGAGTGAACACCTAAGAGCTTCATGATATACTCGTGGGGACCATATAGTCGAGGAAGATCAAGCTGGACTATTTTTATTAAAGCAATGTTTATTTTAAATTTTTATTTAAATGTTGCTCATTTTTATGTTAAAGACAATTATTTTATTTTTGTAAAACAATGGATTTATGTATTTATTTTCAAGTTTTTATTCAATAAAAGAGCAATATTTATGAATTATGACCCAACACTGTGTTCTTGGTAATCTATGTGAAATTAGGGCGTTACAGTTGGTATCAGAGCCCTTGGCTATATTGGTCCTGAACGCTCCCACGAAATACACACGATAGCTACAAAGGACCTACTCGTTACCAAGTACGTATACACATTGTTTTTGAAATATTTTGGTAATGTCTTTCTTGTGTTATTTTAAGAAATTAGCTCGTGGACTCAAGTGTGGTTAGAAAGGTTAAAGCTATAAGAAGGATACTAGACATTGGGTATGATAATGGATATGATGTGGAGGATTAGACGTATATAAGAACACATCGTTAAAATTTTATGCTATGGTGTTTTAGAAATTTTTTCACTTGTTTGTAAATTTTTTTTTTATGAAACATGTTATTTTCTTTTATTATTGTTTCATTGTTTAGTAAGTGTTAAGAGTTTTGGATTCAATTGAAAGTGTAAAGTTTAAATTCCTCTCTTATGGGTTAGCCCATTTGTGATGGCCCATTTTCTTTGCATGATTAGATTGAATATAATTATAATGAATAACAATTAATAAAGCATGGGTTTAAATTCCTGTCTTTTGGGTCCAAGTGGAAGTTAGGGGGCCTTAGTAGTGGGTAGGATATACTGAACCCAGCCCTCCTCCATGGAAAATTCAATTGTTAAGGCCCATTTACCCAAATTGGACTTAATTGTAATAGGATAGTTTTAATAGATAGATGGACCTAATAGACAGTAGTTTAATAGGCTGAGTTGTAACCTCTACTTGTTTTGTTTGTCTTAGTTTTTCTCAAACTTTTCTCTTTCGGGGAAAACAGATTAGACACATGGAGTAGGAACCAAGAAGATCTGAAAGACTAAATGGCTGAGGCAGAGGCCGAGGAAGGGGAAAGGGGCGAGGAAGAGGAGTAGCCGCCACCCTCACATATGAAGAATTTCCAGCAGCTGCTACTACTCGAATAAATTTGGAAAGAGAAAATGCCCGTCTTAAGGCAAAGCTAAGAATAAGGGAAGAAGAGTTCCAAATAAAATCAGGGCAACAACAACAAGTGGCACAACAATTCATTCCTCTTACACAATTACTACAGTTGGCAGAACCTCGCTATGAGGCAGTGTATGAACGATTTAGAAAGTAACAACCACCGAACTTCGATGGCGGGTCAGACCCAATAGAAATAGAAGAATGGCTTCGATCAATGGAGTCCATTCTAGAACACATGCAGTTGGGAAACGAAGATCGAGTCTCTTGCGCTTCAAGCTTGCTAAAGAAAGATGTCCACATCTGGTGGGATATAGTGAAGCAGACTAGAGATGTGAACGTTATGACATGGAATGAGTTCATCCAAGTGTTCAACAAGAAGTACTATAGTCCTGCGATTCTAGCCACAAGGGTGGACGAATTCATTGCGCTTATGCAAGGGAATTCAACTGTGACGGAATATGCCAGGAAGTTTGATAGGCTGGCTAAGTTCGCAGCGGACATGGTACCCACTGAGACACTAAGAATTCAAAGATTGGTGAAGGGACTGAAACCTATGATAGCTCATGAAGTGAAGTCGATCTGGGGGATAACCACTTATGCAGAAACATTAGAGGTAGCCTTGGATGCTGAGCAGGCAGAAGAAAGGATTTGGAAGGAAGGCGCGGCTAGAAGGGACATCTAAAATAATACTAATGAACAGAACGATCACAAATGAAAACATGACGGTGGTCGAAACCAAAAAGCCGACAAGAAGAATAAGACTGCATAAGAAAGTAACAGGAATAAGAAACCCTATGTGGAATATCCCCAGTGCCCTATCTGCAAGAGGAAGCATTCAAGAGAGTGCCGATATAAGACAAAAGGTTGTTTCAATTGTGGAGAAGAAGGACACATTAAAAAGGAATGCCCAAAGATGAAAGACCAAAAGAAAGATGACAAGCTTATGCCAGCCAGAGTTTTTGCTCGTATTAGAGTTGAAGCAGAAACTAGTAATACAATTGTAACAGGCCAGGTCACTATCTCTGGTGAACTATGCAATGTGTTATTCGATTCAGGAGCTACACATTCTTTTGTCTCTATGAATATGATCGATATCTTAGATAAACCATGCAAACTTTTTAGAGATAAGTTTGTCACAGAGTTACCCTCAGGGGAAAAATGCTATCTAGTAGAGGGGTGCGTAGCGTTGTAGTTAGAATCAAAGGAAGAGAATTACCAGTAGATTTGATCGAGTTAGACCTTAGAGATTAGGATGTAATTTTAGGCATGGACTGGTTAGAAAAATATGGGGCAATAATAGACTGTAAGGGTAAGGCAGTCAACTTTCAAACAGAAGGCGGAGAGCAGTTCACCTTCAAAGGAGAAGTTACTCAAACTTCCATACCGATAGTCTCAGCTCTCAAAGCTCAACGGTTAATCAATAGCGGTTGCCAAGTGATTCTAGCTAGTGTGGTGGTGTTTATAGATGACATATTGATCTACTCAAAGACGAAAGCTGAGCATAAAGAGCACCTACGACTGACATTGGGATGACTCAAAAGTCATCAATTATACGCAAAGTTTAAGAAATGTGAATTATGGCTAGAGAAGGTGGAAATTCTAGGACACATTGTGTCTAAAATTGGCGTAGAAGTAAATCCAGCAAAGATCGAAGCAGTGAAGTACTTGCCCAAACCCAAGAGTGACACGGAGGTGAGAAGTTTTCTAGGGTTGGCAGGTTACTAGAGACGAATTGTTGATGGGTTCTCCAAAATAGCTATACCCTTAACAAATTTGACACGGAAGCAAAAAAAATTTTATGGATGGAAAAATGTGAAGAAAGCTTCCAAGTGTTAAAAGACAAGCTTATATCAGCCCCAGTTCTATGCGTCCCAAACGATGATGGCAAGTTTGTAGTGTATTGTGACACGTCGAAGCAGGGATTTGGATGCGTTTTGATGCAAGATGAAAAAGTGGTCGCATATGCCTTGAGACAGCTAAAAGAGCATGAACAGTAGTATCCAACCCATGAATTAGAATTAGCAGTGGTGGTTTTCGCTCTAAATATTTGGAGGCACTATCTATACGAAGAAAAGTGTGAAATGTATACGGACCACAAAAGTCTAAAGTATTTCTTTACGCAGAAGGAGCTCAATATGAGGCAACCGAGGTGGCTGGAGTTAGTAAAGGACTATGATTGTGAGATCTTGTATCATCTGGGAAAGGATAACGTCGTGGCAGACGGACTTAGTAGGCAGAGTTATGGGAGCTTGTTAACACTTAAGGGGATAGATCAACACTTACATGATGATATTAAGAGGTCCGGAATTGAGCTAATAACTGGACAACTAGCTGACCTCACAATCAAATCAACTCTAATGGAGGAAATAAAGAAGAAACAACAAGAGAACGAGTTTCTTCTTAAGATGAAGACAACACTACAAAGCTCAGAGAATGCTGATTTCTCCTTGACAAAAGAAGGCATGTTACGATGTGCCCAAAAGTGGTGAATTAAAAGTAAGTTTAACCTATGGTTTAGAAATATTTATTTTTAACATAAGGTTTGATAAATATAGTTGGACCTAAGAATATTAATTATTATAACCTAAGGTTTAGATATATTAAATAAGGATGTGACACTTGTCACAAGCATGTTTATCAAGGATTTAAGTATTTTTGATGGATAGTTTAATTAAAAGAAAGATCTAGAAGCTCTAGAACCTTCCATTATCTATTAGGATCACATTTTACACAGTCAAAGTAGTTTTAATCAATTTCAAATTATCCTAAAATGTGCAAAAACGTGTTTGAAATATTAGCGTATGCCGATATATCGCAACTATAGGGGTCGATATGTTGCCTATAATTGATACGGAAAACACGTCAACTTCGCACGAACGAAACCACAGACCCTTAGGATCATGGTAGGGGTGATATATTGCCCACCCTAGGCGATATTTCGGCTCCACTTGCCCTATTTGAGTTTTTCGTAAAATTCTGAATTAGAAACAGCCCTCAACAACCTTGACTCGTTCCTGAACGTTTTTTTACTGAGTTCTAGGCATCTGTTGAACATATAATTCAAATTTATTCATTTTTAATAATTTATTTATTCATTGAAATGGGAGTTAGTTTCACTCCTTGAACTCTATAAATAGGACCCTTCACTCAACCATTTTCATCATCTCTCCAGCATAGTTCAGAGCCTCCAAGCTGCTAAGTTCGTTCTAAAGTGAAACACTAGGGTTTTGGGGTTAAAGTTTTCAAATATAAAGCTTTATAAACACTTATGAAGTAAGTTTTTGTGTGATTTTCGGTGTTCGAGGTATAGATCGAGGTTCTAAGCTATCCAAGGTATTCATTATCTTCAGGATTAGTTCACTATAGTTTCTATTATTCTTTCATTTTTCTTCAAATCCTAACTTGTGATAGTGACTTTTGGTTAGGTGTTCAATTCCTTTGAAACATAAGGGTTTTGGTAAGTTCTTATCCCGATGGTTTAGATCTTCTCTTCATCTTATTTTTCTTTAGGAAACTTATGGTTTCTTTATGTTTGGTTTTAGGAGATTCAATCCCGCTCTTGTCTCCAATATTCCGGTTTTTGGTAAGGAAAATTAGGTAGTTTAGTATTATGACTTATGTAGTTTATGATATAGTTTATGTTTGTATGACCTAACATTTCAGGTACAATAAAGGGGTAAGTGTTTCTAGACCTAAGGTGTCCAATGATGTATGACGGACTATGTTCGGTAGGCTCGATTGCCAAAACTTTATGACGGACCTAAGTCCGGTGTATGACGGACTTATGTTCGGGGCTTAATTGGTAACCTTGTATAAACACTTATCTTTTTATTATATCTGACTTGTTATTATGACCCATAGTTATGATTATGACTTATGACCTATGATTTATGGCTATGACTTAGATTATAATTTATGATATGTTTGATTAAATGATTATATGACTAACTCTTGTTTGTATTTTCCTTACTGGGCTTAGAAGCTCACTCCTTATGGTGTTGTTATCTCAGGAAATTAAGGAAAGAAAGGTCGGTGGCGAGTGGGTACCTAAGAGCTTCATGATGTACTCGTGGGGACCATATAGTCGAGGAAGATCAAGCAGGCCTATTTTTATAAAAGCAATGTTTATTTTAAATTTTTATTTAAATGTTGCTCATTTTTCTATTAAAGACAATTATTTTATTTTTATAAAATCATAGATCCATGTATTTATTTTCAAGTTTTTATTCAATAAAAGAGCAATATTTATGAATTATGACCTAACCCTGTGTTCTCGGTAATCTATGAGAAATTAGGGCGTTACAATGACTATTATGGAGTAGGTTATTTTTAGGTTAAGGGTTAATTCAAAACGCAAGACATGAATTCTTGATTGTTGATAATGGGTATTATTCTTTAATTTCTCTCAATATTAAATTGCTTCTATTTTTCTAATTGAATGTTATGAATTTTGTGATTTCTTGTTAGGTGGCCAACTAATTAAGGTTTTACATTATTCAATTGTCATCTTAGAATTACTACTCACCTAATAGTTGAGGATTCTAAGTGTAAGTGATAAATTGCAATTGATAGTGATGTCAAAAGAATGGTTGATTGTGATGAAAAACAGATGCTAGGTTAAATGAATTATATGATTCATTAATGTATTGCCTAGATTAACTTATCTCCATAGGACTTAATGCTTTATCTAAGTTAAACATATTGTATACTTCATAGATTTATTGCTTAGTTAAAAGAGTTAATTATTGAGTGTCTCACCTTGATTACTTGTAATAGGGAGACTGAGATAATTGTCTACTTCAGCGTTATCTGCGGGGTTAATATTTTAATTGAGAAATTGGAATAATATTTATTAAAAGTGATTGGGAATGATTGTTGGGGGTGGAGATTAAGCTTTAATTGTTTCTTAATATCGTAATATCAATTTTTATTTGCTTTCTAGTTTATGTTATTTAATTTTGAGTTCAAAATCTAAATCCCACATTTAAATTTTAGTGTTAATTATTGAATAATAAAGTGAACGATAGTCCTCGTGGGTTCAACCTGTGCTTACTATTATACTAAAATAATAGGAAGTATTGAAAGAAAAATAATTGTTAAATTTGTTGTGGTATACGACATGCATCAATATATTTATATGCATTGTTAATTGCTGATGGATATGAGGAAGTTCTTATTAGAACTATGAATGGATATGTTGTGTGATGGCATACTTATTAGCATTGAAATTGTTGTTATCTGTTGATCTTAGACCGTCAGGCGGCAAGTGGTATAGTTATTACTTACCTAATGACCGATTTGATCTCTATAGGGTGGATTGGGTAACAATATGAATCCTTGAAGGTAAGAGAGATTGGTTGGCCAAGAGTTACAGGCCAATGAAGGGAATGACCAAGGCCAGGCTCCACCGTCAGCTCCAGAAAACTCAGAACAGGTGCTTGCAGACTTGCGAGCCCGATTAGAGAGGCACGAAGAAGAGATACGCCTCTTGAGACAGCAGTTGGTTCCAAGAGGGAACCTACAGGTCGTGGTGCCGGCAGTGGTACAACCAAAGGTACCAGCAGTAGTGCAGCCCCAGGCAGGGGGAGATAGTTGGGAACCCCTGTATGAGAGGTTCAGGAAGAAACACCCTCCAGTCTTTGAAGGCGGCTCAAATCCACTGAAGGCTGAGCAGTGGATGACTGTGATAACCACTATCCTAGATTTTATGAGGGTAGGTGGTAATGAGAGAGTGGCATACGCCACTCATATGTTTCGGGAGGATGCCCAAATATGGTGGGGGGTGGTATCCCAGACCAGAGCAGTTACCACCATGGAGTGGGAATAGTTCAAGACCTTATTCAATGAGACGTACTACAATGATGCAGTTAAAGCTGCGAAGGCTGAAGAGTTCAGTAATTCATCAGGGTAACATGACAGTGACTGATTACGCCTTGAAGTTCGACAGGTTGGCAAAGTTTGCCGGTGATCTGATGTACATTGATGGGACCAGAAGAGAGAGATTTCTTCAGGGACTACAACCTA
This sequence comes from Humulus lupulus, assembly GCF_963169125.1. Lineage (NCBI taxonomy): Eukaryota > Viridiplantae > Streptophyta > Magnoliopsida > Rosales > Cannabaceae > Humulus > Humulus lupulus. The sequence continues at coordinate 107,231,149 of NC_084798.1, read as the reverse complement.
TGATAGCTCGGGATGTTCGTATTACTACTGTGCCAGGATTGACTACCTATGCACAGGCTGTGGAGAAGGCGCTTATAGCTGAGATCGCAGAGAATAAGATATGGCATGAAAATGCAGCCAGAAGGGATTCTAGGAGGCCAGGGCCTTCGTTTCTAGGTTTTGGTAGGGGGCGGAGGCCCCATTGATCAGAAGAGGAAGACTCCGAACACAATTTCAGCTCTAGGGACAGATAGGAGGAAACGAGGCATACAGTTGGGCCGCTAGAGTGGCAGTGAGACATGGAGGGCATTCCCAGAGTGTGCTAGGTGTAGGAGGCGCCATATTGGGGAGTGTCGGGCGAAGGCTTGTTTCGTTTGTGGTAGTACGGGGAACTTGAAGAAAGACTGCATGAGAGCCAGAAAGGAGGAGCCAAAGAAGGTGGATAGCTTGATGCCAGCTTGGGTGTTCACCTTGACCTAGGCAGAGGCCAAGGCTAGTCCCTTGGTAGTTATAGGTCAGCTTTCTAGTGCTGGAACCTACCATACTATTCTTATTGATTCAGGTGCTAAGCAATCTTTTGTTGCTAGTAGGGTTATAGATGGATTGTGTAGACCATGTGATTTTTATCCTATGAGATTCAGTATAATGTTGCCTACTGGGGAGTTAGTAGTTTCCAAGAGATGGATTAGATCACTACCAATTACAGTGGATGGTAGGGAGTTATCAGTTGACTTGGTAAAGCTGAGGATGACCGATTTTGATATAATTCTAGGTATGGATTGGTTGGAGAAGTATGGGGCAATGATAGATTGCAAGAAGAAATTGGTAACCTTTGAGCCAGAGGGTGAGGACCCTTTTGTTTTCGTTGGCACTATGCATTGACCCCGTGTACCTATTATATCAATACTTAGAGCTAGAGAGCTATTGTAGAGGGGATGCATAGGTTTCTTAGCTAGCGTGGTAGATACCACTCAGGCCGTGCCAGTGGGACCAGAACAGACCCGATTAGTATGTGAGTTTCTAGAAGTGTTTCCAGAGGATCTGCTAGGGTTACCTCCACACAGGGAGATTGAGTATGTAATTGAATTTGCGCTAGAGAAAGAGCCAGTGTCTAGGGCACCTTACAGGATGGCTTCAGCTAAGCTGAAGGAACTAATGGTTCAACTACAGGAGTTACTAGACTTGGGTTTTATCAAACCCAATTTTTCGCCATGGGGCGCACCGGTCCTTTTTATGAAGAAATAAGACGGTTCTCTGAGGATGTGTATTGATTACAGAGAACTGAACAAATTGACTATCAAGAATAGATATCCTCTACGAAGGATTGATGATTTGTTTGATCAGTTGCAAGGTAGAGCGGTGTTTTCTAAGATAGATTTTTGATCTGGTTATCACCAACTGAGGATCAAACAAGAGGATATACCAAAGACAACTTTTCGTACCAGGTATGGGCATTATGAATTTTTGGTGATGTCATTTGGGTTGACTAATGCCCGAAAACATTTATGGATTTGATGAACAGAGTGTTCAAGGACTACCTGTACCAGATTGTGATTGTCTTTATTGACGATATATTGGTATACTCTCGGACAGAGACAAAGCACGAGTAGTATCTCAGATTGGTACTTCAGAGGTTGAGAGAACATATGTTGTATGTAAAGTTCAACAAATGCGAGTTTTGGTTTCCATAAGTGACTTTCTTGGGTCACATAGTCAGTAAGGATGGAATTAAGGTGGATCCAGTGAAGATTGAGGCGGTCAGAGATTGGGCAAGATCGAAGAATGCTTCAGAGATTAGGAGTTTCTTGGGATTGGCAAGGTATTATAGATGCTTTGTGGAAGGGTTCTCCAAGGTTGCGTCATCACTGACAGAGTTAATCTGCAAGAATTAGAAGTTTGTTTGGTCAGACAAGTGTGAAGACAGCTTTCAGAAGCTCAAGAAGAGTTTGATCACTGCTTCGGTTTTGAGCCTTCCTAAAGATCAAGATAAATTTATAGTTTATTGTGACGCTTCGAGGCAGGGTCTGGGTTGTGTACTTATGCAGACAGGGGAGGTGATCGCCACGTCAATTGAAGGAATATGAGTAGAGATACCCCACACATGACTTAGAGCTTGCAGCGGTAGTTTTTGCACTGAAGTTGTGGCAACACTACTTTTATGGTGAGAAGTGTGAGATATACACTGACCACAAGAGTTTAAA